>NC_140490.1:71975139-72575139 GCF_964271855.1 Acomys minous
CTGTTAAATAATACTCTTGCAACTATTTCAAGGAAATGAGTTATTGAGTTAGTTTAAATTTTAAAAAGTATTATGTTCAATGTATATAGTTTGATGTATAGAATTTTCAGCTTTTGAAAAAAATATGGTCTTTGTTTAGAGTGATGGTTTGATGCCACCTAGCCCACTTGTAGCTTAAGGAATCTGAAAGAGAAACTACACAAAGGAGAGAATTGGTTGCTTTAGAACATTCTGCCCGCAGCCTGAAAGTGTTGATTTTTTTCTCTCTCAGATTTGTCAGGTCTATGAGCAAAATCAATGCCTTTCATTCTTCCTACCACTCATCGTTTAATTGCTTTATTTTCCTTTGTTAGTTAGAATCCATCACATTTAATTAATTTCCTTTTTCTTGTACCTCAGTCCTGGCACTTCAGATCATAGAGTCGTTTCTGCTCCTAAATGCACGGTTGGCACATGGCTTACGTTCTCCTGTCCCTATTGGAGTTTCATTAGGTACATTGACACCTCACTGTTCCGTGACTTATGAATTCTTCTTCTCTTTCCCATCAAAGAGCTTTCTTTCCAAAACTCCTTATCCACTAAGCCTCGTGTTCAAGCCTCCAGCACTGTTATCTAAACATACTACATTGATGGCCACTTATGGAAGAATAAGATTCCCTAACCTCAAAACTGCCCTCCAGTGCTTGCTCATTTATTTAAGTACTTCCATCCCAACCTCTTTTATTAGTTGGCATTCTTAGCTGACAAAAAACTTCATTCCAGCACTTTCAGTGGGACTAGCTCTTCTCAGGAGAATTGTCAGGGTGGCATCGACTTGAGAATGCTAAGGCCTACAACTGAATTGCAGACAGACATCCTCTGTGGCTCCCTGCAGTTTTTCTCACCAAGTAGGAAAAATAACCTTCACAACTGGATTTGCTTGTTGGTTTGTTTGTTTGTTTGAGACAGGGTTTTATTGTGTAGTCTTGGCTATGCCAGACTCACTCTGAAGGTCAGACTGGCCTTGAACTCACAGAGATCTGCCTCCCTCTGTCTCTCTGAGTACTGGGATTAAAGGCATGAGGCACCACACCCATCTCACAATTGGAGTTTCAGTTGGGATGCTAGAGGGAAGAATGGCCCAGCAGTTAAGTCTACATCACCTCCAACACTGTTTCACAACCGTGTGTAACTTCAGTTACAGGTGCTCCCCATGTACACACACACACACACACACACACACACACACACACATCAGAGAGGGAGAGGCCTTCTCCTTCCCCAGTGCCCACGGTCCCATATGGTCTGGATTTCTCTGGGTGTTGAGGCCATGAATGCTGGCTTCAGCTTCCCTTTCCCAGAGATTTGTTCACTTGTCAGCTCTCCGGCAGCTCCTGTGGCCTTGCAGTCTGTTATTCCTTCTGTACTGTATATTTCCTCTTTTCCATTTCCCCTTCACAGCCTCTTACTCATCTTTGATATCTTAAAGTAAGAAACAGTTCCTGATATTGAGGAATACCTAAGTCTAATCCTGTCTTCATCGCTCCCACTCTGCTTGCTCTTCCACATGTCTCTGTGCTTTCATGGTTCTTTGGAGTTTTTTGTTTGCTGTTTAGTAGGGTTAGACACAAGACCTCTCAGTTCCATGCCGTCAGGCCTGCTTCCTCGTCCATAAACTGTTGTTTGTAAATGTAAGTCGAAAGACAGACAAGGGGGAGTGGCATCTATCTTAGTTTTCAGTGTCAATCTGAGACAATTTAGTCATCTAACAAGAGAGTCTTAATTGAGGAATTACCTAAAGCAGACTGGGCTGTGGGCATACTTGTAAGTGCTTCTCGTGATTAACAGCTGGTGTAGAAGGGCCCAGCCCCCAGTAGAGGGCACCATCCTTAGGCATGTAGTCCTAGACTGTATACAAAAGCCTGAGGGCAAGCTAGCAAGCAGTGTTACTCTATGGCTGCTACTTCAAGTTCCTGCCCTGATTTCCCTCAGTGATGGACTATGATGGAGAAGTATGGTCCCGATCAACCCCTTCCTCTCCCAATTGCCTTTGACCAGCGTGTTTTATCACAAGCAACAGAAAGGAAGCCAGAGTATCATGAGAGCTAATCAAACCACCTGTCTAGCAAAGGATGAGTCAGGCAGGCCCCGTGTGGGCACTAGTGTGGTGATGTGCTGTAGGTGAAGGGGGTACAGCTAGACCCCGGTAGGTAAGGATGCTGCAAGCAGACGGGGACACAGCCATGGCTTATGTAGAAGATGAAGGGTGGGACTCAAATTGCTGATGTTAGCAAACCCAAGTGACCTTTCCCATCGGTACTACTTTCCAATGGGCTGAGTACAGTAGCTGAGAGAGGGTTGGTAGGAGCTGGGAGTGAGGAGTCCAGAGGAAATGTTAATTAATGACTTATAAGGAAATGACATTTTCTTTATAACTTTCCCTTCTAGAATGGTAAAATCATCGCGAAGATTCAGGGTGCAAACGCGCCACTTATCAATAAAAAGGTCCTTTCCTTGATAGATGAAGAGAGGAAAATTGGAGCAGGTGAAATGGCTCGTCCTCAGGTAGCAAATACTATTGGAGAATGGCTATTATGTTTCAAATGCATCATGGTTTATGTTTTCCGAAGCCATTTTCCCTAGCTATACGTGTTAGTGTTGTGTCACTGGGATAAAATACCTAGGGCTTACAAAGAGGAAGGGTGTGTGTTGGCTCCCTGTTTCACAGGTGTCGCTCCACTTTCTTCCTGTGCTTTAGGAATGTGGTAAGACAGCGCATCCTGGCAGTTGCTTAACTTGGTAGGGGCCAAGAAGTGAAAAAGAAAGAGGAAAGGAGGATATCCTTCCAGGGCATGTCCCCAAATCGTGCCTTACTTTAAGTTTCCACACCTCCCCACTAGCACCACTTTATGTAAAGTACAGCACTCTCTATCTAGCGAGGCGCTGGCATGTCACAGCTTCTTCCCTCAGGAAACGGGGTGCCAATGCAAATCAAAGGAGCCTTTGCGCCTTACCTTCTATTCCCTCGTCTTTTGCTTACTAGAAACAAAATTTCTAGGCACTCTTTCACTATCACACTAAAGTAACTGTTTTGCTTTCATTTCTCTTTCACAGTATGTGGAAATTCCACTCGTAGATCTATCCACAGAAGAAGGCGGGGAAGCACATTATGAAAGCGCTGGTAAGCAACTGTTTCTGCGCATGCTCCCTCACGACACTGTTGTAGCAACCAAGAACTGCTATATCAGCGGTAGTTCAGGGCTGTCCCGATTCATAATGGCTCATACCTTGAGACTTGGCTCCTTTCTCTCTCTCTCTCTCTCTCTCTCTCTCTCTCTCTCTCTCTCTCTCTCTCTCTCTCTCTCTCTCTCTCTCTCTCCCTCTCTCTCTCTCTCTCTCTCCCTCTCTCTCCTTGTGAAAATAATTTCTCTTTTGGGTTTGGTATTTTTTACTTACATCTCAGTTGAGAATTCCATGCCTTTACTGGATTCTCTATGTGTATGCGTGTGTATATGTTTGACCGTGTGCCCATATTTGTGTGCTTGTATTATGCTCATGAGCACATGCACATTCGTGAGTGTGTATGTTTATTTCCTGGAGGGCAGTAAAGGCAAAGTGCTACTTACATGCAGCGGTCTGATGTGACGCTCAGGGTTGTCAGTTTGACAGAATCTACGATCATCCTTGGCAGAAGTGTCTGTGGATGCTGTACAGATACAGAATTACTTTGATCAGGTTATTAGAGGTGGGAAGGTCCACCCACTTGTGGGCGGTACCATTCCCTAGGTTGGACCCTGAAGTGCATAAAAAAGTACCGAATAGCTGGGTAGGAGCTCTCAGTCATCACTCTGTGCATCTGTATCTATCTCTACTGTGGATGAGATATGAGCATCCTGCTACCTCAACTTCCGCACCATGGGGGTGGGGGGCGGTGTGTGAGTTTATTGATCTGTGAGCCAGAATAAACCCTCTCTCCTGAGTTGCTTTTGACAGGTATTTTATCATAGTAACAGGAAAGGTAACTAGTACAGGAGGTCTGCGGTAAGGGAGCACTTCTTATAAGGTAGCTCTGCTGGCTTGTGATTGGTATTTGCACAGTGAATGGCGGAAGCATCACTCAAGGTTAGTAGGAGCCATGGGTATGATGCTAATGTATGAGAATGCTATCAAAGCGACATGCCTAAATACTCATATCACGTCTACTTAAAAACCCAGACATTATCAATTCGTGTTTCTTTGGCTAGACCTCTCATTATCCTGGTTTTGAGCCAAAAAAAAATTTTTTTTAATATTTTTTATTTTGTTTTTCTCCTAGGAGACTTTTACAATATGGCTATTATCAAACCTGATGCTGTACTCAGAAGAAAAAATATAGTAATTAAGGAAAAAGTAAGTAATACTTATCAAATGATGTTTAAGTTAATTGCAAAACAATAGGACTCTTAGCTAGTTCATCTGAACTTATTACCTCTTCCTCGTGCGGCTAGCTCTACCTCTCCGCTCTGCCCGTTTCCTTCCGTATCTGCTTCAAATCTCTCCCACCTGCTTGCCTCCCCTGTGTCACTCTCTCCGCCCAGAAGTTCTACCCGTACCATCCGCACAAGCTATTGGCCAGCTGGCTCTTGTCCTTAACAATTAAGTTTATTATGAATTTATTAATCAAAGGTATCTTCCTTACAACCCGGCTGCTTTAAACAAGAGGGAAAGGAGGTTTAAAAAGAACAAGAATAAACCTTCCAGGAGTCAGTTCCCACAGGGCGAGTTCCTTAGCGTCTGCGGGCCTTTACGCAGATTCTCTCCAGTTTGGAAGCAATCCGCACCGCGGCAGCCTCATCTATCACCTCTCCTTCGCTTCGCCCAGTCGGCCATCAATCCCCTATACTCTCCCACCTTCTCTCCTCTCTTCGGTGGTCAATTTGCAACACAAAAGCCTGGTTGGAGTCTCTAGTTCTTTTCCCCAATTCCAGACCCAGGATGGCGCCTCTCAGTTCATCACAATGTCCTTCTCAGTGGGGTCTCCGCGGTGTTTCCAGGGGGCAAAGCCTGCTAAGAGTTCCCTCGCCTGAGGCAAAGCCCGCCACCCTTGCACAGCCAGTAGATCTTTCTTATGACCAATCAGCAGGGGCATAACCTCTGACGCGTCTCTAGATTGCCTTAGGAAGGCGGGGAAGCACGAATATTTACAAAATAGAAAACCCAGTGATGGGCCACAGATAGACCAATACCAAAATCCTGCCAGCACTTAGCACTCTGCTGGTACCGAATTGACAACTGGAAATACAGAGGCACACCTTCATACAAAGAGAAGAAAGGTTACCCCGACAATAGGGTTCCCCCTGATTTTTTTTTTTTTTTTTTTTTTTTTGGGCCAGGATTGCTATTAGTGTATAGCAGCAACACTATTGCTTTTTTTTTTTTTTAATGTTGATTTTGCACACTACTACTTTGCTGAAGTTTATCAGCTCTTAATTTTCTGGTACAGTCCACGAGGGTGTTTAATATAGGGCCATGTCATTGGCAAATGAGGGCGACTTGGCTGCCTTCCTTTTCGTAGGACTCTTGTTTCTTTCTTGTGTCTTCTTGCTTTATTTAAGATTTCTAGCGATAGATGTCTAGCACTACACTGAATGAGAATAAGGATAAAGAGGTCCCTTTTGTCATTCCAGCTTTTACAGGCCACGCTGTGACTCTCTGAGGCTAGTGTAGGTTGGCTTTGGGTCCATCAGAGTTAATCCATATCATGTTTGGATCAGCTCCTTCAATCGCTAGTTTCTTTGAGGCTTTTTATTTATTTTTTTAACGAAAGGATTTTAAACTTTCTCAAAGCCTTCTCTACTCTGATTGAAATGACCATGTCTGACTTTTATTCTATTCATGTGCTGAATTATGCTTATCAATTTATGTCTATAAAATAAACGTATACTTCTGCAGTGAAATCAACTTGACCATGGTGTGTGATCTTCTTAATGTACTGTGGAATTTGGTTTGCCAGACTTGGACTGAGAATTTTTGTGTTTATGTTCACCGGGGAAAATGATAGGTAGTTTTGTTTCCTTGCTTTGGTGTTAGGGTGATGCAGGCTTCAGAGACTGGACTTTCTGATCCTATGCTTTCCTTTTCTTTTGTATGGAACACTCTGAGGCACATTAGTTTTCACTCTTCTTTGAAGGTTAGGCAGACTTCAACACTGAATTCGTCTGGACCTAAACTTGTGTTTTTGAGAGTTTTTGTTCGTTTGTTTATTTGGTTGGTTTTGTTTTTCTTTTGGGAGTTTTTGTTTTGTTTGCTTGTTTTTGTGTGTGTGTGGTTTTTTTCCTTCTTTGCAGATAATACACGTCTAGAAAATTAACTTCTTCTAGATTTTTGCTTTTTCAAAATATAAATTTCCAATGCACTCACTAATGTTTCTGTGTATTTCAGTGGATTCTCCATCTCTTATTTACTAATTTACATCTTCTTTCTCTCAGTTGTTTTAACAAGATGCCTTCCCGTCTTATTTTATCAAAGAGCTAAGTCTTTGCTTGACTCTACTGTTTTAGTCTACAATTTAATAACATCTCTCCTGATTCTGATTAGCTCTGTCCCAAATGTGTTGGTACCTTGTGCTGTCAATGGTTTCCAGGAACTTTTTACATTCCTGTTTCATTGTTTCAATGACTCACTAACATTCAAGGGTGTATTGTTTAGTCTCAATGAATTTACTAGTCTCATTTATTTCTTACTATAGGCTTTTTATTTGAAAGGACTATGATCTGATAAAATACAGAGAGCTGCTTTTTTATGTTTGATAAATCTTGATTTATGGCTTAGAGTGTGGTCTTTTTAGATATAGTTCTATGGGCTACTGAGAATAATATGTTTTGTATCTGTCAGATGGAATATTCGGTATCTCCACATCCTCACCAGCATGTGCTGCCACTTGAGTTTTTGATCATGAAGGCTATAGTTTCCCAGATTTCTTTCTTAGCATGATTGTCATTTGTATACAGGAAGGCTACTCACTTTTTTTAGTTGATTTTGTATCCAGCCACTTAGTTGAAGGCATTTATCAGCGGAAGGAGTTCTGTGGTGGAATCTGACAATCACTTATGTACACTGTCCTATCATCTGTAAATAGGGATAAATCGCTTTCCTTCTTTCCAATTTGGATAACTTGAACTTCTTTTGTTGTCTTATTGCTCTGGCTAGAACTTCAAGAACTATATTGGAGAGATATGGAGAAAGGGGGCAGCCGTGTCTGGTCCCTGATTTTAGAGGAATTTCCTTGAGTATCTCTCCATTTAATTTCATCTTGGCTAATGGCTTGCAGTATATAGCCTTTATTATGTTTAGGTTTGTGCCTTGTATCCCCAATCGCTCCAAAACTTTAAATATGAATGGGTGTTGGATTTTGTCAAATTCTTTCTCTGCATCTAAGGAGATGATCATGTGTTTTTTTCTTTCAGTTTGTTTATATTGTAGATTAAATTTATGGATTTCTGTATATTAAACCATCCCTGTATGCCTGGAATGAAGCCTACCTGGTCATGATGAATGATATCTTTGATGTGTTCTTGTATTCGTATTCAGTTTGCGAGTATTTTATTGAATATTTTTACATCAATGTTCATAAGAGACATTGGTCTGAAATTCTCTTTCTTTGTTGGTTCTTTGTGAGGTTTAAATATCAAAGTGTCTGTGGCCTCACAGAATGAATTTGGTAATGTTCTATTCATTTCTATCTTTTGGAGTAGCTTAAACAGTATAGGTGTTAGCTCCTCTTCGAAGGTCTGGTAGAATTCTGTGCTGAAACCATCTTTCCCTGGGCTTTTGGGGAGGGGGGTTGGGGGACTATTAATGAGTGCTTCTATTTCTGTAGGAGAAATAGGACTATTTAATTTGTTTATCTGATCTTGATTCAATTTTGGAAATCAATCAAGAAAATTGTCCATTTCCATTAGATTTTCAAAATTTCTGGCATATAAATCTTTGAAGTAGGACCTTATGATTCTTTATATTTCTTCAGTATCTGCTGTTATGTCTCCCTTTTCATTTCTGATTTTGTTGATTTCAATAGCGTCTCTCTGCCTTTTAGTTAGTTTGGCTAATGGTTTGTCTATCTTGTTGATTTTCTCAAAGAACCAGCTCCTGGTTTTGTTGATTCCTTGAATTGTTCTCTTTGTTTCTAATTTATTGATTTCAGCCCTGAGTTTGAATATTTCCAGACATCTACTCCAATTGAGTATTTCTGCTTCTTTTTCTCCCCTAGGGCTTCCAGATGTGTCGTTAAGTTGCCTATATGAGATGTTTCCAATTTCTTTATGAAGGCACTTAGTGCCATGAATTTTCCTCTTAGCAACCCTTTCAATGTGTCCCATAAATTTGGGTATGTTGATCATTTATTTTCATTGAATTTTAGGAAGTCCTTAATTTCTTTCTTTATTTCTTCCATGACCCATTTGTCATTAAGTAGAGAGTTGTTTAGTTTCCATGTGTGTGTAGGGTTTTTGTTATTTCTGTTGTTTTTGAAGTCCAGCTTTAGTCTATGGTGATCTGATAGGATACAAAGTATTATTTCAATCTTCTTGAATCTGTTGAGGCATGCTTTGTGACCTACTAGATGATCAATTTTGCAAAAGGTTCCATGGCTGCTGAGAAGAAGGTATAATCCTTTGTGTTTTGGCGAAAGGTTCTGTAGATATCTGTTAGATCCATTTGATTAATGACATCAGTTAGTGTCATTATTTCTCGGTTTAGTTTCTGTTTCATTGACCTATCCCTTGATGAATGTGGGGTGTTGAAGTCTCCCATTATTAATGTGGGGGGTTGATATGTGGTTTAAGCTTTGTTAATATTTCTTTTACAAATGTGGGTCCCCTTGTATTGGGGGCATAGTTATTCAGAATTGTGATATCATCTTGGTTGACTTTACCTTTGATGAATATGAAGGGTCCTTCCTCATCTCTTTTGATTAATTTTGGTTGAAAGCCTATTTTATTAGATATTAAAATGGATACACCACCTTGCCTCTGTGTCTGTTTGCTTGGAATACCTTTTTCCAGCCTTTTACCCTGATGTAATATCTATCCTGTGGCTGAGATGTGTTTCCTGAGTGGAGAAGAATGTTGGGTATTGTTTATGCATCCATTCAGTTAGTCTGTGTCTTTTTACTGGAGAATTGAGAACATTGATGTTGAGAGTTATTAATGACCAGTGCTTATTAAGTCCCTTGATTTTGATGTTGGTTGCAGTAGAGTCTGTGTCGTTATGTTTTGCAACAGTGAAGTTATCTGTTTCCTGTGTTATTTTGGTTGTAGTTTATCACTTTACATTGGAGTTTTCCTTGTAGTAGCTTTTTTAGGGCCAGATTTGGGGATAGGTACTATTTGAATTTGTTTTTGTCATGAAATATCTTATTTTCTCCATCAATGGTTATTGAAATTTTTGCTGGGTAATTGTCTGGATGGGCATCTGTGGTCTTTTAGGGTTTTGTAGGACCTCTGCTTAGGCCCCTCTGCCTTTTATAGTCTCTGCTGAGAAGTCAGGCGTAATTGTGATAGGTTTTCCATTATATGTTACTTGGCTTTTTTCCCTTACCACTTTTAATATTTTTCTTTGTTCTGTACATTTTGTGTTTTGATTATTCTGTGACAGGAAGATTTTCTTTTCTGGTCTATTCTATTTTGTGTTCTGTAGGCCTCTTGTATGTTGATATGCATCTCTTTCTTTAAATGGGGGAATTTTTCTTTTAGGATTTTGTTGAAGATATTTTCTGGGCCTTGGAGTTGGGTGTCTTCTCTTTCCCCAATGTCTGTTATCCTCAGGTTTCAGCTTTTCATGGTGTCCTTGATTTCTTGGATATTTTGTGTCAAGAATTTTTCACATTTAACATTTTCTTTGATGGTTGCATGGAGTTCCACAATTGTATCTTCTACTCCTGATATTCTTTCCTCCATCTCTTGGATTCTGTTAGAGAAGCTTACCTCTGCATTTCCTGCTTTCTTCTCTAATTTCTCTCATTCCCGGCTTTCTTCTGTCTGTGCTTTTATCATTGTTTCCATTTTCATCTTTAGATCTTGAACTGTTTTATTGATTTCCTCCATCTGATTGTTATTATTTTCCTTAATTTCTTCCAGTGCCTCTCTATAGGCCTCTTTTTTCAATCTGTTTGGTTGCATCTCTCTGCATTTGTTTATGGATTATATTAATTTCCTCCATTATCATCTTCATTACATATATATTTCTTTGGCATTTTGTTTTATTTTCCTCATACTTTTATGTTAGCATTTTAGATTCTGAGATGGTCCATTCTAATAAAAATATTTTAAAATCATTTGTTGAAGTTTTAAAAATATGGACATCTATGAAGTATCAGTGGAAACCTTTTATTCATTTCCGAGCCACTCCAAACCCTGTGGATTTTCTTGTTGCCTTGATCTGAAAATGTGAAAACCCAGGTAGTTTAGTAAGTTCTGAAGTAAATAGCTCTAATTTGTTTTATATATTTTTTCCTTTGTCATGTTTGCTTCTGACCTGATCTGAATTGAAGATTACCAAAGAAGGATTTGTCGTAGAAATACAGGAAAACATGCTTCTCCCTGAAGAGGTAGTGAGGGAATTCTACATTCATATAGCAGACGAGGTAAGAACATGGTAAAAACAATGTTTCAAAAAAAGATTTAAAGTGGGTGTGTGACTTGGAGATCAGAAGAATGATTTTCTTTTTTAAAAGTCTTATTTATTTATTTATTTATTTATTTATTATGTATACAGTGTTCTGTCTGCATGTGCACTTTCATGCCAGAAGAGGGCATCAGATCATATTATAGATAGTTGTGAGCCACCATGTGGTTGCTGGGAATTGAACTCAGGACCTTCAGAAGAGCAGGTTTTACTCTTAACCCCTGAGCCATCTCTCCAGCCCAGGAGAACTGTCTTCTAAAAACACTCAGCCAATAGGATGGATAGTAAATACACGTGGCTACTTGAATTTAAATTCATTCTAACTAAAGTACATAACCAGGCAGTGGTGACTTATATAAGCAGTCACTTTGGAGGCAGAGGCAGGCAAATATTTGTGAGTTTGAGGCCAGCCCGGTCTACAGAGTGAGTTCCAGGAAAACCAGGCCTGTCTTGAAAAACAAACAAACAAACAAACAAACAATGACAAAAACAAAAAGTAAACTAAACTAAATAGCAGCTATCCACATTTCAGGTGATTATGGAGCCACATCCAGGAATATTGTTAGAGAGAGCAGAGTGTGTTACCCACACAGAAAGTTCTACTAGTCAACACTTTTATAACTGATCTACCAATCCAGTTATCTCTCTTGGTCCCAGTTTTCATGTTTATAAAAAATAATAAAGAATTTGGTCAGCTGTGTCACCATATGTGTGCACTTTTATGAAAATCCACCTTAGGAATGTCACCCAGAAGTTATTGTGTCCCTCAGATTTCTATCACTGTGACAAATATACTAAGGAAAGTCAACTGAAAAGGAGGAAAGTTCCATTTTATCTCATGGCTTCAGACACTGCATTCCACAGCAGCCTGGACTCATAACTTTGGTGTATGTGTTGAGGCAGAACACCACATTAGAGAGATCATGGTGAAGTAAAGCTGCTGACTTTATGAGCCACGCAACAAAAGTGGTAGAGAGGAGATGTCAGGGTCCTGATAACTGTTCCAAGGAAATACCCAGGACAGTACTGCGTTCCCCTTAAGTGTGCCATTGCTTTCAGTAGTGATCACATGGTGGTGATAAACCCTTCATCACACATTGGGGAACATTTTGGATCCAACTGTGACAGGTACTGAATTAGAAACTTCAGGATTGAACACCAAAAATACACTGTCTCCCCCTCCCCCCCTCTCTCTGTGTGTCTGTCTGTCTGTGTGTCTGTCTGTCTGTGTGTCTGTCTGTCTGTCTCTCTCTCTCTGTCTCCCTCCCTCCCTCCCTCATTCCCTCTCCTTTGTGTATGTATCATGTTTTACTTTGGAGATTTTGTACAATATACTTAATCATCTTCCTTGTTTCTCCCAGGTCCTTCCATGTTTTCCCCCTCTTCCCTACCCACCTTACTTTGCGCCCTATTTAAAATGACAAAACAAAACAAACAAAACAAACCCATCAAATTTGATTGTGACACCATGTGTAAGACCTGCTCAAACTGAAGCCAGTCAAAATCCCAGCATGGAGAGGGGAAGAGAGCACAAAGTCCATCCTTTAGCTGAGGACTTATTGGCAATGAGAGCTGCTGGGAGAGAATCAGTTTTCTTTATGTTTAGGGTCCCTGGACCACACTCTAGTGCAGGACCTCATATCCAAGAGTCTGTGGACAGTGAGGATAGTCTTTTAACCAGCCCTTCACATGAATTAACAACACCCTGGTGTGGGAAGGAGTTGTGATCCACGTCTTTAAAATCATCTTCTGGCTGTAAATGTCTATTGTACAAAATGTTCCTGCAAACAGAAGGTTTATAAGGACAACATAACATTGCTGGTGACCGTGAAAATGAAATAGTTCACTTTTTTTTTTCCACAGTGCCTGTTATTCTCATGTACCTGCATCAGGGGCCTGAGGGAAAGTTTCTCATTTTCTTTTGTAGCCTGACTTTGAAGAGTTTGTATCTTTTGTAACAAGTGGCCTAAGCTGTGTGCTCATTATATCTCAAGGAGAGGAAGAATTTATCCAGGAAGAAATTCAACCTCAGTCTGAAGAGGAAGAAGAAGAATTACCTGAGAATCCGGAAGAGCCACATGTTAGGTTTGCACCTATGGTGACAAAGAAGAAACGAGACAGGTAGCTAGGACAAGTGCTTTATCCCTTATGATACGTCACTAGGTGATGGAGCATAATGCCCAAATGTCTCAATGTTTTTATATAGATACTACAAGTTTTCTTTTCAGTCAACCTAGAATAGTATATGTCAGGAAATGGGGGGGGGGTGTTCCTTGAGTATTTATAACAAGAAAATTAGGAACAGAATAACTGGCCCTGCCTACCTTTCTAAGCCTGATACATCATCTGAACTCATTGTCTCAGGCTTAGGAGGTATAACAGAACCATAAGTTGTGTGAGCCAACCCTGTCCATCCTCCAGCACCAGCCATTTTCTTCCACCTTCTGCGGTCTCTATTTTATTTAAGACGCTTACTGGTATAAAATTTCTGGTGACAAAAATAAGTGTATAGTTTGGTAATGCATTTTTTAAATGTTCCAAAATGAGCAAGCAGTTTTCAGAATGTTGGCTTTTTGCGTTGCTCTTCACGACTTTTATTCTGCTAAAGACTGAGAGCCAGAGTTTGATATGACAGTTTTGCAGCATGTGCCTGAAGGTGCTTGGTGAGTAAGAAGTTATGTCTATATTTGACTATGAAGACCTCGCGGCTAAGTCTGCTGCTTCTCTGTATGCTGGTGCCATTGTGTTTTCTGCCAGGGACTGCCAAGATGTTTTCTCCTTTCCTTATAAACACAAGAAATGTTTTCTTGTGGTTTTGGGGTACTGCATATTTTTTAGGTAGCAGGAAATTGTAGAATGTGTTTTGCTGGGCATTCTACATGCTAGCTAAGTGTGCTAACCCTGAGCAATGTTATGAAGTTATTTAGTTTCAAGTTTTAGGCAGGATAGAGCAACACAAAAGGGAATTCCCTGGATGCCAAAGAGCTTTAGAAACAGTGGGAGTGACTTTCAGAGTGATAACGTGTGGGTAGAAAGAAGCATTGTATTATCTTATTACATTCTAAGCCATTCATTAATATAAACATTTCAGGCATAGCTCTTACCCTTTAGCTCATAATAATCTTAAATTATACTTTGGATTTTAACAGTTTGCAAGAATATTTGGAACGACAACACATATCCGAGTTCTGCGATATTGAGGATGATGTAACTAAGGTGTCTAAATTCATTGATATCTTATTCCCTGATTTTAAAACCATGAAAAGCAAGAATATACAAAGGACTCTGGCACTGCTGCATCCAGAAGTCTATGAAGAGAGGAAAGGTAGGAAGGGAAGAGCAAAATAAGAATTTTCTGGGTGGGATTTGAATATTGATTTATCACTTTCTCAGTAATAATGGATAAAACATCTTTAGCTAAAGAACTTATGAAGCATTTTCTAACCTGTGACTTTGCTAGAGTCTGTCTCAGCACTGCTAATGCCTTAAAGGACACAAGGAGACAGGGCAACAGTAGCATGTGTGCAGTGCCTCGGCACAGAGCTTGGGAGAAGCTGAGCACTAGTGTGATCTGAAGAAGATATTGTACCTGGTCTATTTTATTTATAAAAACCAGAATAGTAAGACGAGAAGGCATACACAACACAAAGCGCCCAGTGCCCTGACTCTTAGTTTTTATTTGCTTGTTTGTTTTTCAATCCTGGGCATGGCGCCCAAGCTCTCATACTTGTAGCTAAGCAAACTGACACCAAGCTACAGCCAAATCCCTAAGTGCTGGTTATTTTATTCATTCATTTATTTATTTTATCATTTTGATTTTCAAGACAGGGCTTCTGTGTGTACCAGCCCTGGCTGTCCTGGACTCACTTTGTAGACCAGGCTGCCCTCGAACTCACAGAGATCCACCTGCCTCTGCTGGGATTAAAGGCCTGTGCCACCATGCCCAGCTAGTGCTGGTCATCATAAACGCCATCCCACCATCACACAACAAGGCAAATATTCCAGAGAATGGGAGTACTATGTACCATCATTCATCCATTCATCCATCTATCCATCCATCCATCCACCCATTCATTCATCTGAAAACACCATTAACATTTGTATAAAAGTTTTGGTGCAGTATCAGGAATATCACTGCAGAACACTACACTGTGACCCTAGCTCTATTTGTATTTTGGCCAGGTAATTTAATTGGGGGGGTGGGTGGGTGTGCAGCTCATCATATGCTACATTGCCCAATGCTTATCATCACTCTTGGTTTCTAGATGTAAGTAGCGCTCTTCCTAAGCTAAATTGTAACAACTATAAATGTCTAGACGTTGATTGTCAAATGCCCTGAACAGGACTGAGAATCATTGATAGTGTCATGTGTCATCTGCCTTGGGAGACATGCAAACTCTCACTTTCCATTGGTGTACCTCGATTTCTTTTGCTTTTTTTTCTCCTTGGACAAGCTTACATGTCTGTGTGATGCTGATTAAGACCAAATGCCATACAGGAATAGTGACACACCATATCTTAAAGCAACAGGTTCAGTTTCTGTAACATGAGGTGCAACATTATCTATTGATGGCCTTTCTCAGGTTAAGGAAATTTCTACATAGTATGTGTGTTAAAGTGAAATTTTTTGTTGTTAATGCTTGTATTTTTTATTTTATTGTGCACTGCTAGAGACTGAGTCTGTCTTATTGTAAATAAATGTTGTCGTTTCGTGAACAATTTATTCTTTTTCTACTGCAATTGCATATTTTTCTGTATTTGACAATATGGTCGATTACTTTAATTTTTGAAGATTGAACCAGCTTTGCACAACTGCATGCTTGTGTGTTCTTGAATACTTTTTTGTCGGTAAGTGTGAGGAATGTTTGTGTTTTCTTTTATGATAATCTGGTTTGGGTGGCAAAATAATGCAGGACTCACAAAATAAGAAAAACATGGTCTTTCCTCTCATATATTCTGGAAGCGTTAGAACGTTAATCATTTAAAATGTTTGGAAAATACTTTCTGAGATTTGTTAGAGGAGTCACCTGGGCCTGGAGTTTTCTGTTTCAGAGGCTTATATCAGTTTTGTGTTGTGTCATTTTGGATCTTTTATGATGAACACGTTGTAGTAGACTTTGTGTTTTAGAACATTTTTATCAAATGAATAGCCTATCCCATAGCTACCATGTACAGAGCTATGCTCCTGTCTGCTTTTTCTGTTGTAACCATCTTGTATCATTGTAATATATGTAATTACTATGACATATTATAATTAATGCTGCCATATTATTACTGTGCTTGAACTAAAGCTCATAGTTTGTATTGAACTTTACTCTTGGTTTTGAACATCCCAAGTGTTGAGACAAATGTATGATGTCATGTGTTCTTTTGCAGATTAGGTCTGCATGGGGTCTCAGGCCTGAAAGTACCCGTGCTTCTCTTTCTAGTGCATACCGTACTCGATTTGAGCACTTTTCTGCTTATCTTTCCAGAATGATACCATTGAAACCACACAGCATACAGCCCTTTCATACTGGCTTCTTCCACTTATCATCACCCATCAGGATTCCTCAGGACTTTGGAGTTTCAGAGCTCATTGATTTTTCTTGATGAATAATATTCAGTTGTAGGAATGCAGTGAGGTTCAGAAGGTGATTTTTTTAAAGAACATTTTTCCCAGTTTCAATTTCTTTCACTTTTATGAATGAACTGCCGTGGACACTCATACAGAGGTTCCTATGCTGACACAAGCTTTCAACTTAATTAATTAGCTGGAAGCTTGATTCCTGGAACATGTGTGAAGTTGTCTTTAACTGTGCAAGAAACTCCCAAAGTGCATTTCAAGGCAGTGGTACTATTTTTTATTTCTCTGTCATCAAATAAGAATTTTTCTTAGTATGCATCCCTATCAGCCTCTGCATTATCAGTTTTCATTTGAACTAGAAGATACACAAAGATATTTATTGCTACCCTTATTTGAGGCTCCTCATGATGTATATGTGGCTCAGCATTTTTTGACACATATAACAGAGATGTCTATATCTTCATGGTGTGTCTCTTTAGATTTTTTTATATTAGCTATAGGAATGTATATCAAATGTGTCTGACCAGTCACAAGGATATGCTTCACATTTCAAATAATAAAAAGAGCTCTAATTTAATCATTTTATAAGATCTCTAGCTTGTATCTCAAGTTTTTGTTTTCTAATTATTAAATTTTCTGATTTCTTTGTGTATTTTAAATCTAAGTCCATTTCATATTTGTGGCTTATGAATATTTTCTCTGAGTATTTGTTTGAAGATTTTGGCATTAATGTATTTTATAGAAAATATTTTATTTCAACTTAAATATCATATTACCACCATTTAAGCTGGTGAATGTGTATCATGTTTGTAATTGATTTTTATTCTTTGCAATTTTTCTTGGTTTCTTTCTTTTTTTAATTTTATTTATTTATTTATTTTTTGTTTTTTTCATTTTAAATGAGAATTTAAAGATCTTTTTCTCTCTTCTCTTAGCATATTATAAGAAAATAATTCATATTTCCTACTTCTAAAGTCTGAGTATATATGGTGACAGGGCCTTTAAGAAAGTTGTTCATAGCCAGGCATGGTGATGCATGACTGTTTTCCCAGCACTCTGGGAGGCAGAGGCTGGCTGGTCTCTGTGAGTTCAAGGCCAGCCTGGTTGGAAAGTGAGTCCAGGACAGCCAAGGCTACACTGAGAAACAACAACAACAAAAGAAAGAATGAAAGGAAGGAAGGAAGGAAGGAAGGAAGGAAGGAAGGAAGGTAGGTTAAGTAAGATCATAAAGTAGAGTCTACATAGGAATTGATGTCAGGACTCTCTACAGAAAATGCTGTTATGATATGATGGGACATGAAAAGCTACTCCTCTCCACCCACACGTACACACAACTGCTCATACATGTCCATAAGAAAAGTGTACACATCACTAAGCCAGAAAGGGAGACCTCAGCAAAAATCAAACTTTCTGGCTCTTGATCTTCCACTTCTATTAGAGCTCCTAAAACTATGAGTGTAGAAAGAATATCTTGTGTATTATTGTATGGAGGTAGCACCTGCCAACAATAAATCTTATGGCCTATAGCTTAGGCAGGAACTCGGAGGTGTGACATCTGGCAGGCAGAAAGGATTCTGGGATAGAGCCAGGTGCACAAGATTCAGCTGGCAAGATATGACGAGGATGAAAGTGTGCTATCTGAGCCCAGGTAAGCAGCCTTGTGGCAGAGTACAAAATAGTATAAATGGGTTATTTTAAGTTATGAGCTAGTCAGAAAATAGCCTAGCTATATGGCCAAAGTATTTGTATAATATTGAATGAGTCTCATGAGTCATTATTCCGGGAGCTTGGGGAAGGGAGGGAAAACCTCCTTATACATAATGTCATCCAACATGGGGTGCCATTATGTAGCTTGTGGGATTTCCTCCTGCCCCTAAACTCCCTGAATAAAGATTCATGAGACTCAAAATATATTTACAAATACCTAGGCCATATAGGCAGGCTCTTCTCTGACTAGCTCATAACTTAAAATAAACCCTGAATCCTAATCTACATTCTGCCATGAAGCTGGCTACTTGTGCTCAGGCACCATGCGTCTGTGTCCTCTGCAAAACTCCTTTCCTGGCTTTCTCCCAGGATCCTTTCTGCCTACTGGATGTTCCACCTTCTATTTGTTGCTTAAGCTGTAGGCTCTCAGATTTACTATTGACAGATCCTACATATGTACAACACGCAAGATATTTCTTCGACACTCTAGGTAAATTATTTTGGATATTTCCTCAAGATTTTCTGGTTATGTGTTGATTTTTTTTCTACAGTTTTGAAGATAGTATGCATATATGTAAATATCTTGGAATTTACCACATTCTGTGTCACCAGCTTGCAAACATTAATTAAACAAAGTGCTTAGCTATTATAATTTAATCTTTTTTTCTAGTTCTTTCTTCTGGTTCTTTCTTTTTATTCTGGTACTGCCATTATGGGTTTGTTTCACTTTATAATTTCCAACAGTTCTTGAATATTGTCCTCTGTTTCTTCATTTACCCCACCTCAGTTTGGGACATTTTTATTAATGTAGAACTGATGTATCTTTGCTTGTGACACAACTACCAGTTCTGGTGATCCTTTGATGCTCTGAAATCCTGTACATATCAGTCCACTTTAGATGCCTATTGTTTTCCTATTCATATTCCCCTTTTAAAAATTACTTTGATTTTCTTTATTGTCATTAAAAACCAGACAAGGGACATCACTAGTAGGAACTTGGGCAACAAAGCTTTTAGTTGACTTTGTTGTTGTTGTTGTTGTTGTTGTTGTTGATATGGTCAGGAATTGGCCTTTGGTTCTTTCCTCATGGGATCGGTGCTTCAGCATTCTTTATTTTAGTTAGTTAGGCTTCCCTACATACTCTTTAAATGGAGTTTGTGTCTGTAGCTCTCAACTGGAAGGAACTGCAAGCACTGGGCTTCTATTAATGGTCTTCTGGAAGAAGAAGAAGAAGAAAAAAGGAGGATGAGAGGGAGGAGAAGGAGGAGAAAGAGGAGGAGGAGAAGGAGGAGGAAGAGGAGTAGAAGCACTCCATCACCTTTGAGTGAAAACTAAGGTTTTATTGGACTTGAGTCCTTGGACTGAACTGAACAACTCAAAGTCTTTTGTATAACCTTTCTCTTTTTTTAATTTAAATTTTATTAATTTATTCAGATTACAACTCAATTGTTATATCATCACTTGTATGCTCCCATTCCTCCATCCCTTCTGCTTTCACCCTATTCCCCTCCCCTAGGTCTGTGGCTGAGGGGGACCTCCTCCCCCACTTTATGGTCATAGGCTATCAAGTCTCATCTTGGCAGCCTGCTTATTCTTTCTTTGAGTGCCACCAGGGCTCCGCACCAAGATGTCTCAGCTGGTAAAGGCTACGCTCACAACCATAAACATAAGAGCTGGGTAACCTTTCTCTTACGTGAGAAAGGAGGACAGTGGATACCAGAAGGAGGACAGTGCATGCTAAGTGGAGGGCAGAGCACACTGCAGTTATTTGAATGCCCTTTCCTGGATTGGATAAGTCTATGATAAATTGGTTTCCTATAAAAACTTGTTTTGGACAATTCTCTGAATGTATTTCAAAATGATTAATTTTTCCCTTGGGCGTAGTTTGGTGCATTCAGTTTTCCAGTACTGCCTGCCATCTAGTCTTTCAGTGGTCATCTCAGCTATCAGCTGAAATATTTTAGTGAGCACTGTGCACAAATGTATTCAGAGACAAAGCACTTATAAGTAACATTTATACCACTGGTAATAAGTTGTTAAATACTTTGCTCTATTTTAGTTAGGTGTGGTACATAATTCAACAAATCCCAGCGCTTTGGAACCCAAGGCAAGGAGATTACCGTGAGTTCAAGGCCAGTGTGGGACTTGACTTCTCATAGCCCACCCTCCCCTAAATACAATTACTCTACTTTATAATTAGTATTTTCTAATCTCTTACGTATATACATGCAGGAAGTGGTGCACAGGTTTCAGGTATCCACAGATGTTGCATGACTTCCCCTAAGCATCCTGTTTCCCATTGTCCCTGGTGGAGAGAGCAATTACAGCCAGAGGAAGTGCTTACACAGAGGGGAACGGTTATGTCTAGGAACGACTTTGAGTTGTTCATCCCAGGGACTCAGCTCCAATAAAACGTTAGTTTTCATTAGAAAGTGATCAAGTGCTTCTGCTTCCAGAAAACCATCAGTGCTTGCAGTACCTTCCAGTCGAAAGCTACAGACATAAACTCAATTTAAGGAGTTTTTAGGGAAACCTAACAAACTGAAGTAAAGAAAAACAAAAAAAATGTTTCTTACCCAAGTCTAACTTGGTGTACAAAAGTGGTTTTCTTTGGTGCTAGCTACAGGACGACTGGCGACTCATGTGCAGCTAGACCAAGATTGTCTCCCTTTCCCTAGAATCTGTTGACTACTTAAAGTAGAACCTTTCAGTAGAGGGATCTCATGTACCCTGTGAACCTCATGGGTCTCCTGAGTGTTGTTAGACTTCCCTGTTCCACAAGGGGATATCAGTGGACCAGTCTTACGAAAGTCTTGTGTTGGTGACCTCTGTGCTCTGAGTCCAAGGGAGTGTAACACAGCTAAGGCTGAGACTGGCAAGAGACAAGTGCGGTAACATAAATGTTAAAAGCATATCTTACTGTTTCTTTTATCTTCTCCATTTCCTCAGAGACACCCAGCTCTTTCTCTACATGTCCTGCCTAAGCTCGCCAGTCATTTCTATCACCATTTCGTTTCTTCATCAGTAATTAGCACAGAATATAGTCTTAAAACCAAATTGAGCCTGAACATCTGCGTTTTAATTGCTGCGTTCATGGCTTTTAAATTAAATGTCATTATCACTTTGGAATTGCCTCTTTCCTGCTTTCTTTTAAAATTTGCATGATTCTTTAAGCGCCTCATTTTAATTTAACTGTAAGCATGTATGTATACTTTATATGTTTCTTTCAGTGATTCATTTATGGATTATATAAAACAATATTAAAATGACTAACAGTTTGTATTTCTCCACTTCAGATGGAATGGAATAATGTAAAAAACAACCATATCCTTTTTAAAGGCTTCTCATTTGTTTTCACCATGTATGCATATTGAACACTCCACTGAAACATACTGTGAATTTTGCTTTTCATTTGACGGAACTTATGAGGAAGGAGGTATATCTCTCCTACCTCTGTGGACCTCACTTTGGTCCCAGCAGTAAGCCAGCATTTGTCTCGAATGCTTTTTGGTTTTGTCTTGACAGTCAATGCTCAATTGTTAGATTTCATCTGAGAGAGTACAGACTAATCCCAGGAAACTCATCTGTCTTTGGTTTTCTTTGAGGTTTTAGTTTTATTGCCTTAAACTTTTACATATATTTTGTTCATATTATTTCCTCCCCCCAACCCCTTCTAGATCCTCCCTGCCTCCCTGCTCACACAATGTCATTTTCTATTGCTTTCTTTCTAAGCAAAAATCATCAAAACAAACAAACCAGTTAAAAAAGTACCCCCCAAAGCACACAAATGTATGTATTTTTGTATATAATGTTATGTATAATATTTATATATATAGTGTATATGTAAATATAAATACATAAATATTATGTATTACATATTTGCAAACAAATAAATATGCATTTGCATTGTCCAGCTACTCCTGAGCACGGAGCACACTCTGAAGTGTGCCCCCACTGGAGAGCACTGCTTAGTTGGTTCCCACCCCCAAGCATCTGCAATTGTTTAACTTCTAATGTTCTCAGAGAGTTCCTATATGTGTTCTGGGTGTGTTTTAGTAAAACTAGTAGAAGTGTGCTTAATATCTGACCTAGACGTTCTGCAAGCTCCTGCTTTAAATAACGGAAGAGTAGAGTGTATTCTTCCTGTTAAGAAAGTAACAACTGCTGTTGAGGACGTGGGAAACGTGAACTGATACAGGCATCCTATAAAGGGGCCCCAGGGAGTGGAGAGGTGGCTCAGCGGTTAGCGGTGTGCGCTGCTCTTGCAGAAGACCCTGATTCACTTCCCCAAAACAAACACTGAGAAGTTCACAACTGCCTGTAACTCCAACTCCAGAGAGATCCTACACATATGACCTTCTGAGAACCTGCACTCACATGCACAAACCCATACACAGACATACATACATAAACATAATAAAAGATAGCAGGCTACCAAGAAGAGACTAGATACCCTATGAGCGTATACAGGGGGAGGAGGTCCCCCTCAGTCACAGTCATAGGGGTGGGGAATAAGGGGAAAATGGGAGGGAGAGAGGAATGGGAGGATACAAGGGATGGGATAAGAATTGAGATGTAATATGAATAAATTAATAAAATATATTTTTAAAATTACATTTTTAAGTTGAAAAATTGGAAGTAATGCCTTATGATCCTGAAATCCATTCTTGTGTGTATATTCAGGAGACAGGAAATGAGTATGTCAAAGAGTCAAACGTACTTTTGTGTTATTATATTACTGCTCACAAGAGCGAAGAAATGGAAGCAGCTGTCCATAAAATGATTGATGGATAAAAAAAATGTAGCACACACACAGACTAATACATTCATTTTCAGTTTAGCATTATAATAAAATTTTTTCTTTATTCTTCTAAAATAAATAAATTATTTAAAATATTTTAAAATATATTTTAAAAATTAAATTATTTATAGACTTTTATAAAAGTCTATGTAGTTCATGTTCTTTGCCATGTAAATGGTTATCTGCATGCCTATGTGTGCAGGTGCACTGTGTCTATACACCTATGCACATGTATGCATGCGTGTGTGCATGTGTGTGCGTGCATATGTGCACTACACATAGAACACCTCAGCTGTGACTGTCCTCCTCAGGCCTTGCCCACCTTTATTTGTGAGATAGGGACATTTCTGATCTGTTGCTAGAAGTGAAAGATTGTTGTGTATAAGTGACTATTTATAAAGACCATTATGTGTACCGTTAAGGCATTTATCACTCTTCAAGAATATGTAGAGTACCTATCAAGATATGTTACCTATTAGCATTATAATTCTTGCTAATTTTTTTTGTAGATTTAATTATTTACACAGTGCTCTGCCTGCATGTATGCCTGCAGGCCAGAAGAGGCACCAGATCTCATTATAGATGGTTGTGAGCCACTGTGCGGTTGCTAGGAATTGAACCCAGGACCTTTGGAAGAACAGCCAGTGCTCTTAACCGCTGAGCCATCTCTAGACTTTTAATTAATTAATTAATTAATTAATTAATTAATTATTGTATATGAGTACTTTATCCGTAGAAGAGGGCATTAGATCACATTACCGATGGTTGTGAGTCACCATGTGGTTGCTGGGAATTGAACTCAGGACCTCTAGAAGAGCAAGCAACGATCTTATCCACTGAGCCATCTCTCCAGTCCAATTCTTGCTATTTTTATTGGTGGTTTTGTGAAGTGAAAAAATCAGGACCTTGTGCATGTTATAATTTATCTCTATGATCATTAACAATTTAATTGGAATATGTTGTTTTTCATGTAATAATGAAATAGCATTATTCTGTGCTGTTTAACTTATCTGTCTTTATATTGATTGATTGACTGATTGCAGTGCTAGAATTTGGCTCCACAGTGTTCCAATTGTTGGGCAACTGTTTTACCAATGAACTTCCAGCCCCTTTCATGCCACTGGAAATAATTTAAATTGCTTTCTTTATTTTTATTTTATGCCTGTGGGTGTTTGTCTTGCATATCTGTCTGTGCATCACTTCTGTGTAGTGCCCATGGAGGTAGATGGGGTGTTTGATCTCAGGGAACTAGAGTAACAGACAGTTGTGAGCTGCCATGTGGGTCTGGGCATCAAACCCAGGTCCTCTGGAGGAACAGCCATTGCTATTAACCACTGGGCCGGCTCACCAGACTCTACACAGAATTTTTATGTCAGTTTGTTGATAATTTTCAATTACCGAGAAGTTAATATTTCTCATTGGTTTGAAAAGGTTTTTTAAAATATTTATTTATTACATGTACAGTGCTCTGCCTACATGTACACCTGCAGGCCAGAGGAGGACATCAGATCACATTGTAGATGGTTGTGAGCCACCATGTGGTTGCTGGGAGTTGAACTCATGACCTCTGGAAGAACAGTCAGTGCTTTTAACCGCTGAAAAGGGTTTTTGTTTGTTTGATACAGTGTTTCTCTGTGTAGCCTTGGCTGTCCTGCAACTCTCTCTGTAGACCAGGCTGGCCTCAAACTCAGTGATGCATCTACCTCTGCTTCCCAAATTCTGGGAGTAAAGGCATGCGCAACCACCACCTGGCTGCTATTTTTCTTTTTATTCTAATGATGCTTATCCAGTTATTTTTAGAACATATATTTCAGGTCAGTTGTTAATTTAATTTTTTTACTCAGCCTACATTTGGTACTGTCTTAACCTTTATTAAATTATGTCTTTGATTTTTGAGGTTATAATATAATTACACCATTTCTTCCTGCTCTTATCTTACTCCAAGCTCCCCACCCCCACCCAACACTCCTCCTTGGTCTCTGAAAGCTATGGCCTCCTTTTTAAATCAATTATTTCTACATACATATATGATATGTATATAAATACATTTAAAGCATCTTTTTTAAAAAGATAAGATCTTCATACCACACAATTCCCCCTCCAGAACTCTTTCTCACTTCTGTTCCTCAAGCTTCAGTCAGGCGTTTGTTAAATGTTATATTCTAAGGCCACTTCTCCTTTAGTGTGTTCAAGGGTTAGCTTCAGAGTTGCTCTAAATGCTAAATCCCAGGCCACTCAAGCCCACACGTAAGTAGTATAGCTTTTTTCATGAGGTGTACATCCATGCCATTGGATAAGTACATCAGAAGATCTCGATTCTGTGACTTACAATGTATAATACAATGTAAAAACAACAACGTAAATTATTCTTGTGTTTTGCTTAAGGAATAACTACAAAACTATGTACGTGTTTGATATGCACCCAGGAGCCCCGCAGGCCTACCCACCTGCACTTACAAGTTGCATTTGGCCGAGCCTGTAGACGTAGAGCCTTGGAGGACCTATCACACTTGGTATTTGGCACTTTCCTAGGTAGCAGGGATATTCTGAAAAGTGTGGTGCTGTGTGACTGGATATGCGGTGTGTTTCACCAGGATTCTGTGCTCCCTGTCATTCCATCCATCCTGGGGTTACACTTTTCAGTCCTTCGCATTTGAACTGTGCCTCGTGATTCATTAGCTGAAGGGCTGACTGTGAATACAGCCAGGCAGAAATTATTTCCGTAGCAGAGATGAGAGGGTTAGCCTTGAAAAGAAGACCTTATTTTTCTCGGCAGTGAGAGGGAGAGAGAGCTGCCCAGGATCTTCAGATCAGACTAGTACTGGAAGCACTGGAAGCTGAGGGAGCTCTCATTTATTATTATTAATGCTTTATTGGTCTATACATGAAAAGGTATCATTCCTGGCAGAGAAAGATAGCTCTTGGCTGAATATGACCCATCGAATGCCTAGCACTTTCTTATTCCCTGTACGTCATTTCTGCTGCCCATGCACTGTCCAACCTGCAGACGTCCCTTATTTCTTTCCATCCTCGCCTTCTCTCACAAAACTGAAGTTTTCTGGTTATTACAGAGATATACTCCAATATGTTAATAAACATAATTCGACACACACACACACACACACACACACACACACACACACACACACACACACACACACACCAGAACAAAAACCTCCCTTAGATCTTTGTACTCTTCGCCGGTAGGTTACTTCTGAGTTCTCAGCCTCTTCAACAGAGCATCTCTGAAAGCTTCTCAACCTTCCCGCTCCTCACTCCTCCTGTGTGTGTGTTTTCTGCCAGAACTCCTGGTCATGCTTGCCTTCTAGATTGCCAAAGCCACATTCAAATGACTCTTCTCCCCCTCCCTCCCTTCTTCTCCCTCCCTCCCTGTTCTTCCCTCCCCTCCCTTCCTCTCCCCCCTCCCTTCCTCTCCCTCCCTCCCTCCCTCCATCCCTCTCTCTCTCTCTCTTCCCCCCCCTGCTCCCCCTCCCTCCCCTTTCTCTTTCTCTCTTTCTCTTCCCCTCTCCCTCTCCCTCTCTCTCTCTCCCTCCCTCCCTCCCTCTCTCTCTCCTTCTCCCTCCCTCTCTCTCCCTCTCTCTCTCCCTCTCTCTCTCTCTCTCTCTCTCTCTCTCTCTCTCTCTCTTCTCCTCTCCCTTTCCCTCTCCCTCTGCATCTCTTTCCTTTCCTTCCCTCCTCACTTCTCTCTCTTCTCTGTCTATGACAGAGACCTTGGTTTGGAGTGCACATGAGAGAGCACCAGACTCTCAGCTGGGCACCTGAGACATTCTTTCCTTTTTTCTAAAGAAGATATGCTCCAGTCTGTTCCAGAACCTCGCCCTTTTGAGCAGTCTATGAAGTGTTTTCTTTCCTTTATGGACTGAATAGAAGCTAAGAGAGTAAGAGGTTGCTGTCATGGCTCAGGAACTCTAGTGCTGCCTGCGCTGCTGGTCCTTGCTTTGACTGTAGCCCCAGTTTTTATCATTTTAGGTTTATATGATTGGCAGTTGATAGTCACAATCCATCATGCTTCTTTTTCAATAAAGTTCTGTTAAATTTTGTTACTTTATTGTTCTGGATCACTTCAAGAAATTCTAAAGTAAAGGCCATTTAGGTAGCATTGGCAGAGGTGGGGCTGGGATGCTAGCCCAGTCAGTAGAGTGCTTGCTGGGTAAGCCTAAGGACTTCTGGTCCCCAGCACCTATGGAGAAAGTCAGGTGTGGTGGTCCATTCTTGTAGTCTCAGCACTAGAAAGATAGAGATAGATGGGTCCCTAGAACACTCCGGTCAGCCAGCCTGGCCTACTTGGTGAGCCCCGGTCCCAGTGACACACCCTGTTTCCAAAAGCAATGAGGACAGCTCCTGAGGAACAACACCAGGATGGCCTCCAGTCTTCACAGGCATGTGCACACATAGTCACACACACATATGAACGTACATAAATGCTTGAACATGCATGCCTGCACATACAAATGCAAAAGAAATAAAATTATCGTTTTCAGTACTCTCATCATTTAAAAAAACATAACGTACCTCTATTTGATATATACATATACATATACATAGTTGGTATATATATATATATATTATACACATAATATTAAATAGAAGATATATATCTTCTATTTAATAATATTTTTTCTTTTAATATTTTTATTAACTTACATTTTAGGCAAACAGAGTCAAATGATTTGCTCCAAAGTATGGCCTCAGCAAATATCAGTTATTTTGTGGTTGTTCTGTTTTAGTGCATAGATGTGTCTATTTAGGATTGTTCACTGTTTGGATTATTGCTAACTTCCCTCTCCTATATGTGGTTTCTATATAAGAAAGATAGTGACTTCTGTATTTGTTTTTCTTCCCAACATTAAGCATAAGGCTCAGACCAAGATCAAGCACAGGCATCTGATATATTACCTCTTCCATGGTGAACAGAAAATAAATCTAATAAACTAGAGTGCAACAAATAATTGTTAGGCAAGAATAAAGCATGTGAGGTATCCTGCATATTAGTGTAGCTTGATTTGCTTAACAATGACCTTTATAGTCACACACTTCTTAGGTAACTGGCATGTCATAGCTTCTTATAATGTCTTGTGTGCAAAGCTGAGGGAAGCCATTCTGGGAAAGTGACATACTGCAGCTGATGAAACTACACTTACCTGAAGAAGAACGATAGTTGGTCCTTGTGTACGCCATCCTTAGTTTATACTGTGAATCAGATGACTGTAAAACAGATTATCAACCAGGCGTAATACTGACTGGGCTCTGAGTTAAGATTTGTATTTTTGGTGTAGCCAGTGGTATCTGCAGATCCAGGCACCATGTTCTTAACTGTTAAAACAGAAAGCCAGTATAGAGCAGGAAGATTCTCCTAGGTTCCTCTTTGAGAAACATCTGAGCCTATTTTTTTTTACACATCATATACCGCATCTGGAGCAGTTTTCACACTGTGCAAGAGAAAGGATGGCAAGGTGTTTCACTTTCTGTTTTTCAACTGAGAGAAAGAAGCAGGCTAGTGAGAAGGAGGCGGAGAAACACTTCTGGTTAAATATTTAGGCTGCTATCTTACCCCAGTTATTTTTCTGTTGCGGTGGAAAGACACTATGACCAAAGTAGCTCATAAAAGGAAATATTTCATTGGCTGCTTGCTTAGTGTTTCAGAGGGAGAGTCCATGATTATCATGGCAGCAGGCAGGCAGGCATGGTGCTCGAGAAACAGCCGAGAGCATACATCTGATCTTCAAATTGGAGGCTGAGAAAGAAACAACTACCTGGCAGCTGCACGAGCTGTTTAAGCCCCCAAGCCCACTCAATGACACGCCTCCTCCAACAAGGCCACACCTCCTAATCCTTCCCAAACAGTCTCACCAACCTGGAACCAAGAACTTAAACACACGAGCCAACAGGGGGGCCCTGTCCATTCGAGCCGCCCCAAATTATCATGCACACAGAGTATGTGCAGCAGAAGAAATTATTTCCTGAGGTTCCTTTGTGTGTTTGTGAATAACTACAATGTGGTAAGAAAACCTGAAGCAACCTTATAGTTGATGTGTTAAGACGTGCCATTCATCTTGGAACCTAAGAAGCCTTTTATGTGAACTTATCCAGTTCATTGGACAGTTAGACACACGGGAGAGCTTCACAGCACTGCACCATGTGTACTGTACTTATGTCTAGGTATCCTCGCATTTCAGACTTACCTTGTCATAACTGTTTTTTCTTTAGATGATGTTTTTAACATTATCCAGAATGAAGGATTTACCATACTGATGCAGAGGCAAATATCACTATCAGAGGAGGAAGCAAAGACAATATGCAAGAAGTATGAGGACGAAGAGTACTTTGCTAAACTCGTAGCTTACATGAGCAGGTGAAGCCACGTTCAGGGTTTTAAAGGGCTGTGATTGCTTCTGGCTCATCTCAGCCCTTTTATAAGCATCATTTTCATTAGGCTGGGAAGCTTCAAAGTTCTATAAGCGCGTTCTTGGTCTGTGTCTTTGACAGTCTTGTTACTGTCCTCACTCTCTCCTCAAACGTCTACCTCCTCTCCGCTTCTGAAATATTGCTAGAGCAAAGAACAGTTCCCTTGGACATGGACACTTGCCAGTCTCCAGTTGAGTTGGATGCGGAATTCCAGAGCGGGAAATACCACCAAGTCCAAGCAGAGAACCGTTGGGCGGCCTGAGTGCTGTTTTTGGGGTTTTGATGATCATCGACGTCACATGTCCTAGAGGAGAGATGGGATACTAGAAAGCTGCCCAGTAGCTAGAGGAGTAA
This sequence comes from Acomys minous, assembly GCF_964271855.1. Lineage (NCBI taxonomy): Eukaryota > Metazoa > Chordata > Mammalia > Rodentia > Muridae > Acomys > Acomys minous. The sequence continues at coordinate 72,004,635 of NC_140490.1, forward strand.
CCAAAATGCAGCTGAAACCAAAAGCCAGCAAGATTACAGAAACCAAGCAGGGAATGAAAGGTTGGAAGGAACCAGGCTTAAGAACTAGGATCCTACCTTTCCCTTCCTGATTTTCTTCCCAGATCATCTAAGTGTACTCTTGAGGGCATGCCAGCATATGCTAATGGTGGGCCCCTTATAGAACATTTGATGTGCTGCGGTCAGATTAACAATGCACACTTGTGTTCTCTGAAGGCCATTAACTCCTAAGGCATTTTTTCATTAACCTTTGGTTTTGCTTTTTCCAATAGTAATCCATCTTGTGTCCTTGCTCTACTGGGGGAGAATGGCTTGCAACATTGGCAAGAGTTAATGGGACCAAAAACTCTTGAGGAAGCTTTCACATACTATCCAGAGAGGTATCGCTCACCCCATGGTTCTCTGCCCATCTTCATGCAATGCAGTTTTACTTTGGGAGCACCTGTTACTGGGGAAGGCACTGACTGCATATTGTGGATGTCTGGTCTTAGTCTAATGTAAGCTTCCAGACAGCCCCAGTTTTGCAAGAAAAGATGGGAATGCTTAACATCGGCCTCTTGTCTCTACTTACAGGAAGAAATAATCCACCATAATCACGATTTATAACAAATCACCCTGAGAAAAGATGTGATCATACTTGCAACATCTTTAAGTGATCATAAGAGTTTTTGCAATACTGATGAGAAAAAGTCAAGATTAACCTCAATACCACTGTACAGAGAACTTTATTCTTACCAGTTGAGGTCACACAGCTAGGCAGGATTTTTCACTACAGGATATTTTGTTTTCCTTGGTTATAGCCACAAACAGTGGGATTTAAATGTTCACATATTTTCTCCCTAATGTCTGCTACCTCCATGAAAGGACATAGCATGTCCAAGTCACTGGCTGATTACATCCTTTTGTTCAGTACTTAGATCTGGAATGGGTGCTGTTGCTTGATTTTTTTTTTAACCAACTTAAGTAATATAATATTACATTTGATTGTTATGTTACATTTGACCTTTAACTTGGCCTTTTTCCCCCAAAGTTTATGTGTAAGGTTTGCCACAGAAAGTTTCCCTATCAACCTGTTCTATGGAAGCCCTTCAAAAGAGGAAGCTGAGAAGGAGATCGAGTATTTCTTCCCTCCTCAGACCACGCTGGCACTGATCAAGCCTCATGTGTCACCCGAGCAAAGAAGTAAGCATCTACTCTTTGTTCGAGTCCCAGCAGTCAATCTTCTGCTTGACTCACTCTACAGAGAGCTTTCCTCCTGGATTTTCTAAGGGTTTTTTATTTTTCCTTTCAATTTTATCTTCATTTTGGCTTTTGTTCTCCTCAGTGTTTCTCTGTATTGAATTCAGTCTTCAAATCCAGACTAATCTCTTTTCTTTCACTCTGTTGTGCATTTATATTTTCTTGGACATTGCTCAAGCACTTAGTTTTATCTGCATAGAGTTCAGCAAAGTATTTGTTCATGTCTTCTTTAAGTTGACTGAGTTTTTTGATAGAGTTTATGATTGGTCTTCTAAACTTTGCCTTCTTGGTTCTCCCGTAGAACTAGTGGGGTTTGGTGAGAAACTTACCACCTATTTTGGCCATCCATGGTTTTTTTTGTTTGGTTGTTTTTTTTTTGTTTTGTTTTTTGTTTTTGCTTTTTTGTGATGTAATCCCTGAATGTGGAAATCTTTCTTTGGTGATGTGTCTGATATGATAGTATAGACTTCCTTAGATTGGGCCAGAGCAGGAAATGTGTGACGTGAGCTAGGCCAGGGAAAGCTGGTTGATGAGTTGCTTAATGGACCAAGAAAGATGGCTCCCAAACCATGGGTCTAACAGGCAAAGGATGTCCACATATAAAAAGAGTTCAAGGACCCAGGTCTGGAACTAGGATTGTTGGTTTCAGATGGCAGAGGGCTTTGGTGAGGGATGCCAAAGGGAAGAAGCAACTCTCCCAGGAAATCCAGCCCTGGCACAGTGAGGGATCCGGGACCTAACTAGCAAAGTAGGTCCTTGGGCTGTGGGTCTGGAACCAGACCAGGAAAGATGGCTCATGCATGAAGACCCATTTTCTTGATTAATTATTGAGGTAAGTGAGACTGTCTCGCTGAGGGCATTGCCACTCCTGGGCAGGCGGTCCTGGACCGCACGTGAAAGCAGGATGAGCAAGCTGTAGGGATCAAGTGAGGAAGCCATGTTGTTCTATGGCTTCTTCTTCACTTCCTGCCTCTTGAGTTCCTGCCCTAACGTCCTCCAACGACGGACTGTGATACGGAAGATTATGAGGAAATAAAACTTTCCATCCCATTATTTATAATCATTGTGTTTTTTATAACAGCAGTATAAACCCTAACTAAGACAGAGATTGGTACCAGAGAGAGTGGACTATTGATTTGACAAAACTGACCATGATTCGGGAAGGATTGTGGAAGGACCTCGGACCTTGAGGCTGTAGAAACCTTCAAGACCTCAGAGTCTAACGACCCACCCGTTCCGTGGCATTTTGGCAGATCAGAATGTTGAGAGCAATGCAATTGATGAAGGTCTGGCTTGTGACGCTTCAGAAGGAAGCAATGTCCCTTTCTGTGGCTGTTTGTATGATGACTGTATTAAGAATCAGCTGTGATTAACAAGCACTCAGAAGCACGAAAATAAAACCTTAGACAACTGAAGTTGATCAGCTGGTGCTAAGAAACTAGAAGGGAGATTGAGAAGAGGCCAGCATTTTTTGAGGTGAAATCTTCTGGGAGGTGCTTCCTTAGGGTCAGCACACAAAAGCCGTGGTCCAGAAGTGTCCAAATCTGTGCCTTGTGTTGGCAGCCACACTTGGTAACTTGGTAATGTGTAAGAGCATCCCGGGTGTTACTGATTGTGAAAGCATGAAAGGATTATGGAGAACGGTTGAGGCTTGGCACCATGTGGCAAAGTCAGAGTCCCTGAAAGGCTATTAGTGCAGGTGCAACCCAGTTGCAGGGGAGACCCCAACATTCTGAAGATCAGTACCATCGGATAAGCACCAAGGGCAGCAGCATGTGTGGTGTGAAATTGTCCCTGAGCCTATGAGAGAAGCTGTCCTGGGCTGCAAACAGCAATTCTGAAGGAATCTGTCTCTGTAGAGCCCAGAAGATTGTGAATAGGTCTTAGACACCAACACTGAGACTTTCACACTGTTAAACTTTGTTTTGCCTTGATTTGTAACTGTGACCTGATTCTTCCTTCTTAGAGTAAGAAAGTATTTACCTTGTTTTTTATTTCAATAGGAGGTTACTGTTGACTTTGAACAGTCTTACTGTTGACTTTTTAAAGAGACTTTGGAATTTAGAGGGACTTTAAAGTTTTAGAGATACTGGCTATTTTAGAGATGCTTGGAGTTTGAGACTTTAGATCTTTTTTAAAGACTTAGTTTTTTTTTTTAAAAAAAGGAAGTTTTAAAGGGTGGGATGTTTGCTGTCGTGATATTAATATAAACATGACATCTAGAGGACAAGAGAGACAAGAAAGGTTGTAGTTGAATAATGATGTGTTTGTGCATCAAGTTGGCAGGTGGTTGGTTGTGCTGACTAGTGTCTTCTCAACTTGACACAAGTGAAACTCATTCAAGAAAATGGAATCTAATTGAGAAAAATATCCCTGCCAGGTTGGATTGCAAGCAAGTCTGTAAGGCATTTTTTTTTATGATTTATGATGATTGCAAGCAAGTCTGTAAGGCAATTTTTGATGATTTATGATGATTGACGATTCGTGTAGGAGGGCATAACCCACCATGGGAAGTGCCATTCCTAGGCAGATGGTCCTAGGTTGTATGCGAAACTAGACTGAGCAAGTTACTGGGGGGAAGTTCGGTAAGCAACACATCTTCACAGCTTCCGCTTCATTTTCTGCCTCTTGAATTCCTGCCCTGCCTTCCTTCAACGATGCACTGTGATGAGGAAGTATGACATGAAATAACCCCCATCCTCTCAAGGTTGTTCTCAATCTTGAGGTTTTATGGAGACATTCTGCTTGTCTGCTTTGTGACAACACCTTGCTCTGACCGTGCCTAACACAAAGGCCAACATTTCTAAAAATACACATCAGCCAGACTCCAGAGAGAATTGTTTGCTGGCTTCTGGTTGAGGAGCTATGCATATTATTCTTTATAATATCATCTTCACATGGTAAATTAACTGGATTGGCTCATTTCTGATGTATGCTTTGTATCTGTTCACATCTATTGCTAGAAGGCCCATCCTGGTTATCCTTGCTGGCAGGAAAGGCCAAGCTGTCCTTAGTTTTGTTTTGTTTTGTTTTGTTTTTGTAGGTTGGGTCTCACTCACCTTTCTTCCCAGCCACACACCTCTGAGTGTTTTTTATTTGGTAAAAAAACAAAAACAAAAACAAAAACAAACAAAAAAATCTCTTTCTTTTTTTTCTTTACCCCTTACCTCTTTCCCAGGCATCATACCATCTCCCCCCTCCTCCTCTTCCTTTGCCAGAAAGCTTCAATTCTTTCAGTTGGATTCCCTTGGTCTAGAGAATGCAGACTTCAACACTGAGGCTGTTGGTGTGATTCTGCAGGATCCAATGTATTGCTGCACTCGGCTATGACATTTTGCTTCAGGAAAGAATGCTTGCCTTGGCTCTCCCTACCCCTCCCACCACCCCCACCCTGACACAGACCACATAAGACATTCATGGGCATCTGGGACATAAAGACGAAATCATGTCTTCATGCTTAGCATGCCAGTAGATCTCCTTTTCTCTTTGATGCTCCCTCAGTTTACCAAAGTGGTACATCCGTGCTAACACCCTCAAGGTCTTCTGGCTGTGAATTTGGTGCTCTTAATTTTACATGATTTTGTACATATAAACCATAAGAGGCAAGTTAAACTATTTTTTTCCTCTGGCATTTTGATCTCCTTGAATACACCATGAACACAGAACTAATGATCTACAGTGGTACCCAATGTTTGTTTCTTTAGAGGAGATCCTGAAGGCCATTAAAGAGGCTGGATTTGAGCTGACGATGCTGAAGGAAATAGTCCTGACTCCAGAGTACGCAAACAAAGTCTATTTCAAGATAACAGGAAAAGATTTTTATAAAAATGTATTGGAAGTCTTATCTATGTAAGTTTCTGACATGCAATTGTTTGTACTGTAGAAGTGGTTACTGCATATTATAGAGACCGTGGGAAACACAAATTATTTTTTTAAACAATTTTCTATTTGACTCATGGAGGGACACCTTGTTAATGTTTATAGTTTATTTATTTTTACAAGCCTTTCCCCTTTCCCTTCCTCTTCATTTGTTCTTCCTTCTACTTCTTTAGTTCCTCATACTATGTATATATAGAGTCTGTTGGGCCTTAAATTCATGTTAAGTCAATGCAAAAGTATGCTAAAATCTCTTTATCTGTACAAGAAAGACCTAAGAGCTGCCTCCCAGGAAGCGAAAGGACTGAGAACCCGCATCACAAATACTAAGAAAGCAAAGCTCCAGGCAACTCTGTTGTAGGTTCCATTTCCTGTAGGTTACATCAAAAGTTCATGGTTTAGGCTTTGTAGTTAGAAGATTATGTGGAGGGGAGAAAAAAGGAGGTGAGAGGGACAGGAGGATGAGTTCAAGATGCTTTACAGAGGACCAAAGTCTCTACTGACCAACTAGGGCCATCCAAGTGGTAATGCAGTGAGCTGAGGTAAGACAACTTTATAACTTTAACCAGCCAATAACTGGATAGAATATATATTGGTGATGAGCATAGTCTGGTTATAGTGGCTTTCTGCAGTGGAAGCAATCCCTCAACGACTAGACAGTGTTTCTCAACCTATGGGTCATGACTCTTTTGGGGGTCGCATATCTGATAGCCTGGATATCAGAAACTTACATTATAAATCATAACAGTAGCAAAACTGAGATTAGGAAATAGCAGGGAAATAATTTTATGGTTGCGGGTCACCACATGAGGAACGTTCTTAAAGGGCGACAGCATTAGCTAGGTTGAGAACCACTGGACTAGAGGCTGAAAGGTGAACATGAAATACAAGCCTGGGTCCATAACAATGTTTGTGTGGTCCCCAGAGTAGTAAAAAAGATGAATCCACTCACATTCATTCACGAGAATTAAACCACAGCACTCAAACACCAACCTCGTGAAAAAGAAGAACGCACATGATCACATAGATCGGGGAAAATGCTCTGGATGCACCAGAGGCGTTCTGTCTTTGGCAGTGTGTGTAAGCCACGCCCCGTGAAGGAGCCTGCCTTCTGAAAGAGTTACCATTTGCAGGGGCACGTCATTAGTCATGATTCTGACCAAGTGGAATGCTATTGCGGAATGGAGACGCATGATGGGCCCGGTAGACCCAGAAGAAGCAAAACTGCTCTCCCCAGGTTGCCTCCGAGCCAGATATGGGGTAGACATTTTGAGAAATGCTGTCCATGGGGCATCTAACGCGTATGAAGCATCAGTCAGCATTGGTAATATGTTCACAGAAGATAATCCTGAGGATGCCTAACACTAGAGTACGTACTATAAAGTATATGCCACTTTAATAAATTTTGTTTCCTTTTTTGATTTTATTTTTGAGATTATGATATAATTGCATTTCTCACATCCCTTCCCTCCCTACAAGCCCTCCCACATACCTACCCCCACTTTCGTTCAAACTCATGCCTCCTTTTTAACTAATTGATATTGTATGGTTATATATATGTATATATACATGTATACATGTCTGTATATTTATATATATGTGTGTATATTTCCTAAATATAACCTGTTTAGTCCATATAGTGTCACTTCTATGTATGTGTTCAGGGCTGATCATTTGGCCCTGAACAATCAGTTGATGTGAGATGGAATCTCACAGCAAACCCCCTGATCCTCCACTCCCTCTTTCACAATGCTTCCTGAGCCTTAGGTCCAAGAGCATTTTGTAGACGTATCCATTGGGGGTAGTCTCCGCAACTCTACATCATGATTGGTTTTCAGTAGTGGGAGTATCCCCCTCTTTGCTTGACGATTCAGTAAAAGAGCAACATAAAATGATCTGAAAGCCTTGTGGATGCATTCCCAAGATCAGCCCCACGTCTCTGGTTCTAAAGAGAAGGGCAGATTTTGCAAATTACTGTTTTTGCCTGCTTTCACATTTCTGAGTACCATCTGAATAAGAATTGCATATAATACACACACACACACACACACACACACACACACACACACACACACACACATTAAATCATGGCCAGGTTGGCTTTATCTCAGAGATAAAGAAAACTTCTCGAATTGATAAGCACTTTCAGCAAAGTTGCAGGATACAAAATTACCATACATAGCTTTCTCTATACCAATGTAAATTCAATGAGAAGGAAATCAGGGAAACAATCCAGTTTACAATAGACAAAAAACAAACAGACAAACAAACAAACAAAAAAAGCCCACATTAAGGCAAATCTAATTAAGGTAGTAAAGGCCCTTTATGATGAAAATTTTAAAACTGAGGAGCAAGAAATCAAGGAAGACACTAAAAGACGAAAGGACTCTCATGTTCATGGGTTGCTACAAATGATACTGTAAAAATGACCTTCATGTCCCAACCTGTTCATATATCATAACCTGTGCCATTTATAACAGAAATAGAAATAATGATCTTAAATTCGCATAGAAATACAAAGGATCACAGATAGCCAAAGTAATCTTGAGTCAAAAGAACAATGTTTCAGGCATTATTATTACACCTTTCTTCAGTTGTACAACAGCTATACTAATAAAAAGGACAGTTGAATAGTACTTGAAGAAAAAACCAACACACACACATATCACTTGTGTGTGTGTGTGTGCGCGTGTGTGTGCATGTGTGTGTGTGTGTGTGTGTGTTTGTGTGTGTGTGTGTAACTTGAATTGTAGATTCAGACCTAAGCCTAATCGACCATAGCAACATAATTTTTGACAAAAATATACACTGGAGAAAGAAATCCTTTTCAACAAATAATGTTAGGCATATTGGATGACTACATGTAGGTGAGTGAAACTTGATTCTTGTCTCCCATCCTGAACAAAAGCCAACTTCAAGTGGATCAAAGACCTCAATGTAAAGCCTAAAGCTGAGACTGCTGGAAGAAAAGTCGTAGAGCACACTACAATATAAGCAGACATAAGGACTTTCTAACTAGGACTCTTGGTACTTATGAAATAGGACCAACAACTGATAAATGGTATCTCATGAACAAAAAGGCTTCTAGTACAACAAAGGAAACAATAAGTTAAGAAGTAAATGAGAGAAAATCTTTGTGAGCCATACATCTAACAGGATTAATATCTACAGCATACAAAAAAAAACCCTTAAAAAAAAAAACCAAGTAAATGGATTACTTAATAAAAAAAATGAGCTACAGATTTGAACAAAGATAAGATATGTATCTTTATATATCTTAAAAGAAGCTATATGGATGTCTAACACTTTACAATGTTTAATAGACCTAACTATATTAAAAATAAAAATACTTTGAAATTTTATTTATAAGAAAGGTTATTATCAATAAATTAAAATTTTAATAAATACTGACAAGGATGTGGGCAAAGAGGAACCCTCATTCACTGTTGATAGGAACGCAAACTGGTCCAGCCACTATGGGAAAACAGCACGGAAAAATTTTCAGTAACATAGACATAGAACTACCTTAAGATGCCATTATCCTACCCCTGAGCGCATATCAGAAAACCATATAACCTACTGCCAAGACTCTTGCTCATCCATGCTTATTGATGCTTTTATTCAGATTAGCTAGAAAATGAAGTCAGTTTAGGTGTTCGGCTGATGAGTGGATAATGAAACTGTGCTATGCGTACACGACAGAACTTTTATCCAGCTGTAAACGAGTATGAAAATTGCAGACAAATTGGTGAAACCGGAAAAAAATATTCTACTGAGCGAAGTAACCCAGACATAGTAAAACAAATGACTATTCTCTCTCATATTTTAATTTCAGCTTTATATCCCTAATTTGGTGTGTTCGATTTAGTTTCTGTAGATGACACAAGTAGAAAAGAGCCACTGAGAAGGGGTACTTTAAGTGATGTATGACAGGAGACTGGATGGTAGGTAATATGCGAGCAGAGAAAATAATACTGGGGTTGGAAAATTTTAAATTGGGAAAGGGTGGGAAAATAGGGGAGGCGAGGGTAGGGAGGGAGTCAACCAAAATGAAGGGATCTGAAAGACCTACAATCTTATAGCAAACAAACCGCTCAAATATTAGTCTGTCACGCTGCCGTTTATCTTATGGAGCTTATTTTTTCTATTCGCAGAAGGTAATGAAGGTTTCATTAACATAAAACCATGAGTCACAACTTTCTATGAAGAGTAATAAAAATTCCTCCACGGAAAGCGAACACCCAGATGGAAGCTCACAAGCCTGTACACGGTAGCAATAAAAACTGTAATGGCCAAGTGGATTCGCGTGTTTATTTTTCAACAATGACGTAAGATGGACCAAATAAAGCTGTACAGCTCAATACAACAAAAGGTGAGGAGAAACACAAACCACAAAGTAGTCTAGAGTGGATGCAGCCTGCAGAGGAATGGCTTGACCAAGGATGCTGCAAGGCCCCAACACTCGCAAGTTGGTCATAGGTTTGACCCTAAAACCGTTGACATTAACCAGCCAGAAAGTCTAAGAAGGTGGAAGATAGATAGAAATACTTATTTTATCTTTCAGTTTTTAAAAGATTTGTTTTATTTTGTGTGTGTGACCATTTTGGGCTGCATGCATGCATGACCGTCATGTACGGGCCTGGTGCTGGTAGAGTTCAGAAAAGGGTGCCGGGTCCCCTGAAGCTGGAATTATAAATGGTTGTCGGCGGGTGCTGAGATCCAAACCCAGGTCACCTGCAAGAGCAACATGAGGTCCTAAGCCCTGAGGCATCCCCTTAGCCCTGAGGACTTGCTTAATTGGCAGTCTCACTGTGGGACTGTGCAGATCACGCTCCTAGCTCCCCACAGTATGATGCTGACCCCATCCACAAGAAAGGACCAGGAGTAGAAGTTTTTGTCACTTTTATCTTTTCCTCTCTTGGGTGAAACTGCACAATGTTTCTTGGGATCAAGGAATCCCAAGCTCACACCCAGGTTCATGTGCAGTTCCCACACTGTGTCACCTCCTTCTCAGTCTACTCAAGAATGTGCTGTGTCTGGCAAGTGAGCTAAGATAGTCAGTGACTTGTTCCATCTGATGCTAGTGACAATTTACTCATTTGAAAACTGTAGTGTCCCAACAGCGCTTGATACTACTGACTGACACTGTGAGTGGTTCTTAATTATGTGAATTCTAGTTACATGGGAAGTGTAAAGAAAAACATTTCTCGACATAAGCCTTTTCTTATTTGTGTAAATTTTATTAACCTTTAATTACATATTTTATATTTCTGCTTCAATTCAGGTTTTTATTTTAATGTATATATTGTCTTTCTTGCTTTTCACTTGTTTGTTTGTTTTTGAGACAGGATATAAGTGTATTTTCCCTTGCTATACTAGAAATCACTGTGTAGATCAGGATGTCCTTGAACTCACAGAGATCTGCCTGCCTAATATATAAACATACTTGGCTATGTACTGTTTTTTCTGATACACAGGTTTCTTTTTCAAATTCTATCATTTTTATGTCACTTGAATGGCTAACAGTTTTTGAATGTGTGTTTAAGTTATAAATGCCTTTATTTGATGTTTCTTAGCATGGTGTGGTAGTTTGAAATGGCCCTTTTGGACTCACGTGTTTAAATGCTTGGTCCTCATGTAGGAGGAACTATTTCGGAGGGTTTAGAAGGTGTTGCTTTGATAAAGTAGTTGCGGCCTTGTTGGAGGAGTTGTATTGCTGGGCGCTGGCTTTGAGGTTCCAAAAGTTCACAGAAGGCCCCACCTTCCTCTCTGTGTTCTCCTGCCTATGGGCTAGATGCAAGCTGTCATTCACTGTCCAGCACCATGCTGTCCTGCATGCCTGCTGCTATGCTTCCCAGCATGATGCTTGGGGACTCACCCTCTGAAACTGTAAGCAAACCCCAATTAAATGCTTTCTTTAAAAAAAAAAAAGATTTCTCATTTTTTTAAAATTCCAAGTAATTTTTTTAATGTCCTTAATTATATTTTTAGAATATCACATGAGTCCTATGTGTAGGTGATTTTAGCCACTACCTCTTCTGCCTCCAACTCCTCTTGTGTTAGACCAACTGCATCTTAAATTCATAACTTCTATGATTTTTGTACATACTTATATATAACCCACTGGTTCCATTTTGATATCATCCTAATGTATATGTGTTTGGGACTGACCATTTAAGATTGAATTGCATGCCAGTGTCCTTGTACCTGTAGAATACTGATGCTCTCTCTCCCCAAAGCCATTAAAAACATGTGCTCCCCCATCTAGGCTAGGACATCTGGGACTTCCCTCAGAAACATTCGCATGTCAGTTGGTGTAATTTTTCAGGTCTTAGTTTAGGCCACCATGCTGTTGTGGTTTCACGGATACAGAATCTTTGTTGTATAGGGAAGGCAAAATCTTCCAGTGGGCCTTTGGTCCTGTGGCTCATAGCGAGCATTCCACTCTCTCTTCTGAGGTGTTTCCAGAGTTGTCAGCATAGGGATTGGGTTGCAGATCAGTTGGTGTTGGCATCCACATCATTACTTATTAACTGCATTTTTTTTTTTACCAGTTGTGGATTTCTGTAATGGTCTCCATCTTCTGCAAAAAAAAAAAAAAGCTTCATTTGTGAGGAGTAGCTATAAGTTCACTTATTTATGTGCATAAGCACATATTTAGACTGCAGTTAGAAAGTATACTGACTTAGGAGAGTGTCAATAAGAGGTACTCCTTTGGGGGCTGTGATTTGTCCAGCTACAAGTTCCTGCCTAGGTTTACAGTTCCAAGCATAGATTCCCACCTATTAAGTGGGTTTTAAGTTTAATTAGTTGGCTGCAGGTTATCCCCAAGATATAAGTGCCATTATCACCTGCCTGAGGACATGTTCCTTTACAGATGGTTCTGTGGATTTGTTTTCTCCCTTGGAAGCTTGCATGGCATCTTTAGAGACTATGAGAGTTTCCAGGTCAGTTACTGCTCAATTGCTCCAAATCCTAGGTCAGATGTTTGTAGTGTCTTCACCCTTAAGATCTTACTTTCAAGTTCTAGCAAAAAGTCAAGGACAATGACAATAACCTACATTGTCTGTGCAGTCTCCTGGATCTCTCCCCCCCCCCCCCATCACAACTGAAAGGGATGGTTTCTCTATCTGGAACAGAACCTTTTGTTAAATAGTCAATGGCTTTGGGGGAGCATTATCACTCCAAGTTTTATACCTTTATTTAAATATAGGTTTTATATATAACACACACACACTGATTAATATGTATTTCGAAGTAAACATAAAATAATTTTCCCTATGGCCTTTGTCAAACATCCTTAGAGTTTCTTATTTTCATTCTTTCCCTATCCTTCTGTCTCACTCCCCCTCCCCCTATCCAGGTAAATGCCCTCACTTCCATTTCTCCCATCATAGCAGCTGTGTCCTAATATCCCCTGGTCCCTTTATACTTTCCTGATCCTGCAATCACTCCAGGTTGTATGTTCACATCAAAATATTCAGAGCTAGTATCTTAGTTAGGGTACTTATTAGCCTGATGAAACACCGTGTCTAAAAGCAACTTGGAGATGAAAGAATTTACTTTGCTTACATATCCTGAATAACAGTCCACCCAGGGAAGCCAAGGCAGGAACTCAAACAGGGGTTGCACCTGGAGCCAGGAGCTGACGCAGAGGTCAGGAAGAGTCATGCTTACTGGTTTGCTCCTCATGGCTTGATAGGAAAGTCTTTTATGCAGGCAATTTCTCATCTGAGGTTCCCTCTCTGAGATGATTTCAGCCAGGATCCACAAACAAGGCAGAACATATGGTGTTTGTCTTTCTGGGTCTGGGTTACCTCAGTGTAATATTTTCTAGTTCTACGCATTCACTTGCAAATTTCATGATTCACTTTTCTTTATGGCTGAATAGTATTTCATTGTGTATATGAATCACGTGTTCATTATCAATTCATCAGCTGAAGAACATTTAGGTTGTTTCCATTTTCTAGTTATTGTAAAAAGAATAAAAATGAACATGGCTGAGCAAGTATCTGTGAAGTGGGATGCTGAGTCCTTTGGGCATATGCCAAGAATTGTTACAGCTGGGTGATACAGCAGATCTACTTTTGGCTTTGTGAGAATTCTCCATACTGATTTCCAGAATGGCTGTACCAGTTTGCAATCCCACCAACAGGAAATAATAGGAATGCTCCTTTACCCACATCCTTGCTAGAATTTTTGTCTTTTTAAATATTTTTATTTTTTTAAAATGTATTCACTTTACATCCCAGTCGTAGCCCGCCTCCCTCATCTCCTCCAGGTCCCACCATCCTTCCCTCTTCTCCCCTATTCCCCTCCCCTAGTCCTAAGAGAGCAGGACCCCTCTTCCCTATCAACTGACTGACATCAGCCTACAAAATCTTATTAGGACTTCCTGCATCATGGAGTCTGAGCAGCCTATCAGCTACACCTGAGCAGGGGGCCTAAGTCCTCTCGATGCATGGTCCTTGTTTGATGCATCAATCTCTGCAGGGTCCCCTGGGCCCAGATTTGTTGGCTCTGTTTGTCTTCATGTGGAGCTCCTGTTCTCTCCAGATCCTTCTATCCCACAACTCTTTCATTAGACTCCCTGAGCTCTGCCCAAAGTTCGGCTATGAGTCTCAGCTTCTGCTTTGATCCATTGCTAGATGGAGCTTTCAAGGACCTCTATGGTAGGCTCCCTTCCTGTTCCCTCTCTTCAAGAGTTTACAGTGTCTCTTCTATTTGCCCTTCTGAAAGAGAATTAAGCATCCTCCCTAGGGTCCTCCTTGTTACTTAGCTTCTTTAGGTCTGTGGATTGTAATATGCCTATCCTGTATCATATGGCTAATATCTGCTTATAAGTGAGTATGGACCATGCATGTCCTTCTGGGTCTGGGCTACTTCATTCAGGATTATTGTTTCCAGCTCCATTCACTTGCCCATAAATTGCATGATGTCCTTGTTTTGATAGCTGAATAGTGTTCCATTGTGTAGATGTACCACAGTTTCTTTATCCATTCTTAGGTTGAGGGACATCTGGGTTGCTTCCAGTTTCTGGTTGTTACTAGTAGAGCTGCTATGAACATAGGTGAGTAAATATTCTTGTTGTATGGTGGAGCATCTTTTGGGTTTAGCTCTGTACTCCATTTTTAATTGGATTATTTTGTTTGTTGATGTTTAATTTATTGAATTCTTTATGTATTTTGGGTATTAGCTCTTTGTTGAATGTAGAGTTGGTGAAGATCTTTTCCCAGGTTGCAGGCTGTCATTTTGTTATTGGCAGTGTTCTTTGCTGTACAGAAGTTTTTCAGTTTCATGAGGTCCCATTTATTAATTGTTGATCTTAGAGCCTGAGCTGTTGGTGTTCTGTTCAAAAGGATCCTAGTGAGGATGCTTGATTCTCATTCAGAAGGGCAAATAGAATAGACACCAGAAGTAGATGAAGAGAGAGAGCAGATGGGAGCCTACCATAGATGTCCTCTGACATTAAGTTTTTTTCATACAAGTCTTTCACTTCCTTGGTTAGAGTTACACCAAGATACTTTGTTTTTTGAGGATATTGTGAAGGGTGTTGCTTCCCTAATTTCTTTCTCAGCCCATTTGTCTTTTGTATACAGGAGGACTCCTAGTTTTTTTTTAAGTTAATTTTGCATCCAGCCACTTTGCTGAAGGTGTTTATAAGGTGTAGGAGTTCCTGGTAGAATTTTGGAGTCACTTATATCATGTCATCAGTGAATAGTGATACTTTGATTTCTTCTCTTCCAATTTGTATCCCCTTGATATTTTTTAGCTTTCCTATTGCTCTAGCTAAGACTTCAAGTACTACATTGAAGAGATATGTAGAGAGTGGGCAGCCTTGTCTAGTCCATGATTTTAGTTTAATTTCTTTGAGATTCTCTCCATTTAATTTGTGTTGGCTATCATCTTGTTGCATATTGCCTTTATTATGTGGAGATATGTGCCTTGTATCCCTGATCTCTCCTAGACTTTTATCATGAAAGGTTGTTGAATTTTGTCAAATGCTTTCTTGTCACCTAAGAAGATGATCATGTGGGTAGTTTTGCCTTTCGGTTTGTTAATATGGTAGATTACATTGATGGATTTCCATATATTGAACTAACCCTGCATGCCGGAGAATGAAGCCTACTTGGTCATGATGGATGACATTTTTTGATGTGTTCTTGGATTCAGTTTGTGATTGTTTTAATGAGTACTTTTGTATCAATGTTCATGAAGGAAATTGGTCTAAAATTCTCTTTCTTTATTGAGTCTTTGTGTGGTTTAACTATCAAGGTAACTGTGGCCTCATAGAATGAGTTTGCTATCTTTCTTCCATTTCTATTTTGTGGAATAATTTGAAGAGTATTGGAATTAGCTCTTCTTTGAAGGTCTGGTAGAATTCTGTGCTGAGGTTTTTTGTATGGTTGGTTGGTTTTGTTTGTTTGTTTTTGTTTTTCCTTTTTTGGTTGAGAGACTTTTAATGGCTTTCTATTTCTTTAGGAGACATAGGAGTATTTAATTTGTTTACCTGATATTAACTCAACTTTGGTAAGTGGAATCTATCATGAAATTTATCCATTTCAATTAGAATTTTACATTTTGTGGCATATAGTTTTTTGAAGTAAGAACTAATGATTCTTTGGATTTCGTCTGTGTCTGTTGTTATGTCTCCCTTTTCATTTCTGATTTTATTCATTTGGATAGTGTCTCTTTGCCTTATGGTTAGTTTGGCTGAGGGTTTCTCTATCTTGCTGATTTTCTCAGAGAACCAGCTCTTAGCTTCATTGATTCTTTGAATTGTTCTTTTTGCTTCTAATTTGTTGACTTCAGTCTTGAGTTTGATTATTTTCAGCTATATACTGCTCTTTGGTGTGTCTGCTTCTTTTTTTTTCCCTAGCACCTTCAGATATGCTGTTAATTTGCTTGTATGAGATGTCTTCAATTTCTTTATGAAGGCACTTAGTGCTATGAAGTTTCCTCTTAGCTCTGCTTTTGTTATGTCCCATACTTTTGGGTATGCTGTGCTCTCATTTTCATTGAATTTTAGGACATGTTTAATTTCTTTATTTCTTCCCTGACTCAGTTGTCATTAAGTAGAAAGTTGTTCAGTTTCCATGCAGGTATAGGCTTTTTGTTGTTGAGGTCCAGCTTTAGTCCATGGTGGTCTGATAAGATACAGGGATAATTTCAATCCACTTGTATCTATTGAGGCTTGCTTTGCAACGGACTATATGATCAGTTTTGGGGAAGGCTCTCTGAGGTGCTGAGAAGAAGGTATATTATTTTGTGTTTGGGCATAAGATTCTGTAGATATCTGTTAGATCCATTTGATTCATGACATCAGTTAGTGTCATTATCTCTATGTTTAGTTTCTGTTTTGTTGCCATGTCTTTTGGTGAGAGTAGAGTGTTTAAGTCCCCCATTATTGATGTGTGGTTTAAGCTTTATCAATGTTTCTTTTACAAATGTGGGTGTCCTTGCATTTGGGGAATAGATGTTCAGAATTAAGATGTCATGTTTGTGGATTTTTCCTTTGATGAAAAAGTGTCCTTCCTCATCTCTTTTGATCAATTTTGGTTGAAAGTCTACTTTACTAGATTTTAGAATGGCTATTCCAGCTTGCTTCTTGGGTCCATTTGCTTAGAAAACCTTTTTCTAGCCCTTTACTCTCAGGTAATGTCTTTGTGGCTGAGATGTGTTTCTTGTATGCAGCAGAATGATGGGGCCTGTTTATACATCCAGTCTGTTAGTCTGTCATTTTACTGGAACATTGTGACCATTGATGTCAAGACTAATGACCAATGACTCTTAGTTCCTTTTATTTTGATGTTGGTTGTGGTAGTGTGCTGATGTGCTTCTCTTCTTTTGGTTTGGCTGTGGTTAAGTTGTTTATATCCTGTGTTGTGCTATTTTGGGATGATGGGGTATAGTTGACCTCCTAAGTTGGAAGTTTTCCTTCTAGCATTTTCTGTAGGGCTGGTTTTGTGCATAGATGTTTTTAAAATTTGGTTCTGTCTTAGAATTATCTTGTTTTCTCTTTGGTGATTGGATTTTTTTTGCTGAGCATAGTAGTCTGCATTGGAATCTGTGGTCTCTTAGGGTTTGTGAGATGTCTGCCCTGGCCCTTCAGGGATTTATGGTCTCTGGTGAAAAGTTAGGTGTGATTCTGAGAAGTTTGCCATTACACTTTACTTGGTCTTTTCCCCCTGGAGTTTTAATGTTTTCTTTGTTCTTTACATTTAGTGTTTTGATTATTTTGTGGGAAGATTTTCTTTTCTGGTCCAATCTATTTGTACTTTTGTAGGCCTTTTGGCATCTCTTTCTTTAGATTGAGAAAATTATCTTCTATGATTTTGTTGAAAATATTTTATGGGTCTTGGGGCCAGGAATCTTTTCTTGCTTCTATTCCTATTATTCTTAGGTTTTGTTTTTTCATGGTGTCCTTGAATTCTTGGATGTTTTGTGTCAGAGATTTTTTTTTTTTTTTTAGGTTTACCATTTTCTTTGACAGTTGCATCAGTTTTTTAATTGTATCTTCCACACTTGAGGTTCTTTCCTCCATTTCTTGTATTTTGTTGTCTGTGCTTACCTCTGTAGTTCCTGTTTCCTTCCCTAAGTTCTCCCTCTGCAGGGTTTCCTTAGTTTGTGCTTTCTTTATTGTTCCCATTTACCTCTTCAGACCTTGAACCATTTTATTGATTTCCTTCTCCTGTTTGTATTTTCGTATATTTATTTGAGTGATTTTTTCTCATTTCCTCTTTTAAAGCCTCAATCTATTTGACTACCTTCTTGTACTTCTTTAAGGGCTTTCTCTTTAAAGGCATGATTATCATCATTAGCCCAGCTTTAATACCATTTTCTTGTGTTTCAGTTATAGTGTGGTATCCAGGGCTGTTTGGTGGTAGAAAACTGGGTTTGGATTTCTCATATCCCTCTGTTGTTGTTGGTTTTTTGTTTGTTTGTTTGTTTGTTTGTTTCTTACTGTGTTTTTATGCTGACCTTGAGCCATCTGGTTGTCTCTGGCATTGGTTAGCAGATCCTGGAGCCTTCTGGAGCTCTTAGGGTACAGAAAGAGTCCTGGGCAGGAAGCTGGATGTTCCTGCAGGAGCCCTCTTTGGATTGGTGGGTATGGTCTCTTATTGGCAGGTGGTTCTCAGGGAATTGCCCATGTTTCTCCTCTGATACATGATCCTCAGAATGGATTGGGTTCCTCAGGATCCTGGGGGCCCTCCTCTCACCAGGGGAAGTCCTATGGTCAGCTGCCCTGCTACTGGCCTTCTTCCTCTGAGATTAATGAGCTCCAGCTTCCCAGACACTGTGCTCAGACACTGTGCTGGCTGGGAGCAGACATTTTGGAGAACCTGTGAGTTTAGAGGTCTGGTTGTTCTCCTTGTGGAGATTGGTTGTACTCTAGAGTGGCAGATGGTGCTGTTTTAGTGGATCCTGGACGTCAGGCCATCCAAGGTTGGAACTGTGTACTTCAGTACCCAGACGGTATCCACCTAAGGGACAGTAGGAGTATGTGGATGGATAGATGTTGATACTGAGCTCCTGCTGAATGTAGGGACTTTTCCGAGGATGAGCCAGGTGACCTGAGTTTCCTTCACCATAGGCTTTCTTGTCACCTGGGAAACACAGATACTGGAGTTTTGGGGTCCACAGCCACAGCCTGCCTGTCATTCTGTAATCACTACTATTCCAATGATCCAACACCATGCTTTATTGGCACTGCCATCTTTTATCTCATCTTTTTTTTTCTTCCTTTTATCTTAGCTACTCTGACTTGGATGAGATGAAATCTTAAAATCGTTTTAATTTGCATTTCCCTGATAGCTAAGAGTTCTGAGCATATTTTAAAAATATATTTCTTAGCCATTTTTTCTTTTGATTATTGTACTTTGATCTATCGCTTCTGCTGTTGTTTTTCAAGACAGGGTTTCTCTGTGTGGCCACAGCTGTCCTGGAACTCGTTTTGTAGACCAGGGTGGTCTCAAACTCAGAGACTGGCCTGCCTCTGTCTCCCAAGTGCTGGGATTAAAGGCATACACTACCATGCCAATCTGAATATAACTTGTTTTTTACTTGGGACGTTTGGATTTGGAATTAATTTTTGTTTGTTTGTTTCAGTTTTTGTTGTTTTCTTTGTAAATTCAGGATATTAATCCTCTATCAAACATATAGCTGACAAGGAATGTTTCCCACCCATGAGTTGCATAATTTAGCAGATAAGCAATAGACAAACATTTATAATGGAATGAGTTAATTAATAAATTTTGTGACATGGTGAGAAATATGAACTTGTAAGCACAACATTTTTATCAATCTGTTCAAAGATTCAGAGTTGCTCTTTAAACAAGATTATGGAGAGAACTGGAATTCCAATACTTAGATCAATATAACCCATGTGTATAATCATTATAGCTATATAATATTTGACAAAGATGCCAAAAATACGCACTGGAGAAAGACAGCATCTTTAATAAATGGTGCAGGGCAACTGGATGTCCACAAGTAGAATGATGACATTAAACATATCTAAATAGATCAAAGACCTCACATACATTTTAAAAGCTTCATTTTAGCCTAGCATTGGTGGCAAATGCCTTTAATCTCAGCACTTGGGATGCAGGTGGGACCTAAGTTTAAGGACAGCCTGATCTACAGTGAGAGTTCCAGGACAGTCAGCGCTACACAGAGAAACTGTGCCTCAAAAGTAAAATAAGTAAATGAATAAACACAAGTGCCAGGAAACAGAACTTGTTTCTTCTGCATTAAGCGCCAAATGCTCTCAACTGCAGAACCGTCTCTCCAGATCCCCAAGTACATTAAAAAATGTAAAACATCCATTGCCTTTATATATAGATATGCTAAGAAACACGTATAACAAGAATCTCACCTTCATTACTTCCTTTATATTCCCACTCCATCAGACTGGGTACCACTGGCTTTAATTTCATTGGCCTGGCTCTGTTCAGGTGCTTATTAAATGATTGGCATATTGTAATTGCCTGAAAGGAGGTCCAGAACTTTGAAAATATGAGAGCTCCCCTAGAATTATTATTACATTCTTCCAGCAGATGGCAAGCTATGCTCAGTTGCATACATACACGCTTCTGTACAAAGATTACATATGCAGCACATAGACAGAACATTTCTTCTTGTGCTTCTACTGTGCGATATTTTGTCATTGGGTGTTTTGTTTGTTTTAGTCAACTTTAAGTAATCTAGAGTCATCTTAAATGAGGGATCCTCAATGGAGAAGAGGCCTCCATCATATTGGCTTGCGGGGCTCTTTCTTGATTGATGATTGATGTGGGAGGGGCCAGCCTACAGTGGAAGGTGTCACCAATGGTACTACAATGGTAGTTGTAGGTTGCATAAACATTCAAGCTGAATAATCGATGGAGGAGAAATACAGCAAGCAGCATTCCTCCCTGGCCTCTGCATCAATTCCTCCCTCCCCCTCCCTCTCCTCCTCCCGCATCCTTCTAGCCTTCTGCTGAGCAGAGTGTCCTCATGTAGCCTACCTGCAATATCAAGAGGTGCATTCTTTTATAACACAGAACAAATTGTTTTAGCCCACTAGAGCTTTTTAAATCTCTGATAACAGACAGTTTTGAAACTTCTGTCCAGCGCGCAGTATGACATAACTGCTTTTAGAAACCCTACTCTGTCTCTCTCCTGGGTAGAGAGTCCTTTCGGGAATGAGCCTGCTCTTCATTGCTAACACGGGATGGACTCTTAGCCTGGCCTCCATTGAGTGGCATTCTCTAGTTTATCATGTGGGCACAACAGTTTCCGATCTTCTGGGGCTAAAGAATCAGCTATTAACAAGAGACTAGCACCACTGGAGCAAACCCTCTGCTTTATAGGGACAATGGGTGTTGGTTAGCTGGGGATAAAACCCAGTGTGATTAGCAAGAGACCACCATCCCTGAGCTCAACTTTTTTAGAAGTATTTCCTTGCAGTCAGCACAGAGCTGTAGCCTACAGGGAGCCCATGCTGCATCTCAAGCTGGCAGATCAATGGGGTGGTGTGTGCACATTTTGGTGATGTGAGAGTTGCAGAACTGAAGGGGCCATGCAGAGCATCGCTGTGAGAGGTCAACGGAGACCATTCATGATCACGCAACCTCAGTAATGGCGGAGACTGCAGAAGCTGAAACTTAGCAGGGTGTGCCAGGATGGGATCCCCTGCAGAGAAGACAGGGTGCAGGTGCAGCCTCAGGTTTAGTGGAGGTCAAGGATGTGAGGAGGCCCAGGACAGGCATGATTTCCCTTTGCCTGCTTGTTAGTTTTGCAGTGACTTGAAGCTTACTGTGCTTCATCCTTCACCCTGGGTGAAGCCAGAGGATGCTGGGAAGGACACGTGTCACTAGTCACATCCTGGGATGCTCCCATTGGCCTCATCACACCCGACTGTTCAATGTGACCAGAGGCATTGGAGAGGGCTCTGAGCATTTCAGTAGACTCAAGCTGCACAAGTTAGTGTGAAAACTGAAGACCCAGCATATTTCCAAGGAATAGAATACCTGAGGGAGGGATAGGGTTGGCACCAGAGGAGGCCATGACCAGTCTGGCCAATAGTGTGAACTGATATGATCAGATATCTTCCGTGGCTGGGCATCATGAGTGTCAGCTCATTCATTGGTTCGAGCTTAAGTTGTGTTCAAGGATAAATAGACCCTAGCTTTGAACAGCTCTTCAGAAAGGCTGTCATGCTCATGCTATTGAGTAGGGGTTCACACCTGGCCACATTTCTCAAACAGGCTGCTACTGGGCACATTTTCCTAGTGTCCAAGGTGGCAGTGTTAATTTTGTGGCCAGTTTCACCCTACCATTCTACATGTGGACAGCGGTCACTGAGTGCAAAAAGACCTTTCTGGGTGACCTGGTCTGCTTCCATACCTGGCTCTTGTTGACTACCTAGCCCCTCTATTCTGGACTGTGGGGTACAAAATACAGAGCTGCTGTTCAGCCAGACCCACTTAGTAGCCCTTCATACTTGGGTGCCCTTGGTAGTTTCCTACCACCTGGCAATTTGGACATTGTGAGACAGTGAGATGGGAGGGTAGATAATGATCCTGTTGACTGATGGATGCCCCTGTCACTCGGGCAACACAGGCTCCAGGTTGTTGTTGTAGGTGACAGACCGCCACCATTGGAAGGTGGGTTTTTCCGCATACACCTGATGACATGGAAAGTCAGGTGTGCCATGTAGCAGAGTGGAGACACCTGACTTAGGTCAGTGGGTGAGCTGAAGACAGTTTGCCACTCTCGGGGATCCCCGTTGATGGCTGAACAGGTCTAAGTGTGTGGGTCTGCTATTAAACAAGCAAGTTCATAGCAGTGGAGCTTGTTTAGACCGCTGTGTCCCTCCTCATGATGTGCTTACATTGTTTTCTCATGTTGGTGGGATGACTTTGCTGAAGAAAGCAAAGTCCTGTTCTCTTTTACTGCTGGCAACTCGCAGGGATTTGTAGCATGCTGTGGTGCCTGGTCCAAACTCTTGGGAGCTTGGAAGTATCTTCCTAGACCTGAAGTAGAAAAAAAATCAAGAGACTGGATGCACTCATGCAGTGCTAAAAGGGAAGGGCTGGAGGAAGGGGCCGCTTCACCTTGCAGGAGTTTCTTTCCCACCTGAGCTAAAAGATGGCAGTGGCGCAGGCATGAGCAGGCACACAGAGATGGTCCTTCAGAAGGATGCAAAACTGAGATGAAGGCTCCATCCTCAACACTGTGGGATACTGTTCTCTTGCAGAGGTATATTGGTTTCCCTGGTTCTCCCCAGCCTCAGCATCCACTTCCTCTTGTCCTTTTAAAAAAATTAAGTAATTAACTATTTAATTAAATTGAATTTACATCCCCATCTCAGCATCCCTTCCCTCCTCTCCTTCCAATACCTGCCTCTCCCTTCCCCTCCCCTCATCATGCTTTCCTTTCCTCCTCAGAAAAGGGGAGGCCTTCTATGGATATCCATCTGCCTTTGCATATCAAGTTGCATTAAGTTGCATCAAGTTGCATCTTCTTCTATTGAGGCTAGACAAGGTAGCTTAGTTAGGAAAAGAGGCTCTAAAGACAGGCCATGTAGTCAGAGACAATCCCTGCTTTGTCTTAAGGAGTCTCACATGAAGACCAAGCCTCACAACTGTTAGAGATGTGCAGAGAGCCTACGTCTGTCTCCTGCATGCTGTCTGGTGCTTCTGTCTCTGAACCACCTATAGGCACCTGTGGGGCACAGGTTAGTTGATTCTGTAGGTTTTCTTGTTGTGCCCTTGATCTCTCTGGCTCCTTCAATCCTTCCTCCCCCTTTTTGGCAGGATGCCCCAAGCTCCGCCTAATGCTTGGCTATGGGACTTTGCATCCGTTTTCATGAGTTGCTGGGTGAAGCAGTTGACTTGTTTGAGTCCATACCAGAGTTCAGGACCCTCTCATCCTCTGCACCCCACTGCCCTGCTTTCTTAGCTGACTTAGGGATAGCATCCTCCCTACAAATATCTCCCCCAAGACTCAGATCTTTGTCCCTCACTCTACCTGGGATTGTATTTTTTCTTCCTGGGACCTGAATGATAGCGGTCCCCATTCACTTCTATCTGGGTCCTTGGGGTCACCTGTCTTCCAGCTTCCTCACTTTCTGATGGGTGAGTGCAACCACTGCCCCATGTGTCTTACATTCTGCAATCCCCTCATGGTTGTCGTAAGACTGAAATGTGGCTTTGTCTTTGGAGGCCCGTGGCTTTCAGGATTCCTGTAGCATCTGTGCTGGCGTCCTTGCTTCATGTTCTTGGGAAAGGGCCTTAGAAGGACTCCTGCTAGGAGAGGACAGTTCAGTTGGGAAAAACAAAAACCAAGAAAGTAAAAAACAAAACAAAACTAAACCAAAAAACCCTAAAAACCCTGGGGATTAGCTGATTTATGTTCTGTGAGAATCTCTCAGAGTGTGCTTATACTAAGACAGTCACCATGCAATACAATCCTAAGGGAATGCCACTGCATATACATTTCCCTGGTTAAAATCGTGTTGTGTAGTGTATGACTGAAAATCACTTCTCCCCAGCTATGGAAATAGAATGATATCAAGTTCAACATCTCAGTCAGCTTTTCCCGGAGTCTTCCTTTGCCCTCCTGCCTCACACTGACTCCATTTGGTAAGGTCTATTGACTGAGCCTTTGCAATAAACCCGGAATCTCAGGCCTTCTTTGGTTGTCTTTATTGGAAAATTGAAAGCGTGGGCCCCTTCTCCTCCTGACAGGACTGGTGCGGTGCTTGCTACTGACCTCCTGCCCCATCTATGCTACTCCTATAGTGTTCAGTAGAGACAGAGTGCTGATCCCCAGTGAGGCACGGGCCACTCAGGGTTTACTCAGCATTTGAGTACAGTTTGTTTCTTGCAAGTCAGTGTATGAGAACTCTGAGGGAGAGAAAAAATATATATTTTGTGGTTTTCAGACGTGATCTCACTATACAACTCAGGCTGGACTAAAACTAGCTATGAGGCCAAGTCTGACTTTGAACTTGTATCCCTCTTGCTTCCATAGTTGCACTCCTAGGGCAGCAGCCAGAACCAGCTAAAGAGATTTTGACAGCTTTCTTTACACACACACACACACACACACACACACACACACACACACACACACACTTTCTATAAGCCTTTTCTTGCAACAAGAATAGATTTAAAACTCCCTTGTCACACCTGTCACTTATCTCTATCTAGAATACATTCTGTCCACTGTCTTTTGAAAGATGGAGTCTCACTATATAGTCCAGGCTAGCCTCAAAGTCATAATCCTACTGCCTCATTCTCCTTAGTGTTGGCAAGTGTTAAAACTAAGATTTGCCAGAAAAACCAACTCCACCATTTTGGACCAAATTCAAAGAACGCTTTGTTAAAATTAAATACTATGCGAGAGACAGACATTTGTCAGGACACTTCCAGGAATTTCCCACTGAGAATAGCCTTGACCCACATGTTGCAGGAGGTTATAAGGACAACCCTATAAACCACTGTACTTTCCCATGAGGCTTTGGTATTTTCTAAGAACTACAATTCCCAGCATTCCAGGAAATTACCTGGTCTGTTGGAGCTTCCATATCAGGGGGACTCTATCTCTGCAGTCAAGTGTTGGTGGTTCCCTTCTCCTGATTATCTAGGGACAGACTCCATACTAAACTTTTCACCATGAGAGCCACACTCCAACATACAGCTTCCTCCCAGACATGGGTTAAAGATGTGCTGAATGTTATGATTAATAAAAAGAAAATAAGATGATAAGATAGTAAGATGTAAGGCAGCAGATATTATGTTCTAGAGGAGTTTATTAAATGGGGAAAAGAAGGAAAAGGGGGGAGGGGTACCCCAGAAACTGAGAGGAAGAGGGAGAAAGAGAAAGTAAGAGGGTAGAGCCGGTAGAGCGGGCAGAGAGGAAGGGAGGGAGGGTCTGTTCTTTTATATGGCCCTGGCCACGCCCCCATGGAAAGTAAGCAATGACATTACAAGTAGGTGGCCTGAAGCAGAATCCTAACACTCCAAACTAAACTTTTCACCATGAGAGCCACACTACAGCAGACAGCTTCCTTCCAGGCATGTGTTAAGGATGTGCTGAGGGCAGAGTTTCTTTTGCTTTGGAATTAGGCTATGTGCCCTGGACCCTCCAACTGATGTAATTCTCTGAGGTTCTGGAGTCCAGTTGACCCCCGGACCTCGACTCTGGCAAAAGGGAAGAGTCAAGTTTGGAGATTCACATGCTTTTTCAGAAATGGACCACTGACTCTACCACCATGCTGCAATAGGCTGCTCTACCACCATGCCGCAATGGGCTGCTCTGCCGCCTTGCCGTCATGCCGCAATGGGCGGCTCTACCGCCATGCCGCAGTGGGGAGCTTAGTCAAGCATCTTTTAGGGATACTGCAGTAGTAGTATTCTGAGGTTCGCAGTAACCTAGTGTGTGATTTTCACTTGCCCTCATCTAGCAAGTTGTTTCTGCACCACGTTCTGGGGTGGGATGCACAAGTAGGATGCCAGGGATGGTGGACTTTGTAATGAATTTGGCTAACTATTCTGAGGACTCCCCGGAAATCTGGCCCTAATACTGTCCAACCAGATGGTGGAAATGGCGTTTGCTGGCCACCAGGTGGCAGCTGTGCTATGATGTCGCCAGTGCTCTAAAAGGACACACCATCTATTGCAAAGTAGCGTCAGACTGTTCTCCTAAGAGATCTTCCTCCTTGTGGCTTTTCTTGGCGTCCAACAGCATTCCCGAAGAGGTGGTAGCTGCTTCAGCCCTTCCTTTGGCAGCTGTAAAGGAAATTGGCCAATACAATCCACAATGCCAATAGGATGACCATAATGCTTAAGTGCTGGGTGTGGGCACATGTTTGACAGCCTATTTAGGAATGTGTGTATGTTGGGTATATCCAACATTTATACTTCACCCTTGAACTTGGAAATGACCAACAATGAGCCGAGGGCTTTCACCTTTCTTGCTGTGGAAGATCATGTCTTCCAAATGGCCTGCTATGGGTCTGGCAGCCTTGCATAAGCAACAAAGTTCCAACCGTGTTCCTGGGCTCAGAATTTTCTCTACCATACTCTCTGGACCCTGAATGAAAGTGGTGTTTCTATTAGTGTCCAAGCCACCAATGAGGAAGAGGTAATATGGATCTTTAAGGAGCCAGAAAAATCAATGACTAGGGAAAGAAGATGAAAAATGCTGAGAAAGGAGTGCCGTTTTCTTGGTGTGGTGGTTGGCCATCAGAGGGCATCATGATTCTGAGTCGGTTCTGTGCATGGGCGGTCATTGGTGGCTGTAACTCAGACTCGGTAGGCGGGCTGGAGGCTCCGGGCCACTGGACTTCCTTCCGGCTTAGGGAGCTATTATATTTAGAGGAATAAGCTTCATGACAGCCATCCTTGCAAACCTTGAAAGAGTCGCTGTCACTTACTCTACCGTTGAGCATTTATATTGTCTACAGAACAACTGAGGTGTTTGTCAGCAGCTGACAAGGTCAGAGAGATGGGATGTTTCTGTGCTGGTGCCAGAGTATCTGCCTGGTCTTCAACCCCCATAAGCCGCAGGCTTATAAGCCTGGCTCCTCCCCAGCACTGGAATTACAAACGCTGCTCACCAGGCCCAGCTAATTTACATGGGTTCTAAGGATCAAATTCAAGTCTCCATGCTTACACAGCTAGCACTCCACTGACTAATCTATCTCCCCAAACCATAATTTAGTATTCTGTGCAATATTCATTACATAATTTCAGTTAAACATTTGGCATAAATATTACTTAGATTTAAAAAGTCATTCCCCAACTTTAAAAAAAAAAAAGAATTTAGTTTAATTTTACTTGCCTACGTGTATGTTGTATGAGAGTGTCAGATAAGACGATTGTGAGCTGCCATGTGGGTGCTCACAATTGAACCTGGGTCCTCTGAAAGAGCAGTCGGTCCTCTTAACCATTGAGCCGTCTCTCCAGTCCCTCCCCAACTTTTATTGCATTTAGTTTTGCACTTAAAATATTTTTACTGAAGTCTTTTTCCTCCTTTTCCGCAGTGTGATGTGTTCTACTTCTCATGTCAGTCCTCCTGTGCTAACGGGCTGCACGGCCTATCTATCAGCAGTTCTTAGTGACTTGTCCAGAGACCCTAGAGTTTAGATGCTATGTGAAATTCCTGTCAGGACTTCCTTAAGAGTCAGCGGGTCTGTTTTGTACAGTAGGCTCCTGTACTTTGTAACTTTTTGATGCTCTTGGGTTTCTTCAGCTGCCAGCTTGGCATCACACTGCAAGCAAAGCAGAGCCTCCAGGAGGCAGTTGGTGTGTACTTGATACTTCCCATAGAACTGTTTCCCCTCTTGCCCACTTCTGTGTCCACCTCAGCTTTGTGTCTCAGTTAGTGAATGTGATCTATCATTACCTTTTACTCTGACAATCAGGGACGATGGGGAAAAAATCTAACTCTTAAGCATTCATATTGTTCCACTAATTCCACGTGTAGTTCTGCTAAGTCCCTGTGTAGTAAGTAGGTAATCAGGTGGCCTCTGCTCCCTGTACCAAGTAAACAGTGAGCGTGGTGACTGTGGCATAGCACACTGGGAACCAGCTTCAGCAGGCTGCGAGTACCTGAAAGTGCACAGAGAACAGGCTGTCCTGGTTGTAACTGGATTCACCAAGAGGCCTTGGAGTGAGATGAGTGCCCCAGTCTCCTGAAGGATTAACCTGCTACTTGGTACCCCAGTCATAAAGGGGAAGAGAAGGTCACAGGACACCAGTGAGGAGCATTCTGATGCGAGCATTTCAGCATCGTGTAGCAATCTAGACTATAACAACAAAGACACCAACAGTCTGCCTCTCCTTTTTATTTGTCATTTTTAGCTTAGCTTTCAAAGCTTCTGGCTAAAGACAGAATTGCAGGTCTGAAAAACACACATCACCATTTCACACATCCCAACTCTCTAAAATTTCCAAAACCCCATTCAGCAGAAAAACCTTTCTGCGGACAACAAGCTCATGAAGATCTGTTAAGTATCATTCCTCCTGCCTTTGTCAAAAAGCGTATTTTTAATCCCATTTAATATACCACTAACTTCCTAACAGAAGTCAAAGGAAACCGATATTTTTGTCAAAAAGAAAAACAAAACACACCTGGTTTGTTTGACATAGTATGCAAACTTTACAAAGTACGTATTAGGTCAAACTCTCAAAACAGAAGCACGTTTCCTGCCACATGACGGTCACAGAGAGTACGCACACAGGCCACTCTGAATGCAAAACCTTTGCGTCAGCTTTCTTTCTTATGCCTTCCATACCAGAGGACCGCCCAGCCACAGGGCTGTGTGGCTTTAAGAGAAACAATGAAGCTATCATTAAGAAAAAAAATGCTGTAACATGTGTCTATAAAGAGAACCGCAGTTGGTCCTTAAGGCAAGTGGTGTGTGGCCTTCCATAGGCTGCCCAACGCAGTACTGCCTTATCTGTGAGGGTGGCTCCATCCTGGAAAGCAATTAGCTAGTACTTTTCTTCAGGCTTGACGTTTTGGTGGCACTTCTGGCTTTGACATTCTTCTTAGGGGTGGCGGTTTTGGCAACAGGTGGCCTTCCCTTTGGCTTCGGGGGGTTACTGCGACTAGTGCGGCTCGCTGTTCGCTTCTTGTCCTGAACTGTCCTCTGCTGGTCACGAAGCCGCTCTTCCCACTGCTGGGAGGCAATGTGTAAGTATAACTATCAAATATGGGGCACTCTTTTATGCTGTTCAGCTGATGCCAGCCCCAACCTGTGAGCTTTCACATCACTGCAGTTCCTGGGCAATATCGTGACAATTGCATAGATGGCCTGCATTGGACACTTACCGTGCACCCAGTGATTAGAACCTGATTCGTACGTAAAGAAGTCTCAACACTCACAGCCTCACTGAAGCTCTGGGCGTATATCTGGCCACAGTCGCCCAAACTGATAAACAAGCATATAGAGGATATTTGCAGAGGTCCACAGGACTGCTAAAAGTTCTTGCCAGAATTCAGCATCCTCCAGCGGTTTCTAGAGCTCAGGCCTTCCCTGTGTGCTTCTGATGGCCAGCCTCAGTATCTCTACGGAACAAAGCTTTCTACGATAGTCTTGTTAAATCTAACAGCAGCAATCCATGTAGTCTCCCTGCATAGCCCGTGACTTACTGCATTGAAGTAATTATCTATTGTTGTTGTTGTTGTTGTTGTTGTTGTTGTTGTTATTATTATTATTATTATTATTATTATTATTATTATTATTATCCAAAGTAAAGAAAAATCCAGTAGTTCTTCTCTGGGTTTTCTAAGAATCCATGTATATAATGCTGACCATGCGTAAACTGCACTCCATTGATGACCTGCCTTTTGTTGTACATATATATGTGCCTGCTGTAAGGCTTGACTAATATGTTAAGCACAGGAAAAGATAATATCGGGAATAAACTTACTACAGCCATGCACTATAATGAAACTGGTTTCTCTCAAAATGTCTTACTATATTGTGTTATATTTTTGATCTGCAATTGACAGCAGGGAAAAAAACAAATCACACACACACACACACACACACACACACACACACACACACACACCAAAACAGGAGACAGCAAGGCAGATAAAGGGAAGTTGCTGTAACCCACTAAAGTGCCCAGACTACTGGGGAATGAGTCATCTTGCAGATAATCAAGTTTCTCTGAGAATAAACGTGATGGTATTTATTTATTTGTTTATTTCTTTATTTAGTGTGTATGTACACACACATGGAGTGTGGAGATCAGAGTTTGAGTTTATTTCTCCATTGATTTTTCAATTATAGTTTTGTCTTGGGCACCAGAAATGCAGAACACTGCTAGAATACTGTATCCCATAACAGGGAAAACACTGGCTGAGCAGCTCCCACGTCTCTGGTAGGAGTGTTCGGCACAGAGCCCTGTTTGTTCTATTTGTACGCATGCTCAGTGTTGGCTGTTCTCTCCATAAGTTACTTCTTAGTACAACCCCTTGCCCTGCCTAAGGAGTTTTATTCCTGAAATCTGAAGGAGGAATAATTTCTTTTGTGACACTAAAATATAATTTCTCTTCAATATGTCTAAGTTTATTTTGAGGAACAAAGAGGCTTTAAAAGTTTGAAACCAGTTACCATTTTAATTGCAGATGATTTTCACCTAAGGAGGGAGAATTATTTGAGCTCTAATTATTAATATGGCAGTGAGAGTGCCATTACAGTTATGAGTTTGACCACAAGTGAACTACTTTTGCACAGAGAAATGCCTTACATTGTTTTAAATGCAGTGCACTATGGTAGTTGTGGTATGTGTTTTAGGAGTAGCATATCTACAGACGCAAGTCCATTTTAACCCCAGTGAACACTGACTTTTTAATACTGTTCACTGTATTATGTTGTAATACAATAAAGAAACAACAGGGTCTATTTTAACCTGGAAATAACTGGCGCCTTATAATAGTACAACTGTGTCAACTCTGAAGTTGAACAACAGTTTCTGATAATAATTCCAATTAGGTGCGATGCTTTTTTTTGTTTTCCATTAATTAATTAATTTAATTACATCACAGCCTAATTGCAGCTCCCCTCCCTCCTTTCCATCCAGTTCTACCCTCACACCCCTCCCCCATTTTCCTCTGGCTTTGTTCTCAAAGAAGGGGAGGCCCCCCGCCCACCAATGGGTACCAACCCGCCTTGGCACATCGTCACAGCAGGACTAAGCACATCCTCTCCCAGTCGCTCTTGCCTTTACTGGCTCTTCTGGGAGCTGGAGAGAAGACAATGCAGGAAAGCCCGGCCTGCAGAATTCTCTTCCCATCATCTCTGCACACCCCCAGCACTTTGCTAATTATACTTACTATGGACCTCCTACTAAGCTGATCTCTCCATTTTTCAACTAAACAATTTTCAAGAAGCATCATCCTGGGTAAAAAAAAAAAAAAAAAAAAAAAAAAGCAAATTTATTGGCAGTTAAATCTTGATTAATAAAAGTAAAACACCAATACAGAAAATCATATTTGTTCTCAAGGAGCTCTTATCCCCATAACCTGTATATCGATATTAACACTCTATGGATTTTTCTTGTTTCTATACATTTTTTCTGATCACACTGTATATGTAAACAATATTTTATATTACTTTTCATTGTTATATTTGTATTCTGCAGTAATTAGAAAAACCAAAGTAAAATATAAGCAATATAGAGTACAACTGGATATCCACTTAGCTGTTCTATACTCACCATTTGCTTAGCTAACATTGCTCTTAGTCTGTTAAATACCCTTGCACGGAATAGTGTGTGCTGGCTTATTGTTTCCTTTAGAAAGGTTTTGAAAGTAGAATACTGGGGGAAAGGGGGCTTTGTTTGTTTGCTTGCTTTTTGCTTTGAGAGGTGGAGCAGTGGTTGAGAGAACTGGCTGCTCTGGCAGAGAATCTGAGTTGAGTTTCCAGCACCAACACAGACGCCAACAAAGAGCTGATTAACTTCAGAGGATCTAATGCCCTCTTCTGGCTTCCTTGGGGACTGCAATCATATGATGCACAGACATACATACAGCAAACAATCACAAACATAAAGATAAATCAATCTTTTTTTTTAAATGGATTTCAACACAGTACCAAACATTTTAAAAATAGTCTCATTTTCATCTAATTCACTAACATTAAAATCTTAATTAAAAGTAGACTCTTCTGTTTATCGGAGCTTTGGAAATACAAAGGTAAATTTTAATGCTCATGTCTTGTGGAAATTTTCTGTGTAGGTTTATTCAGACATTTATGCATTGTGTGCTCATGAGACTTTAAATGCTAATTTTAGAGAATACCTCCACTTTTGTCACATCCATTTCAGAGGCAGATCCCATTCTCTTTGCTTTTATGACTGATGTGCACATAACATCATCCAGTCAAATGAATGACGGTTTCCCTTGTAATTTCTTATTTTATGCTTATAGAGCATTTTATCTTTCAGGTGTCATATTTCCAATCATCTAATTTTGTCCTTTTTGACCGTGGTTTTATAATATTCACCAATTTAATCCACTTAAATTTGTTTTACACTGCAGTGAGAAAACGAGCTGAGAGCTAAGACTTGCCTAAGTGGCAAAGAGCTTGGTTCACTGAGTGCTCAAGGCACTAGGTACACTCCTCAGTGCTGGGGATAAAGAAAATAGGAGGAAGGCATTTCCTTTGTTTTAACTGCATGCTTATTCTTAAGTTCTGTGGTTGTTAAAAAAAAAAAGAGTAGCTTTATACTAGTTTTGTGTCTATCATAAAATAGATATCTCATTACTTTCCAAACCTTTTTTACATAAATCCCAGTCATCTAAAAATATTTGCACTGGATGAGTCTGTATTCCACTCAACTGCCCAGAAAAAAAAATTAATGCTTAATAACCCAGTATGTCCCCAAATGAACCCTGGTCTGTTACAGCACATAGAAACATAATGCAAGAGATGAGGCCAGAGCACTGGCCACTTCTTGAGAGAGCTTGTTCCAAGGAGAAGGATGGCATGCGGGCTAGGAATGTGCAGCATTTGGGGAAAGGAATCAACAACTGTTGGAATACAGAACCAGGCACCGAAATAATGATATTTTCAAAACATGCATTTGCTTTTCTGTTTAGAGGGACAAAGTCCTGGGCTTTCTCACGATGCTACACGTAAGCACGAATGCAGGAGAATGAGGGGGTGCTGGTTATTTCTTTTTTAATGCGTGATTTTTCTAGATCAAGCTACAGCAAGTTCTGCGATCTGTCCTAGGATGTAAGCTGAGAAATTCAAGGCTGCATTCTAAGGAACAAACTGACGTATGAGGGGGTAGAGGGGAGGGCATGCGAGAGAAAAACATGGCTCGACAAACACTCCCTGCCAGCGGTCTGTATGTGATTATTTAATTATGTTTTGCTTTGCAATGATTTAATCTGATAGTTATAGATTCTCAGATCCAGAAGCCAACTTAAAGTTTCGGTGTGTGCACGATCTCTGGTGCCCCGTATTTGGCCATGTCCCCTTGTTAGGGAGGTCCAGTGGCACTGGAGGAAGGATAGCAGACTACCAAGAAGAGACTTGATACCCTTGCAGCAGATTCAGTCACAGTCATAGGGAAGGGGAGTGGGGTGAAAGCAGGAGGGAGGGAGGAATGGGAGGATGCATGGGATGGGATAGCAAATGAGATGTAATATGAATTATTTTATTTTTCAATAAAAAATGTGTTTAAAAAAGTTCCCGTGTGTGTGTGTGTGTGTGTGTGTGTGTGTGTGTGTGTAATGTTCTATAGGAGATACTTCAAGGTACATCTTAGGAAAACATGTAGAACTTCCGTCTGAGAGAGCTGCTAGCAAACACCTAAGCTACTAAACAGTCTTTAAAAATCAGCCCTTTTCCTGCTGAGACTGATACAATGACTTAAAAATAACAGCTCTTATCCAGAATAATGTACTTTTCGCTGTGTTTTAGATCACCTCGTGGATTCTGAAGTAGGATTCTATTTAAGTATTTTTCTAAATTTCCGTCAACCCATTAACTGGATTATATTACTCAGACTGTGAATAAAGTGATGTTTAGGGACTGTAACATTCCAGGAGGAAAATCTCCTAAAACAGTTTTAAGTGACAACTAACACTACTTTGTTCTTTCAAACCGTGGCCGGTGAGTGAGATTCAGGCTCTGTATGCAACGTACCTTGAGCGCCACTCGTAACACATGATTAGCACATCCTGATGGGGCAGGATATGTGGGCATTGGCAAGAGGAGTTGGTGATCAGGGGGACCTGTGTTCGGGGAATGGGCGAAGAGGACTTGAAGATCTCTTTTACGTCCACCACTGTTGTTACTTCATTGCAGCCACTCCTCTGGACGGCTTTTATTTTGGCATGAATAACTGCAAGTTAAAAGTCAAGTAAGTACTGTTAGCGAAGCCTTTGGGAGGAACTAGAGACAGTGTTTTGGGGCCAAGTCCAGAGCCTCTTTTAAAGTGTTACTCCTGTAATTGTGGTCATGTCTAAGCAGCCCAGGGCAGGCAGAAAGCCGCACTGCTGAATGCAAAGCATCCTATTTTGTCAACATTGTCCTAAAATTCATGAAGCACACCACAAAACGAAAAGGCAATTAGAAGGTCGGTGTTAGCTTGGGATTTGGGTTATAGGTCAACTAAACTCTGATGTAAACATTTTTGTCTGTTTCTATGTTCCCTCCCATGAGTTGGAGAATGGGTACATTATCAGATGTGGAAGTCGCAGTAAGCTTGTATTCCTTCGGTCATCCTTCGTATGTTTGAATTTCTTTTTACCAAGGAATTCATTAGTCATAACTGCCAGGTCCCTGAAGAATTCTGGCTCTTATCTAACCACCAACGATCCTCCTAGAGTCCAGGCTGAGCTCATTTCTGGATATTTGGACAGCCTGAAACCTAACATTGGCATACTCCTACTCCAAGGACTCTGTGAAAGCTGCTGCCCTCAGTCCATTAATTCCACAAATTGACAACGCAAAGCCCAGGGCGAGTAGGGATGAGATTGTTGTTACAGACGGATGTTCAGCCTCCACCTTTGATCAGGGTTTTTTGGATCCTCGCTATTACTTAATACTTGTAGTGGAGTTGCAGATCAGCCCAGCACAGGTCTGTTTTGGATTCCACCATAGGAAGCTGGCTTGAGGGAGAGCCAAAAGCACATCAACAGAACAATTCAGCACCGAGGTGGTTCCAAAGCGTGGCACCCCAGAGGTAATGGTAGCAAGGAATTCTGGTTACACCCAGGAGCTAGATCTTGGCAGACGAAGAACTAACCAGAACTGATTAATACAACATCTACATGGAACAGGATTCAAGGGAAAAAAAGGGTACTTGAAAGAAAATGTGTTTTTCTTTTGTTGAATTATCCTCATTGGTTAGTCATGACTCTCAAATCTGACAGCTGAACTAAAGGCCATCTCCCCAGAGTTCCATAGCTCCCTACTTTGTAGATAATCTAAAGTTTCTTATGGATACATGATTTCAGCTAAAATATGATAATGAAATTGATAAAGAAAGTATACTTTTTCTGTTACTTTTTTGCCCTTGTCATTTTGGGGAAATAAGATATACAATAAAATATTAAATAGCCTAAGCAGACATTTGATTTGTTTTTTCCCTTTTCTTTAATGTATATGTGTGTACATGTGTCACCTGTATGGACATGTATGTATGTACCAGTGCAAGCGTGCATGTACTCAGATCTCATGTACATGTTTTAAAGGAACAAAATTAAATTTAATTCCAAGTGATGATAGTAGAATTAAAAACTCTCAAAACTTTTAAAATAACATAGTTGATTTGTTTTTCCTTTGGAGGAAGTGCTAAATGGTTTGGCCAAGTAAAAGAGAGGAGGCTGCTCATCTGTAGCTGCTGATTCGGTCAGATCTTCAAGCTCTGGTCTTCAGATAAACAAGCCCTGGTGCAAACCCTCATCCTTCTCTTATCGAGGGGCAGAGGGACCCAGGACAGAGCACAGTGGCCTCTGCCACTCTCTGCACAGCAGCATTCACTGAGACTATTTTTATGTGAGTGATTTATTTTGTGTTTACCTTGATTTACCCAGAAAAACAAGAAGCTTCATGGTTGCTGAGTGGTCCAGAAAGCATGCAGTTATCTACCCGTCATCCCCTTCTCCTTGACTAGTACATCCAAGCTCATATGATGTCATTGCCTTGGTGTGCCAAGTTCCCAAAGCAAATGATATCTGAAGACTTACCATAGCTGTAGTTTTTGCTCAGGTACGTTGCCAAAGTTGGTTTCACCTTTTTGCATTTGCACCGATCTGAAAGCGAAACAAAATGCATGGAAAGTGGGGAAGAGACATCAGTCAGGGCATGTGGGAAGTGAGGAAGAGACATCAGTCAGGGCATGTGGGAAGTGAGGAGGAGACATCAGTCAAGGCATGTGGGAAGTGGGGAAGAGACATCAGTCAAGGCATGTGGGAAGTGAGGAAGAGACATCAGTCAGGGCATGTGGGAAGTGAGGAGGAGACATCAGTCAGGGCATGTGGGAAGTGAGGAGGAGACATCAGTCAGGGCATGTGGGAAGTGGGGAAGAGACATCAGTCAGGGCATGTGGGAAGTGAGGAGGAGACATCAGTCAGGGCATGT
Source organism: Acomys minous (assembly GCF_964271855.1). Lineage (NCBI taxonomy): Eukaryota > Metazoa > Chordata > Mammalia > Rodentia > Muridae > Acomys > Acomys minous. The sequence goes on from NC_140490.1 coordinate 72,041,380, forward strand.
GGGAAGTGAGGAAGAGACATCAGTCAGGGCATGTGGGAAGTGAGGAAGAGACATCAGTCAGGGCATGTGGGAAGTGGGGAAGAGACATCACTCAGGGCATGTGGGAAGTGAGGAGGAGACATCAGTCAGGGCATGTGGGAAGTGAGGAAGAGACATCAGTCAGGGCATGTGGGAAGTGAGGAAGAGACATCAGTCAGGGCATGTGGGAAGTGAGGAGGAGACATCAGTCAGGGCATGTGGGAAGTGAGGAAGAGACATCAGTCAGGGCATGTGGGAAGTGAGGAGGAGACATCAGTCAGGGCATGTGGGAAGTGAGGAGGAGACATCAGTCAGGGCATGTGGGAAGTGAGGAAGAGACATCAGTCAGGGCATGTGGGAAGTGGGGAAGAGACATCAGTCAGGGCATGTGGGAAGTGAGGAGGAGACATCAGTCAGGGCATGTGGGAAGTGAGGAAGAGACATCAGTCAGGGCATGTGGGAAGTGAGGAGGAGACATCAGTCAGGGCATGTGGGAAGTGAGGAAGAGACATCAGTCAGGGCATGTGGGAAGTGAGGAGGAGACATCAGTCAGGGCATGTGGGAAGTGAGGAAGAGACATCAGTCAGGGCATGTGGGAAGTGAGGAAGAGACATCAGTCAGGGCATGTGGGAAGTGAGGAGGAGACATCAGTCAGGGCATGTGGGAAGTGAGGAAGAGACATCAGTCAGGGCATGTGGGAAGTGGGGAAGAGACATCAGTCAGGGCATGTGGGAAGTGAGGAGGAGACATCAGTCAGGGCATGTGGGAAGTGAGGAGGAGACATCAGTCAGGGCATGTGGGAAGTGAGGAAGAGACATCAGTCAGGGCATGTGGGAAGTGAGGAGGAGACATCAGTCAGGGCATGTGGGAAGTGAGGAAGAGACATCAGTCAGGGCATGTGGGAAGTGAGGAGGAGACATCAGTCAGGGCATGTGGGAAGTGAGGAGGAGACATCAGTCAGGGCATGTGGGAAGTGAGGAAGAGACATCAGTCAGGGCATGTGGGAAGTGAGGAGGAGACATCAGTCAGGGCATGTGGGAAGTGGGGAAGAGACATCAGTCAGGGCATGTGGGAAGTGAGGAAGAGACATCAGTCAGGGCATGTGGGAAGTGAGGAGGAGACATCAGTCAGGGCATGTGGGAAGTGAGGAAGAGACATCAGTCAGGGCATGTGGGAAGTGAGGAGGAGACATCAGTCAGGGCATGTGGGAAGTGAGGAGGAGACATCAGTCAGGGCATGTGGGAAGTGGGGAAGAGACATCAGTCAGGGCATGTGGGAAGTGAGGAGGAGACATCAGTCAGGGCATGTGGGAAGTGAGGAGGAGACATCAGTCAGGGCATGTGGGAAGTGAGGAGGAGACATCAGTCAGGGCATGTGGGAAGTGAGGAGGAGACATCAGTCAGGGCATGTGGGAAGTGAGGAAGAGACATCAGTCAGGGCATGTGGGAAGTGAGGAGGAGACATCAGTCAGGGCATGTGGGAAGTGAGGAAGAGACATCAGTCAGGGCATGTGGGAAGTGGGGAAGAGACATCACTCAGGGCATGTGGGAAGTGGGGAAGAGACATCAGTCAGGGCATGTGGGAAGTGAGGAGGAGACATCACTCAGGGCATGTGGGAAGTGAGGAGGAGACATCAGTCAGGGCATGTGGGAAGTGAGGAGGAGACATCAGTCAGGGCATGTGGGAAGTGGGGAAGAGACATCACTCAGGGCATGTGGGAAGTGAGGAAGAGACATCACTCAGGGCATGTGGGAAGTGAGGAGGAGACATCACTCAGGGCATGTGGGAAGTGAGGAAGAGACATCAGTCAGGGCATGTGGGAAGTGAGGAGGAGACATCACTCAGGGCATGTGGGAAGTGAGGAGGAGACATCAGTCAGGGCATGTGGGAAGTGGGGAAGAGACATCAGTCAGGGCATGTGGGAAGTGAGGAGGAGACATCAGTCAGGGCATGTGGGAAGTGAGGAGGAGACATCAGTCAGGGCATGTGGGAAGTGAGGAGGAGACATCACTCAGGGCATGTGGGAAGTGAGGAGGAGACATCAGTCAGGGCATGTGGGAAGTGAGGAGGAGACATCAGTCAGGGCATGTGGGAAGTGAGGAGGAGACATCAGTCAGGGCATGTGGGAAGTGAGGAGGAGACATCAGTCAGGGCATGTGGGAAGTGAGGAAGAGACATCAGTCAGGGCATGTGGGAAGTGAGGAGGAGACATCACTCAGGGCATGTGGGAAGTGAGGAGGAGACATCAGTCAGGGCATGTGGGAAGTGAGGAGGAGACATCAGTCAGGGCATGTGGGAAGTGAGGAGGAGACATCAGTCAGGGCATGTGGGAAGTGAGGAGGAGACATCAGTCAGGGCATGTGGGAAGTGAGGAAGAGACATCAGTCAGGGCATGTGGGAAGTGAGGAGGAGACATCAGTCAGGGCATGTGGGAAGTGAGGAGGAGACATCAGTCAGGGCATGTGGGAAGTGGGGAGGAGACATCAGTCAGGGCATGTGGGAAGTGAGGAGGAGACATCAGTCAGGGCATGTGGGAAGTGAGGAGGAGACATCAGTCAGGGCATGTGGGAAGTGGGGAAGAGACATCACTCAGGGCATGTGGGAAGTGAGGAAGAGACATCAGTCAGGGCATGTGGGAAGTGGGGAGGAGACATCAGTCAGGGCATGTGGGAAGTGAGGAGGAGACATCAGTCAGGGCATGTGGGAAGTGGGGAAGAGACATCACTCAGGGCATGTGGGAAGTGAGGAAGAGACATCAGTCAGGGCATGTGGGAAGTGGGGAAGAGACATCACTCAGGGCATGTGGGAAGTGAGGAGGAGACATCAGTCAGGGCATGTGGGAAGTGAGGAAGAGACATCAGTCAGGGCATGTGGGAAGTGAGGAAGAGACATCAGTCAGGGCATGTGGGAAGTGGGGAAGAGACATCACTCAGGGCATGTGGGAAGTGAGGAAGAGACATCAGTCAGGGCATGTGGGAAGTGAGGAAGAGACATCAGTCAGGGCATGTGGGAAGTGAGGAAGAGACATCAGTCAGGGCATGTGGGAAGTGAGGAGGAGACATCACTCAGGGCATGTGGGAAGTGAGGAAGAGACATCAGTCAGGGCATGTGGGAAGTGAGGAAGAGACATCAGTCAGGGCATGTGGGAAGTGGGGAAGAGACATCACTCAGGGCATGTGGGAAGTGAGGAAGAGACATCAGTCAGGGCATGTGGGAAGTGAGGAAGAGACATCAGTCAGGGCATGTGGGAAGTGAGGAGGAGACATCAGTCAGGGCATGTGGGAAGTGAGGAGGAGACATCAGTCAGGGCATGTGGGAAGTGAGGAAGAGACATCACTCAGGGCATGTGGGAAGTGAGGAAGAGACATCAGTCAGGGCATGTGGGAAGTGAGGAGGAGACATCAGTCAGGGCATGTGGGAAGTGAGGAAGAGACATCAGTCAGGGCATGTGGGAAGTGGGGAAGAGACATCAGTCAGGGCATGTGGGAAGTGAGGAAGAGACATCAGTCAGGGCATGTGGGAAGTGAGGAGGAGACATCAGTCAGGGCATGTGGGAAGTGAGGAAGAGACATCAGTCAGGGCATGTGGGAAGTGAGGAAGAGACATCAGTCAGGGCATGTGGGAAGTGAGGAAGAGACATCAGTCAGGGCATGTGGGAAGTGAGGAAGAGACATCAGTCAGGGCATGTGGGAAGTGAGGAGGAGACATCAGTCAGGGCATGTGGGAAGTGAGGAAGAGACATCAGTCAGGGCATGTGGGAAGTGGGGAAGAGACATCAGTCAGGGCATGTGGGAAGTGAGGAGGAGACATCAGTCAGGGCATGTGGGAAGTGAGGAAGAGACATCAGTCAGGGCATGTGGGAAGTGGGGAGGAGACATCAGTCAGGGCATGTGGGAAGTGAGGAAGAGACATCAGTCAGGGCATGTGGGAAGTGAGGAGGAGACATCAGTCAGGGCATGTGGGAAGTGAGGAAGAGACATCAGTCAGGGCATGTGGGAAGTGAGGAGGAGACATCAGTCAGGGCATGTGGGAAGTGAGGAAGAGACATCAGTCAGGGCATGTGGGAAGTGAGGAAGAGACATCAGTCAGGGCATGTGGGAAGTGAGGAGGAGACATCAGTCAGGGCATGTGGGAAGTGAGGAAGAGACATCAGTCAGGGCATGTGGGAAGTGGGGAGGAGACATCAGTCAGGGCATGTGGGAAGTGAGGAAGAGACATCAGTCAGGGCATGTGGGAAGTGGGGAAGAGACATCACTCAGGGCATGTGGGAAGTGAGGAAGAGACATCAGTCAGGGCATGTGGGAAGTGAGGAAGAGACATCAGTCAGGGCATGTGGGAAGTGAGGAGGAGACATCAGTCAGGGCATGTGGGAAGTGAGGAAGAGACATCAGTCAGGGCATGTGGGAAGTGGGGAAGAGACATCACTCAGGGCATGTGGGAAGTGAGGAAGAGACATCAGTCAGGGCATGTGGGAAGTGAGGAGGAGACATCAGTCAGGGCATGTGGGAAGTGAGGAAGAGACATCAGTCAGGGCATGTGGGAAGTGGGGAAGAGACATCAGTCAGGGCATGTGGGAAGTGAGGAGGAGACATCAGTCAGGGTATGTGGGAAGTGGGGAAGAGACATCAGTCAGGGCATGTGGGAAGTGAGGAGGAGACATCAGTCAGGGCATGTGGGAAGTGAGGAAGAGACATCAGTCAGGGCATGTGGGAAGTGAGGAAGAGACATCAGTCAGGGCATGTGGGAAGTGAGGAGGAGACATCAGTCACGGCATGTGGGAAGTGAGGAAGAGACATCAGTCAGGGCATGTGGGAAGTGAGGAAGAGACATCAGTCAGGGCATGTGGGAAGTGAGGAGGAGACATCAGTCACGGCATGTGGGAAGTGAGGAAGAGACATCAGTCAGGGCATGTGGGAAGTGAGGAAGAGACATCACTCAGGGCATGTGTGAAGTGAGGAAGAGACATCACTCAGGGCATGTGTGAAGTGAGGAAGAGACATCAGTCAGGGCATGTGGGAAGTGAGGAGGAGACATCAGTCAAGGCATGTGGGAAGTGGGGAAGAGACATCACTTGGGGCATAAAAGCAAGGGAAGTCTGAGGACAGAACTCACCTGGGCTCAGGCGTTTGCAGTCAGCATCAAAGGACCTCTCCTGCATCATCATATCTGGTGTGATGTCTATCCACTTCACATCTGAAACACAAACAGGCCCGAGGGGGTGCAGTCAATAACTGGGTCCCCTCATTCAAATGGACTGAGGGATCATTGGAGGCTACAAGCCAATGCAAACAACCAACGCTGTATTACCACACTAAAAATAACATGTGATTGTTACCTGCTTTTCTCATAGAATCTCAGGCCTAAGAAAGACAAATGTGAGTCAAGAATTCGCTTGAACTTGATGTGACTGAACATCCATGACAGCAACCTGGATCCATCTCATCCTCCCTCCCTCCCTCCCTAAGCCACCCTGATACAGATATTCCAAGTCAACAAGTTAACAGGTCTCCAATCAGAACGACCAGATTGTTTCCACACGGCTGCCTCACACTGCAGTGCGGAAACAGTCCACAGATGAGTTACCAAAATTACTAAGCAAAACTTCCAGGCAGTTATGAAATTTAAGCATTTTTTTCTAAGGTAAACTTTTTCCTAGTATTCCAAGTAAGAGAAGCATTTAAAACAAGATTCATAAATCATACCACCCCCTTTGAGTCCCATCCTAGACCCTGTCTCTTTAAATAAAGGATGGTCGGACTTAGGAGAAGCCACAATAAAATAATGCAATGATGGTCTCAGGTTTCCTTTCAAGAAATGAATACAGAGTGCTCCTTCCAGCAAAACCAGAAAACCAGCTGGAGAGAGAATGGCAAGATGTGACCCAGTGCCTCGGTTAGCACACCATGGACACGGAGTGGCTTTTATCTAGAGCGACTGCGTTTACCAACTTTTCTCCTGATGGGGAGTAGGAATTACTATTGCTGTTTGAGAAAGAATGCCCAGTCAGTACTAAATAAGAGCGCATTAGCCACCACGTAGTGGGACTGATTCAAGTGTGGGATAAGTTGAAGGAGGTGCCGTTAACACCGACCCACATCCACAGGAATATTTGCTTGCCTTGGCAGTGTTTCTGCTATTTATCTTAAATAAAAACACTTAAATGTTTTTAGTTTAGTTGTTTAGTTTAGTTTAGTTTTGTTTTTTCCTCAAGCAACCTTATTCTCCTTCAGGGAGCTCTGCATGTTTCCCTGTCTTGAGAATTCTCTGGGAGGTAATTTTCCCTGCCCTTAACCTCCTCCAAGGCTCAGTGAGCTACAATGGGACAGGAGTTGGTCAGCTCTATGTGAAGCCACCTGTTTCTCACGTGATTGTGTCTGTCTCTGGAATCTCTTGGTCTCCCCAATACCTCCTCTTGCCTTACCTTCCGGAAGATCAGTGACGATGGCCTCGGGAGAGATGCACACTCCACGGTCATACACGGGCAGCTCATCGCAGGCCAGGCTCTCTGGCCAGCTGTGGTTGTACATCTTCATGAGGGGCTCGCAGTCGTCGCGTGCGCGCTGGCACACAGACTTGCAGGGCTTGATGGGATCGTGCAGGAACTCCAGGGTACAGATGGGTGCGTACATAGCGCAGAGGAAGAAGCGCAGCACGGAGCTGCAGTTCACGTCCACCAGCTCCTCATATTGCTCTATGGCCAGGATGGCGTTCTCCTGAGTGCTGTGGTGCAGGTGATTGGGCATCCTGGTGATGTTCCAGGGCATGTGCCTGCACATGGGGATGCGCACGGCTTCACAGGGCGCACCGCGCACGCCCAGCGCCAGGCGCAGCCACAGGCACAAGGCCACCAGGATGGACAGAAGCATGGCACTGTCCTCCTGAGCTGCCGTCGGCAGGAAGGACCCTTCTTTTCCAGCCCAGCTGCTCTCCTTATCTCTTTACCTAGGAGCAGTGCAGTAAGCTTTCCTGCTGGAGCTCGGGTCTGCACTGATGAGGAGTTCTGGAGTCTGGCCGCTGATCGCCCCTGGGCGCAGGGAGCATCAGCAGTGCCAGCACTCAGCCTCCAGGACACCGACCCGGGCAGGAAGCTCCAGTCTTGGACCCCGCAGCTCCGAGCGCAGCGGGTCACGGCCATTGTGGGACCCTATTTATCCAGAAGCGTCCCCTGACGTGGGCTCAGCAGCCTTGGCAGCTGCGAGCGCAGCGCCGGCTCCCGCTCCGCTGCTCCACCCCCAGCCTCTTGTGCCGAAGTTGGTGACATCATCCCTGCCACTCTGCAACCAAAGGCTACAGTCCTGCCTCCGCCCCCAACTAATTCCCTCCTTTTTAGGCTGGCTAGTCCTTTTTCTTCAGATTAAGAAAAGGAGCATCCTGCATTCAGTCATGTCGGACTTTCGATACAAGCAGGTGCAGAGGAAGCTTTGAAGAGAGAAAAACACTCTTTGCTAAGTAGGTCTTAAAGTTTCCTGAAAGTATAGAGTTGGGGCAACGTGACCCAGTTGTTGCTCCTTAATTGTGAAACATTTGTGAGTTTTTCTTACCTCCTTCCTTTAGGGGGCGAGAGAGGCGCCTGAGTAGTGAGGGCCACGTGGAGTGGGGAAAGCTGAGCTCACTAGGTGTGGGAACCAGCGCTGACAGTTTATATAAGCCTCCCCCAGCCCTCCCCCCCCCCATTGTGTGGGCTTTATTGTTGTTGTTGTTGCTACTGATGTTGTTTTGTGGCCAGTGGACTTAGTTCTGGCTCAAGTTTTACCAGGCATTTGGTTTGTGTCTGCTCCAGGAACTTGGAACTGCCCAGGGGTGCGAGAGCATCTTTGTTTTGGAGAAATTTCTCTACTTGTTTCCTTTCTCTAAACACTAACTCCTGAGCCCAGCACAAGTGGAAACCAATAGAAAACAAAGACAACGTGAGGGGGGCGCATTCTGAAAGATTTCTCCAATCCAACGGCCTGATTTTTTATAAACCGCAGGCTACTCTACTTAAGAATCCATTAGCTTTGGGAAGCAAGAGTGCTTGTTTATTTTCCTCTTCTCTGCATTAGAAAGAGGCAGCAAAATCAAAGCTGGTCTCACTTTTCACAGAAAAGAGGTGTGATTGTTGTCAGTTAAAATCAAAAGTCTGGCAGTCAGACCACAAGACTCCTGATGTAAATTTGCTCTCCCAATTAACAATAAGAAAACTACTTCCGTGAATGTTACAGCTGTGGTAGAACTTGAAATCTGGCTTTATGGAAGTTATTTTATCGCTTCAAAGCTGAGGCCCACAAGTTAGCTTAGGTGGAAAGCTGACTGAGGATTAAAACAGCTGGGCAAAATAGAACAAAACAAAAGTAAATGCAATTGCCTTTGTCTCTGGTATTGTGGAAGACGTAGAGCTGAGCACTTTCAAGGCGTTAATGCTCTGAAGAGTTCTGATACTATTTGGAAGCTGGCCAGAGTACCTAGGACACTCAGGCCAATAGAAATGTATTCTGGTTTCCAACAGAGTAAGTCTTAAGTCCCAAAGATGCTAAACCACGATAGTAAAATATAAAGCAGAGAGGATGGCCACAAAGACATCTTAAGTCTTTTCCAGAGGTGAAATACCAAGTCTAACCACCTCCCCCTGCCCCCCCTGCACTGAGCAAAAAAAGATCTTCAGATTAACTTTCTGATGAGATGGGGGGAGGGACAGGGGCCAGGAGAGAGGAAGAGAGAGGGAGGGGACTCAACAATTTCCCACCACTTTCCTTTTTCAGGGGAAGACATAACATACTTGGAGAGGCTCAGTCTTAGGCAGCCAATTTGCATTTATTGCATATTTAACTTTAACTATGCAGGCCCCTCACCACCACAGTTCAGAGTTTCCTCGGCTTCCCTAATGCTCTCTGATCCACTGTTCTTTAATAAAGGGAGGGCTAAGAGCCTGGTTCAGAGGTAGAGCACTTACCTAGCACAAATGAGGTTCTAAGTTCATCCCAATACGGAAAGAAAACAAGAACTAAATGAAGGAAAATGTTAGCATAGGTATTTGAGACAGAGGGTTAGAGGTCACTGACCATGAGCTCACCCCAAATTCACCCCCAGCCACAGGAAGCTGTCTTCCATGTTGTTTATAACCCATCTGAGGACTCACGGGACACTTCATATAATTCTTCCTCTTCTTGCTATCCAAAAAGCCTGTGACTCTGCCTTTAGTGCTAAAGCCGTTGTCCTAGCTGAGTGCTTCTCTGGGGGTTGCTCCCTTGGGTCCCTCCATGTTGTCCTAGCTGAGTGCTTCTCTGCGGTGGCTCCCTTTTGGGCCCTCCATGCTGACTTATCTCCCTCCTAAATGCCTGGTGCTCTCCAGGATTTTGACCTGAGCCCTCATCTTACTCTCTACCCTGCACTCCTCTCAGGGTTTCCTCAATCATGGCACTTTGGAAACTCAGGGCAGGAGAGCTCCTTGGCAAATATCCCCTGGGGAGATGAGGGGGGCAGGGGAGGGAGAGGCAAGACTTATCCACCCACCAACCCCCAATCCCAGTGAGTGACCGTCTATATGCTCTTGGCTTCCAAATCTAAAATCTGTACTGCATTTCCAAGACACATTAGAACTGTCTTTGGTTATCTCCGTCTGCATATTCCACCGGCATCTCAAAGCCCATTAGCCTAAGTAGAATTTAGCTTCCTTCCTGACTCAGATTGAATGTTCATCTACCCAAATCAGAAACCTCTGCCTCCGATTTCAATCTGTCTCTGTACGTTCTAGCTCCATTCTAACCCACCTATACCCATTGCCTTAACTCAGCCAGGCTCTGTATTACAGCAGCTTCTTTCCTGATGCCCTGCCTACTGGCTGGCCCTGCATAGTCTCCTGGTGGCAATGGAGTGAGCTTTCTAACACGTGCATCCCTTATAAGGTTCCTCCCTGGCTTGTTTATGGGCGGGTCGTCCCCCCCCCCCTCCCCCGCAGTCCTCAGTATTAACAACAAACACTTACCAACTTTTAAGGCCCTACATGATCAGGTTCCAGCCTGGCCTTCTGATGCCTGCCTGAACTCCAGCACTGGACCCACTGTTCTCTTGCCCTCATGGAAGGAATACCGGCAACCATTTCTTTCCTACAGGCTCACTCTTCCTAGTATCTGATATCAAGTGCACATGTAAATAAAATTGTAAAGCAAGAGGCTTAAAAATCTTTCCTCATCTTGTCCTTTCTCTATATTATAATCCTAACATTACTTAAACGCAAGCCTAATTTGTTTTTACAGATGTAAACCCCGAAAAACAAACAAACAAACAAAAAACAAAACCTCTAAACTTGAAGCCTGGCCATGTAGGGGCACAGCGAAATCTCACTGAATTGTGACTTAGAGGCAACGTAAAGGGCTGAGACAGGAAATTGCCCAGTGTCCACAGCAGCAATTAGTTCTTCAGGAACGACCCATCGTGACACTTTTAATTTGGAAAAAAATAAAAATAAAAGTCGCAATTTTACCAAGAAACAAATTACAGGAGCCAGAGAAAATGCCACAGCACCTCTACTTTCCTCCTCTCCTCCATGAAATCGCCCCCACTGAGGGTTTGCAGTTCTTGAAGAACCGAGTCGCTTCTCAATAAGTTACCTCTTCTCTGCCCCAAACACTTTAAATCGCGATGCCCTTCAGGATGCTAGTGGCATCACTGCCGCTGCGTTTCCTGTTGGCAGCAGAGAGCAGTAAAAACAAGCTTTAGTAGGCAGCCGCCAGGGCAGACGGAGCTCGGGGCGATTTCCCAGGCCGGTGTCTTGAGCCCCGAGCTCGAGCTCGGAGCCTCTGGAACGGAAGGAGGCGAGAGGCCAGCTCGCCTGAGCCGCCCGGGAGCACACTTTCCGCCAGCGCACAGAGAACGCGCGGCCCGCCCACGCCGGCCCTGGCTTCGGCTCCCTCCTGGGCTCCGCTGACCCCGGGTTGGCCGTCACCATGCCCGCGCACGCTGCCCGCCGCGTGGTCCGGGGGCTTCGGGGCGCCAGGCTGCTGGGCGGTCTCTGGGTGTGGGCGCTGTGCGGCCTGTGCGGCCTGGGGACGGCGGGCTCCCCGGGGACCCCGCAGCCTTGCCAGGCGCCCCAGCAATGGGAGGGACGCCAGGTTCTGTACCAGCAGAGCAGCGGGCACAACAACCGCGCCCTGCTGTCCTATGACGGGCTCAACCAGCGCGTGCGGGTGCTGGACGAGAGGAAGGCACTGATCCCCTGCAAGAGGTAGGCGGCATGGAAGGGCTTAACGGAGGCCAGGGCATCACCATGGCTTGGCACCCCAGCGAGAGACCTCCAGCTGCTCCCGGCTCCTCCCCAACCTCAAGAACTTTATAGGGGCAATGGGGGTGGGGGGCGGCATGGTTTGCATAGTGAGGCAGAGGCAGGCAAAGAAAGGTATCACCAAGGACAGGACGGGATGGAAAAGCCAGACCCCCAAGTCCAAGTTAGCTCTAATTCTTCACTTGCTGAGTCAGGCTCCTGGCACCTGGAGCCCCATGTTGCCTAGGGCGTGTTTTGTTTGTTTGTTTTTTCTAAAAGTCACCTACAAGGTACACAAACAATGTTCTCTAAAAATTTTGTTTACAATGTAAAAAATTGAGAGAGAGAGAGAGAGAGAGAGAGAGAGAGAGAGAGAGAGAGAGTGTGTGTGTGTGTGTGTGTGTGTGTGTGTGTGTCGCATACGCATGCCCATCATGGAAGCCAGAGGACAACTTAGTGTGGTAGGTTCTATCCTTTCTGCAACCATGTGGCTCATCGTACAACACTGTAAAAGGTTTGGTGAAATGATTTTTTTTAAAAAAGTTTTTCACAACTCATTACCCTGTTACAATATTATCATTTTTGTTTCACGTTGACGATTACTTCTTTTTTTAAAATAAATTAGTGAAAACTCCCGTTAGAGCACACCTTAAAACTGACATTTGATAGTTGTTCTGCTACCTTAAAACTGAGCTGACATTAGAACATATGTACTGCCATCTTAAGACGCCAGTTAGATGCAACCACTGTCACCTGAATCCTTTTACTTAACCTCCTCATTTGTCAATTTATTACTTCCTCCTTATTTTTAATGACCACAGCAATTGCCAAATGGGAGGCCATGCTATCACACACACACACACACACACACACACACACACACATGCTATCACACATACACACTCACACAAAAGCACACAAACACACACATGCACACACACACACACACACACACACACACACGCACACACACACATCCAGGCACACAAGCAAACAAGTGGTAGTCAGTTTACCTTTCCATTTTGTGATGACAGAAGACACACTTTTCTAGAATGTCACCTTGTTTCTGGCCCTGTTGAGACCTAGTTTCTAATTTAAGCTCATCACCTGGCTCCCTGCCTCGAGGCCTCCACTGTCTCCCAGTGTGGTTCATGCAATCACACTGGCCTCTCTTCAAGGCATCTGTGCCCTAAGGAGATGTAATGAATGACCACGGAGTAAGGCCCATGCTCCTTACAGCGGGCAGTAAGCTTGGTGGTTAATGGGAAACATCTGTTTCTAGCACAAAGCAAAGCTGGTGATACCATTTCACCTAGAAACATCTGCCGTTGAAGTGTTGGGCTTTTTGGATAAAGTATGGAAAAGACGGAACTTTCCAAACCACCTGCACAGAGTGCAAGACCACCTATTACCAAATGCAGGAGGCCAACCTTACTCTTGGATTAGGCTTTTGAGGACTCAGCGAACCATGTACAGAGAATATGTGAAATTACATTGCATGCACTGAGCACATGCATACTATTTTTCTTGTTTTTGTTCTTTAAACAATGCAAAACTCCTTTGCATAACTTTTATATTTGTTATTGTAAGAGACCCAGAATATTTGGGAGGGTATATTTTGTTCATGGGAGATGCTGTATCAATTATCCTTGGAGTGGGTTCTGATTTTCAGAAAGGTAATACTCTGAGGGCAGAGTCTCCTAAATTAATTATCCCTGCGTGTTAAGATGAGGGATTACAAATTAGTGGTCCCCGAACACCTAAGGGAATCCACCAGGGGTGACATACAGAGAAGACTTTGTCAGGGGGCCATAAGTACATAAGTATATATGTATTCCAGGCTTAGTATGTTGTCATCTGAGAGCTTACAAAGTAGGCCCACGTATGTTCTGAGACTCAGTCACTATGAGGAATGAAGGCACAGAGTGTGGTGAAAGGTCATGCTGAACAAATTTGAACAGTGGAATGTCGTCATGAGCTGGCATCAAGATCCCTGGGCGCGTGACTGAGATTTTATCCTCAAGAGGTTTACAAAAACTAGAGCAATATGGAGTGGGTGTGGGTTCAAACACTCAAGAGTTACTATAATGACTTCAGCTGTAGAGAAAAGTGTGCAGGTGGCTACACTAGGGAGTGTTAAAGGAATAGTGATATGTGAGTGATCAGAAGTAGCCTGGTGAGAAGGGGGCGGGGGAGAGAGCAGAAAGTTGCCAACGTTGGCCCCTCGTGCTAACTGCGCTGGTGGCATGGAGCACGCACTGCTCTCTCCACTCCGAGTGAGGCGGGGCACTGCCCTGTAGGTGTGTTTATGATGGCATTGCCACAATTCCCTGTCAGTGAGTACATGTTCTTCCTGTGGGCTGGGAGGACCAGAGGTCACTGCTGATGCTAAGCAGTGTGACCAGGAGAAGACCAATGGTTCATTCGTATCCAACGAATGTTTTTTAACTGTTTAAGAAATTTGACTGTCATTTTTTTAATGCACAACACTGGGTTTTCCCCCATAAATAAAAGTTTCATCAGAATAATAGTTAACAATTATCAGATTGTGTGGGTTAGTTTTTTTTTTTTTTTTTTTTTTTTTTTTTTTTGGTTGTTGTTGTCAATTTGAAACAATCTAATATCTGTTGGGGTTGCGGTTTTTCCTCCTGGCTTCATGCTAGGCCTGAATCTGGTTTCTGAAAGTGAGGTTTTGCAAATTCCTATAGCTTTATGAGATTCAGTTTCCTCGTTTTTACAAATACGAATACCTATAGCAACTAATTTATTAGAAGACGGTGAAGATTCTATAAGCTAAACTACATAAAGCATACACTACAGTGTCTCATCTCATATTACTGAGAAGGTGTGTAGTGAGGGGCCACAGGTAGCTCCCTAACCACCCGCCATCATCATCTTGGTGAATTTAGTTTCTTATTTGCTAGAGACTCACTGGCAGCCCCTCTGAACTCAGACACTTGATGGAGCAGCGCACACAAGTATTCTCCCTCTGGGGACTGACTCAGTACACAGACTCAAATGCAAAACTGTATTTCAAAAAGTTTTATATCTGGCATGGAGACCAGTAGCCTCAATTCCACAGAGATAGATAGCTCATTCTCTTCTTCTATTCAAAACTGTCAGGAGACAAATTATGATAGGGAGATTATGAGCAAAGAGTTGGAGCAAGTGCCCAAAGGCCTGGTGACTGTCCTAGGTTCAGTTTTATGCACAACATTGGGTTTTCCACCACAAATAAATGTTTCATCAGAATAATATTTAGCAATTATCAGATTGTGTGGGTTAGTTTTTTGTTTGTTTGTTGTCGATTTGAAACAAGCTAATATCTGTTGGGGTTGCGGTTTTTCCTCCTGGCTTCATGCCCCATGCTCCTGAAAAAAAAAATGATTCATGAGATATGTTAAGTATTTACAAAGCCACATATCTAGGTTCTTCTCTGACTAGCTCATAACTTAAAATAACCCATTATGCTAATCTACATTTTGCCACGTGACTGCCCACCAGTGCTCAGGTACCATGTGTCTGTGCTCCTCACATCTTGCCAGGAGAATCTCCTGCATCTGGCTCTCTCCCAGAATCCTTTCTGCCTAATGGATACCCCACTGCCTACTTCCTGCTTAAGCTATTGGCCATCGGAATGCTTGACAGATATTGCCTCAATACAATACACAAGATATTCTCTCAACAATATCATTTGGGAAGAGGAAAATTCGATTGAGAAAATTCCCCTACTAGATTGACCTGTGGTCCATTTTCTTGATTGATTGTTGCTGTGGGAGGGGCCTAGCTCACTGTAGGCAGCGCCACCACTGGGCAGTGGTCTTGGGTAAGTCAGGTTGAGAAACCCATGGGGAGCAAAAGCCAATAAACAGTGTCCCTCCACGTCCACTGCTTCAGTTCCCGCTTCCAGGCCCTTCCTTGAGTCCCTCCTCTGACTTTGATGAGGGACTGTGATATGGAAATGTAAGAGAAAACAACCCTTCTCCCCCCCCCCCCCGCCCCAAGTTGCTTTTGTTAATGCTGTTTTATCACATCAATAGAAATATTAAGATATAAATTTATACTAGGAGTACAATATTGGTGAGATACACCTGACCATGTTTTTGGGAGAATTGTAATGGCGTTTGAACTTTGTGCTAGAAAAGCCATTGGGTGCTCAGCATTTGAATTACACAATAACCTTATACTTACATCTCACCCTTTTAGTGTAATAAAAGGCTCTTTCTCTTACAATAACAAGCTATATGTAAATGACAATTATGAAAATTATTAAGTAAGACTTAAATTTGTATATTTGGCATCTTTGGATAAAGTACTTTACTATATGTCAATTTCTATCATCCTAAACAAATTAAATTTAACTATGAGACTATAACTACATAGTCTTCAACCCCTTCAGAGACTTAAGAAGAAATAAATACTACCTAAATATGTAAGAAGTGCAGGTAAGCAGCTTCCAAAAATATAGAAATGAAAGAGATATTTAGCTGCCTGGACAGTCCCTCAAATTTTTGTATAGTGTTGGAGCATTATCTTCAGCCTTCTGGCCCAGAATATTTGAAAAACTTTTCTGTGAAGCAGGTTTATAAAGGACTTGCCTACTTTGTCCTTGCAAAGATTGGCAGTCGACTTTGCTGCATCCAGTTTGTCCAGTTTTGAACAGTATTCTGTCTATAATTGACACAAGGACATTTTCTCACCCAGAGGCTAGTTTGTCACATATGAAACCTTTGATGCTCTTTGAAGTAGAACAGGGGTGCTGCCAGGAGTAGACCTGTCTCATGTAAAAAAAAAAAGCCTTAAGTTAATTTAATCTTTGAATGCCATATTCTGCAGATCTCTGAGGCTGTTGAAGACCATCTCTCTATATATATTTTTTCATCTATTTTTAGTCTGTCAATCTAGAAAATATATTTTTGTAATTAACCAAACTAATATCTGACAAGACCACAAGTTTGACTGTCTGGTTGCTAATATACATCTCTTACTTATCCTAAACAGTTGGTAATAGCAGCTTTCAAAAGGACTAGAATTTGACATCACAGAGGCAAAATTTCTTCAAAAGTGTTCCCTTGGGTTCAACACACAGAAGCAGTGTTCCAGTGGGGGCCGAGGTTGTGCCTTATGCTGTCCGCCTAACTTGGTAATAATATGTGTGTTTCTCATGTTGTGCTGGTTGTGAAGGCATGAGGGTATCATGGAAAGAAGCTACGGCTTGGCACTGTGACAGGCCAGGAAAGGGCACTGGTGAAGGTTTGCCCCAGTTACAGTGGAAGCTCCAGGATTAAAGAGATCATGGAGAAAAAGTTGGCCGGGTCAGAGTCCATGAAGAGATGTTGGTGAAGGTGCAAAGAGTCTACTTGCAGCAATGTTTTATAGAAGCCAGCACCATGGGTGGCTGCCAATAGTAGTGGCAACTGTGTAGTACCAGTAGCCTGGGCCTGTGAGACAGGCTGTGTGTGCTGCCAACGGCAGGGGTTGAGAGAAGGAGCCCGTGGAGGAACCTAGGAAGTCATGAAAATCAAAAGTGAGTCTCAGATGTCCCACACGCAGGCAGCCTTTACACTGTTGGACTTTGGTTTTGCTGTAATCTGGTTGTAACTGTGCCCTGGCTTCTCCTTTCTGAAATAAGAAACAAGTAACTTTCTTTTACAGACACCCAGTTAAGAGAGTTTGGAATTTTACAGAGACTTTGGGATTTTAGAGACACAACAGGTATTAGGGAGGCTTGGAACTTTGAGTTTTTACATCCCATTGAGACTCTGGATGAGAGAAGCATGGGAGAAGAGCAAAATAGAAGGATCAAGAGGGTTCTAGAAACCTACAAGTAGAACATTATGATAGGCAGATTTGGGCCCAGGGGTCCCGCTCAAACTAAGGCACCAGCCAAGGACAATACAGGCGGTAAACTTTAAACCCCTACCCAGATCTAGCCAATGGTCAGAACAGTCTCCACACTTGAGTGGAGAGTGGGATATGACTTTCTCATGTACTCTGGTGCCTCAGATTTGACCATGTCCCCAGGAGGGGGAGACCTGGTGGCACTCAGAGGAAGGACAGCAGGTTACCGAGAAGAGACTTGATACCCTATGAGCCTATACAGGGGGAGGAGGTCCCCCTCAGGCACAGTCATAGGGGAGGGGAATAAGGGGAAAATGGGAGGGAGTGAAGAATGGGAGGATACAAGGGATGGGATAACTATTGAGATGTAACAAGACTAAATTAATAAAAAAAATTTTTAAAAAGAAAGAAAAATATTTTAAAGAAACTGAACTTCTAAGCTGTGTAAACTTTTGAAACCTGTGAGACTTTTAAAATGTGGAATGTTTTCTATTATGATATTAATAATAACATGACATCTTGGGGACAATAAGAAAGGAAGAGTTATAGTTGAGTAGTGATGTGTTTGTGTGGCAAGTTGTCGAGGGTCAATTGTATGGGCTGGGTTTTCTCAACTTGACACAAGCTGAGGTCGTTTTAGAAGAGGGAACCTCAGTTGATCAAATGCCCCTCACCAAATTGTGGGACATTCTCTTGATTTAATGATTCACCGAGGAGGGCCCAGCCTACTGGGGGCTGTGCCAGCCTGGGCAGGTGGTCCTAGGTGGTACAAGAATGTGTTCTGAGCAGGCCATGAGGAAGACAGCCAATAAGCAACACTCAATCCATGGCCTCCTCTCCACTTCTTGCTTCTGAGTTCCTGCTCTGAGTTCCCACCCTGACTTCTCTGGTTGATGAACTACAAGCTGAAATAAATTATTTTGGTCATGATGTTGCACCACACAACAATAGAGTCCCAACAGAGATACAAGTGAAGCTGGAGGCAAAACAATGCATTTATGTACACGGTTGTAATGCCGTCTCGGTACTCCCTACTGCCCTTCTACTGGTCTGGACTCCTCCCACACTGAACAGGACACAGGTTGGCACCGTTCAGTCCTGCATCAGGAAGTCTCTTTAATCTGTAATTTACTAAGTAACTAGTGTGGGTTTCAGACATGTACACTATACTTATAAGCCATGCCCCAGTCTTACTGGCCAAGGTTTCTTGTCCTCATGTGGCATCACCATTTCTCTGTTTTCACACCATCATGTGATGGCTTCACAGGATGGCTTGTAGAAGGCAGTTGCAATCTACTTATTTCCAAGTTTTTGACTGGGTTCTTTTTCACAGGCCTGTTCCTTGCCCTAAATCAGGTGCAGAAAAGAGTGTTTAGTGCATAAATGCATTTTACATTCATTAAATGTAGATTTGTTGCTACAAAATTGAAACAGTTTCAAATAACAGCAGTATGGCCAAGCAACCAGATGTTATTTTAAAAAATATGGATGCTTGTCTCTTTGTATTTACTAGTGAGTTGAGATATAAGGGTAGAATTGGATCAACTTCTTAAGAGCTCCTTACCCATCCAGACAGTGATGGAAAATCCCATCCGCAGTTACCAGCGAATGACCAGCATTTTCCAGGATCTCTGTTCCCTTAGACGATGGAAAAGATTAAAATAGTTTATGAGCTGCAGATAAGACATGCCCGAATCAGGAATGGGGAGTATTAGTAACTGATACTATTTTGTTTTCTGGTTCCAACTGTCTCCTCTGATTTTGGGATTAACCTCATGGGGATTATATTGGGAAGGCTGCAGGAAAAGCAGGCTGATTATTTTTGTGACTCAGTTAATATGGTGATCTTTATGTGTGGGGAGTAGACCAGGAGCACACTGCTGCCTACGGACAGTGGTTTTGGATTAATGATGCTACACACACGCAGAGGGCAGAGGTCACTGAATGAACATGCGTGGAGATAATAGTTTAATAGGCTACTCGGAGATTGATATTACATGTTCTATCAGAAATTTTTATTTATGAGTGATGAGAAGGGTGTCCCAGATGGAGTGGCGCATGGATTCTCATTAAAGATGTGAATATGTCTTGGTCATTGCCGAGAACAGAATAGCATGTGTCTTCCCTGCTGTTAATGAAGCTACCTGTGTGTTTTGGGAATGATGGGAGGTGATGTCAGACAGCCGTACAGTGACAATCATCTCGTCCCAGCGATGCCTAGTTTCTGTTTAGGAGATTTAGGATCGACAATATCGTGAAAGCATATTGGTGCTTCTGTTAAATCAAGCTGATTGCTTCTACCACAGTGTGGCAAGCGTGGCATAGATTCTAAGGATTTTCTCACCCTGTTCTCTTGTGTAAATTTAAGTTTCTTTCTCTCCTCCTTTTTACTTAAGCTTGTCCTCATGATAAAAAGGAAAAGTGGCCATTCAGTCCCTTGACCCTAAAGCCACGTCTCTTCCCTGTCACTCCATTATCAGGAATCATTTATGGGAAAATTCCTTCAGGATCAGGTCTTCTGTGTTTGAGAGTGAAGATCATGATTCTTTCCCGAACAGTTTCTTACTTTATTTTGAAATTATCTCCTACTTACATTTACGGTACAAAGAGCTTTTTCTTTTAATCCATAAAACACTACAGAGTTTATTGGCAGCAGGGTACACTCATGATCTTTCGAATCTCCAGTGTGCATTTACTGCGAGCAAGGATATTCTCCGTACTTTCAACCCAACCATGAGTCAGAAAAGTCAGCACTGGCTCTAGTTTGCCCTCTGGAACCCAGGTATCGCCAGGTTTTGTTGGTAAAACCTTTGTGTGCTTTTCTACATCAAAAGAATAGAGTTTAATTTTGAGCATGGCATTTGGGTACTGGGTCTCTGATCTGTTTCTGTCAAGAACAAATCCCAAGGTCACAATTTCCAAGGTCGTTCTGTCAGCTGGTTCTTTTAAAGATGACTGTCCTGGTGTTTTGTTCGGTGTTCCGTTGTTGCTTCCCTTTTACATTTAAGTTATTCAGCATGAGGTGTCTCAGAACTAACCCTGTGTTGCACCTGTGTGGTCACTCTAGGCACATAACATCACTGTCATACTGCATCATCATGAAGTGACCTGTTTGCTTTAATAGTTAATAAGTAATTTTGTGGGAAGATTTTCTTACATCTTATTCATCCCAACTCCTCATCAAGTTCTAAACTTATTTATTTGTTTCAATACAGACTCAGGGATCTCTTTGTATTCCCTGTTTGACTTGCTTTCTCAGTGTGCCAGAGGAGCCTCTTCCAATTGGCTTTGATTTTTTTTTGAACGTTTCTTATTCTTTTGAGGCACAGTAAGATATTCCGCAATCATCTGTCTTTCCCCTGGAGTAAACTTTTCCCAAGAAGCCCTGGTTACTGATACTGGAAAAAAAACACTTGGAAGTCCAAATCTATAGTCCAGCTGTGCTCATCGCTCTCAGGTGGCGGTGGTCCCAGGCTTGTTCAGTGGAAGAAAACAAAGGGTCTTAACACACACACACACACATGCACATACACACACATACACACATGGACGTGCACATACACACACACATGCTCATGCACATACACACATGCATGTGCACATACACACACATACACATACACACAGAGGCACACACCTACACACACATACACACACAGGCACGCACATACACATACATACACACAGACATACACACAGACACACACATAC
This sequence comes from Acomys minous, assembly GCF_964271855.1. Taxonomy (NCBI): domain Eukaryota; kingdom Metazoa; phylum Chordata; class Mammalia; order Rodentia; family Muridae; genus Acomys; species Acomys minous. The sequence continues at coordinate 72,062,186 of NC_140490.1, forward strand.
ACACACACATGCATGCACAGGCACACATGTGCACATGCACATTCTCATCCACTCATCCATGGATGTGCTCACATTTAAATCTTTGCCTTTGAACTCCCAGTCCTTGTCTGTGGAGGTCTGTCAATGGGTCCTTTCCATTCCAGTTCAGCACAGCATGGTTCATTCTCCTCAAGGCCATGTCAGGTTTGTAGCTCCCTTTTCACACAATAAATGAGTAAAAACCCATCCCTCGGACACACTGAAGATCATAGTCCAGCTAGGGGGTTCCTTCCCCTTGTGTTTCCTGCCTCCCCCTGGTAAGGCTCAGTTCCCCAGAGCAACCTTACTCTTTTTGGGGCGTCTTTAATGGTGTTAATCTATATTGTTCAAGCAGAGGAAGGGGAAAGCAAAGTTACGTTTTCCTACATACTTGTTTTCTCTTGAATTTATCAACCTGGTGTCATTGCAAGCCTGCGGAGAGTGTTTGTAAGTCTCAGGCAGGCAGACTGGCATGACCCGTGTTCTGCATGGCTTAGACTTTCATTGTAAGAAACCATGACTGTAAGGCTTGAGCATGACCCCCTTCTTGACCTACTTTCCCTTTCTTCATCTCAGATGGTTAGAAATGGTGTTTTGTTTTGTTAACTCAGGAAAATGCACTGCTTTTGGCATCTTGAGCCCCACAAAATAAACTATGTTGATTTGAAATGCTTACGTGTTCTTTAAAAAGAGACTTTCTTGAAATAACTGAAGTCTGCTTCAAGAGGGTATAGAGATCTTGGAGTTTAAAGATGGAGAAATAGAAATGGGCATTGAATAAAAGGAATAAAATAGTCAAGCAAAGCCAAGGAAAATCAAGAAAAACTTATCAATGGAAGTCAGAGGTGGTCACCATTCTCTTCTGGAAACATCTTCTTTTCAATAACCTTGAGCTGTTTCTTCATAATTCTGACCTTAAGGAAGGTGGTCAAGGGCTGTGTGCCCAAAGATCTGAAAATATGCCACCAATTAGTGGTTTATTTTTCCTGGAAAAAATGTGATAGTCTTATATTTCCCAATTCCAGTAAAAACGTCTCATTTCTCCCTTCATAAATTTTTGTTTTACCCATCTCTAATGAAAAAGAGCCTCTTGAATAAAAGTTGAAACCTCATTTCCCCTCTGTTTAAAGTGTATCGCACACTAAGTACAATCTCGGTCCTACTAGACTCTCTCAAACATGTCCAGACTGTGGCACAGCTAGCTCCATGGAGGATGCTCTGGGCAGGACCAAGAACTTCAACTCCTCTCAGGTCATCTTTCATCACCAACTCTTCTACTCAGTACCTTCCACCTAGATGTGCCTCTTCTACTTGCCTTTCAACACACCGGCTTCCTAAGGTTTCTTACTATCATAATATCCATGTGTTTATTTATTTTGTGTGAGTGTGTATGGCTGTGGAAATCAGTGGTCAGTGTTGGTTGTCCTCTTCAATCCCTTACTGGAGCTCACGGATTCCCTTGACTAGCTGTCAGTGAGTCTCCTGTCTCTGCCTCCTCAGGAGCTGGGATTACAGGTGTGTGCCACCATGGCCAGCTTTTATATGGATGCCAGGGCTCCAACCTCATGCTTGCAGGGTGAGCACATTACCAACTCACCCACCTCCCCAGACTCTGCCTTCTTCATCTCCTTAGTCTCCTTAGTCGGCTTCGCTCTTCTTGCTGTCCTCACCGTTAGTGATGGGAAGGTCCAGGACTGGGTGTTCCATCCTTTTGTCTTGGTAATGTCATGTAAGTCATAGCCTTAATGCCACCTCTTCATGAGGGTCACTCACATGTTTAGTTCCTGTTTTGAGATCTCTGCTGACCGCTGCATTCACAGATCTCTTTGCCTGGTTTTCCTTTGGAACCTGTGGTCGTTACGAATGCAGCATGCCCAAAAATGAATGTTTCCTCTGCATGTAATCAAACTAACCAAAACCAAACCCAAACCAACCAAACAAACCCATAAGTAAACTTAACTCCTCTTCTTTATCTTAGGTACAGCAGCTCTGATCAGTCAGCATAAACCCATGTAGTCACCCTTCTCTTCGCTCTTGCCTCCTCGGCAAAGGGGCAGGTTATAAATCCAACTGATTCTGCCTTCAAAAGATACCAGTATCTGACCACACCTTCTCTATTTTTCCTCTCTCAACCATCGCTGTCACTTTCCTGGATTTTTGTCGTATCCTCCTGTTACACCCATACTTCTGTTCTGGCATCCTTTCCTCTCTTTTTACGCATGATAATGTGTGATTGTGTTCAGATAAATGCTGTGCCATGCAATTCCACCTGCCTTAGATTCCATGTCCTTACTCACCAGTGTGGAGTTTATTCCCTGGCCTCTCCATATCTGATCTCTTGGCCTTCATTGCCCTCCCGTGGCCTCACACGTCAATCTGTTTGGAACTTGTGTTGGTCATTTCCACTTACCTAGAAAGTCTTTTCCTTCCAGAGCTACTCCATTCTTGAATGTCCGTCTTCCCTCTCAGCATCCTCAAATGCCCACACCAGTGCCTTCACCCTCAAGGCATTTGTCATTACTTAATGTATAGTTTATTACTTTTTGTTGTTCTGTCATCAACCTTGCCTCACCTAAAGGTTGTGACATCAGGAATTTCTGCATGGTTTTGTTCTCTCTCCAGTATCTTAGGGCAGAACCTGACTAAAACCATTTGAACCAGTCAGTAAGGAAATGAGTGATAGTGAATCTATGTGCTCATGATAAAAGGATATTTAAAACACACAATGAGAGAACAGTGAAAACTGTCCAGAATTTCTCATGGAGAACATGTACTACTATGCCACCCGAACATTTGAGGAGATTTTTACAGTCCACACAGGATGCATGCTGTAGTGGACAATGGGTCATGGTTGGCTGCTTTTCAGATGTGCAAGCTCACCACACCAAGCCAACTAGTCCAATTCTGTTAACTTTGAGCTCCTGGCTCCTCCTCATTTCAGAATTCAGTCAATCATGCCCTCCCAGGGGCTTCTGTAGCGACCAGCACGACCAGCACAGTCCTCCCGACGAGAGCCTCTCCATCACAGCCCACGCTCCCTTCCTCGGGCTACTGTGAAGGTCCATCATGGTCTCATCAGTTAGCTAGCCTAGCCTTCATGACAGCTCTCTCTTCTCTGATGTGAGAGGATACGCGTTTGGTACTGGTGTACTGTTAGGTCCCCTGCACTAAGGAGTTCTGAGAAGAGAGTAAGTTTTAATAACTATGTGTCAAGGGCAAATGTGATAATAAATACATGATATGTATTGTTTTATGGCTTTTGTATCATTGGTATTGTATATGTCCTTTGACAGAAAATGTAGATGGTTAAAGCAGATAAAATGAAGATCGTCCACTCATATTCCTTCAGCCAGAATCCATAGCCCTGACACAATGCTTCCCAGGTTTTTCTACTCATGCATTTACATTTTTTAAGTGAAAATATAGGGCTAAGGTTTAGCTCAAATTAGAAAGCCTGTGTTACATGTATTTAATTCCTAGCCCTGTTACAAAACACTAAAATGGAAATATACAATGCAGTTTTTAAATTTAAAAAGTCGTTATTTGTGGCTCTTATGCTATTACATGATAATCAAGCACTAGTAAAAGCATAATATAATTTACTCAGACAATCCCTTATAAGGATACTACCACATTTCCTTATTCTTTTTTTAAGCTAGGATAATGGACAATAAAATATGTATGCTTATATTTTCATGCAATGTATATTAAATATTTTGACTTATTTTGATAAGTTTCTAGATAAGAAAATAATAAGAACTGGCTTGTCCATTTTTAGAGTTTTCAACATAATGAAATTGGCCTTCAGAAAGGTTATTCTGCATAGATATCCCAACCCACAAAATATGAGTTTCCAAGTCTCCACATTATGCAGAGTCTAACTAAGTGTAATTGTTTGTGGTGCTATAAACAAGAGCAAGATGGTCAGAATGGCACACCTGGGTGTTGTCGCATTGGTGTGATGTGGTGTGTTCTGTCTGGGATGAGTGAGGTTGTAACCCACCATTGGCTCTGGAAGGCTGCTAGTGTAACAGGGACATTGGCCATTTTATTGAACGGTTGATTCACTGATTGATCTTATCAAGAAAGTATTTTAATCTATTGCTAAAACATGGCCAACTTGGTGGTTCATGTAACAGATTGCCTTCACTATCCTGGAGGGAGTTTGGATGGACGGTGATGCATACTTCTATTAATAATGTCCCTGAGCTTGCAAATGCTTGCAAGGAGGGCTGTGGAGAGTGAACTGCTTGCACTCCCCAGCTGCTGAATCATTTACTTTGTCTCCCGATGAGACACCTCTTGGGTCTCCTGCAATCTCGTGTCTTCCCACCTGGACTGCCTCGATAGGGTGCTGGTGAATGATGAGTTCACATGGAGGAAGACACACGTGCCTTGTGAGGGAGAAGCTGCTCTTCACTAGACCGACCAGAGTCTCCAGCAAAAGTCGGCCAGAGGAGCCTGGTGGGAGCCTGGAGTCCAGCGTGGGAGGATGGAAGTTCCGTTTCAGAAGAAAGAGCACAGTGGACCAGGAATGGTCCAGACACACATCCTTGGGAGCAAAGAATTCTGAAAGAAGAACCCGCCTCAGCCTTAATATCCACGGAGGTGCCCTGTTGGGTGCTTGGCTCAGCTCAGAGGTCTTCATTTCAGAACCACGCTGCCTATCTGTCCACTGTGCCGCGCACTCTGATTATGCCTAGTGGTTCTGCCGGCTCCAGGTCTGGCTTGTGGACTCTTGGGGCCCCAGAGAATCCATTGTTATGGATCTTAACTCTCCTTAAGAAGTTGAAAAAAAGAACTTCAGGGCTTTTCTAACATTAGAGGGGTTCCCATTGAACAAGGTGGGCATTTATTTAAGTCCCACTTAGCGCATTGAAAGGCATTTGAAGTGCTTTGATTGTTTCTCACTTTCCCTCTTTCACCACCCTGAATCCAGCTTCTGAAAGGCCAACTCCTTCACTTGGTGCAGCACCGAAGGACGTTTGTAGAGTGTGCATGCTCACAGCCATCAAAGAAGCTTGGTCACGTGATCTTCTATCAGCGAGAGGCATGAAACATGTTACTCATCTGTTGTTCGCTAAAATGTCTTCCGTGCCCACTTTCTCCTTGGTCTGGATTCCGCTTTGATTCATGTTTCTGTCAGCTAAGGAATTTACAGTTACTCATCCCATAGAGAGTGCTGTGGTTGTTTAATTATGTCAGAGATTATCAATGTTGTTCACTGGTGGTTATAGGTTCATAAAATTCAAATTGTCTCTTTGTTTAAATGTTTTAAAGACATTCAGAGCTCCAGATGTGAAGTGCTAATTTTAGTGTTGTGCTGTGTGCTGTGTGTGGACATGTATGCACACAGGTGGACGTAGGTAGAGGCTAGCGGTTAGCATTGTGTTTCTTTTTCAATCTCTCCCCTCCCCTCTCACTTTCTCTCTCATTCGCTCCCTCCCTCCCTTTATTCTCCCTCCCTTCCCCCTTGCCCCCCCCCCACCTCATTGTACGCGGATCTCTCCAATATGCCTAGACTGCCTAACCAGAAAGTTTTAGGGGTCTTCCTGTCTCTGTTCTCCAGCACCGGGAATATAAGCACTCTACTGGGCTCAGCTTTTTAGGGCAGGTGCCGGGATTTGAACCGAGGTCTTTAGTCTCACACAGCAAGCCTTTCACCAACTTAGCTGTCTCTTCAGCCCTGGGTTTAGTTTTAACATGCTTTCTCTGCCCACATTTTGAAGTCTTTTCTACTATTCTTGAATTTGATGTCTCCAGGTTATGTCTAACACTGTAAAGTATTTTAAATTCATTTCTTGTTTCAATTGAAAGTTTGCAGTTTTCTGGATCGAACCGAAGGACTTTCGTACGCTAGCAACTGCTCTACCTTTGAGCAGCTGCTCCGCCCCGAGTCTCTCTCTGCTGTTTCTAGAGGTTTGATCTTGTTTCCTTCCTGTTCTTTGGATAGTAAGATAGTACCTTGTGAGTCCTACTCCTCTTCCTTCCCCCTCTCCCCATCTCCTCCTCCCCCTCCCCCTCTTCCTTCCCCTCTCCCTCCTCCTCCTCCTCACCATCAACATCATGATTATCATCACCATCTTCTCTTATGTCCTCTCTCTCTTCTCTGGGTTGGCTTACACTAACACCATTGCGGTTTTTGGCTTGACTTTCTTTTTAAAAGGCGTTTCACTAATTGTTCTCTGAAAGTGTGTGTGTGTGTGTGTGTGTGTGTGTGAGAGAGAGAGAGAGAGAGAGAGAGAGAGAGAGAGAGAGAGAGAGAGAGAGAGAGTGAGTTTGTACTCCAGTCTGATTAGAAAAGACACTTACCCACTGAAACGTTCAGGGCTGACTGCAAGCCCAGCCGAACTCACCCTCCGTCCTGCCCCCTGTGCCATAACTGTAGCAAACTCCATACTTCATGGCAATGTGGGATCCTCAGAAAGAAGGCCATTCCTCTGAGTGTCTGTAACTAGCTTGAACTATTGCCTCGAGGAAAAGCTGCTGCGTCTCCCAGCAGATGAAAGGATATTCTTACATGTGGCCAGTATCCATCAAGCTGTATTTTTGGAAGAGAAAGCACTTGGATTTCTTGAGCATTTTTCCCTTTGAACTAGTATCCAAGCATGAAGGTCTGTTACCTATGGCTTCTTACATAGACACATAAGTTACACTTTGATCTAACTTTACCTCAGACTGCATTCTTGAGTAATCTAATTTTCTTTTAGTTCTATGTGATCGGCAGAAAGTCCACAGTGAATTTTCCAAGTGTTTTTCTTTTTTTGTGTCTCGTAATTACTGTAGGGTGTAACTCACACTTCATGTATGCCAGAATGCAAGCGGCTGTAGCTCAGACTCTCATGAGAGTTGGAAGATTACTAATCTATTATATCGCATGTTTAACAAATCCAAGATTTGGCCAATATCTTCCATAAAAGCCAAAGTCCTTTTGTAATCAAAATATAATGTTTGTGCACTCCCTTGTCTGTGATTTAGTGTGTCTGAGACGGCCACATGTTTATGAGTGGATGAGAGATCACTGCTTGTGGCGACAGGGATGGGGCATACATTAGCGAGTGGGAATAGGCTGCTAGGTGAGCCGACTTCGATTCACTGCTGAGATATAGTCTAAAATGCATATTTTATTATGGTTTTTAAAAATACAAGTGCTAGTGACAGTCATCTGAATTTGCCAGACTGTTGATTCCGCCTCTGGCCTTTTCCTTTCCTCCTGAGTACCCCAATTCAAGCCAGAAAATAATTTCACCTTAACTATTCAAGCAGTAGCAAGTTAGCTAACTTTAACTAACTCCGGGGCTAGACTTCACTAGTTTAGATTCTAAGATTAGACACGTGCTCAGGCCTTGCTCATTCTGCAAGGGAAGACCCTCCTATGACTTTCATAAGGATCACGGTACAGTGTGTGGGATACGGGGTTTAAACTGCCCCATTTGTGTTGCTGAGCAGGAGTCAGAAAGGCTGACACTAGGAGACATTTGCGGCTCAGAAACTTTGGGATGTATTTGTGACACATGTTTGTAAGTTTCATGCAAAAGTCTATGCAAACCCCTGGTTTTCCCTCTGTCTGCTGCTATGCCCTTTCTAGAACATTGTCTCGGAGTTTCCAGGTGGCGCATTTACATGCAAGCTTCATTTCTTTATCCCGCTGAATTTGAAGATGAGAAGTACATACAGTGGAAATGGACAGGCCTTCTTCTCTCGTTCTCTGAGAGAAACCTCTATAGCTTTTCCCTAAGGTCGTCAAGGCCAGAGCGAACTATACTCCTCGTCCAAAAGGCACGTGAGGGTGATTGCCTCTGCTTCCCTTTTGAGGGGAAGGAGCAGAGGTGCCCATGGTACCTCTCATGAAGGTGATCACCATAGCAGTCAGGTCGCCACTCCATCTCTCTGTCCCACCTGCATCAATTAACCCGTCCTTGCTACATTGTAAGTTATTTACCTGTACATGTTAGAGGAATGGTTTCTTCACGGGAGATTAGCTAGCGACAGTATACACAAATGGCTCACAGTTGTACAACAACTTAATATCCATTGTTTCCATTATCTTCCTTAAAGCACCCTGAAATTTACTCTTAGGTATTAGAAATGGGGAGAGTAAAAATGGAACCAGACAACCAGGGCTAGTAAGCGGCGGGTCTCTGCTGCATGACCTAAGCTTTCTCCAAGGCCTTTCACTTTGCCCATAAGCTTTACACTAAAGTAAAACATTAGTGGGTTTTCTTCTTCCTCATAGTAGTGCAACCTTCTATAACACAATCAGGTACAGAGATATGTGTAAGCCTGCACATCCAGTTAAACACTCTAGGACCTACTTGGGGGAAGCAGTAATCACTCATAAAAGGGGACTTTTCTATACTCCAGCAATCCCTGTACATTTCCATTAGAGGGTATTTAGTACAAGATTATATATATATCCATCACCTCCAATGTGTAGTTAGCATCATTAATATCAACAAAACAGTGGAGATCATTTAAATGACAGAGAATTAAGAAGCAGCTCAACACACACACACACACACACACACACACACACACAATAAATGGGAATCTGTGAAAAGAATTGTCATCTCCCTTATGAATATTGTATAGCTGTTGATTGAAAATTCCTAAGTAGCAAATAGAGTTCAATAGTACATTTAAAAATAAAGCACCACCAGGAGACATTTATCAGAGGGATGAAAGAATAGTGTTTTTTTGTTTTGTTTTGTTTTGTTTTTTTGTAAATCTCAACATAACCAAAGCAAGGTGCACTTGAAGATATTCTTAGGCTGATGGTAAGGAAATTGATCAAACCTGATAAACACGATTGACAGGAAGTAGTTTGTAGGAAATGACACCACTTTCTTACCATGACAAATGAAAGCCATGTATTTTACTATTGAGACTGTAGTCTTTCTCCCACTCTGCTAAGGAGAAGAAAGGACACCCATCAAGCCATCACTTTTACTCTGTTAATGATGTCAGTTTTATAGCCAGTATAGCCAGAGAACGTGCTTAAAAGATGAGAGTTAACCAAGGGAAGTGAAGAGGCATCTTTCTCAAGGAAACGGATGTAGCCAGCTTTGAAAAATAAGAATCAAAACTGAATTCAAGCAATAAGAGAATTTAGGAGGGTGGCTGAGTATAAAATTGTAAGATATTAATTAATAAAGCAACAGTTTTCTTTAACCCTGTGAGCTTCGAAAATAATTGACACAGAGAGATTACACTTTATCTTACACGCTTGAAGCACTGGAGCTGGGCAGATATCAGCCCTCTGAGCTACTCAACTATCTTTCAGCTACACAACCTATGTTACTTGCAGTAAGCTGTCTTTCCTGGGCTGGACCTGCTCCATTGGGCCACCTCCTCTTTCTCCATCTTCTGCTCCTTCTCTGGCTTCCTGGTTCTTGTCCACCCCCAGGCCTGGAACCTCAGCTCCGCCTACCTCTCTTCTGCCCAGTCACAGGCTTCAGACTTTTTATTAACCCATCAACTTTAAATTAAAGTAGAGCTTCTTGTAGGTTTCTAGGACCCTCTGGATCCTTCTATTTCCCCATTCTCCCTTACTTCTCTCACCTAGAGTCCCAATAGGAAGTCTTGCTCTCTGTCTTTCCTGATAAGTGAAGACTTTCATGGGACATGCCCCTTGGGCTAGTGTCCAGATATAAGTGAGTATATACCATTTGACTCTTTCTGCTTCTGGGTTAACTCACTCATTATGATGGACGGATCTGGGACCAGGGGTCCTGCTCAAACTATGGCACCAGCCAAGGACAATACAGGAAGTAAACTTCGAACACCTACCCAGATCTAGCCAATGAACAGGACATTCTCCACAGTTGAGTGGAGAGTGGGGACTGACTTTCACACGAACTCTGGTGCCCCATATTTGACCACGTTCTGTGGATGGAGAGGCCTGGTGGCACTCAAAGGAAGGATAGCAGGCTACAAAGAGGAGACTTGATACCCTATGATCATATAGAGGGGAGGACGTCCCCCTCAGTCACAGTCATAGGAGGAAGGGAGTAGGAGAAAAATGGGAGGGAGGAATGGGAGGATACAAGGGATGGGATAACAATTGAGATGTAACATAAATAAATTAATAAAATATATATTTAGAAAATTAAAGTAGAGCAAGGTTTACACAACAAAGACAGGTTTGCAGGAGAATGTTCTCAGCTGGGTGGCAGCCAGATCTTGGGGGTCAGTAATTATCATTTGAATGCATAGCACCACACCAACCCTCAACATAAAATTAACAATAAAAACCTGTGCTCTTCATATATATAAACAATGACCTGCATAAACTTAAGGAGCGAGAGAGGGTACCATTTATTCTAGCAACAAAAGATAAAAAGGAGTTGCAAGAAATGTGAGAAACTCATTAGCAAAAATTTATTGCTACTAACTTATAAAAATCAAAAGTGGGAATACATATTTGGAAGGATAGGATGCCTTTACATGGTAAGGATATTCTTTTGACAGTAATATATACATTTAACTCAAGCAAGATAAAATTACCAGCTTAGAGTTAATTTATTTGAGCTAAACAGTTAATTCTAAACTTTATTTGGGAAATTGTTAGACCCCAAACACCTAGTAAAACTCTAACAAAGAGGAAAACAATATGCATGCTGTGCGAATTTCTAGATAAATGGGGTTCTGGTGAACAGACGTGTAACCCAGCAGGATAGAAGAGTCCTGAAGTAGATCCAGGTACAGATGGAGATTGAGGACATGGCTAGGATTCGATCTCACATCACCGTGGAAATATGGAGTGTTCAACAGTGCTCTTGGAACAACTGTAACACAATAAAATTAGTTTTTTAGAATTAGACCATGTACAAAAATAAACTTCAAATTGGTTTAAAGTTATGAACATAAGAGAAAACAGACACAGAACATGGAGTCATGTCTTTATAAACACAAGGTCATGGATAGTTTTTAGGAATGAAAAAAAATCAGAAGCAAGAAAATAAATCTTATTTAAATTGTAAAAAATTCTTTTCATTGTAAAAGTATAGACAAGAACATCTGTAACTAAGACATAGAAGGTGGATTAATTAAAGAAAAGCAAAATACAGGAGATTAAAAAAAAAAAAAAAGCTCCCAAACTTGATAGCAGATAGTTGTTTTCCAGAGGAAAACAAAGGGAAATGTTATTTTGACAGGTGACCCTGTGTTCAGCTGCCCCTGCAGGAATGAAAACCATCCCACTCATCAGAAGAGCAGCACCTGGGAAGGTGAGGAGCCTGGCTTCTGTCGTGTGATGTCACAGGACTGTGCCTGTGACCTCCTAGTGGCTTCTGTCGTGTGATGTCACAGGACTGTGCCTGTGACCTCCTAGACTGTGCGCTGCACAAGCTTCTAAGGATATTATACATTCTTTTAAATGTCTAAAACATAGCCTTGGGATTCTTATTCCCTAAGCTGTTTATCAGATGGGCACAGATACAAGTTTGGCAGCATCCTCTGTTGACATGTCTGTAAAGCAGGCACTCATTTGTTGCTGGTAAAAGTACAAAAGAGCACAGTCAATGGAGAGAAATCTGGTAACGTTTAAAAGGACCACTGATACTCTTACCTTTTAACCCGGCTGTTCTGTTTCAGATGATGCTGCATCTGCCAAACAGCAGAGAACAAAGTTATTCATAGTGGTGGTTTTGTCCATGTAGAAAATGGTAACAAAGTAAGATGGAAGGTGATGAAAAGTGTCACCCATAAAAGATGTGGGGAAGAAAGGGAGAGATTAGGGAAGGAGAGAGGGTTCCCAGGGTGTGCTTCTCCAGAGCATTTTCAGTTTCCAAACATGACGTTTTGCCGAGTTTAAATGATAGAATTAGACCACAGGAGAAAAGTGTAGAATTTCTAAACTTAGGGCAAACTGAAACAAGCAAAGTTGATGGTGATTAATCCAGAAGTGTAACTGCACAATGAGTCCGCTTATTTCGTGTGAACATTTTTGCACAGTATTGATTCCAAACCCCAACAAACTCCAGTATGAGGATTTAAATCCAATGATGAAATCCTAACTGTATTCCACGTTCTTATTTCATAACAGTTTTGATTACAGTATAAAGCTAGTACATCGCCTTGATAATAATTTTGGAAACATGATTTTTTGTTTTAGTTGAAGAGGTAGGTAAATATTAAAAAAATGAAGAGAACCTACAATATTAAATTTCAGCTGGAAATAACAATATGACTTTATGATTTTGGGAACATAAGAGGCTCTGATTGCTAAGAGTCTTTCCAAGCTATGACATCTATCGCCCGTCGCTGGTTTCTCTGTTGTTTCTCAACAAGTCTGACCAGAAGTATCCTCGGTGAGCCTGGAACACTTGCTCGATCTCAGAAAGTCACCAAGCATTCAGAGATCGGTGGGACTGTGTGAGCAGACCCTGGCTGGAAGGAACTCGCAGTGACTACACAGGAGGCAGTGCTTATCCACTTAGTGTGCAGAGCCTGGAGAGCAGTGTGACGATGCGAAGATTAGGCAGCCCACACTCGTGTCATCTCTTCTGCCAATAGTCTTATTACACCAACCTCTAATGCAATCACTGATTCAGGAAATTATTTCTTATCTAAAATTGCTGGGACAGGGCTGCCAAGATACCATAATAGATAAAGACATTTGCCACCAAGCCTGTTCACTTGCTTTTTCTCGCTGGAATTTTTATGGTGGAAGAGAGAAGCAACTCCACCAAGTTGTCCTCTGACCTCTATAGGAGCATGAGTTCTGTCTCTGTCTGTCTGTCTGTCTGTCTGTCTGTCTGTCTCTGTCTGTCTGTCTGTGTCTGTCTGTGTCTGTCTGTCTGTCTGTCTGTCTGCCTGCCTGCCTGCCCCCCTTTCTCATATACTTGCAAGCTGCACAATATATTATTTAAAAGCACCTTATGGGCCATTAAAATGAAAACCAACGTTGTATATCAACCTATTCCTAGCATCACAAAGTGCCCCCTCAATGATGGCTAATTGCTCATGGAGACATCTGTGTTATCCCTGAGTGCTGGATTACAGGGGTGGGCCCCTGGCTAGTATGCTTGTTTTAAGTCATTTACTCCAGAGAGTCCCTAAGCTTTGTCCTTGCTGCCCCAGGTTCCCTTCCACCGAGAGACCAAATCACTTATGCTGCTTATCCAGGTACTGGATGCAGATGTTCTGTCTGTCTACAGTGAGTTCTGTCTTTTAGGGTATCTCTGTAACTCCTTGATTTAATGCTGCAGGAACCCAGCAAAAGTGACGTCCTCCTTTGTCCTACTCAACAAGTCACCACAGATGAGGTGTGGAGCAGCCCTCCTCATGTTGGGAGCCTAAGCCTGGGGTCTAGTATACAGTAGTTCACACATCATGAACAGTCAAGTTTAACTTCTAAGTTTTCACTTTTCCATAGTTGGGTGGTTTGGTGTAAGTAATGTTTATAAAGGACAAACGATCTGCAAACATTTTAAAGTAATTTATATAATAGTTTTTAATAAAAGGCCTTTGGAAGACATGGAAGACATAAAACTCCTTACCTGTTTTCTTTTACTTCACATTTCAGATTATTTGAATACATTTTGCTCTATAAGGACAAAGTGATGTTTCAGATTGAACAAGCCACCAAACAATGTGCAAAGATCCCCTTGACGGAACCCTGGGACCCTCTCGACATTCCTCAGAATTCTACCTTTGAAGATCAGTACTCCATCGGGGGCCCGCAGGAGCAGATCACAGTCCAGGAGTGGTCCGACAGAAAGACCGCCAGATCCTGTAAGGAGGAAGGATGTCTGCATTGCATCTCGGGGCTATGCTGGGGAATACCGTTTTCTCAGTCCCTTAAGGAAGGTAGTTGTTAGGGAAAGTCATGTGTTTAGAGGCATTTTTAAGCCCATGTAAGCCCCCTTGCGTAGTTTGCAACTGTGTGTAACCTCTTCTTTATGGGCTTTTGAAATACCTCTATCTTCTGGTGCCACTTGCATATCTGTCACTTTGGATCTTATAGACTCACCCTTTGCTATATAGAGACTTTTCATGATTTCTGTGAGGACTATGGCCTGAAAAGAGTTCTTTCCAGTAGGTGCCAACATTCCCTTCCCCAACATCATGTCCTAAAGTTGTAATGTCCAAGCCTCTTTCATTATTCTAAAGGCAAAAAAGCCTGTTTTGATACAAAAACAATTGGAAACGCTAAACACAAAATTTCCATATGGTCCAGAGCATCCACCTCTGAGTATATACTCAAAAGAATGACGCCACAAACTCACCTAGTTATTTGTACAGCCCTATTTATAGTGGCTTCGCTCCTAACACCAAGCCATTGGAAACAGCTCAGACGCCATCAGCAGAGAAGTAGATTAAATAAAACATGATACTGCAGTAGAACAGTTTTCATCCTTTGGAAGGAAGGAAATTCTGGCATATGTAGTAACATGAATAAACCTTGAGGTCATTATGTTAAGGGAAACAAGCCAATCACAAATGATCAGTATGCTGTGTGTGAAGCACCCAGATCTATCAGACAGTTGCATGATGCTTGCAAGGTATTGGAAAGATGGGAAACCACTGAACAGATAAGTATTTTCAGTTTGGGAAAGTTGCAAAATAAATTATGACGATCGTTGTAATGTGAATGCTTCCAAAATACATCCTTGAACAAAGTTAAGCAGTGCATTTTATGCCAGTTGTCTTTTACCATACACACACACACACACACACACACACACACCAAACAACAACAACAACAACAAAATAAAGCCAGAAGTTTTGCCTGTCTTCTCTCTGAAAAGGTCCACTTTCTTTCTCTTTAGATGAAACCTGGATCGGTGTTTACACAGCCAAGGATTGTTATCCAGTCCAGGAGACCTTCATCAGAAATTACACCGTGGTCCTGTCCACCCGGTTTTTTGATGTGCAGCTGGGTATTAAGAACTCCTCTGTGTTCACCCCACCAAGCACATGCCAGACGGCACAGGCAGAAGAGATGAGTGAGGGCTGCTCCTGGTGAGCGCGCAGGGGCAGAAGCGGCAACCTCGGCTCTTAGTGATGGTGTCTGGAAACGGAGTAGAGACTTGTTTGGATGCAACTCTCCGCTGGAAAGAAAAATACATTTGGAGAAGATAGCCCCTGATGTGGACGTCCTCATGCATCTGACTCTGGCTGCTCAGCTCTATTTTTAGAAGGAAGCCGAGTGGAGAGATTGTGGCATTCTCAACTGCCTAGCCGCAACACTCTGCACATGTGTGATGCCCGTTTGGGGCTGTCATTTCTATGTGCGGATGTGTAGTCAGTGGAGTAGGAAGGCATGGGGAAGGGGTCAGCATGAGGAGTCTGCCTCTGCAGGGATGAATATTTAATTATTGCCATTAAGAATTGAAGGTAATAATAAAATGTAGACGGATTTGTTCAAGTCTCTCCATTCAAAGAAAGTCCCTCATTTGCCCACATCAGGGTAGCTGCAGTTCGCACTGACCCCACCCCTGCCATTGGCTACTATGAAATGACCCTTTACGATTCCTTCTAGACTTGAATTCTATGGCTTGGCTCAATGGATGTAGATATTCCACAAGGAAGCAGAAGTTTGTAATACAAAATAGTGATTCCTCTGAAGGGAAAAGGCAAACTTTAAACGGGAGACTTGGATAATCCTAGTATTTGCATATGAGATGAAATGAAAGCCCAGTGTGTGTTGCTTTCTGTGTAAGAGTATTGGTTAGTGTGATGAACTTTCAAGGATTTTCTAGTGGGGGAGACAGGCTTCTAAAACAGGACTGAAGTGGGAGGCCCCCAAATCAGTACTAGAATGTTCTTCTACTCCAACTCCTTTAAGTATTAGATGCACTAGATGCACTAGTAGGCCTTGCCTGGCTTTCCTGGAACTCTGTCACACTACACCTGTGTCTATGTGACCTCCACCCATGTTTCCCAGGTCAGCTCATCTGTGACCTCTGTGAGCTGCTCCCATGCCTGAATCCATTGTACCTTGCAGCTTGGCATGCCTTGCTCACGATACTCATTACGCTGTGTGAGGATTTCCTGATTGTTGGAAACTGCCCTTCACTATCCTGGCTAAGAGCCCCTTTAATACGGGTACCATGTTCTGTTGACCTTAATATCTCCAGCACCAAGCAAGTGCCTGGCACGTAGTCAGTGCCCTTAACCTTTGTAGAGAGGAGCTTACTAGCTCTGCAGTGTCCGGTTTCTTATCTATTAAACAGGGTTGGGTTGTCTGGTTGCTTAGGGAGACTTCCAGTAATCCCACTTACTATTCTAGATTCTTCTATTACTGTGTTTCACTTGGCCACATATCATCCTTTGTTATCAATAAAAACGTGCGATGCTTGCTTTATGCTAAAAAAACAACCTATATTGTAATTCATCCATACAATTAAACAAGTTTAATGATGTCTCACAAATCAGTCTTTGATGTGTTTGTTTTTGTAATCAGCATGGATGAACTAAATTATAAGGGAGAGAAAAGCCTTCTGTAATAAGTAAAATAAGCACTTCCCATAATAAAAACCAGATTGGTCATCCTCTCTTCAGAGCACACTAAGCCACATCATCTGTGTAGTCCAGTTTCAGTTGCCTGGGTCAGAAGGAAGCTTCAAAGGCAGTGTTGGTCTGGTTTTCCCCCCCTTAGTCCTCACCACTAATCAGGATCCCAGGTCCCAGCGTACTGTCGTTCTGACAGCTACCCCTTGTATCCATCTCCTTAGCTACCACTAGGTCTGGGCTCTTGACATCCTTGGCTCTGGAAGGAATATTTACACCTATTATCCTTTCCCTGATCTGTCTTCTAGAAACCACCCAGTTCTCATTTTTTTTCCTGTAATGCATTCATGATTATAAACCAACACTGAGCACCTGCCATCTACAGGATCTAAGCTGACTCCTGAAACCGCAAGGAAGAGTAAGGGCCAGCCACCGGCCAGGAAGAATGGCACCTCCACATCCCAAGACTTCCAGCCCTCAGCCCATCTGTGGCGGTGTTTGCCTCCTTCCCATAGCCCCACCCACAGAATGGCCTTGGTCCAAACCCTACGTCTCTGCTTAGCCCTGCGACCCTGGCCGCATCCCAGGCCACAGCCACCAGCAAAGCAGAAAGTAACCTATCTTCCTCACGGACATAGAAAATGAGCGTGCGCTCTTCTTTCATTTGGCCCATGCTAGCAGTTGGTCCCCATCACAGAAACTAATAAAAAGCCCAGAGGGGGTTTATATCTGATGAGGAACTCAGCATGGGCCTTAGCATGCTGGAGTACTGTGTTTCTCTACCACCTAAGCAGCCAGCAGAGCCCCTTAGCACAGCTGTCAGGGCTTCTGCACTGGGCCCGTCTTCCTTACTATTTTTTTTTTTTTTTTGAGAATGCCTGGGTTACATCTAAGTGCCAGAAGGGTTTCTTTTGTCAGCAATCCAGAGAAATTTGCTAGTGGTCATCCCTCAAAATAAAAGAGGGTTATTAAATAGGGCCAGGACTACACCTTAAAAAAAAAAAGAGTGGGCAGTGCATGTTGCACTTTGTTCTGGGAGGAATACTCACAACTACTACCCTTTCTCAGATCTGTTTTCTAGAACCCACCCTACAGTGCAGAAAACATGCTCACATCTGTGTCCATGAATCAGAGGGTTTCCCTTCTGCTTTGAATATGGCTTGGGATGTTTCTGGAGTCACAAGCTAGTGGCAATCTGGAACTTGAACTGGAGAAAGACATGGCATTGCTGATACTGACGATGGGAGTCCACTAGGATTGAACCCGCTTGGTAGGTGGACACGTCGCTTCCTGTGCCTCCGATTCTGTACTCTACACGGGAACAGTGTATTTCTTCTTCTCCCAAAGCAGCCTTGCAGCTTCCACATTGCCAGGACTCTTGCAAGGACAGGGGCTTCTCAGCCTCCAGCCTTCGGTACTGCCCAGCTGGAGACGGCCTCTACCTGACATAGGGCCTTCATCTGCTTTCTGCACTGGGATATGGGGTCAAGATGCCTGCCTGGACACTGTGGTTCCATTCACTCTCTTATGAACATGACTTTCATATCAGAGGCTTTGCCACTAGTGACTTCTTAAAATTGGAACTTGAGGCACACTTTTAAAAAGTATTCAGATACTTAAAGAAGGCCAACAGTTGCATCTCTGAGGAAATGCTCAATGAAGCACATACAATTCCCTACCACACTAAGTCACTCAAAAGCTCCAACTCTTCTCCTGCTGGGTTCTCCTGCCACGTCCACCCTCAGTGTCCCCATGATTTCTTTCAGGTGCCCACGATGTTTTCAGCTTCTTTGGATGTGTAGACCTAGCCTTCCTGCAGCTGTAGGAGTTCCTCAAATGAAGGAACAACATATTTTTCATCATGTCTAGTCAAAACAATTCTGCAATTTCAGTTGGATGAGAGAACGCGTCTCTCCAGCCAAAGATTTGTGAATAATTTTACAATGCCACTTTAAAATCAAATTTAATTTTATAGACATTCTGGCATCAGTAACCACCTCTTTTATGGACATTGCTAGGATAGTAATAATAAAAAAACTTTTATTTGCCTTAGGGTAGAATTACTAACTCAGATACCATGTGCAGAAAAATAGTAGGCCCATTACTCACTGTGTATTTTATGCATGAATAATGAGGCTTATTTCTGTAATATTTCAATTTTAAATGCATACTGTTTTTATTTAGGCAAACATTGACACATGGCTTTCAATTAATTTCATACTTGGAAGATGTGGTTTAGTGCCAGCAGTTAAAGAATAATTTACGTTGAATGCAACACATGGAGCATCCAAGCCACCTGAGTATATACACCTATGTTCCGTGTTGTAGTTGTAGTTGTGTAGTTGCCACTGGCTTACTGCATATTCATTTTAACATATAGCTGCTCAATTGTATAGCTAAGTCTTTATTTCCTCCACTAGGGTAATATCTGTTGGTAAAAGATGTGTCCTTATTACTAAAACATGACTTCTATAGTTTCTATACAGAAAATTACCCATTTAAGCAAATGTTAGATATAAAGATTGTGTGATACTACATGAAATCATTTTTATCTTATTTTATTTTTATTAATTTATTTAGGTTACATCTTAATTGTTGTCCCCTCCCATTCCTCCCTCCCTCCTTCTTTCACCTTATTCCCCTCCCCTAGGTCTGTAACAGAAGGTTATCTCCTCCCTCATGATATGGTCACAGCCTATCAAGTCTCATCCTGGTCACCTGCTTATCCTTTCTCTCAGTGCCACCAGGCCTCCCCACCAAGGGGAGGTGGTCAAACCCAACAAGCAAGCATTATTGACTAACATCTCAGTGGTACTTGGCATATTAGTTTTGTTTTATTTTGTTTTATTATTATTTTTTTTTTACATTAGTAGGATGACCTAACCAAAGCAGGCTGCTTAGAAGGAAAAGGAATTTTGTTTGGCTTACAGCTCTGGAGAACCAGAGGCAAGAGGTCCCAAGCAGTGATGTCTTCTTGGTAGAGTCCTGAGATGGCGTAGAACGTAGAGTGGTAAGAGACGCGTCACATACTTATCTTCATCTGCGTGACTCTTAGAAATGTCAGTGGCTGTACACGTCAACATTGTTGAGGAGATCAGAAAGACAGTGGAAGCCCAGCATAGGTATGTGCTTTATTACGTTTCTTACAGGTGAAATGTCCATTTGCCACCTTCCACTGTTTCCTCCCATTCAGCTACTATGCCTTAGAGTTTCTGTAACTGCGATAAAACACCATGACCAAAAAGCAATGTGGGGAGGAAAGACTATGTTTCAGTTTATAGTTCCACACCACAGTGCATCACTGACAGAATTCAGGACAGGAACTCAAGGCATGAGCCTGGAGGAAGCTGATGACTAACTAGGTCATGGAGGAGTGCTGTTTGTTGGCTTGCTTCTTACGGCTTGCTCAGCGCCCAAGATCATGAACCTAGGGGTGGCACTACCTATCATGACCTGAGACTTTTCACATCAATCATTAAGCAAAAAATCAACCACAGGCATGGCCATAAGTCTATCTGGTGGGGTCATGTTCTCAATTCAGGTTCTATACTCCAAAATGGCCCTAGCTTGCATCAAGTTGACATAAAACTAGCCAGCACATAACTACCACAAATAGACTCCCACTTCCGTAACTCACACCACATAACAAGTGAACAATGGCTCTGCAGAGGGATTCAGATAGACCCTAACACTTCCCAGTCAGCCGTACCAGTAGCTTTGTTTAGATGTTTATGGCACCTAATTCCACAATGCCAGCAGTACAATTATAGAAGTCCTAATTGTGAACGTAAGTAAGTCTATGATTACAACTCAAACAATCTATGCTCCAGACTGCAAAGAAATCTAAAAGAAATGAAGAAGGGGACATTCTATTTGTCATCATAAATTCTCAGTCCAAAACACACTGATGAGCAGACATAAGGATGGCATGGGAATCGGTCGAGTCTGTAAATCTTTCTGAATGTCAGTGGTCTGGTAATAAGGGGTAATTAGGGCCGCTGTGATGAATAAACGAGTCTTTTAACACTGTGCTCTTGGAACAGAAGGCTAGGAAACAGTGGAGCTTTCACTGTGACGACCACTCAGTGGCCTGCTATAGGCCCTCAGCTTTCATGTGCAGCACTCCGAGCTTTGCCTTTGTCTTATTTGCTCTCCTCTGAAGTGCTCCCAGTGGCCAGTGG
Organism: Acomys minous; assembly: GCF_964271855.1. Taxonomy (NCBI): domain Eukaryota; kingdom Metazoa; phylum Chordata; class Mammalia; order Rodentia; family Muridae; genus Acomys; species Acomys minous. Next base: position 72,082,843 of record NC_140490.1, read on the forward strand.
AGCAGTGGTAGCCTGGGCACAACTTTCCCAGCTCATACAGGAGGAGGAACAAGTTTGCCCACACACTTTGTTTTAACTTTCATCATTACCAGGTGAAGCCCACAGTCCTTGGGTATCTCAGAAGGGAAGGTCAGACATCCACATTTAGATCAGGTCAGCAGTAATGACCACAGACTGGGCATTCAGTGGTGAGCTGGGACCAGTGGCCTTGTGGGATTCTTGGGACACCTTTGTAACCCTATTGCTTCATGCCTCAGGCCTCAACAGTCGTTACAGCTTGAACTGTGAGGAAGGCTGTATTCCTTCCTAGCTCAGTGACACTGAACAGACTTCATCTCAGCTTATAGTCCTTTGTTAAGAATGGACACTAAATAAAAAATGGGACTTGCGGACTAAATGAATACTTGTACCTGGTGACTAATAAGGGTTGTATACAAGTTAACCAATATTATTATTATTACTAGAAACTGCAGCGAAGTGTCCAGTACATTAGAGAAAAATCAGACTCTGTTCAAGTCTCTGGGACAAAGTAGCTGTGTACCACTAAGCAAGGAAATGCTCTAAAAGTAATCAAGGCAAGATTTGTCAACACTGAATGCCAACAGCACATTCTAAAACATTTTTACTAAAAATTAGAAACTTCTGATGCAACTACATGAGAAATGCTGCTTTTTAAGATGTTTCCCACTAAAAACTAATTCTTTTATTTTCCTTTTCACATCTCCCTCGTTTCCTTAAGGACTCAATGACCTACATAACACTATGTCCTGTGGTTTTCCATCTTTGTTTCTACCATCTGGATAGATTAGACAAGCTTTGCCATCAGTAGCAAAATCTTCAATGTCAGCTTATCCTCAGCGACAACTGGAATAAAAGGAAGATTTGGAGAAGAGGGATTTGGTGACATTCCTCAACCAGACCAAATATTAAGCCAAACCTCAACCTTCCTTATGACCCCACAACATTTCTTCAGGCTCTTACTTTTTAGAATATGTTGGTTTTGTTAATGCAATTCAACTAGAAAGTCTACATTCATCATTCACTTGTAAAAATAACAATGAGAAACGGAAGAAATGCTAAAGAAAGGGCATTTGCCCTTGAAGAAATAGAGTCTAGCTGGGAAACTACAACTGGACTTGCATTAAATGTGGTAAATGGTTGTCATAGTGGCTAAGGAATTAGAGTGATATCAAGGCTCCTCTCACACACCAGCTGAAACAGGAGCAAAAGTCATTCACTTTCTCTATAGCTTCATCCTGCACCTGTAGCAGTAACCACGCGCATGCACATGCACGCGCACGCACACACACACCTGATAGATACAGACAAAGACGTTTTCCTTCTATCATTGTCTAGTTCTTTGACTATGAGGTACACATATTGTGACTAAACTTAAGGTGGATTTCTATTAACTCTTTTGCCCCTTCCTTCCCTAGCATCTCCTTCAACATGCCCCGCTGATTGTTTAGTCACACGTAATGTCTTTATCCCCACTCTATAGTGGCCACCTGTATGCAAGTGGCCATTGTCTCCCCTGCGCCTCAGTAGTAGCAGTCTTCCATTGTTGCTTTTCTTCCCGGTCTCCTAACGTCTGCTTCTGCAGAATAAGCAGAAGGACACTACTAGAATTTAAATCAGATTTTGTGAGTTTTCTGCAGAATATTGTCGGCCTCTGGTGGACCTTAGACTGAAATCTACACCCATTGCTTACTGTTCCAGCTTATTGGACCTGGCCACACTGGCCTCTACTCTCTGGACACAATGACTGAAGGTATCACCACAAGCCTTTCTATTGAGGCATGTGCAATTCCTCAGAAGAGATGACCTTGCTGCAATCAAGGCCTTTTCTGTGACACTTCTCTGTAATGTGTCTTGCTGCGTCTTCTGCCTGGCCTCGATGTCAACGGCTTCTCTTCAGAGAGGCCTTTCTTGACCACCGGCTTCTCTTCAGAGAGGCCTTTCTTGACCACCGGCTTCTCTTCAGAGAGGCCTTTCTTGACCACCCCATCACCCCATCAGAAGGGCTAATTGCTCAGTCCATCCATCATCGTCTTTTCATTCTCCAGGTGGCATTTGTCACTCAGACTTTTTAGGGCCTCTGTGCATTATCTTCTGTCTTCCCTCCCCAGAGCTCTGGCTTTGTGGGGCCCAGAGCATGTCTTTGACTGGATCCCCTCTTTCAAGAAGAGTCTTGAACTTAGAAGGCATATATCTTGGATATATTTTAAATATGTTCCCCCAAACATGTGATGGATGATTCCTTTGTGCACCAGTGTTGACATAGTGGGACAGTGAAAAGGTAGGACCCGATGAAAAGCAGCTAGGTCATGGGGAAATATCCTTGGAAGCAGCTAATACTGGCTTCAGAGGCTGAACCAATTCTTACTAGAACAGATTGTTATAAAACTATATCTTCTCTTTACTTGGCCTCCTCTACACTTGGCTGCTTCCCTTTCTGCTTCTCCATCATGTCACAAAATAGCCAGTAATACACTTCCCAGACTGCAGGCACCATGCTCTTGAGCCTTATTAGTCTTAATTCTTGTTCCTATAGCAACAGAAAATGGACAAATACAGAGTGTTTCAGTGTTTCTTAATGAACAAGTTCTTTTTTTTAAAGAAGGTATCCTATTTTTTAAAAGATTTATTTATTTATTTATTTATTATATATACAGTGCTCTGCCTGTGTGTGCACCTGCAGGCCAGAAAAGGGCATCAGGTCACATTATAGATGGTTGTGAGCCACCACGTGTTTGCTGGGACTTGAACTCAGCACCTCCAGAAGAGTAGGCAGTGCTCTTAACTTCTGAGCCATCTCTCCAGCCCCAATGAATGAGTTCTTATTTGGCCTGAAACTCTCTTTTTTTGGAGACTTCGTATACTTTTGACAGTGGCCCAGGAGCTGTCCTGTTTCACTCTTGGCTGCTGCCAGAAGCTGTCTACATGGAGCTGACTCAGAAAGATGGGTACTATCGAGGAATGGAAAGAGTGAGGGGGGTGAAGGGGTCTTTCGCCTTGTTCCAGATGCAACTGTCTTCCAGCAAGGGAAACAATCACTGACTTCTGGTGGAGGTGTGTTAGCGGGAAGGAAGCATCTCCCTACCTTTGTCTGGTTTGTGCTGTTGCTTTGCAAAGTCTGGGAATGAAATGATTATGAGTTTGATGAGTTGGGCTTCATGATGCTACCCAAGGCTAGTTCTTGCACAGGTTATCAAATCGCATGAGTTGGGCTCCATGATGCTACCCAAGGCTAGCTCTTGCACAGGTTATCAAATCGCATGAGTTGGGCTCCATGATGCTACCCAAGGCTAGCTCTTGCACAGGTTATCAAATCGCATGAGTTGGGCTCCATGGTGCTACCCAAGGCTAGCTCTTGCACAGGTTATCAAATCGCATGAGTTGGGCTCCATGGTGCTACCCAAGGCTAGCTCTTGCACAGGTTATCAAATCGCATGAGTTGGGCTCCATGGTGCTACCCAAGGCTAGCTCTTGCACAGGTTATCAAATCGCATGAGTTGGGCTCCATGGTGCTACCCAAGGCTAGCTCTTGCACAGGTTATCAAATCGCATGAGTTGGGCTCCATGGTGCTACCCAAGGCTAGCTCTTGCACAGGTTATCAAATCGCATGAGTTGGGCTCCATGGTGCTACCCAAGGCTAGCTCTTGCACAGGTTATCAAATCGCAGAAGGATAGTGCAGAAGACTCTACTTCTGATAGGTCTAGGGGCATTTCTTTGTGGCTTTAATACTTTATTGTGATTTAACAGACATTTGAGTCTAAAGTTTGGGAAATATAAGAAAGTGTTACTCTAACGGAAGTCTGCTGGCACATCTGATAATCAAGCAAAGGTGAAAATGGAAAGAAAACCAGCTTTATTATCATCTCATTTTCAGTTATTATCTCAACTGCATGATGCATTTGATGCACCCTGCAGTCTTCTAACCTATGAGATGAGCATAACAACAATAATGCCTGTTTTATAGGTGGTTGTAGAAATTAAAACAAGAGCACAGGAATTCACACAAGCAAGTGTCATTGATGGCCACCAGGATTGAAGCTGAAACTAATTTATTTTCTCTGTCTTTAATATGTCTTATTTTAAAAAAAATAGTAGGGCCCATAAGAGTGGCCAGGGGTGGACACAATTTTATGAGTATGAGTGGGAGCAATGGAGGACAGAGTGAGGTACCCAGAGACATCCAGGGGCAGGTCACCTGGTAGATCAAAGGAAGCCCGTGGTTATTCCTGCCTTAGTGGGTGTCCATAGGCTAGAGAAAGATTTCTGAGGTTATTGAATTCTGTCTGACCCACAGGCCTAGCTGAATCTTCTGGGATGTTCCTCTTCCTGTAGGTGGTAGTGGTCTAATTGGCCAGGATTAGGAAATGCAGCATTAGGCACCAAGTCAAAAAACTCCCTTAACTGTCCAGGTGTATGTGGTGTGTGTGTGTGTGTGTGTGTGTGTGTGTGTGTGTGTGTGTGTGTGTGTGTGTGTGTGTAAATTTGTTTTTAATGTGGGCTCTAGGCAAGAAGCACAGGGCTTCATGCTTGCAAGGCACGCACTTTACCAACTGAGTTATCACCTCAGCTCTTATATCTATCAATTGATTGGTCATTTATGGCAGGGATCTACATCTGGTGCAAATACATGCAGGGAGCACAGGAATCCGTGAGTCAGTGAAGTCCGGAGTAAGGACTCCAAGAGCAATTAGCCTATGGCAAATTGGCAAAGCTGTTACTCACATGAGGCAGGCTGAAGAGGAATGGCAACACTTCCCTTGGGAGTTCAAGTATGCTTTGTGTGAACGACTGATTAGTGTGTGCAAAGACTGGCCACTGCAGCTTCTTTCTCAGTCCTGAAACTGATCACCTGCAGAGACGCTCCAGGCAGACTACTAACCTCTCCCTCTGAATCTAATAAGCATGCTGAGGTTCCAGGTCTGTGTGGAATCCTAAGTGGTTAAACCACTTCTCCTGAATCTAGTTAAACTGTATGTGTGTCTATGTATCTGTCCTTTCTTGTTTTCCTAGCGATGCCAAGCCAGGATTCTGGGACCCAAGGCATGAGGGATGAAGCAGAATTTCATGATAGACTTTATCATTCTTATGTTATCTGAGCTATGAATTAAGTGACTGGAGCTTTCAAGTCCTTCCTACCTACTGGCCCAATGAACACAGAGGTCTTGTGACCACAGCAAAGGTGAAGCAGTGGAGGAGGAGGGATAACATTGAAGGGAAAGTCTATACACAGGACTGTAATTTCCTTCACACATGCAATTCCAGCACCTCAGAGATGGTAGCAAGAAGATCAGGAGTTCAAGGCTGTCTTGATCCACATGAGACACTGTCTCAAAAACAAGCAAACAAGAAAGTTAAACTGAAAAGCACCCTTCAAGATTTGTATGAGGGTTATTTATTTATTTTTTTGACAACTTGTCAAAAACTAAAGTTAAAATCCAGATGGCTATGCTAAAGAGTCCTACTTTCATAAATTTTACATTCCTGAGACCGAGACATTCTTATCAGACAACACAAATGAATATGTAATTACAACTTGATTTTGGTGTGGCAAATTCTATCTTTTGACTGCTCTAAAATTCTCTAAATTTTTAAGTGGAGTTTGATTTGTCTGGAGGGCTTTTTAAAGTCCAAATTGTTGATCTTTTAAACAAAGGCATCATGGATCCCCTTGACTGAATGCATTCTGCAAGCTTTTCACAAAGTGGATACTTCATTCTGAAAATCAAGGACTCCTGTGGCATCAGTGGACAGGCAATGTACCTTACTGTGGCAGCGCGGCTGGCTGAAGGCTGGGGTAGAAGACTGCATGTCCGATTGTTTTGCCATCATAAAAGATAATTCACCATTAAAAGAAATTCTTCAACAGCAATCACAGTTGAGATTAATATTTACACTAAATCAAGTTGTATAAAAGCACGTTCATAAGGATGCTGATGATCTGGCCCAGATTGCTGAGGGGGGGCTTGCACACATGGTGCTCTATCAAAGACTAGAAAGGTGAATAAAGTGACCTGGTAAAGAGTAGTCTAAGCAGAGGAACATAGGAACAAAGGTCCTGAGCTAGGACAAGTACCACGGTGTCAGAGAAACTGAAAGAAAGCCAGAGCACATGTAAGAGGAAAACAGAAAAATGGTGTGAGGTGAGCTGCAGGCCACTTGGCACCATAACAGGATTAATCTTCAGTTTAGAGATGGGAGCCACGAAGGGCTTCTGTGTCTCGCCCACCTTAATGCCAGTCCACCGTGAGCCTCTGCCCTCTCTGACGTCTTCAGGATCCTGGTGGTGATTCTGTAAAAACACCACTTCTTTCAGCAGGAAGAACCACAACACAATCAGGAATTATATCAATGCTACATTCATAGTGATTTGGCTATTTGAATTTGGCAAACTTAAAGTAAACATCTTTCCTATCTAGTTGGGTCTAGCTTTCTGAATGGAGATTAATATCTATCATATCTCATCTCTATTAACTTAAAACATCTATCTTGATCTAAAAACATCTTAAACCCTAACCTACTATGCTTAATTGACAAATTAAGCTATCTGGTCTTCAAACCCATCAGAGACTTAAGAAGAGATAAAACTTAAATACTTCAGTGAACCTGGATTTCAGGTTAGCAGCTTCCAAAATGAAAAAAAAAATGACTGAGATAGTTTATTGCTTGAACAGTCACCTAACACTCTCTATAATGTTGCAGCATCATCTTCAGCCTTCTAACCGAATATCTCTGACAGACATATTTGCAAGGCAGAAACTATTAAGGACTTGTTTACCCTGTCTTGGCAGAGTTTGGCCATCGACCCTGTCTGCCTCTAAACTTGCCCATTTTTAGGCAGAGTTCTGCCTGTGGCAGAAACGAAGACATTTTGCCCAGTGGCTGATTTGCCACATTTGAAGCCAACTCCATTAGGACGTTCTCTGATGCTCATCTTCTTCTTTGAGGCAGGCTGGGTACTGCCAGGATTTGACTTGTATTGTTGTCAAAGAATCTTTAGAATAATAAAAACATCTTTAAATGCCATATTCTGTAGGTCTCTGAGGTTTTTGAAGACCTTATTTAACTGTTTTACCTCATATATCAATAGAATCATATCTATTAGACCTAGAATATATATGTACTTGTGACATAATATAAATGTATATGTTAAAAGAGAAACATAATATAAAAAGAATTAGAAAGTTGTTTAAGCAACATTTTTATATCAGCCAACCTAATTATGTATAAGTATTTACTTATATTATTTATTCTTTATGAATTTCCTGCAACTGTTAAAACAAAAACAAAAAACACCATTTCTTCCCCACACCCCTGTTCCTCTGCCTACACCTCTTCAGTACCATTTTCTCTTTATGTGTTGCTTTCTATCCTCTAAGTGATTTTCTCAGATTTCCAGTCTTGTGCCTTGTCTAAGGCCATCCTTCTGGGTGGTTTCAGCCACCACTCATATCCAGATACCTTCCTGCTCTGTAGTCACCTTTCCTGTTTGCTTGTAAAATAAATAAGCGCTGTTCTGGTCACATGAATAAGTACATGATTTTCATGGACCTCCCAGAGCTATTGTGAAGAGGTTGTTGCACATCCATATCACCTTGGTGACTGACACAGATTGGCTATAAAGGAAATGAGTCATCTGTGAAAGGTCTTGAACGGTGGCGGGGTAAAGACCCCAGTCATCTGTGGAAACAGCTGACTGTCTGAGCTTGTGATTGTCAGTGTTATACAAAACACATGCTTGGAATTTGTTTTATGAGGTTTCCATTCGTTTTCCCCTAGGGACCCTGACTCAGGCTTCCAATCCCCTCTGCTTACGTCCATGTGGGCAAGGGGCATCACCCTTCCTGAGATGGCGTGGGAAGAAGCCAGGAACTTAATGCATCTGATGGCTCCTGTGGTAAGGTCGACCTGCGCTCAGAAAATCTGATGTCTTTGAAGGCCTTGGTAGGTCTGATTTTATTATCTCCGTGCAGAATTCAAGGGAAGATGGGACAAAGAAAGAAGGTAGGTCTGATTTTGTGATCTCTGTATGGTTTTGTAGAATTAAAGAAAAGAAGAAAGAAGATGATACCAGAAAATTAAAAAGGAGGGGAAAATCAACTGTGGTGGCAAATACTGACCACAATGCTGCACCACAGATATAGTTTATTTCACCCTCTGTACTGGAAAGTTTTCTGTCATCTTGACACAAGCTAGAGTCATCAGAGAGGAAGAAGCCTCAGTTGAGAAAATGTCTCCATGAGATCCACTGTAAGGCACTTTCTTAATTAGTGACTGATGGGGGAGGGCCCAGCCCATGGTGGGTGATGCCATGCCTGGGCTGGTGGTCCTGGGTTCTCTAAGAAAATATGCTGGAAAAGACATGAGGAGTGAGGCAGTAAGTAGCGCCCCTCAATGGCTTGCCTCTGAGTTCTTGCTCTGTTGGAGCCACTGTCCTGATTTCCTTTCTTTTTTTTTTTTTTTAAAGATTTATTTATTATGTATACAGTACGCATCAGATCACATTATAGATGGTCATGAGCCACCATGTGGTTTCTGGGAATTGAACTCAGGACCTCTGGAAGAACAGTCAGTGCTCTTAACCGCTGAGCCATCTCTCCATCCCCCTGATTTCCTTTCTTGATGGATTATAACCTGGAGGTGTAAGCTGAAATAAACTCTTTCTCGGCAAGTTGCTTTGGTCATGGTGTTTCATCACAGCAACAGAGACCCTGACGAAGGCACCCTCACACACAGCCTAGTAACCTTGGTATTTTCATCTCAATTTGTATAGACTCTAAACCACAAAAGGACCTCCTAAAACAAACAAAAAGCAGCAATAATTTGTTCGCTAAGTTCGAAATCAATCTCTCTCTTTCTCTCTATGTCATGTCCTTTCAAATCTTCCAGACAATCTTGGATATTGATTTGGTGAATTAGCCAGAACCTAGAGGGCCTGAGGATCCCATGTGGAGACTCTCCTGGATCTATGGGACGGGTCCTTTAGACACCAAGCCTACGCGTCAGAGACTAACTAAGCCAGGACACTCAAACAACCAGGCTGACAGTGAACATCTGCAGGCCTGGGCGCCAAAGACTCAGCTCAGTCAGTTCCCTCTAGCCTGCCCTGAGCTTTCCCCTCTGTCTCACCACTAGTCCTGACTTTTGTCTTCATTATTTTATTTTACTTTATTTAGTTAATCATGTTACAGTCTGATCCCTGTCCCCTCCCTCCTTTACTCTCAGCTCCACCCTCACGCCTCTCTCCCCATTCTATCCTTTCCTTTCCTCAGAGAAAGGGAAGTTCCCTAAGGGGGACCAACTCACCCTGGTGCCTCAAGCCACAGCAGGACCAAGCCCATCCTCTCCAACTGAAGCTAGACACGGCAGCTCAGTTACGCGAAAGGGATCCAAAGTCAGGCAACAGAGTCAGAGACAGCTCTTATTCCCGTTATGAGGAGACCCACATGAGGACCAAGCTGCACATCTGCTACATATGTGTAGGGAGTCTAGGTCTGGTTCATGTAAGCTCTTTGGTGGGTCAGTCTCTGTGAGCCCCTGTGGGCCCAGGTTAATTTACTCTGTAGGTCTTTTTGAGGTGTCCTTGACCCCTCCTGGTTCCCTCAATCTTTCCTCCCACTCTTCCATAAAACTCCCCGAGTTTAGCCTATTTATTGTTCGGCTGTGGGTCTCTGCATCTGCTTCCATCACCTGCTGGGTGGAGCCTCTCAGAAGACAGCCATGCTAGGCTCCTGTCTGCAAGCATAGCAGAGTATCATGAACAGTGACAGGGATAGGTTCTCCCTCATGGGCTGGGTCTCAAGTTGGGCCAATCATTGGTTTGCTATTTAATCAACCTCTCCTTCAACTTTATCCCTCACTTCTTGTAGGGAGGACAAATTTTAGGTCGAAGGTTTTATGGGTGGGTTGGTGTGACCCTCCCTCTAGTGGAAGTCCCACCTGGCTACAGGAGGTGTTGAGTTCAAGCTCCATTTCCTCCATTGTTAGAGCTCTTAGTTAGGGTCACCCCCAAAGACTCCCAGGGCCCCCCTTGTCCCAGAAATGTTCCCCCACAGAATTTTCTCTCCAGACCCCCACCCCCACGCACCCTCTCTCTCAGCACACTGGATCCCTGTGTTGTTACCCTCCCCACCCCCTCTCCCACCACACTGGATCCCTGTCCTGTTACCCTCCCCACCCCCACTCTCCCACCACACTGGATCCCTGTCTGGTTACCCTCCCCACCCCCTCTCTCACCACACTGGGTCCCTGTCTTGTTACCCTCCCCACCCCCACTCTCACCACACTGGGTCCCTGTCTTGTTACCCTCCCCACCCCCCTCTCACCACACTGGATCCCTGTCCTGTTACCCTCCCCACCCCCACTCTCACCACACTGGATCCCTGTCTTGTTACCCTCCCCACCCCCCTCTCACCACACTGGATCCCTGTCTGGTTACCCTCCCCACCCCCCTCTCACCACACTGGATCCTTGTCCTGTTACCCTCCCCACCCCCACTCTCACCACACTGGATCCCTGTCTGGTTACCCTCCCCACCCCCTCTCTCACCACACTGGATCCCTGTCCTGTTACCCTCCCCACCCCCACTCTCACCACACTGGATCCCTGTCTTGTTACCCTCCCCACCCCCTCTCTCACCACACTGGATCCTTGTCTGGTTACCCTCCCCACCCCCTCTCTCACCACACTGGATCCCTGTCTTGTTACCCTCCCCACCCCCCTCTCACCACACTGGATCCCTGTCTGGTTACCCTCCCCACCCCCCTCTCACCACACTGGATCCCTGTCTGGTTACCCTCCCCACCCCCTCTCTCACCACACTGGATCCCTGTCCTGTTACCCTCCCCACCCCCTCTCTCACCACACTGGATCCTTGTCTGGTTACCCTCCCCACCCCCTCTCTCACCACACTGGATCCCTGTCTTGTTACCCTCCCCACCCCCCTCTCACCACACTGGATCCCTGTCTGGTTACCCTCCCCACCCCCCTCTCACCACACTGGATCCCTGTCTGGTTACCCTCCCCACCCCCTCTCTCACCACACTGGATCCTTGTCCTGTTACCCTCCCCACCCCCACTCTCACCACACTGGATCCCTGTCTGGTTACCCTCCCCACCCCCTCTCTCACCACACTGGATCCCTGTCCTGTTACCCTCCCCACCCCCACTCTCACCACACTGGATCCCTGTCTTGTTACCCTCCCCACCCCCTCTCTCACCACACTGGATCCTTGTCTGGTTACCCTCCCCACCCCCTCTCTCACCACACTGGATCCCTGTCTGGTTACCCTCCCCACCCCCTCTCTCACCACACTGGATCCTTGTCTGGTTACCCTCCCCACCCCCTCTCTCACCACACTGGATCCCTGTCTGGTTACCCTCCCCACCCCCTCTCTCACCACACTGGATCCCTGCCTTGTTACCCTCCCCACCCCCACTCTCACACAGCTCCCTCCCTCCATCTACTTAAGACGACTATTTTATTTCCTCTTCTTCATGAGATTCAAGCATCCTCCTTTGGACCCTCTTCGGCATCTTTGGGGCTGTTGGCTGTAGTATGGTTATTCTTGACATTATGGCTAATGTCCACTTAAAAGTTAGTACATACTATGTGTGACTTTCTGCATCTGGGTTACCTCAGTCAGCATGACTTTTTCTAATTCCACCCACTTGCCTCTAAATTGCATGATATCTTTGTTTTTGATAGCTGAGTAGCATTCCGTTGTGTAGCTCTACCATAGTTTCTCTAGCCATTCTTTTGTTGAGGTACATTTGGGTCGTTCTAATTTCTGGCTCTTATCACCCTGCACATAACTCAAGGCCAAGTGTATCAAAGACCTCAACATAAAGCCAGATACACTAAATCTAATAGAAGGGAAAGTCAGGAATAGCTTTAAACTCATTAGTACAGGAGACAACTTCCTGAACAGAACACCAAAAACCCAAGCTCTACAATCAACAATTAATAAATGGGACCTCATAAAAGCAAAAGGTTTCTGTAAGGTAAAGGACGCTGTCAATAGGACAAAACAGCAGCCTACAGAATGGAAAAAGATCCTCACCAATCCCTACATCCAACAGAGGTCGAATATCCAAATTATATAAAGAACTCAAGAAATTAAACACCAATAAACCAAATAACCCAATTTTAAAAATAGGGTACAGATCTAAACAGAGAATTCTCATCAGAGGAATCACTAATAGCTGAGAAGCACTAAAATAAATGTTCCACATCCTTAGTCATCAGGTAAATCTAAGAAAAAACTACTTTGAGATACCATCTTACACCCATCAGAATGGGTAGGCTCAAAAACACAAGTTACAGCACATGCTGGCGAGGATGTGGAGAAAGCGGAACACTCCTCCATTGCTGGTGGGAGTAAAAGCTTGGACTTTGTAAATCGATCTGGCACTTTCTCAGGATATTGGGAATAGTTCTACCTCAGGGCCCAGCTGTACTCCCAGGCATAGACCTGAAAGGCAAGGACACTTGCTTTACTTTGTTTATAGCAGTTTTAGTTAGGTTCTTGCTCCTGATCTGGTTTGGACAATAGTCTTTTGAATTTGAAGTTGTCTTTTCTTTCCCCAGCCCTCCTGCCGCAGAGTTCCCTCTCACTTCACATTCTTGAACATCTCCTGATTCTACCTGAAAGCTAAGTTCTCACTTGTCTTCTTAGAAGGGACCCTCACACACTCCTCCTGAGGCAAGGTGACATCTACAGATAGCTGGGCAGAAGAAAATCTTTACTGTACCTTTTAGGGGAAAGTCTTATTCAAGCAAGCCCTACTACATAGGAAGAATTCCTTTCTTTTCATCTCACTCAGTCAGTCCATTATTAGGGATGGCAGATGTTGTCCAAGCCTCCACTGGTGTTGACAATACTCTCCAACCATGAGATCACCAGTTTTGCAGAGCCAGTATGTGTATATTTCTATTTCTGGTATTTTTTTCTTCCCAAGCTCAGAACTTTGCCTGCATTGACTTAAGCACTTTGAGTTCTTTTTTTTTCTTTTAATCTCATCTGTATTTACCTTTTAAAGCTGAATATGATTGGGCACTGTATTTCCATTCACAAGCCTTGCTGAGTTACAAGACCTAAGAAAGTAGTGTAAGTTTTCCTCTTGGTACATTGGAAACTCAGCCCAAGGGAAATTCCTGTCAAGTTTTTAAACTTGTGTTCTTACTTCTAAGACTAGTATATGCAGAATTAAAACTACAGGGGATGAAAACTATTGTAAGATGAAACTTAAGCCATCTTAGTCTTTGTCCTCTCTAAACATGCATATCTCAGAACACTTAAGTGACAAATGATTTGCTCTACTAAGCAACCCAGCTTAGTATCTAAACACTTCAGACCACAAAGTTAACAGCAGTTACATCATGTCTTACCACAAATGTTCTACCAACCTGTTGAATCAAACCTCTAGTATCACAAATAGAAAGGATATTTTTTATCTTCCCTTAGCTTTTATTCCACACAGAAGGTTTAAATGTGAACAAAATAAACAAAAATGTTGGGAAATACATTATCAAAAGGAATAAAGATGAGTGCTAAACACATAGTTTTCCTGGTGAAGCTTAGTTTACTTCTTCTGTGAGTGATGTGATGTCATCTCCTTCCAGGAGCGGCATCTCTTCAGTCGCAGCAGCGGTGCTACCATCCACAGTTGGGTCTTCCTCATCAATACCTAGAGCAATCTTGATCATATAGATTATTTCTAAGCTGTGCTTTCGGAGACGGTCCATGAAGGCTGAGTCAGCGACTTGGTCCTTGGTCTCACCTGTGATAAAATAGATGTGTCTCTGGTCTTCCTTCATTCTGGTGGAGCAGTCCTGGGGAGAAACCATCTCATCCCCAGAAGCAGATGTGAAGTATCGCAACAGCTCAGAGAGCTTCTTCTGATTTTGAGAGTCTTCATGAATTCCAAGCTTTATAGTTTTTTTTTGAGAACTTCTCATAAAACTTTTTGTAGTTTTATTTATTTTTCTGCCAGCAAGATTCTGAAAGTTATTGGAAAGAATTTGGTCAAGAACTGCTTAGAACTATTTACTGAACTGGCAGAAAACTGTGAGTTCTTAACGGAGCTTATATTCCCAATTACCTCCAGCCACACCTTTCAAGCACTGTTGATGATCTCCTTGTCGGTACACAGTGTTCTTCCTTAGCATCCATTTCTGAGGCTGATTGACACATGTACTCAAATCCCCTTCATTATTTTCATACTTAAACAAACAAAGTTATGCAAGGTCCATACTGCACATTTAAGGAGACAGAGGGACTTGACAGCCCAGACTGCCTTTGAAGAGCCACAAGAAAACTTCCAAAGAGTCCCTTGGACACTGTTTCCTATTGCTTGGCCATCCACTTCCACAACCTCCCTTTCTTCTCTCCTTGGATCTCACACTCTTGTGCTTTTCTCATCGTTCCTGATGATGGCAGTTAAGTTTTCTTTTATTTCATGCCCTTGTTAGCCAATGCTTAGTGACTCAGCGGCTAACCCAAGCTCATTGTCTGGGCATTTTCTAAATCATAAAAGTTGTCATCTAGTATGATAATTTTACCAGGACAAAAACACATGAAAACATTTGTTGTTACTAGGGCAATCATATATTCCAGTCATGCAAACATGATAATTTAGTTTGTTCATAACAGATATAACTGTTATAGTCAAGATCATATTTACCAAATATATTTTGTTTAACATCACCTTTATTCAAGACTGTAATTTTGTGGAAAAATTTAAATGACCAAATATTTTTACTTTTCGCGTCTGATACAATGCCCTCTCAGTGTCATCACAGTGCAGCCATCGAGTTTTAAAGATCAATCATTGTTCTAGCTGATATTAACAGGAAATATTTTTAATTTTAAGTTTATTAATTTATTCAGATTATAACTCTTGTTCCTCCCTCCCTCCCTCCCTCCTGCTTTCACCCTATTCCTATCCCCTAGGTCTAAGACTGAGGGGAACCTCCTCCCCCACTATATGGTCATAGGCTATCAAGTCTCATCTTCTTATTCTTTCTTTGAGTGCCATCAGGCCTCCTCATGAAGGGAAAATATTTTTTAAAGAAAAAGATCAGGGGTGGGCTGCAGTTTTACACACCTTTAATCTCAGCAGAGACAGGCCGATCTCTGTGAGTTGGGGCAGCCAAGACTACACAGAGAAACCTTGTCTCAAAAAACAAACAACAGCAACGATGACGACAATGAAAGCCCAGCAAACCATTAGTTGGTGGCTTAATCTACATCATTTTCATTTCCTGCAGCCTTCCCTTTCTTCAAAATCCTGCCAATTGGCCTAAGTGCCACAGAACTACAGTCTAACCATGGGGTTAATTCAAAGAACACAGACACTCCAGCTTCCAACTGTACCTGAAAGAATGAAGTTGTAATTCAATAATGGGAAAAAAATAGCATTCCTATAAGGAAATGCCCTGGTCGCCACTGCTGAGTCCCTGGTTTCTTTTGGATTGCCCCAAATGTTCATAGGCAACCCAGTTATTAACTGAGGTGAGCAGGGTGGGGGAGGACAGGTTCTAACTGAGTTACCAATCTAACGTGTTTTGCTGGACTTGATCCTGCTTCTGGGAGGCTTCCAGCTTGCCTCATGAGGGCAGAAGGCTCTATTTTTCATCTTTATTGTCACCCTGTACAAACAGCAATGGTTTTCATTCTACACAGAGAAAGACAGGGATATAAAAACTGCCACCCCAGCTACCCAAATAGTAATCCTTTATTCCCAGGAGGATCTCCACTATAAAGGAAGCTAGCATGTTTGTACACAAAAGGTTAAAAATAGAAAAAACATTACACTAATGTTTTGATCCTTAATGAACATATATAGCACTGTCCTTTTGGTATATGGGGTTTCTATGCCTGTTGTGAGAGAGCGTGCTGTGCTTGCTGGTGGGCAGCTATCAGAGAGCAGCCTGTGCAGTGTGAGACAATCTCTTTGAGTCTCACTGCCTTTCAGGAGCATCACTTGCTCACATTTACACACCAGCGGCTGCTCCTGAGACAGGCAGCTCGGCCCCAGCAAGCTGCACCGTGGGCTTCTGTGCTGGATGTCAGATCGGAGCCCTTATTTTAAACACAGTGCTCTGTGGCAGCCATTGAGATCAGGTTATGTTCAATATGTCCACGAGACAGGGGTTTTCTCAGGCTGTGCCTTGCCCTAGAAGACTCCGTTTTACAACTCAGACACTACACCATCTGCCAGGCAGCACCCACCATAGACAGAAAAATAACTAATTCCTGAGAGTAGATAGGGAACCACCCTAGAAGTTTATCAGAGAGAACTGAAACTATAGGGGCACACCTTATCAGGGAAACCAGGACCCAATAACTTATCAAACACAGCAGAAAAAAGAAAGGGCGTGTCTCTCCTAGACTTCGTAAAGTGATATAGTGGTTCCCCATTTTCTATGACACATTGTTTATAATATCTGTAATGCCCACTGCTGACTCTTTTTGACCAAACTGCATCCACCTCCACATAAGTATTCAGGTGAGTAGTAACTCCTACTACCTAAATATAGGACACATTTAAAGATAGGGTCTCAAAGAGGTTCCTAACTCTAGATTAATTTAATAGGATGGGCCCTAATTCAATATAATCATTGTCCTTATAAGAAAAAGAGGTTACAATATAGGCACAAGAGAAAAAGGACACAGGGTAGAAAATAGCCATTGTAGACAGAGGAGAAGGGTGACAAATGAAACCAACTTTCAAGATACTTTGATGTTTATTTGGCTTCCAGAATTGTGAGAAAGTAAAATTTCTTCTTTTCTTCTTTGTTTCATTTTTTTTTTTTTTTTGAGACAGGGTTTCGATTGCAGCTCTGGGAGCCCTGGCAATCCTGGAACTCACTCTATAGACAAGGCTATCCTTGAATTCAGAGATCCACCTGTCCTTGCCTCCTGAGTGCTGGAATTAAAGGTGGGCGCCACCTTCTTTTCCTTTAGATAACACTTGCTATACAGTATTCCTCTAAAGATTAAGCAGTTACAGTTTTAAATATAATATACTAAGTATCTATACATACTGTTTTATTTTCTTAAAACAGTTCAATGGCTGTAATAGTTTGAATCTGAAACCACCACCACCCAACCCCCAACACACATGCACCCCTTTCTCATGAGATGAATAGTTTGTCCTCAGTTGGTAGCTCCATTCTAAAACATTCTGAATGATTGATGAGGTTGGCCTAGCAAGAGCAGATAGCTCACTGTGGGCAGGCGCATTATCCTTGGCTGCTTTCTGCTGCTGTCTTTGTTTCCTGGGCAACAGCAAGTAAACAGCTCTGCATTGCCACTCTCCTGCTACTATGATGTCCTGATCAAGCACATGTGATCAAACAAACATGGACCAACGCCTGTGAAAACGTGTGTCAAAATAAATCTCAACTGATGTTGCTGGTTTATGTTTTTCTGTGGAAGACATACTACGATTTCTGAAATTTTGCTTTGAGAAAATGTTCTATATATGCTTGGAGTATTTGAAAAACTCAACTCGACTGACCCCAACACAGGGTGTAGCAATCTGATTCTAGACACTTGGGTTCCAAACCAGCTTCTTGATACCACTATCCAGGATGACAGAACTTTTCCTATTATTTAATGAACAAAGGGGAATTAAGGGATTATTTAAAAGGCATGCATGATATACATGGTGTCTGTCTTGAGAATTTCACAATTCAGTTGAGAAAACAACTTTAATCACACGGAGGTTAAGATAAATGTCATATACAATGCACTGTCCAGAACTTTTATTTATAACTTGGATGAGGAAAATAAAAGCACAGTAATAAATGGTACTGAGAATTCAGCTGGAAGAGGGATACTATTCTTTGAATAATAAATTAAAAACTTTTTTAATCTGATGAAAGAAAACTATCTTATCAGTCTTGTGTGGTTGCCCAAATCAAATGAAGTAGTGTAAAAGGAAAAATAAGGCTCCAAGTCCAAAACCAGCTGATGCAAAACACTGAAAGACTGTAGGGTGTTATGCTGAAAGGACACTCCAGCTTTATTTGGCTGTGCTTTTCTGTGGATATGTATATCCAAGCTAACACTTACAGGTATCCTGTTCACAGGGCATGGCACCCTGTGAGGGTGTGTCTATTAGGAAAAGAAACAAGTACAGGGAAGTCACCTTTCTCAAGATGCTTCAGCCCAGTGCAAAGACAGTATACTATCAAATCATGACAAGATGAATTGAGAGATGCTTTTCCATGATCTGACCGGACAGGAGGCTCATAGTAATAGAAGAAAAACCAAATAACTTTATTTTTAAATTTTATTCTTTGAAATTTTTATATATACATACATTCTCTCTCTCTCTCTCTCTCTCTCTCTCTCTCTCTCTCTCTCTCTCTCTCTCTCTCTCTCCTCTATCTCTCAGTTTTTTGAGACAGAATTTCTCTGTTAGGCTTGGCTGTCCTAGACTCACTTTGTAGACCAGGCTGGCCTTGAACACACAGCGATCCACCTGCCTCAACCTCCTGAGTGCTGGGATTAAAGGCGAGCGCCACCACCGCCCAGCTTGCATACATTACATTTCAATCATATCACACATGTCCTTGCCTCCAGCATCTCCTGGATCCCCTCAAATTCACATCCTTTAATTTTTCTTAAAATAGCCCATTGAGTCCAATTAGTTTTATTCATGTGTATGTGGGTGTGCATCCACCCACTGGAGTATGTTCAACCTACCAAGGACCAACCTTTCCCTCTCACAGATGTCATCAGCTCTCCATAGCTTCTCAGTTAGTGGTGGAAACTCATGAACCCACCTGCATCCATACCTGATCATGTGAAGACACCTTGTAGCTTCTGGGGGTTCATGACATCAGCAGTTTTGCAATGTCCAGAAGACATTGTCTCACTCTGGTTCTCGGCCTCTAGCCCTTACACTCTTCCTGCCTTCTCTTCCACTATTGACACTGAGCCTTGGTGCCAAGGGTTGTGGACACAGATGTGACATCTATGGAAGAGTACTCTACAGAAACTTATCCTCTGTGCTTTGGCCATCTGTGAATTTTTGCATTAACCATCATCCGATGCACAAAGACACTTCTTCAACGCAGACTGAGAACTGCACTAAACTATGGGTACATAAATAGCATTTCAAAGGTAGTTTGATACTCAGTCCATTTAGAGAAATAGAAATAGCAGGTTCACCTCTAGGACATATGAGCTCTCCAGGCATAGCTTCTTGACTAGATTTATAGTGCCAGACATGAAGTAACTGCCCCTATGGAGAGGATCTGCAATCCAATCACAGAGTGACTGGTTATCTTGGTAACTCTCACTTCTGTATTGCATCCACGGGCAGATCGTTCTTCAGCAGTCATTACTGTAGCTCATAGCATCCATATACAGGCAAGACAACGACACCTCCCCTAGCATCCTGTAAAGTACCTTCTGATACTATGAAAGCTAGCTAATAGAGAGAAAGTTTCCGGGCTAGTACCATCTTGATTTTTCCAAGTCCTATAACCAAAATATGTGATCTATTCATCCACAGAGTCTTAA
The DNA here is from genome assembly GCF_964271855.1 of Acomys minous. NCBI lineage: Eukaryota > Metazoa > Chordata > Mammalia > Rodentia > Muridae > Acomys > Acomys minous. Next base: position 72,102,401 of record NC_140490.1, read on the forward strand.
CCGCCAAATTCTGGTGGGCAACCAAGATAGCAATAGCAATAGCCTGTGTCGATTTGGTGGTCTATGAGGTCATCCTGATCATCAGCTTGAGGGGAATTATTTCACACATGGCACTGGGATCATGTTCCTTCTGGAAGACATAGCTGCCAAGTAAAAGAACAAGTTTTTTTTAAGTCTATGAAAGAGAGATGCATCCGATGGAGCACAGGGATGGAATAAATAGTTGTTGACAACCTAGAGAAAGAACAGGGATGAGAGTACAGCTGGTCAGATATGCTTAACGCTGGCTCTGGACATATCTAGAGGGAGCTGTGGGCCTCTGAGCTCTCCCTTAATGTCTAAGTCGGTGGTTCCTGCCTTCCTAATGCTATGACCCCTTAAACAGGTCCTCCCTTAAACAGGTCCTCTTCCGGTTACCCCAGCCATAAGGTTATTTTTGATGCTACATCATAACTGTGATTTTGCTACTGTTATGAATCATAATGTAAATAGTTGTGTTTTTCCAATAGTCTTAGATGACCAGTGTGAAACCGTCATTCAACCTCCAGTGGGGTCGTGACCCACATGTTGAGAACTGCCTGTCTAAGCTGATCAGCCCTAAATCAAGGGAAGGATTCCTGTCCTGCCCCCTAAAAATATGTTTAATAGGAGGTGTGAGCTATCAGGTCCCCTTTCCCTGTTTAAGCAGAGCAACCTACAATGAGGGGCAAGGGACCCGTCCTGTAGCACCACACTTATGACACCCCCGCCCCCGCGCCTTCTAGAAGCTACTAGAACTTCAGTCCCTCTGCTCTTCAGGAAGTCTCTGTGCTTTGTGTTCTTTGTCTCTGTCTGTCTGTCTGTCTGTCTGTCTGTCTGTCTGTCTGTCTGTCTGTCTCTCTCTCTCTCTCTCTCTCTCTCTGTTCCTTCATTTGTGGTAGAAGTGTTTACCTCTTCTGCATTCTGGGTCTCAGATTTTTTTTTCCTGCCTTCTAATTCTTTAATTGGAAGGGAAAGTGAACCTGGTCAGAATCCCTAGACAGTAACAGAATCAATCGCTGGGGAGTTTATTAAATTCATCATCTCCTTTCTTCCCTCTCCCGTAGTCTCTTAGTGATCTTAAGTACTAATCATGTGATAGGACCCAGCAGTCTGAATGTGAAATAAACAGATGGTTGATGGGCCAGGCTGTTCTCTGGGAAGCCTGTACCAAAGTCATGGTCCTTTAGCAACAAGTCTGCAAGAAAAAAAACCATAGAATGTGAAGGAAAAATGAAACTGTTGGGCTTTTCCCTAATAAAAGGAAAAATTACCACTGTAGTGATGTTTAGTTCATTGGTTTGGCCTCTGTGTCTGCGTGTCCTGTGACCAAGCCACCCATATAGTCTAGCGCATGTGCTTGTGGGATATCTGGTGGCAGCTGATCCCCTCTCTGCTGTGTTTCCCGTAACTCCCAACACTACCGTCTCCCGAGACTCATTTCATGATCACGGAGAGGTCCCCACTGGACAGCACTGTAATGAATTTCCTAAGCAGGAGCCACAAGCTAAAGAGAACATTCATACAACGTCACTTTGCTGTTTAGAGTGCTGTATCAGTCATATTGTGGGTCAAAAACAAGGATGACCTAGGGAGACATGAGAAACTCTGGCCAAATAGTTTAAAGCCATGAAAACATTTCTGGGAAACAGGGATCCATGTGTATTGCCTACAACAAGCTTCCTGAAGTGTATTTCTATGCTGTGTGTTAACTAAGAATGAAATTGAAATGGATACTATTTAAATGCCAAACATCTGGAATTTTATAAAAATGATCTGATTATAAATATAACTTATAAGAAAGTATATTGTGATTATGCTCCAGTGACTTTTATTTTCTGGAAATTGTGTTCCATCAAAAGTATTAAACCTTTTTGTCTGTCATGAAGGAATGATGGAGTGGTCCACACAGTGTGGTGCAGTCTGTTTGTGGTAAACACAATCAAGAGTCAGCATTTCAAAACGATGTCAACTTTGCAGATCTTTATGTTTATTGAATCTAGACACAATGAAATTGAGATTCCACTTTGGTAGTGTGGCCTTTTTTTTTTCTTTTCAAGACAGAGTTTCTCAGTGTATACTTGCTTGGCTGCCCTGGACTCACTTATTAGGCTGCCCGAGTGCTGGGATTAAAGGGGTGCACCACCGCCGCCCGGTGGTTTTTTTTTTTTTTTGCCTTCTTATTAATAGAGTATGTAATACATGAAAGGTCAAAAGGTAAGATGAGAAAAATACCTCACCACACATTACTTAAATCACTGTTGGAAAGTATAGCCAAACATCCAATAAGCTGATATCACAAAACCAACAGGGTCCTTATATGGAAATCTGACAGTCCATAAAGAAACCATGAACTAATCCCAAAAAGAGATGCATATTGTAATACAAAGACTCATTAGTAAATAAAATATCATCACACCAACCCAAGATAAAGTTATACACCAATGTGTTCTAACCAAGCAGGGCTCTTTTTCTCTAGCTCAACATTGAAAATGACTTATTCTTATATAACACATTGCAAATATTCATAAAAAAATTGAGAAGCAAGCTATGCTATTAAGTAGTAATGAGAAAATGATGTTTAATAATATTTAAATGCATTTGTTCATGTCAATGTCTACAAAAAGTACCAAGAGTATTATAAACCAAAATATCTATGTGACTGGGTTTTTTATTCCCATTCAAAAATTTTTGTGTACAGCCATTTTCTGAACTTTCTATAAACCATATAACTGTGTAATATATATATATATATATATATATATATATATATATATATATATATATATATATATATATATATACTTTTGTAGACATGATATATTGCATTTTCATGGAATTTAAATTCTTACAAAATATGTTTTTTAGATGTGTTTGGAAGGATTTTAAATTGACAAGTAATTCTTGTATGCATATATAAGGTAAAGTGTTGTCAATGTAAAAATAGCTCTCATCTGGGAGGAAATAGAGATAGTCTATCCTGAGGACATTTTAAATTACAATGACTAGAGAATACAGATTGAAGTTACTCAAAATTCCATGTTCCGGTGTGGAAGGCTTTGTAAAGGGTTATAGCTCTATAGAACAGAGTAAGAGTCATAAATCAAGGCAAGTTAAAAAACACATAGGTGGTACATCAAAGAGATGCTTACAGCAAAATATCAATGTTACCCAATGACATTCCCAGCTTTGGGGTTGGTGATGTTTGTGGTCTGCGAAGTTGATAGATTCAGAAAGTTTTTTTTAAATCTATTAGTCACAGATGTTAGTTATGACTCAGAGGTGGGCAAGGATTGGCTCCCTTGGGGTCTAAAGTTAGCCCGAGATAAGGTAATTGGCCTCTGGACCTGCAACATTCCAACCTCTGCACATCACTGCAATGTTTTCAGTCAGTCAGTACAAACACACCTTCTTCCCAGAAATTCTTGCTCACAGTGTGATAAGTCTACACATGTGTAAAACGTCTAAGGCTCAAATTATGGTAATAGATATTAAGGGTTTAGTATTACTGAATGGACAGTTATACATTTTCTTCCATGATTTTAACTCAGGAACGAACAGTTTACAATTGAAAAAGAAAATAAATGGGAAAAAAAGGCCTTAGTATTTGGCCAACAGCTGGGTTTTAAGTATGTTCGCACAACAAAGTTGGTCTTTTCCTGTCTGATGCACCCTGTCTTCTGCTTCCCCGCTTTGTAGTTAGGGGTGATAGCGTCTCAACCATGGCTTGGGGGTCACCACTCATTGCACAATCTTGCTAGTGTCTGACAGAATAAAAATAAATGGAGGCTTTCAAAAAGAAAGATGAGTGTTAGCGAGCCAGTAAGCAGCTTTTCTCCATAACTCATGCCTCATCTTGGAATTCCTGCCCTGGCTTCCTGCAGTGATGGATCACGATTAGAAGTCTACGATTAAATAAGTGCTCTCCTCCGCAAGTTGATTTTGGTTGTGGTGTTTATCACAGCAGTAGAAAGGAAGCTGGAGCCTCCTAAAATGCTTTAATGACATAAAAACAAAATGAAAAGCTAATTTTGATTGTAAAGAAAAAGAAGAGAAATTATGAATATGGTATTTCATTTTCATTCATTTTTCCACATATTCTTCTTTTAGCTAATACACCTGTCTGTTGTAGTAGCTAGACTATGAGCTAGTGATGTGGCAATAAGCAAGAGGAGAGATTCTAGCTAAAAAGACTGCGTTTTGTTTGTTTGTTTGTTTGTTTGTTTGTTTGTTTTTGTTTTTTTATGAAAGATTGGGCTTAGTTTAGGGTTGTTCTCAACTGGCTCTTATCTGAAAATTATCCTGTTTATACTAATCATGTTCTGCCACCCACTTTGCTTGTTACCTCACCTCAGTCTCTCGGTCCCAGCAGGAAGCCTGTTTCTTCCTCTGTGCCTGGCTGTCCAAGCTTCCCACCTCAGATCCCTTCACTGAGTTTTTAATCTTTGCCCAAAAGTCCCGCTTCCCTGTCCACCATTGCTATGGGACAGTCAGCTCCTTAATAAACCAATCAGAAGGAGAGGGGGGTGAATGCTTACAAAATATGATGCTAATCCTGAGCAATTAGAAGAACAAAACCAAAGAGCGGGCAGTACTCAGCTATCTGAAGTGTGCACAGTACTCAGCTATTTGAAGTGTGCACAGTACTCAGCTATCTGAAGTGTGCACAGTACTCAGCTATCTGAAGTGTGGACAGTACACAGCTATCTGAAGTGTGCACAGTACTCAGCTATCTGAAGTGTGCACAGTACTCAGCTATCTGAAGTGTGCACAGTACTCAGCTATCTGAAGTGTGCACAGTACTCAGCTATCTGAAGTGTGCACAGTATTCAGCTATCTGAAGTGTGCACAATACTCAGATGTCTGAGGTGTGGACAGTACTCAGCTATCTGAAGTGTGCACAGTACTCAGCTATCTGAAGTGTGCACAGTACTCAGCTATCTGAAGTGTGCACAGTACTCAGCTATCTGAAGTGTGCACAGTACTCAGCTATCTGAAGTGTGCACAGTATTCAGCTATCTGAAGTGTGCACAGTACTCAGCTATCTGGTGGTGCAGAATTAATCACTGAACACACAAGACAACCTTCACACTGTCTTCCAAAAGGGTACCCCAACACTGTATGGTTTGGCTGAGGCAACTCTTTTTTTCTTTTTTTAAATTATGTTTCTTTTTTAATGTGTACATTTATATTATTCCACATGAATAAAGTAAACTACATGCAGCAGGATGAACCATGAGACAACCAGGAATTATATCAATGTTACATTCATAGTGATTTGTCTATTTGTATTTGGAAAACTTAAATTAAACAGCTTTCCTATCTTGTTGGGTTCAAATTTCTGAATGGAGATCCATATCTATCATATCTCGTCTCTATTAACTTAAAACATCTATCTTGATCTAAAAACATCTTAACCCCTAACCTACTAAGCTTACCTGAAAGACCAAATTATCTGGTCTTCAAACCCATCAGAGATTTGAGACAGAATAAAACTTAAGTATCTGAGTGAACCAGAAGTGCAGGTTAGCAGCTTTTAAAATGAAAAAAAATGACTGAGATTGCTCTTTAAAACAGCAGAGCTTCTGGGGGTAAGTGTGCTCTTGCTAGTTTTGCTAGCCTCAGTCCACAGGCCCCTGAATATCATAATGGGAAACGTTCCTGTGAGTTCTATCCTTATCCCAGAGGGCACGTTCCCAGGCTAGTTCTCTGGTACTGCATCAATCTCCACAGTTTTTATCTGTAGTAATTTTCTGACATTAAATAAATCATACTCTTCACTGGTGCAGAGCTGTGAGCCTCAAGGTTGGCCTCTTTACTTTATAAGAATCCCTTTTTATTACCAAATCATTACTGATTGCTCAGTAGTATGCTGGCTAAATTTTTTGTGGGGAGACAGTTCAAGTCAAGATCTCTCTGTGTAGCCCTGGCTGTCCTGGAACTCTCTCTGTAGACCAGGCTGGCCTCAGACTCACAGAGATCCACCTGCCTCTGCCTCCCAAATGGCATGCTTCCACCACTGTCCAGCTCTGTTGGCTAGATTTATGTCACCTTGTCACAAACTATAGTCATCTGAGAGAAGGGAATCTCAGCTGAGAAAATGCCTCCACAAGACTGGTCTGTGGGCAGGCCTATGAAGCACACGTAGCATGTCCTCATTTAAAAGTGGATATTAGCAATAAAGGACAGGATAGCCATGCTGCAATCCACAGACCTAAAGAAGCTAAGTAACAAGGAGGGCAGAAGGAAAGATGCTTGAATCTTACTGAGAAGGGGAAATAAAACAGTCATGGGCAGGATGGAGGGAGGGAACAGCCTGGGAGAAGGGGTGGGGGAGGAGCAGGAAGGATTAAGGGTGAGAAAGAGCTGGAATCATGGATGGGAGAGGGCGGGCATCCCTGAGATTAGATAGAAAACTAGAGCAAGAGAAACTCCCAGGAACCAATGAGAGTAACTCTAGCTAAGACTGTTAGCAATAGGGGATCTGGAATCTGAAACAGCCACCTCCTATAATCAGGCAAGACCTCCAATGAGGAATGGGGACACCAACAGACCCACAAAACCTCCAACTCACAGTTTGCCCTGCCTACAAGATGTACAGGGATAAGGATGGATCAGAAATTGAAGGAAAGGTCAAACAACGACTGGCCCAACTTGAGACCCACGCCATGCCATGGGATAGAGCCATCCCCTGTCATTATTAAGGATACTCTGCTATGCTTGCAGACAGAAGCCTTGGGTAACTGTCTTCTGAAAGGCTTCACCTAGCACTGAGGAAACCAGATGCAAGACATACAGCCATATATTAGACAGAATGGGAAATCTTGTGGAGGAGAGGAGGGATGGATTGAAGGAGCCACAGGGGTCAAAAATGCCACCACAAAACCTGCAGAATCAACTAAACTGGGCCCACAGAAAACCACCAACCAGAATGCATGCTTGGAGCAGTGCTAGGCCCCCTACACATATGTAACAGGCGTGCAGTTTGGTCCTCACATGGGAGCCCTAATGGCAGGAGCAGGGGCTGTTTTTGACTCTATTGGATCCTTTCCCCCTAACTGGACGGCCTTATCTAACCTCAACAGACGATGCCCCCAATCCTTCTACAACTTGATATGCCAAGGTGGTTGGTATCCATGAGAGGCCTCATGTCTCAGAAAAGTAAGAGAGGGGAGGCAGGGAGCGAGGGGGAGAGGGGGGTACTGGGAAGATAGGAGGGAGAATAAGCTGTGATTGGGATGCAAGTAAGTGTACAAAATAATAAAAAAATTAAAAAATGCTCTAGCCATCAAGTTGTATGCATATATACTTATCCATATGTACATAGGGATATGAGTGCACGGTGGGGAAAGAGCAAGAAGACAGGGTGCATTCGTTATTCTGTCTGTTTTCAGATCTTCTCTTTTCTCTTTCTTGCACGGCTCTACTTGTCTCCTCCTCACTATTTTTTGGTCGTAAGGGACTCATGCTCATGCTCCCTAGGGATACATCGTTGGAACCTTATGTCCCTGCACAGGAAGACAGATCTTACTTTCTGTTTTCTGTGTGTAGCATTTCCTGGAAGCTCAGAGACTTAGAACCAATACAATGGTTTGTGGGTTCCTGCCAGTTCTGAGGAATTTACCAGGATGACTGGTGGGTCGCGGTCCAGAATCTGAAGATGGCTATTACTTCTGGAATAAAAGAAATGGTCATGTTCACCGGAGGAAGTATGGGAGGTGTGTTCAGTGCAGAAGGCTCTCCTGGAAGTGCGTGAAAGTTGAAGCTTGGTGAAATTAAGAAGGCAAGTCATTCATCTCTCTACTAGGGAATATTTTGACAGACTTACGGGTACAAGGGGGGCGGGGGGAAGCTATTGTGTTTGATGAAGCAGAGTTGGAAGTTTGGTCAGGCTTCCTGGGCTGCCTTAGCAGCACCTTGAGAGACTAAAATGTAGTAGATAAGATTGGATGTTCGTCACAGCTTTCAAATGTGGCATTTGGAAGGAGCCAATTGTGACCTGTATTTTAAAAGGAGAACTGATATCTGTAGCCTGCCACTAGCATAGAGAGAGACAAGAGATCCCAGACTATAGGACAGTGTAATGGGTAGCAAAGACATTGAATTGAGTGTTGGAGGCAGTTGGACGCCTGGACCAGTGTGTGCATGTGTGTGGTAAATCAGAAGAAATACACAAATAAATATGCTTCTAGTCGTCTTTGGTGGAACTAGAATAAAGGATTTGATCTTACTGCAGTGAGGGTTGGAGTGGGGAATGGGAAACCCAATTAGGACTTGACTTTAGTGCATGTGGTACACACAGTGTTTATGGATAATGGGCAGTTGAGTGGTTGAACTTGGGAATAAAAGGAGTATTAAGGATAAAAATGTAGTGTGTTGGTATATTGTGTAAAGTGTTCTGTATATACATTACCTAGACTCAACTGGATTGTATAAGATAAGTTATAGTTGAGCATTATGTAGGGCCTAGATTTAGTAAGTGACTTCTATTCACTATCCTGAAACTCTTTTATTTTATTTTATTTTTTGTTTTGTTTTGTTTTGTTTTGTTTTTCAAGACAGGGTCTCTCTGTGTAGCCTTGGCTGCCCTGGACTCACTTTGTAGACCAGGCTGGCCTCGAACTTACATCGATCTGCCTGCCTCTGCCTCCCAAGTGCTGGGATTAAAGGCGTGTGCCACCACCGCCCGGCTATCTTGAAACTCTTAATAATTTAGGATAACTTTAATCTTGAACTGTGTGATGCAAATTATGTAGCAGATGTTAGCTGAAGCTAAAGACTCCAGCTAAAAGCAAGAGCCAGTCAAGTAGACTGGAGTGTAAACATATGTGTGGTAGCATCCTGAAGGCCAAGTGCAGAGATTGTACAAAGATGAGGACAGTGCTTCAGGTTCAAGGTATCTCAGTGCTGAGTCATGATCACTGGATCACAACATGGTTGCGTGTGCTTGCTGCCCAGAGTGGGCTGAATGGAAGAGCAAAGAGGCTGACAGTTGCAGGAAGAGAAACGAGTGTGGAAAGAGCTAGAACTAACTGACAATCCATGCCCGTGGCTCACCACTGGCTTCAACCATGGAATACTGTATGAAACTCTAGAGGGCAATTAATATCTGGAGCCTCTGGTGATTGAGTTCATTATTTTTCAAATGCTCCCCAACAGGCATACAGAATTTTCATAATCAGACTTTTAAAAGTGTTATGGAGACAATGAAGTAGAACCTATAATGTTTGAGAGAAGGATTCAGTGTTTGAGGCATCAGTATTAGAAAGGGGACCTCAATCGGTCTGCCAGTAAAAGTAGGTACCCAGCAAAAGGGCAGAGCAGTATGTTCTGGTGCCGAAATTCATAGGATGGCTTTTGCCTGCTTCAATGGTATAGGATTCATGGTTTCATTTCTATTTTTTTTTTGTTTTTTTTCCTTTATTAATTTATTCTTGTTACATCTCAATGGTTATCCCATCCCTTGTATCCTCCCATTCTTCCCTCCCTCCCATTTTCCCCTTATTCCCCTCCCCTATGACTGTTCCTGAGGGGGATTACCTCCCCCTGTATATGTTCATAGGGTATCAAGTCTCTTCTTGGTAACCTGCTGTCCTTCCTCTGATTGCCACCATGTCTCCCCGTCCAGGGGACATGGTCAAAGGTGAGGCACCAGAGTATGTGAGAAAGTAATATCCAACTCTCCACTCTACTGGGGAGACTGTTCTGTCCATTGGCTAGATCTGGGTAGGGGTTTAAGGTTTACTGCCTGTATTGTCCTTGGCTGGTGCCTTAGTTTGAGCGGGACCCCTGTGCCCAAATCTGCCTATCATAATGTTCTACTTGTAGGCTTCTAGGACCCTCTGTGTCCTTATACTTTGCCTTTCTCCCATGATTCTCTCATCTAGAGTCCCACTAGAATGTCCTCCCCTCTGTCTCAGTTTCCTGGTAAGTGAAGGCTTTCGTGGGACATGCCCCTTGGGCTAGTATGCAGATATAAGTGAGTATATACCATTTGAGTTTTCTGCTTCTGGGTTAACTCACTCATGATCATTTCTAGCTCAATCCATTTATCCACAAATTTCAGGAATTCCTTGTTTTTAATAGCTGAGTAGTATTCCATAGTGTATATTTACCACAGTTTCTTTATCCATTCTTCTACTGATGGACACTTAGGCTGTTTCCATGTTCTGGCTATTATGAATAAGGCTGCTATGAACATGGTTGAGCAAATTTTCTTGTTGTGTGCTGGAGCATCTTCTGGGTATATTTTGGAAATCTATCTGGTGCTATCTCAGAAAAATGGGAATAGGGCTTCCTCAAGACCCAGCTACTCCACTCCATGGTTTCATTTCTAGATCTGAGTCACAGACCATATTTCTCACTGAGCAAAATACTGTGATAGGTCAAGTGGTGGAACTGCCCAGGGCTAAGTGTGGGCTGCCATTCCTGCTTCTCGCTGGCGGTGCGCATGCCCATCCTCATCTGCCCTCATGGGTGTCCTGATTCTGGTGCCGCTCCCTCAGGGACGTTCTGAGCATCTCTATAAGCAGAGTCTCATTTGTACTTTAATTTGATTGCTTGCTAGGTTAGCTGAAAGTAAATGTCAGAAGCTGAGGTCCTTGACACCTGCATTCAGACATTCTTGCTCTCTCTTGTTTATGTGTTAGTAACCGATTTGCCTGATGTTTTACAATTTCATATGAAGGCCGTTGTTCCAAGAGAGAATTTTCGAGATAATATGTTGTTATGAAGGGATGGTTGCTGATTCCAAAACAAGCTCACTCTGGTAGACTGTGTAATATTAGCTTGGTGACGCTTTTATTGTGATCCCTGACCCACACAGGGTGGTAAGTAGGGCCTTTGGAACAACCTCTTAAGCTGAGTTCCTCTGAGCTGTTTAGCCTCCACAGGCTGTTGAGATCTTTATTAGCATTATAAATCTCAGCTCTCAGGGTAAAATGTGCGAATTAGACCTTGTGATCGTTACACACCACATGGAGTTCGGCTGTGTGGACACAGAGGCAATGGCCATGCTGGTGTTGGTGAGGACTGCGTGTTTCGAACTATAAAGGTAGCAACCTGCAAGATTCCAGAGGCAAGCGCAGACACAGATGCCATGCCTGGAGATGTCCAGCAAGAGAGGACAGATAGGCTCTTCTGGGAGAAGCTGAAGCAATTGCCTGCAAAATGAGCAGCTTGATTCTCACATGCTAGTGAGTGTCTTTCGTCTTTGAACTTCCATAACGAATGTTTTACACTGAGAGACACACACAGTCTTTATTTCCTACATAAAAACAGGCTCTTTAAAACTTAGCACCATTGTTTTACAATTGTTGTCATGACTATTAGGACAAAGAGGCAAGAAGTTATGAGTATTGAACAGGCAGTGGGGTCTGATCTGAAATCATAAGTTTGAAATCTGGGTGTGCGAAAGAGCTGTCTTCACATCAGCTGAAGGGATTAGCTTGCCGCCAAGCATGTCTGCCTTGGGCAGTCAAGGGCTTAGTGAATAGCCAGAAGGAGGGAGGTGAAAGCCTTGGCTATTATGGTTGCAAAAGCTTAGGATATGTTCAACCATGAACTGTTTTGAATTTACGAGGAGGAGCACCAAGAATAAAGTGATCAGTAACCAGCTAGACAACAATTAGACTTGGCTGCCTTGGAGAATAAGCTTACGACAGGGAGTTTCCTGAAGGAATGTGGATCTCGCTGATTGAGTCTGCTGGTTGTCGTCAAGCAGGCTGAAATTGATTGCCTTTGAGAAAATCATCAAGCCCCAGTTGTTATATTTATGTAAAAAAATACTTAAATTGTAAGTTTGGAAAATTTAAAGAATGTGTGTGTGCCTAAATATTTGGGTCTACATCTTCTAGTCATATTAAGGCACTAGTTTATTACTGGGTTCCAGAGAGGTGGCACCAGTGGCAAAAGGATCTGTTGAAAATTCTAGTTTGATGTATAACTTAGTGGTAGAGCACTTTGCTAACATGCATAAGACTTTTGGCTCATTCACCATCAAAATCATAGCAAACAAGAACAGATAGATAGATAGATAGATAGATAGATAGATAGATAGATAGATAGATAATTGATAGAAAGAAAGAAAGAAAAAAGAAAGAAAGAAAGAAAGAAAGAAAGAAAGATGTGTATGACATCTCACTTCCTAGGCAACATTCAGAGCCATGTACTAATCATAGCATCAACTGTCCTGTCTTCTTTCGACTGTTTACAGAGAGATGGACAATCCCATATGAATGAAAGGCCTTCTAGCCACACACCTGCACTCCTAGATGCTTCAACACACAGTATAGAGTTGAAGATGTTGTGCACAAGTCTCAGAGGGCCTAGCCCTTCTGGTTGTTGGATTGCTGGTCTGGGTGGCTAGTTAGGGAGGACAGTCCATAAGTCTGGCAGGATCTGAGGAGAACCACAGAGTTACCTAACAGAAAGCTGCAGCGTGCAACGGAAGCAACCTCTTCCATGTTCATCACCACCTCACACAGCACTAAGGACACCAGCACAGGTGAAAGAGAACTCTATCCCCTTCACACTGTTTTCTAGAAAGCTTTCAGTCACAGGAAGGGGAGCGTTTTTAAACACACCAATGGTGTTTGTCATCTTATAGCACCTGTCCTGAGCTCTGTGCACATCTTTAGAAAAACACCAGTGAAAAGAAGATGTTTTTTTCCCGCCCTGATGTTTTCCTGTGAGCACAGCTGGGGCCATTTCAGTATCCAGGAATTTCGTTGGCAAATGACTTAGGGAGGGGTGGAAAGTGAAATGGAAGGGGCCTCTGGAAAATCTTTTACACTGGGGTGTATTCGCTTTCTAACTGGCTCCAAGGAGTTTCCACTCATGGAATCTGGCCTATCATAAAGAACATTTCTCCTCTGAACTTGATTCAACTTAATAAATAGTGTCAAGCAACCATGATGGATGGCTACAGCCTTTTACAGTACACAGCAATAACCTTCCTAGCCAGCCTCCAAAGGACAAAAACCTGCCGTTTGCTTCCCTGCTGGGTCTGGATTTCTAGCTCAGCTGGAACCATTTCTTTACCCTTCCTGGAGACCAGTTCTTCTTTTTCCTGAATGCCTAAGACACCTGCCATCCATTCCTCTTTTAGCTGCCTTCGATGGCTAAATTTTCTGAATAAAATAACCCTTTAAAGGTAAAGAAAGTAACATTTGTTACTAAAGAGGAAAAAAATACCCATTAAAAACACTGGCGTCATTAAGATTTAGAAAGGTTAGAGGTTTTTTCTATCTTTCTAAAGGTGGGTTTAAAAATATCAGTGGCTCCCGCTAAATTACTGATATCCAAAATGGTGTGAGAATGAGATACGTTTGTCTCATCTGCAGTCACAGTGGTTGTGTGCTGTTCTTCCAGCCACACTACATGCTGTTGGGTCGCTGTACATAGTTGCATCTGGTATTTCACATCTCTGCATCTTTCTTCGGTAACCACTGTGACCAGAGCCTATGATGCTCTCTCGGGATAAGATCTGTCATGGAATCTGGCTCTGCGCAAAGGCTCTCTCTCTCTCCAGTTTTCTTCCTCTAATAATGGTGCTTATTTGGCTTCCTACTAGGCATATCCACCCCAGCCTCCAGCCTCACTCTTCACAGGCCCTCAGTGAGGATCCTGGCCGTTTTGCCTCACTTCATACCCATCATTGCATTTCTCTTTCCACGGCTACGTCCTTGTAAAGAAGAAAGCTATGATTGTTCTCTGATCCCTTCGATTTTGTTAAAATAGTAGAAATTATTTCACTATAGATCATAAATATGTAGAGAAACCCAAAGCTAGGAAAACCAATAAAGTGTTAAAGTGTTTTTGACTTTTTGGTAAAGCTTTTGTTAACGCTAAGTCCATTTACCAGGCTATCAAGCCGACCTCTGGATTTCCCTCCATCCATAAGGTAGAGCAGCCTTAGATCACGTCACAGAAGTTTCTTTGTCCAGTGGGTAGTTATTTCCGAAGAAACTAACATGTGGTCAAAGTTCAGAGAATACGTGTCTGTGAAGTGCTCAGCCACAAATTGGACATCTAAATCATGCCCCCTCCTTAAGGATCTTGGACTATGTCAGAAGATGGGGAAGAAAAACAGTAAGAGCTGGCGTTTGGGAGGACCAGGGTAAAGCAGAGTCCTCTGGAGATGGCAGGACTCTAATACCCATGATTTCTTTTTTTTTGGGGGGGGGGAGGTTCCATTTTTATTTGTACAAAGATAACAGAGAAATAAAATAGAAGCTGGGGAAGAGTATAAACCCTTATTTCCTTCAGAAAGACAGCAAGCACCTTCTAGGAATCTTACCACCTCACCAAACATCGGAGCCCACTGAGTAACATCCAAATACATGAACCATATGGGAAAATTTTACAATCAAGTCCTCACAATTTTATTTAAAATATGTAACTATTAGATATCTTTATTTTCTGCAAGATTGTTGTTCTTGTTGTTGTTGTTGTTGAGACAGGGTTTCTCTGTGTAGCTGTTTCTGTCCTGGACTCTGTGTGGATCAGGCTGGCCTCGAACTCATGCAGATCTGCCTGTCTCTTCTTCCCCAAACGCTGGTATTACAGGCATGTTCCACCACACTCGGCTGATTTTATATTTAAACCTAAGAATAATACACATTTTCCTTAATACATCATCATCTAATACCCATGATTTCACAGCAGTCACAGTTGCCTGCACAACATCTGCACAGCGTCAAACTGCATGTGCAGCCATCCACATGTAGCCATGACTACATGACTGGCATATAGTTAACCTACCATGAGACAAACCCTTTAGGAAAACCCACTCTCTCTCTCTCCCTGAAACTGAGTTCACCATAGCTCCTGAGAGGTAGGACCACAGGCATCCCTTCCTATTCCATGCTATATTGCTCATTAAATTCAATGCTAATGGCCAGGCTGGCCTCAAACTCACAGAGATCCACCTGCCTCTGCTGGGATTATAGGCATGTGTCACCATTAATTGCTATAGGATGTAAATTTAGAGATACTGAACTTTTCTGGATGTCCTGAGTGACATCCCTAGTAAGATATTTCTGCAAAGCTGTTCTCTTCATCCTTGGCCATGCCCGCAAGATTCTCCCTCTTTAGTGTACTGTAACGGTGAGCCTTACAGTTTCTAGGGTTCCGTTCTGTCACAGAAGAGAGGATGTGACAGAATAGAGTGATTCATAGCCGGGTGTCCAGGAAACAGAGAAGAACATTACCTGCCGTTACCTACTCCCCATTCCTGTTCTGCTTGGCCTCTCAGGCGACAAGGTCATGTCACCACCATCCAGAATCCAGCTTCTTACAGACATCACCAGAGGGCCTAGTGACTATAAATCCAGTGAATGTGAAAACGAAGATTACCTACCAAACAGCCCGTGGAGAGGGAGGGTTATTATCAAGCTCCCAAGGTGCAACCCCTGCAGGTACTTCTCACTCTTGCTTTGTAGGGAAATCTATAAAGAGAGGTCTGCTGATGCTCCTGCTCTCTCTCAAGGGCCTAGGGAGAGTAGTTCTCCCTCGGGTCTTACCCAGGGGTTGGTTATCCTATCCTTGACGTTGCTACAATGAATCACCAACACCTAGTTTTCTAGTTTCTTCCTTGGTCCCTAAAAAGTAGGACAATATTCTTTTTTTTTCCTCTGTATATACCATAAAACTTTCTCAGTGAGTAACCAGTGAATAAACAGGGGCAGCCTTTTCTGTCTTTTAATCCTGTATGGTTAAAGGAAACTATATAATGTCATTCTGGGTAGCATTTTGTGACATTTCTTACAGAAAAGTATAATGAAAGATGCTAGGTGCTGTCTCAGGTTGTAAGAACAATTGCCCTTCTGTACTGGTTCTAGGTTTTTTTGTTTGTTTTTTTTTTGCTTTGTTTTTATTGTTATTTGGGCTTTGTTTGCTTGTTTGTTATTGTTGTTTGTGTTTTGTTTGGTTTTTGGACAGTTACTCTTAGGGGCCAGCTACTTTCTGTCCTATAAAGATGGCCATATTAGCTCACATGCAGAGGCCTTTCATAGACATGGCCATGTGAGGTCCTGACAACAGTCCGCATCAGCTATCAGGCACATGAGCAGAGACATCCAGGTGATTCCCACTCCCAGCTGAAATGTTTTCTTGCTCTGGGAGAGGCTTATTAGATGTCACTAGAGATATTTATTTGTGTCAAGGCTAAATGAGGACACGCAGAATCTCTAAATACAAGTTTTTAAATGCAGGTTCATGCCACGGAGCTGGGTGTGGTTTGTTACACATCTGCAGTAACATGAGCTGCTTGTTTCAGCGCTTGGCTCTGAAAGATACCTGCAGTTACACAGCCATGAGATGAGTATGCTTACATGTGTGATACTTTCTAACATCCCCACAGTGTACTTGAATAGTTCGTGTGTTCAGTAAGATACAGTGAAAGAGTGAGTGAGTGGCTCTGTAAACAGGAAAGGTCTGGAAGGTCTACCCAGGCTTTAGTCCTTGATGCCACTGAGCAGAGACCATCGTGTCTTGGACACTAGTAGTAATTTCTTTTCACTGTTAAAGACTTTCATACAGCACCTTCTTTAGAATTATCCTAGAAACTGTACTGGAATATGAGGCAATACATTTCTACTCGCCTCAAACACTAGCAAGATAAAATGGCCCTTATCCCATATAGTCAAATGATTAACCCTACGACTCTCTTGTCTGAATTCCAGGTAGGTGACTCCATTCCAGACTACCCGTCATTTTCCCATTTCATCTCCTGGTTGAGTTTGAACTAAGGTACTTAGAGATGTGAGACCTTTCTAACCCAAGTCAAATAAGTCAGACAAATGATTTGAGCTCTCACAAAGATGGGGTACACTCCTGAGCAGCGAGTAAGGGTCAGCTCAGCTGGTACCTCACCACACAAAACACAATGTAGGCATTAAAAATAAGCCAATGACTGACATAAGTGGACGTGCCAGGAGTTGTTTGTATCACCCAACTGAATTCAATACATCATTGCAACGATGCAGATGCATAACTACTTTTTCTTTGTTTGTTTGTCTATTTGTTTGTTTGTATTTGTTTTTCGAGACAGGTTTGTCTGTGTAGCCTTGGCTGTCCTAGACTCCCTTTGTAGACCAGGCTGGCCTGGAACTCACATTGATCCACCTGCCTCTGCCTCCCCAGTGCTGGAATTAAATGTGTGCACCACCATGCCTGGCCCACATAACTACTTAATTTAGTCTTAAGGCAATCTAATTGAGTTACTATCTTAAGAATAGATTGTTCTCAGAATGGGTTCTTATAGCAGTTTGTTTGGCACGTCTCTCAACCATTATCATTTTATTTATTTATTTATTTATTTATCTATCTATTTATTTATTTATTTTACAGGCTAATCACAGACCGCTCTTTTCTCTCTTCCCAGTCTCACCCTTACACTTCCCTCCTCCTCCACTTCTCCTCAGAGAAATAGAAGCCCCCAGTGGGTACCAACCCACCGTGGCACATCAAGTCACAGCAAGACTTAGTGCATCCTCTCGCACTGAGGATGGGAGCCAAGGCAGCCACGGCGGAAGGGCTCCAAAGGCAGGCAACAGAGTCAAAGACAGCCCTCGAACCATCACCATTTTAAAATCATATTCATATGGTGGTTCTTAGAAAAAAATACTTAGAGTTTCATTTGGAGATAAGTCAAAAGGTTACTTCTTACCTTCTTATAAAATAAAGGACGCAGTTTCTAAGTTTTTTTTTAATTTATTTTGCACATCTGGGCTTAAAATAGCTGGAGAATGAAAAGAGGGCTGGCACCCCATCCTTGGAGAGATAAAGAATAAAAATAAGCAAAATTACATCTCTGTTATATGAGAGGCCAAAATCAGAAAGCTCCAGACAAAGGTTTATGTGTTGGCAGCATTCGGTGTCAGTGCATCATATGGTATCACTAATGAGTGAGTTTTGGCCAGAGAGTCCAAGGCTTGTCCATGGAGGTCTAGATCTGAGTCCTCCGCACACATCTCAAATGAATGTTCACTCTGAACTCTGGCCAGCCTTGTGACCTTTTCGCTGACCTGAAAGGGTTGTGTAGCTAGGATAAGACTCAAATTAGTGTCTGGAACATCCCCCCGAGTTGCCAAAATATTTTCTTTATGACTGCAGAGCAATTTCCAAATCATGTTGCTTTCTGTGGTGAGCTTTCCAAACTATTGAAATCCAAAGTATTTCCCTGTATAAATTTTGTTTTCAGCTTCTGTCTCAAATTTTAAGTAGGATCTTTCAATTGGACCTAGATGCACATACCAATGGATAGCCTTATGCTGGACCTACTGAATTAGAATAGAAGTTCAGAGCCCAGAAATGGAAACCCATTATAATCTATAATTTTTCAATAGTCTTTGTCCTAACATGTCTCCATTCAAAGCTTTAACTAAAATGATAGGAAGGAAAAGAGAAAGTAGTAGAAGTGCTTTCTGAAATTCTACCAGTAAGTAATAGAAGAAAAGCAAGCTGAATCACATAAATACACCCATAAAAGGACAAAGAAACCTCTTTCAGATAATGAACATGATGCTTTAGGAGATCAAATTAATTGTATATTACTTATATATAAAGTACCAATATGCAATATATGTAAAACAGTAAAAATATTTTTCAACACTATCTTAATTTGGCTTTACAAATTAATTAAAACACCACTTTAAAAATTATACTTAGTGGTAAGTTAGCAAAGAAATTGTGTTAGGTACAGGTAGTCATTGTCATGAGAGATTCAACTGATTGTTATTCAGTATTTTTATTTTATTTTTTATTATAATTTATTCAGATTATATCTCAATTGTTATCTCCTCACTTGTATCTTTCAGTTCCCACCCTCTCCTCACCCTTTCACCTTTTTTCCCTCCACTAGACCTCTGGCAGAAGGGGATCTAATCCCCCACCATATGACCACAGCCTATCAGGCCTCATTCGGATAACCTGCTTCCTCTTCCTCTGTTTACTGCTAAGCCTCCCCACCAAGAAGAAGTGATCAAATTGGGGGCACCAGAGTTCATGTCAGAGGCAGGTCCTGCTTTCCCCACAACCATGGAGAATGAGCTGTCCATTGACTAGATCCGAACAGGGCATCTAGGTTTACCACATGCATTGTCCTTGGTTGGTACAGCAGTTTGTGCAGGCCCCCTGGGTCGAGACTGTCTAGCCTTGATGGTCTTCCTGTGGGGTTCCTGGACCCTCTATGTCCTTTTATGCCTTCATTCTTCCATACCACTCCTACTTGGAGTCCAGCAGTGAGTCCAGGATCTGTCCCAATGCCTGCTGAGTAGAGACTCTCAGAGGGCATCTATGCTGGCCTAACATCCACTTATAAGTGAGTATATACCATGCGTGTCTTCCTGGGTCTGGGTTACCTCACTCAAGATGATCATTTCTAGTTCCATCCATTTGCCTCCAAATTCCAAGATTTCCTTGTTTTTAATAGCTTAATAGTATTCCATTGTGTAAATGTACCACAGTTTCTTTTTCCATTCTTTGATTTAGGGATATCTAAGTTGTCTCCAGATTCTGGCTATTATTAATAAGGCTGCTATGAACATAGTTGAGCAAACGCCCTTGTTGTGTGGTGAAGTATCTTCGGGCATATGCAGTATTTTTTATAATTCTATTTCCAATGCATACACCATACATATGCACACAAATCTATTTTTTTGCTTAACTTTCTTTCTTTAAAGACAAGAAGATGAAAATTTGTTTATTGTTGGTTAGTTTTATTTTATTTATTTTTAAAGCAAAAGATATTTGACAAACTGATACCTAATGAATTTAAGGAGGAAATGTACATACATTTTAGTATATTCTTAGTCTCTAAATTAATAATTCTGCTTATGGTGAATTTTATTATACATACACAGGACTATGAAAGGAAGCTTATTACTATGCAGTGTACACTGGCCATGGTTAGAAACTAATTATATAAAATAGTATTTATAACTCAGTTATAAAATTTATAACCCAGTTATAAGTGGCAGAAAATCAAATGCAGCTAAAATAAGAAAGCTTTTCATTTCTCTTCGTATAATCTTTACACAAATTCCTGGCTTTGTGGGCCCCACCTGAAGCTACCATGTGGCAGGAAGCTCCTGGACAGCACAGGAAGAGAGCTAGAAAGGCAGAGGCTATCAAAGTTCTGTCTCTTCAGTGTGGCTTTGAATCTGCCTTGCAATTTTTCTGCTTATAGTCTGATATCCAGAATTCAGTGTCATCCATGTTCGTTTCTAGTTATAAGGGAGATTGGAAAATATGCTACTCATTGTAGGCATCTAGAGCCCTAGTTAAACTTCAGAGAGTATATTGGTATAAAAGAATTGGAAAATGGGTTTGGAAGGAACCCTGTTAGCCTCTTCTGTGAGAGTAAGTGACTAGAAATAGAAAAGTAATTACAGACAATTGCACAATGAAGTACTTTGCGGTTTCTACGCATACAATAAAATATGAT
This sequence comes from Acomys minous, assembly GCF_964271855.1. Taxonomy (NCBI): domain Eukaryota; kingdom Metazoa; phylum Chordata; class Mammalia; order Rodentia; family Muridae; genus Acomys; species Acomys minous. The sequence goes on from NC_140490.1 coordinate 72,122,868, forward strand.
TCAGCCCTAAAATGATGTAATCCTATTATAATCTGCAGCACAAGGATTGAAATGGAGGACACTGTATTAAGTGAGATAGTCACTTATTTATGGAAGCCGAAAGACTCAATATGCAGAAGTAGAGTAGAGCTCACTAGGGGCTAGGTGAGGGCGGGGCACAACGAAGAGCTAATGTATGGAAATGGAACACATTTCTCCTTTAGGGGAGAAGTAGAATAAGTATGATCTAAAAACAATTTTACATGTCAGAATAACTAGAGGAGACTTTGAAGCTTCTCAACACAAAGATATCAATATTCAAGATGGAAATGTCAATATCTACAATTTGAGCATTGGACACTGAGAATTATCAAACCATAATTCTGTCTACTATAATTAAGTACAGATGTATGTCAGTTAAAAAAAGAATACAATTTTAAAAAATTAAAGCACACGTGAAAAATACCAGCCTGGATTCAGAAGCTACACAAAAGTGTTCAGTTTTACGTTGTTTATAATAATCTCAAGCTGCAAATGCTATAAATGTCACCCAGCATACAATGAATAAGTCTGGGATGTTTATCTAGTGAAGAAGTACAGACAATAAGAATGAAAAATGTGATGTCTGTACACAGTATCAATTATCCTTAAGATGTAGAGTAATTAAGATGGGCAGAAATAAATGATTGCATAATTTAACTTACGCATAGTTCACAGCCAGGCACAAATAACCCATTTCAGGAGGATAACATCATAGTTCAGTGCAGCAGCCACAAGCAAGGAGATTGAAGGAGCCTTTGATTTGCTGGTGGCTTCTAACTCCTGAGTGGAGCTCTGAAGAGCTGGCTTTGTGTACTGGGACCGACGCTCTTCAAGTTCTGAACTTACGGGCATACAAATTTTTAGCATACACAGCTTACATCTCAGTAATATATTTTTCACTTTCTTTTCTTTTTTAAACAGAGTCTCACATCTGACCTCAATTTTCTATTGTCCCAGATTCTCAAATGTAAGGAATACAGATGTGCATCACCACAGTTGGCTCACAATCAACATTCTTAAAATACTCTCATTTCAAACTTGCTTTTACATATATTTCTTGAAATTAAAAAAAGTTAGAATTCCAGAAATGTGTGGACAAATGGATTGGACTAGAAATGATCATAATGAGTGAGTTAACCCAGAAGCAGAAAGAGTCAAATGGTATATACTCACTTATATCTGCATACTAGCCCAAGAGGCATGTCCCATGAAAATCTTCACTTACCAGGAAACTGGGACAGAGAGGAGGACATCCTAATGGGACTCTAGATGAGAGAAACATGGGAGAATAGCAAAGTAAAAGGATCCAGAGGGTCCTAGAAACCTACAAGAAGAACATTATGATAGGCAGATTCGGGCCCAGGGGTCCCACTCAAACAATGGCTCCAGCCAAGGACAATACAAGCCGTAAACTTCAAACCCCTACCCAGATCTAGCCAATGGACAGGACATTCTCCACAGTTGAGTGGAGAGTGGGGTCTGACTTTCACACCTACTCTGGTGCCTCATATTTGATCATGTCCCCTGGAGGGGGAGACCTGGTAGCACTCAGAGGAAGGATAGCAGGTTACCAAGAAGAGACTTGATACCCTATGAGCATATACAGGGGGAGGAAATCCCCCTCAGGCACAGTCATAGGGGAGGGGAATAAGGGGAAAATGGGAGGGAGGGAAGAATGGGAGGATACAAGGGATGGGATAACCATTGATATGTAATAAGAATAAATTAATAAAATAATTTTTTTAAAAAAGCTAGATCTACATGATCTTAGTTACGGTCTCTGTTGCCATGATAAATGCCATGACCAAAAGTAACCTGGAAAAGAAAGGGTTTATTCCAACCTATAGTTCCACATCGCAGACCATGGATGAGGGAAGCTAGGGTGAGAACTCACACAGAGCAGGAACCTGGAGCCGGAGCTGATGCAGAGGGTATGGAGGGGTGCTGCTTACTGGCTTGCTCTGCATGGCTTGCTCAGCCTGCTGTCTTATAGACTCAGGACCACCAGTCAGAGCATGGTACCACACACAGGGAGCTGGGCCTTCACACATCAATCATTAATCAAAAAGGTGTGCCGTAGGCTTTCCCACAGACCAATATTGTGGGGATATTTTCTCAACTGAAGTTCTATTTTTTAAAAGGACTCTAGCTTGTGTCAAGCTGACACAAATTAGCCAGCACAGCACCTTACGGTAGCTAAATACAAATTTGATACATGGTAGATAGAAAGGTATTCAGTATATATTGACTGTCCCCAGATACCATAGGAAGCCTCATTACTTACTACTAAGAGACAACTAATAATTGCCAACAATAAAAACTTCTATCCGAGGAATTCGTTACCAACGATAGTAATTTTTCATTTAAAGTACAGATGCTGGTATGACATTTAGAGTCAACTTTCCAAGATCTAAAAGAAAGGTAGTTGCACTTACTCTATACACAGGGCTGCAGTGTTGATGAAGATAAGAGCAGGTGATTCATGCATTTGAAAAGTATTCACCAACAAGCTATCATTTTCTTCTCTCTCTGTGAAGGTGAAAGTTCAACTGCTCCGTAGCAGCAATAGGGAAGCAGCTGTGATCCAGAAAATACGGCCAGCTTCTGAGGTCCAAAAGCTACTGTGAACCCAAGATACACACACAGACAACAGGTTCGTAGCCTCAGAGTTCCTATCCCTTTACTTGTGAACCCAAGATACACACACAGACAACAGGTTCATAGCCTCAGAGTTCCTGTCCCTTTACTTGGCAGGTACATGAAAGTGCTATTTAAAAAAAAAAGAGGAAAGTGTATGTGACTCATGCAGCTTTCCAAAGAAGAGAAGATTTAAGCCAGTCTGTTGGGGCTGGGGGAGCGGCAGGGGAAACAGAGAACAAAGTTTCAAATGAACATGAGCTGCCTCAAGGATAGCAATCCCAGTTAGCTTTGGGGGGAAGCCAGTTTAAAGATCACGGGTGTTCTCCAGGGTTCAGTAGGATGACAGTCGGGGATTGAGCAAGGAATTAATGACTTATGAACAAGACTGATTTTCAGGCTATGCACCAGGCTCATGACCTTCTCAACTTCCTTCCAAATAACAAGCCTACTGTTGCTACAGTTTGGTCAAGGATATGAAGACTTGCCTGAAAGTCTGGTTTATCCCAGCAGGATACTGACCAAGCAGGATAAGGCTAGAAAAGACAGGTAAATAAATTCACTTTCCATTCCCCAATAACCAAGCCTTCTTCTAACACAACTGTGCCTGGGAAGCATGTGTCCATGTTAGTGCAAATCCTGCCTTGGTGTGAGTCTTTTGCCTACAGGATATCTACAGCATAAGGAACAGAAGTTGACTCAGCGCAGAACCAAGAACTCTTGAGAGAAGGTGAGATCGTTAGCAAAACCTCAAGTACCAGTTTCTTCAGAGCGGCTTTCTTTTTACCCCCATTAAAGCTAGGCCCTCTATTTGTAGGTGTCTGGCCCTTGTGAGCCATTAGAGAAATCGTTTTGGGACTCCTTCCTCTTCCCCAGAGGGCTTATTTTGTGGTTTATTTCTTTAACGTCTTCAAGCCAGGCACAACTAACCTATTTTAGCAGGATGAAGTCCTATTTAAGGGACACAGAAGTGGCAGGGAAGGGCAGGGAAGGAGCCCTCTAATTTGCTGGCGGTGTTCTGCCTGCTGAGCAGGGCACTGGCGCGTTGATGGGCTACAAAGAAGAATAACTTTGAGACTATATATAAGGCTCACGAGATTCTTCTCAACATCCTTTCAAACAGAAAGTCCACCATCGCTCTGTGACAGTAGGAAAAAGGCCAATGCAATTATTGATCCTGATCCTGACCTAAGTTGCCCATCATCTCCAAAGTCTCAATTCAGACAAGACCCAACCCAACACATTCTTTGGAGGATGAAAATCAGAGATGATTTTTTTTCTCTAAGGTTAACATAGAGGTTTCTTTGTCCATGGAAGATGAGGAGGCAAACATGAGAGTGAAAAATGGGATACTGAGTCTGTACTAACAAAAAGGCTTCAAGCATGGCACTTGAGTTTTAGGGAAGAGGTGACTTTATCTGAAGCAGCATAGACTGAAATAAACAACTTTTTGCCTTATAGACATGGTAGACCACAGTGTGGCTGAGGGAAGGAGGCTGACTAAAGCAGCATTTTTTTTTCCTCATGGACACATTGACTACTCAAATGTTAAGAAGTCATTTAATGTATGAGAAGGGGGTCCTTGGAAAGATGGGATGGTGGTAATTTATCCAAACTGGTTTACTCTTGGGAAATAACAACAGAATTATGTACTTCAGATGGCTTCCAGCCTCACTTGTCCATGGTTTGTTATTTCTTCTGACTTGAGCTCTTCGGGACCTATACAGCTTTTGCGGGTAATTTCTATCTCCTCACCACAAGTTTTCAAAAATTATTGTTCAATAGATATCCAGCATCTTACTGCGGAACTTTAGATTGTCCCTATTATATTGGTTTCTCATATTTTACATTTTAATCTCTATAATTACATTTGAAGTGAGTTTTTGGACCCACAATGCTTTTAGATCACACATGTTATCCGCTCAGATAAGTTGTTTTTAAGTGGTGTATTTAAACCACTTATATTTATTGTAATATTGATATTTTCATAGTTATGTTGTTCTTATTAAGGGTTACATGATTATTTTAGTATTTAATTTTATGTATTATAATATCTATTATATCTCAGTAAACACATTTTCGTTATTTATTTTTGGTATTGTGATTTAATTAGAACATTTCTCCTTTTCCATTCCTTTCTCCTAACTCTCCCATATACTCCTCTCCACTCTCCTTCAAGTTCATATTGGACAAATTAACTGTTATTGCACAAATATTAGTATTTGTACATGCACATGTATTCCTGCAGATAACATGCTGTGTCTATATAATGTTAATGAGTCCACATGTATGTTTTCAGAGCAGTCCTTTTTGTCACTGGACAACAAATTAGTGTGCTGTTCCCTGGGCAGGACCACTTTTCCAACTGCCAGCTTACCTCAGTTGGCCTTAGTTCTTTGTGTAGGGCTGTAACCACATCGGCATTTCCCTGTTGTTTTAGGATGTTTGTTGATGTTTTCCTTGTTCAGCTCACACTGGGTGGTCCTGCTGGTGAGACGTCATAGGTAAGCCTTCTGCTATTAATAAAAGATGCAATCTCACGGATTTCACTTGGAGAATTTAGGTTTCAACTTGTCGTTTATTAAGATCCAATATTTTACCTTCCCAAGAAGAATATACAAATATTGCTTATAGTTAGGTTTTGACTCTTTCCACTTTGAGTTATAATTGTCTTATAAATTAGACAATAAAACTCCGTTTGCCCTGCATTACACTTCTCATAGCAGCGTTCTCACTGAGATATGGCTTAGCCACTTTTCTGTGGCTGTGATAAGCCGCAGTGATGAAGGCAACTTATATAAGAAAGAGCCTTTGGGGACTTAGAGTTTCACAATGTTAATTAGAGTCTCTATCATCATCACGTTAGGGAAATGATAGCAAGCAGGGAGCCACAGTGGTGGAGCAGTAGATGAGAACTCAGACACAGCATGAAACAGAGACCATAACATCAATAACACACCTCCTCTAAGAAGACCACACCTCCCAATTCTTCCCCTGCAGTCCTACCAACTTTGGACTAAGTATTCCAACATACAGGCCTATGGGGTCCATTCTCATTCAAACCATCACAAGGTAAGAAGCAGGAGGATGGAGAGCAGGAGATGGAATCGGAGTTTGCTGTACTCCCTTGAGATAAGAGATGCTCTGGACCACAAAGTAAGAAGCAGGAGGACGGAGAGCAGGAGATGGAATCGGAGTTTGCTGTACTCCCTTGAGATAAGAGATGCTCTGGACCACAAAGTAAGAAGCAGGAGGACGGAGAGGAGATGGAATCGGAGTTTACCATAATCCCTTGAGATAAGAGATGCTCTGGAAGGAGAATGAGCTTCTTCCGTCCTCTGTTTCTCTTATCAGGAGCCAGGATACACAAGAGTGGGGGCAGCAACAGAATTTTCTCCACTCTGCACACTTAAAATATCACGTTTTTATATATTGAGCCATAACTGGACAGCTTCTCGGGCTCTCTTTTTCTGTGTCAATTTCCACCAGTCGGTGTCTGAATCCCTTGAGTCCAGACTAGACAATACTTACTTAATAGCAAAAAATTACAAACTCATAACAGGTTCTATAATTCTTGTAGTCTAAGCTTTTTAAATCCCATTTTCCTGCTGTTAACCATTTGGTTTTAAATTTTTCAAATATCTGCTCCCAGGCATTCTGTAGTGGCTTTACAGGTACATTTAGAAATAGGACGTTTTCCAGAGGCCTGCCTGCTGGAATGCTTGCAGGCAAGTGGAAGACACCCGGAGTCCCATCCACCAGATGGCTCGCCCACCCACCGTGGGTACAACTATGATGTGCAAGTACGAGGTGGGAAGATGAGAGAGAGAGATGCAGCATGGTTTGTGCACTATGAAGAGAGACAGAACTGCAGACATGAAGGTGGTGAGGACCAGTCTGAAGTGAGCAGCCTGAGCTGCCACCCGAGACCACAGTGAAGCCTCTGCCCATGTTTCTGCTCAGGGCCATGTCTTGGTTCATGGCCCTAAAGCAGCAGGGGTCTGTATTGATGTCCATGGCCCATGTCACCACCAAAAGCCATGAGCATGTCTCTGGTCTGGACTGCCACCTGGGACTGTGTTGATGTCCAAGGGTTGGGCAAATTTAGCCCTGGCCCATACTGGCTGTGGCACTTGGGAGGCCCTGGATCTCCCCTGGGCAGCACAGTAGAGCTAACTATGGCGGCAGAAGCGTGGATCAGCCGGCCCAAGGGTGTGAGTGCAGGAGATCTGCCCTTGCCCCTTATTTGCTGTACAGTGGTGTGGGAGTGGAAGAGATGGCTTTCTCCCTCTTGCGCCTTGCTACCTGTGGGGCAGGAGAGCTGACCCTGAGGTCATGAGAGCAGGAGAGCCATCCCTGGCCCTTGCCAGGCAGGGACAAAACACAAAACAAAAACAAACAAACAAACAAACAAACAAAAACCTTTTTATTGATTCTTTGTGGATGTTAATTTCTCTCTGCTAGCTCTGCCACCTTAGCTCAATTTGTCTTTTGAGATGGTTGCTTCTCTGGCACTGACTTACTCAACACAGACATATTTGCCACTTCCACTTGTGTTTAGACTTTAATGTTAAAAATAGGAAAGGCTCCGGACTAGGGTTAGGCCTTTTCCCCAACCACTGAAAGACTGAAGTAACAAAGTCACTCCTTACAAGGATCTGCCTTATAGGAGTTAGGGTTTCAGCTATGTAGACTGACATGCTGCATAAGGCTCAGCCTCCTTTGAAAATGGACCACAGACTTCACAATTCTGTCACGGTGTCCAGGACAGAAAATATGCATACACACAGAAATGACATACAATCCTCTGTCACCAAACTGGCGTTAGCTTCTGCTTCCCACGTCTTGTGAAAGTGCCTCTCCTGGGTGAAACGGCCAGCTGATTCAAACTGTTGTCAGCATTGTCAGGACAAGAGTGCATTTCCTAAACTCCTGGAGACACAAGAATAAGGCTGGAAGGAATACAAGAATTTTGAGTGTCAGCGGGTTGTTTGTTTGTTTGTTTGTTTGTTTTTATCAAAGTGATAGCATTCAATTCAGATAAAAATCCAACTCAGAACACAGCATGCTTTCTATCTGGCAGCTCAAGCCATCAGTAGTGTTTATCCTTGGGAATAAGCAGTTTCATTGGTCACAGCACCTCAGCCAGTGGTAGAGATTCGGTTTTATACTTGATTTTGCACAGAGTCTGAAGTCAGTGACAATAAGTAACTAATTGAGTCAGTGGAAGTTGACGATCAGCGTAGATAACCCAGTGATCCTGGAAGAAGAGGTTTTTAGTGCTACGCCAGTGTGCAGCACACGTGTCTTAGGTCTAATGCTCCTCCTGTCTAAGACACTGGTGTAAAACACCACCAAGGCAGAAGACTGTAATTAGGAATAGTTTTTGGAAACCTCTGGGAGACATCTGAACTTCCTCTATATTGAGCTAATGGGAGTATTTCTAGTAAATACTATTTGTAAAATATGTTAAATATTAAATATTTGTAAAGTATATTAAATATTAAATATTGTATTAAGAGTATATATGCCGTGAAGAAAACATGACATAGGGAATTTTCTGAGTTTGAATAAAAGCATTTCTTTTTATTTTAAAAATTAAGCAAAAACAATAAATAAATAGATAAAGCAAGATACTGCAACTTACCAGACATTTTTTTCTGACAAATATGCACAAATCTTACCAATCTTGTTTGGAATAACACAGTCTCCACATAAGCTTACCCTTTTCTAAAAGTTTACCACTAAGGTAAAAATGAATCTTTTATTTTAAGTTTTTACCATGCTGTGTTTTCTACCCAGGGTTTTCCCATGCTGTGAACTCTTTATTGATGAGTTGCTTCCCCAGACCAAGGAGAAATCTTCAAATACATTCTCAGTCTCCTGAAGTAGAACATTATTTTGTTCTGAATGGTACAGGGGAGTTTGCTGCAACATTCAACACAAGATGGGACCGTTATGCTAAAAATAACTTGCACTGTAGGTAAAACATTTTGAAATTAAACTCTTTGATGGTAATATTAACACTGAAATTAAAATGAAGTTATTTTACCAGAACAGTATAAAATAACTTTTACAAAGAGTATTTACTAGGGCTGGAGAGATGGCTCAGAGGATAAGAGCACTGGCTGCTCTTCCAGAGGCTCTGAGTTCAATTCCCAGCAACCACATGGTGGCTCACAACATCTATAATGAGATCTCCTGGTGTGCAGGTATACATGCAGGCAAAACACTGTATACATAATAAGTAAATCTTTAAAAAATAGAGTTTTTAGTAACTTTATGTGCATATTGGTTTTAAAAGCATATAGGCAACTGGAATAAACATTATGTCATGACAGGAAAAAATAACAGCCAAACTTATAAAAGTTATAATTGTTGTAAATATATTTATAGACTTTGACTTTGACAAAACTCAATGTTATATACCATCAGCTTGTTTGATCTTTAATCATTAATGTTACTTATGCCTACCATTCTTTATTCAGAGAGTTCTTAAAAATAAAATATCATATGTCCTGGGTTCATTTCCCACTGACTGCCTATAGCACTTTGTGTAGTAAGTGTTGAGTGGTCAAATTGCTCCGTCTGTGGCTAAAAGACTGGATGTATCAGAGTAAATGCTAACAGCTGTCCAACAGACAGAAGCCCTGAGGGTCTGCTTTATTAGCCAAGACAGGCCCCGTGTAAAACATTCTCTTCAGCTACATGGCACTGTGCATCGTGCTACTGTGCATCTTGCCACTGTGCATCGTGCAACTGTGCATCGTGCCACTGTGATAGCTGCCTCTGGGAAGTGAGGTTGACACAGTAGCTGGGATGGTGAAGTAAAAATCAGTATGTTAGTGTATGGAAAAAGTTTCATTCCTAACAGGGCCTTCCTTATGTCTCTGCTCTTTACCTCCGCTGTGCAGTAGGGAACTCACAGGAATTTAATGCACATGAACCACAGTGGAGAGAGCTGAAGCTGAAAGTTCTGCTGTAGTGCACTGAAGAAAGACGGCCACTATTTCACCATCAGTGTTATTCTTTTAGGATTGTTAGACTTTATAGGAAACAATGTAGAAGCATAAACCCAAGGTTCGACTTGACCTATAAACTGTTAGCATTATGATCTTTGACTTCCTTATAAATTAGAAGCACTCCCCCCCCCCCATAACTGGCAGATCTCAGTCTATGCAGCCCCTTCACCTTACGAAGCAGGCGTTGTCAGCCTCGGCACTTCCAGCTCTGACTGAGGACTTCTGGATATTGGAAGTCTCTGCTAGCGTGGTGGTGACAACATACAAAATGTTAGACAGGAAAGCCTCCTGACTTTTCAGAAGTATGGTAATGCAGTATTCAATTGCAAGAGGCTTTTCGTCCCCTTAAATTCTGGAGATTTTTTTGAGGCAGGTGTTAGCCCAACAGAAATCTGACAAAGAACATAATTCATTTATTCAATATTTGATGGCAAATATTGGATGACCTTGAGCCAAGTGGTCCTAACACAAAGATCACGTGATCAGCTCACCACTAATAGTGCTTTCTCAAGTCTTCTTTTCCCTTGCTGCATATCTCACATTTAAAGGCATTGAAAGAAACATTGAGCTTCCCCCAGAAACTATGGTACAATGTTTTTGTTGTTTTGTTTTTTGTTTTGTTTTGCTTTTAGCACCATGAGAACTAGTGGTCGTGAGTCGTGATCCCAATAGGGTTCCAATAATATGAGGACTTTTCTAATTCCCAATAGGGCCCAGGGACTGTCTGTAATGTGTAAAAACCAAACATCATTACGGGGTCACTGTGGCTACAATTGGCTCCCAGCACATGGTGACCTCCCAATCTCCGCTGTAAACAACTCTGCTGAATTCCCCATGAGCACCTCATACACTTCAGGAAGCCCCAAAAGATTGGAGGATTTGCTGAAAGAACAGAGCTCCAGTGTAGCTACAAGAGCAGAGGTTGGGGGTGGGGCATTCACCTTCACAGTGATGCACAGTCCATGAGCTCCGCTGAGTCTTCAGATCATAGTGGAGTTGTGGTCACCGCCTATATTTCCAGCTTGTGCCCAATTCTAACAGGAGTGACTATAGTATGTCATTACTCAAAGACTGATTACAATATTGTTTATGAGCATATCTTATAGTGTAAGGAAAAGCGTCTCTATTGTCAGCTGATGACGTTATCTTTGAGTAAAGGCATCTTTGTGAGATATCTTTTGGAACCTCAATTGACTAACATGTTCTGCTAACTTTCTTTTTTTTTAAATACATTTTTATTAATTTATACATATTACATCTCAGTTGTTAGCCCATCCCATGTATCCTCCCATTCCTCCCTTCCTCCCACTTCCCCCCTACTCCCCTCCCCTCCCCTAAGTCTGTGTCTGAGGGGGACCTCCTCCCCCTGAATATGCTCATACGGTATCAAGTCTCTCCTTGGTGACCTATTATCTTTCCTCTGAGTGCCACCAGGCATCTCCGTCCAAGGGACATGTTCAAATATGGGGCACCAGAGTTTGTGTGAAAGTTAGATCTCCTTCTCCACTCAACAGTGGAGAATGTCCATCGGCTAGTCCGGGTAGGGGTTCAAGGTTTTTACTGCCTATTTTTTCCTTGGCTGTTGCCACAGTTTGCGGAGGACCCCAGGGCCCAGACTCGCCTGTACCTTAGTCATCAGAGAAATGCAAATCAAAACGACACTGAGATTCCATCTTACACCCATCAGAATGGCTAAGATCAATAACTCAACTGACACCTCATGCTGGCGAGGGTGTGGAGAAAGAGGAACACTCCTGCATTGCTGGTGGGAATGCAAACTAGTACAACCACTTTGGAAAGCTATCTGGTGCTTTCTCAGAAAAATGGGAATAGGGCTTCCTCAAGACCCAGCTATTCCACTCCTTGGAATATACCCAGAGGATGTACTACTACACAACAGGGACATATGCTCAACCATGTTCATAGCTGCCTTATTCATAATAGCCAGAACTTGGAAACAACCTACGTGTCCCTCTATAGAAGAATGGATAAAGAAACTGTGGTACATTTACACTATGGAATACTACTCAGCTATTAAAAACAAGGAATTTCCAAAATTTGTGGACAAATGGATTGAACTAGAAATTGTCATAATGAGTGAGTTCACACAGAAGCAAAAAGAGCTAAATGGTATATACTCACTTATATCGAGACACTAGTCCAAGGTGTACGTCCCCATGAAAAACTGTACCTACCAGAATAGTGGTTAAGAGGGGAGGACATCCTATTGAAACTTTAGGTGTGAGAAGCCTGGGAGAAAGAGGAAATGGAAGGATCCAGTGGGTCCTGGAAAACTACAGGCGAGTCTGCTAACTTTCTAATCTTAAACTCCCCAACGTTCTCTCTCTCTCTCTCTCTCTCTCTCTCTCTCTCTCTCTCTCTCTCTCTCTCTCTGCATCTGTCCCCTTTCTGTCGTTTCTACTAGAGTCACAAAACAAGAGGGAATCTTCCATGGTTCTATAGTCCACAAGATTCTCTATGGTTAGAGTTATTACACAAACATGAAAGAATTCATGGCTGTTCAACCTCTGTGCGCTGGGGCTGTTCTGTGCCACCAGTTGGCTGATGTGTGCCTTAATCTATAGTTACTGTTCTCAATATTCACACCTGACTGTCCTAAGCCTTACTTTTCGTCCTCAAAATGTGTACTAATGCCTTATGTCCTGTAGTTATGGTTACTGTCAGTATTGTGTTGGCTTCGGAGGGTATTATGCCATTAAGCATAAAATTTTAAACCAGTTTGTCCATACCCACAAAACACCTCACTAGAAAATTGAGCATGATTGCTTTGAATGTATAAACTAAGTTAGGAAGAACTGACATTAAAGCATAAGGTGTCTTTCTAAACTATGTACATCTTCATGTTTATTGAAATTTTTTTATTTATTTCCTAAGCATTTTAGTGATATTTTACAGATTTCCTCATAGGAATTCTCTACACATCTAAGTGTTTTATCTCTTGAACTTCTGTAAGTGGAAACCTGCTTATAATTCTTCATTTTCACCTCTGGCATCTTGGGAAAGAGTTCATTTTTTAACATGCACTTATATTCTGAAACTTTGCCATAATCTAGATACTTCAAGACTTTCCTATTTTTTCCCAAGGAGACAACTATGTCGTTCTGAAAAAAAAAAACAGTTTTGTTTTTTAAGTTCCAACATGTATGCTTCTTGTTTCCTTCTAGCTGTCATCTTACTGCATTCTGTTGCTGAACTTAATTAAAATAAACGTTGATCAATCTGATAAACCAATAATTTCACAACAAGAAGAAGGTAGCCATTTTTCTCATTGTTAAGTGTATGGTAATTGTAGGCTTTGGTGGGAGGAGGATTTTTATTTGATTTTTGTCTTTACTGAATTGAGAATGTTCCCCCTTATTACTAGTTTGGTGAGATTTTTTTCTTATTTGTTTTGTTTTGTTATGTTGTTTTCTGCACACATGATCAAGTAAATAGCTCTTTACCTATGTTCATACAAGCAACTCTAAATAAATTGAGAAAGACACACAGACACACACACACTCACACAGACACACACACACACACACACACACACACACACACGGAGTTGTGGAAGTGAGGAGACTGGTCACAGAGGAGATCAGGAGGAGTGAGAGTCAGGTAAGAGGTTAATTGTGTATAAATGCCATCATAATATACTGTATACAAGTATGAAGTTAAGAAACATATATATTAAACTTTTTAAAGTGTCATGCCTTGTCAAATGTTTTCTCCATTTATTGCTATCATCACATAACTTTTCCTCTCTACGCATTGTTGTGAGACACTGTTCTGGGTTCTGGAGTGAAGACATAGTCACAGACCGTGATGAGCAGCTGTGAAGGCTGAGGTGAACACACTGCATCTACTGTCCAGGGTGTTGTAGTCTAGAGCAGGCTCCACCTATGGGTTTTGATGATACTTACCATACACTTCCAGGAACTGTCTCAGATCGACAGGCTGCCACCAGCCACTGGGTAGAGTATTTTCCTGGCATGCACGAGGATCCAGGCTCAAGTCTTAGTACTACCAAAACAAAATTACAAACAGAAGCATGGAAATATAGGGCAGCTCCCTGAGACGGGAGTGGGGCTAGGGCGAGGGCTCAGGGTTTTTAACTTGCGGGCTAATTCACATATAAATTCTAGAAGTTCATTTAAAAACATCTGAATGGGCTTATCAGTGGGCAGCTTTCCTGGCTTGGCAGCCCTCTCAGCTGCCCTAGATCCTTATTTCTTTGAAGGATCAAAAAAGTTGATTGATTTGCTGTTTCCTCAAATTGGTTTGTTGTTTTTGTTTGATTGGTTGATTTTGAGGCTGGGAGTGCTCGCTTTCAGGTTCTCTTCATGTCCGCCCTAGAGCTAGCAGTCTACCTACTGTAACCTGCTCTTTATGTCAGCTATTTGATACCCTTTTTCTCCCCAAAATCTCCATCACAATTTTCATTATCTGGTATCCTTTCAGACACAGCTAAAAGTCTACCTGACTTCCTATTCCCCCTTCCTTGCCCTGACATTCTCTGCCCGGTTCATTGTTGTCAGTCTTCTAGGCTGATAGACTCCCCACCGCATTATAGACTTTAAAGGACTCCCCAGAGGCTCAGGCCTGAGAAAACTTATGTTTCTTGGTTCTTTGGTTTTTCCCTCACTGCTCATTAGCAACAGTGTAATTTTCTTTTCTCTATCATCCCAGAGACATCTCAGCAATGGTCGCAGACCATGATGGTCAGCTGTGATGACTGGGGGAGAAACAGTGTTCCAATACCCAAGGCTTCATATACCCAGGCTTTCCCTCTCCGTCTTCATGACACTAGGCATAGACATCTAGGGACTGTCTCAGATTAAGGAGTTGACATCAGCGACCCTTTAGCACCATCATCTACGGATGTTTTCTGAATGACAGACTCTAACTAAACTCTGCCCGGCATGGATGGAAAGGAAGAGTCAAAGAGAGCAATTCTAGTGAGTCGAGTGCTGTATCTAAGTCAGGAAATGACTTTGTGACTCATTGTTTGCTGGAGATCCTATTAATGGAGTGAATAGTTTTATCTTTGTTTCCTTTTCTTCCCATCCAATCTCATTTCATTAGGGTTGAAATGGATGGAAAGGTTTCTAATATTTGGGTAAAGGCAGTAAGGCCTTTATCTGTCTTAGTTATTCATTGTTGTAATTGTGTCTGTATGACATTGCTGAATGCTTGTGATCCTTGTGATCTGGTTCAGGGTGCTTGGATACATAGGAGACACTCAAAGTGAAGAGACATTAGTATGACACCACCCCAGAGAAACCTTCCGAAGCTTGTTCGGTTCACAGCAATGAAATAGGCACTCCTGCTATCACTCTTTCTCTGTCTAATCAGAGAAGGTGTTAAGGACTTCTAGTGCTCTATATGGAACATGCTTGCTCATTCACAGAGAAGGCATCTATAGTGAAGTCTTAATTTTCAGCTTTGCTCATTGCCCTAGCTTGCTTTCTATTGCTGTGATATAAACAGTGGGATCAAAAGCAACCGATGGAATCTTTGGGACAGGGGAGGCCCCTGGGAGTATATGGGGGTGACCCTAGCTGAGATCCTTTACAGTGGGGGACATGGAGCCTGAACTCACTATCCCCTGTAGCCAGGTGGAATTTCCAGTGGGGGGAGGGAGACAGCAACCCACTCATAAAACCTTTGATCTAAAATGTGTCTTGCCTATAAGAAGCATAAGGATAAAATGGAGCAGAGATTGAGAAAATGGCCAACCAATGTCTGGCCTAACTTGAGACCCACCCCCATGGGAGAGATCCTACCCCTGACACTATTAACGATACTTTGCTATGCTTTCATACAGGAGTCTAGATTAACTGCCTTCTGAGAGGCTTCATCTAGTAGCTGATGGAAATAAATGCAGAGACCCACAGCCAAACAACAGGCCAAGCTCAGGGGTTTTGTAAATATTGAGGAAGTTGGAGGTGTCAAGAATATCACAAGAAGAGACTTGATACCCTATGAGCATATAAAGGAGGAGGAAGCCCCCTCAGTCACAGTCATAGGGGAGGGGAGTCAGGGGAAAATGGGAGGGAGAGAGGAATGGGAGGATACAAGGGATGGGATAACAACTGAGATGTAATATGAATAAATTAATAAAATTAAAAACAAGAATATCAGAAGAGTAAATTAACCTAGGCCCGTGGGGGCTCACAGAGACTGAGCCACCAACCAAAGAAAATGCATGTGCTGGACATAAGGTCCCTATACATATGAAACAGATATGCAGTTTGGTCGGTGTGTGGGTCCCCCAACAGCAGGAGTAGGAGCTGTCTCTGACTCTGGTGCCTGGCTTTGGATCCCTTTCTCTGAGCTGGGCTGCCTGGTCTGTCCTCAGTAGGAGAAGATGAACTTAGTCTTGCTGGGGCTTGATGTACCAGGGTGGGTTGGTGCCCCTTAGGGCCCTCCTCTTTTCCGAGAAGGAGTGGGGTTAGGGGAAGGGGGCATGATGGTGGTACTGGAAGAAAGGAGGGAGGTGGCTGGGAGCAGGCTGTGAAGTGATTACATAAATATTTTTAAATCCATCTGTAGAGCCTAGGGTTTGTTTCATCTTAAACTTCCGGGCAACAATCCATCGATGAGGAAAGTCATGGCAGGGACTCAAAACAAGAACCTGGATTAGAAATGCCTAGAACAGAAACTATGAGGACCGTTCCCTACTGGCTTGCTCTTTGGCTCCTATTCAGCCAGCTTTCTTATACAACCCAAGTCTACATGATCAGAAATGTTACCACCCATAGTGGGTGACCTCTCCCATGTCAATCACCAATCAATACTCTCTCTCACAGACATGGCCATAGCAATCTTAAAGTGATGCATGAAATTCCTTCTACCCAGGTAACTCTAGGCTATGTTAAGTTGACAATAAAAACTAGCACACTTAGATTTTCGGGTCCTTTTGAGTTTAATATTTTGATGCTAACAACTGACTTCTGTCTGGCTGTGTGATATATCCAGCAAAAAGGATAATTTGAAGCAGAATTTAGCCATTCTTAGGAGGATATGATGCTTGCCATAACTACACATCTTTATTGTTTTTGTTATTTAACTGCTATCCTCTGTTTATACACTAACTAAATTCATCATAACCTTGCATTTTATTATTCCTCCACTTATCTTACTGTGTGCCCATGAGTGTGTGCACAGCCTGTGCCTGTGCTTGCTGTGGTGTGCATATGAATTCATAGGACAACATTCAGGAATTTATTCTCTCCTCCCCGCATGCGAGTCCTTGGGATAAGAAAGGTTGAGCAGCAAGTGTCTTTTTCAGCTGAGTGATCTTGTTGGCTGATCATTGGTTTTAATTTGATCCTGTCCTAGTTGCACTTCTTAGAGTGGTACATACAAAGCTTTCAAAATACCAGAGTACCAGAGGAAGGATAACAGGCTACCAAGAAGAGACCTGATACCCTATGAGCATATAGATGGGGAGGAGGTCCCCCTCAGTCACAGTCATAGGGGAGGGGAGTAGGGGGAAAGTGGGAGGGAGGGAGGAATGGGAGGGTACAAGGAATGGGATAACAACTGAGATGTAATGAATAAATTAATAAAATATATATATATATTTAAAAATACCAGAGCACCTGAAGTACTTTTAGGAACTATCATTAAGAGATGCAATAGCTAGTATAAAGGGTTAATTTAGTTGAATGATTGACTTGTATCTCCATCTTCATTTCAATAGCCAAATAGGAGTGAAGGAACTTTGTGGTACCCAGTGGTGGAGATGCAATTGTGAGGCCTCTGGGAGAGAACACAGTGGAACATATACTGTTGCCAATAAGCAGTCATAACAAACAAACAAAAACAAGACCTCTGAGAACTCTCATGAGCCTGAAATGTGGTGTTCATTCTCAACACCCAGCGTGTCCACCTGCCCCATCTGCAACAAAAAAATAAAAGCTATACTAAAGCAAAGGCAGTTTGACATTTTTTCCAGCCTTTTTGCCTTCTTTTTTCTTTTCCTTAATACCCTTGATTTGCCTAGTTTTACATCCTCATCTGTTGGAAAACCTGGTGTCCTCAACCTATTTTCCATAACATGATTTTATACATACAAGCTCTAACTTTCTCATGACTACATATTCTTATCATCAAAAATTCATCAGTATTGCACACAGCGAGGTTCTGGTCCAATACTAAGGCTTTTAGACCGGGCTGCATTTCCTCCCCCAGCATTTGATTTTCTTTCAACTGGCTGAATCAATTCTTAAGATGTTTTGTCAGTGTCTCAAATTACATCTAAAAAAGAATTCACCCAACTTGACCATTTCATTTCCACTTATTCAAACTGGTAATGGCATGGGACTAGTCTCAGGGCGAACAGAGAGAAGCCCTAAAGAGAGAGCAGCTGCACTCCCCTTCAGGGGAAACAGTCACCTTTACCAACTGTCCACATCTGGGCATCAAGAGGAATCACTGGACAGGTTCTTTTAAAAATAGGTAATGATCCTTTAAAGGATGGAGCCCCATTTCATAACTTGTAATTTCGCTAACCACTCTGTTTAGAAACCCGGCTCACTCTGGTTTCCCAGCACCCGTAGCTCCGCTTGACGCAGGAGTTTGGGGCTACGTTGGTCATACCACTTGAGATTACTGGATCTCACAGGATGCTCCAAGGCAGACACACCCCAGGGTGACTCACTGAGTGGGAAGTTTAAAAAGATGGTTTTCCTCAGTCATCAATTAGATAAACCACATTTTCCAGGAGAAAAACAGTATCTTGGAAAAGTTCTTTACAAAACTTTCTTGGTCGCGCTGCTTTGGGTCTTCTCTTGTTGCAAAGGGAAGTGTGACCTTAGCCTTAATTGCAATGACAAATTAGCCAGTACAATAATGCCACCCTTCCCCTTTCCTTCCTTCCCTCTGTCTGCTTCTTCCTCAGAAGGAGATACTTGCATCTTAGTGCTGATAAAATTAGAGCTTCCGTCCACTTTGCTGTGACCTCAACACTGTGGTTTTGGCCAACCAAGTGGTGAATAAGTTGTAGGTGCTGGCCCAAGCTACTTCCTCCATCCTGCTAGCTCTCTTACATATTTTTCTTTCTTGCTTTCATTACAACTATGTTGAAAATACTCTTCGGAAAAATCATTTGTAGTGTGACCCTTTTGAAAATAGCAATTTGTACATAAGGGGTATGGCAAAGAGAATTAGGCAGCAAAGAGCCATTCAAACCTGTTCTCCTGGAGTTTGCTTATAGTTTCTTTGCATTTCTTGGAACTGCTGTAGATATTTTGCCACTATATTATAGGCTTGCTAAAGAGGAAGAGCAGTTCACAATTCCTGCCATGCAATATCCAGTTCACCCCATGCATACTGGCTAACATATTCCAGGAAGGGTTTCTCTTAGCATGTAAAAATGAAAAGAAAAGAAGATAAATATTTTGCACAAAATCTCTTAATTTTTGACTCACTACTTGAGACCTGTGTGGCAGCAGGCATTGATGTAGGTGCCACAGAGGTTCTATGAGACTAGGAATCTATCTGGGTACCCCAATATAGACATCTCCTGAATCAGAGATAAATAGCTTATTATCACCCCCTTCATGCACCCCTCTTGTGAGGGAAAGTAGGCTGCCAGTGTGCGAATACTGGGTACCCAGGAACACTAACATCTATCTACCTATTGGTCTATGAGAATTTTGTCTTCTTCACAGTCAGTTTATAATAGTCAGAAGTAATATGAACTCCATAAATGCAGATAAAAATAATGACAAAGGAAGGGAAGTGATGTAAACACAGCAATGTGGCTATACATTGTAAATATGTATGGAATCTATGTAATATGTATGATCTATGCCATATTCCATTTAGGTCTTAAAATAGTGGAGGCCAGAATCATCTCTGTTCCACACATGAAAGAATTTGGGCTTATATTGGTAGTTTGCTCAAAGTGAGAAGCCTTGGAAGTTGTTGGTTTTGGCTTTAAGATGTGTACACTTAAATCTTAAACAGTGCTGCTTCTACTAAGTTATATTTTCCATTTAGGATTAGATATTAGACCACTTGTTTCCACTTTAATTTCATTATGTTTCTTTTGAAAGTGATTCTCAGAAGAATGGTGGGAAAGCAGACACCAGGGAGATAAGTCTGTGGTCTTCCATGGTGGTGCTATGATTCCTTTGTCGTAGCCACTGGCTTCACCACTGTCTGCCCTGGGGTTTTACACGTGGGAGGCTGAAGGGATAACACAATTCTTTGAGATAGAGCTAAACAAATCACCCAGAATTTCCATAGGTCTTGTTTCCTTAGTTATCATAAGAACCATTCACTATTCTGTGGGCTTAGGGGAAACCTGGCCTATGGGCTAAGTGCCTGAATAGAATAATTCAGACAAATTTGGCACGTAGTAGGACAATTTCTTGGTGTAAAGTCATTAGAAAGCACAGACTTCTGCAGTGGGAGCTCATGAGTTGGGTGGGGGCTGAAAGCGGGCATCACCAAACTGTATTATACAAGGCTCTGCAGGATTATGAGGATGACTGAGCAAAGGCCGAGCAGACCCTGGATGCTGATGCTGGTCCTCTATTCCAAGTCGGTTGGTCTTTTACCCCCAAGCAAGGTCACCTACATGTCATTTTATGTTTAAACCTCACTTTCTTTTAAGCAGCTGTCAGAAGTTATTTGTGTAAACCAAAGTTGAGAAGTTTACTAGGGATGTTTGATCAGAACCATCATATTATTTTAAGAATATAGATAGGTTTAGAGAAGTCAGTGAATACTAAAAAGTAGGTCAAAACAAAAGCCATATTAGATCATGTGAGTACTAAGTTATTAATGGATCAATCCATTGATGAGCCCATCACAGACACAGCCATTAGGAGATAGTCTTATTGGAGGAAGTCACTGAAGTCAAGTCTTTGAACAGTGACCTTGATCTTGGCCTTGCCCTCTACTCAATCTGTTTCCCATCTACCATGAAATGAGCATCATTAATTCATTATAACCTCCCACTGAGGTGTGACACTTCACCTTAAGCCCCTAAACAATCAGGCCAGATCACAATCTAAAACCTTTGAGGTCATAAATTGCCTTCCTTGTTTATGTTTTCTCCATGAGGTGTTTTGTCACTGAAATGAAAAACACACACCATATTACCATTATGTATCAAAGAATAAATCCATCCCATATACTCTCTAACGTTTGTGCTAACATACATTTATAGTAATAATTTCCACTAATGGCTAGATTATTAAAAATAACCAAGGCAACTTAACAGTAAATGGAAGTACTACTGAATTATTGATCTTAAAACAGTTTAGATAGGGCTAATTCTCTTTTTATCTCAAAGAACCATGGAAGTCAAAACTCTGAGTGACTCAAGAGCTTTGAGCAGCTCAGGCCATTTGCTAGATATGTTCTCCAATCAGGCCTTTAAAGTTGAACTTTTCTTTGTCATCCTGTGGTGCAGTCTATTTGTATTATCTGTAGTATATTGCCTTTCTTTTCACACGAGACTGTTGATCTTCTGAAAAGTGATATGGAGTAACAAAATGGAAATATTAAATGTCTCTTATTTTTAAATTTTAAAAATTTTATATCATTTTGTTTGTATGCGTGTTTTGCTTGCATATGTATGTGCCACATGTGTGAAGAGCCTAAGGAAGCCGGAAGGTGACACTGGATACCCTGGATCGAAAGCAACAAACAGCTGTGAGCTGTGACATGGATGAGGATAACTGAACTTGGTGCTTCTGGAAGAGCAACCAGTGCTCTAACCCACTGAGCAATCGTTTCAGCCCCTTAAAGAATATTCTGGTTACCTTGGGCACTGGGCATGCATGAGGTGCATATACACACATGTAGACAAAATATCTTTACACATTAAAATGAAAAAGGAACCTTTTTAAAAAATAAAATTCTTTGTGATGTCCTTCCCTAATACAAAGACCTAAGGCAGAGTAACCACAAATCCCACCATACTCATTAAAAAGGAAAATCTCTGATCTGATCAGAGAGACATTGGCATTACCAAAATTAAAATCATCATGCTTTTATCATGCTAAATCCATGCTACTTACTTCCCCAGGGTTGTTAACTGTGTTTTCTACTTCACTAGCCCAACATACTTAAAAACTGTATGGCATAGCCTATCACAACTTATCTTGAGAAAGTCTGGTTTGTTTGCTTTTTTTATTTGGTCTTTGCGTGCTTGGCTCTGAAGCTAGGCTAGCTTCAAACTCTGTCCTGAGAGGTGTGGGTTAAGTTTTACACCACTGTGCTCAGCCAGGCACCTGGAATATTTAGCTTCTGTGTTTATCTACATGGAGCCTCTGGCAATCAATAATTATAATTTTAAAAGTTCTTACCAAAGGCCTCTAGTATCCATTTCTGCTCCTGGGCTTTGACTGCCAGTCTTTCACATTTTTGAACCAGCATTTGGAGCAGAAACTTGCTCTGAGATAGATCTCAGAAGAATGTTGAGTTTTAGTGTGTTCTTGTTACAAGAATGACAACTTTCAAATTCCCTGCACACAGGCTGGACACTGAGGTCAGAACAGCAGATACCATCTGAGTCTAGAGTGATGATGGGAGAACGGTCAGAGCCAAGCACGCAGAGCATGGGCCAACATGGACGTGACGTTATCATGTCAGAGAACCGTGCAGGGAAGGAGAGGCACGTACAAACACATCTGAAACCACTGGAGACTGATCTGAAGGAGGATTAACACCCCACACTGTTGCCACTGAGGAGACTTCCCTTCATAGTGCCCTTGCTTTGTGACTCCAGATTTGAACATAAACAAATAAAACATTTTCATTACTTGCTGATAGTTTATGACATGGTTTCCAATGAGGCACCAGTAATTCTGCCATTAAAAAAACAAACATTTTGTTCTCCAGTCTCTATTTGTAGCAATTTAGGAGCATTTTCTTTCTCATAGACAACAAGGTTCATATGATTTGGTAATTGTGCTGATTCACCTCCTAGTCCTTCATTGCCATAAAATATTTAGTGGGATGCATATTTGTCCTGAGTAAAGATGACAGAAGAGTAGTCACAAAGGAAACATCAAACCCAACAACTTTATTCAGTAGTTCTACACATTCAAGAAAAAAGATACAACTATGCTCTTGCCAAAAAATCAGGCTATTAATAATTGAATCAAATATTAAGACTATATGCTTAATATATTAAGAATATATTTAATTAAAATAAATAGTAATTCATAATGAGTCATAGAAGTTTCTCTAAGATTGCAATGATGGTTTAATAATACAAAAATCAGTTAATCGTTTTGACAGTTGAAAGGCAGATGGTTTTGGCGGCAACAGAAAATATAGCAATGCCCAGGAATAATTAGATCATGGAGAGCTTGCCAGTGATTATTGTTTTTTATTTAAAATTTTACATGCGTATAGTTTACACTAAATATATTCTCCCTCATGCCCACCCTCACAACTCTACATTTCATAATTTGTTCCATTCAGGTAATATGTAAATGTTGATAGTGATTTAAACAATCTAAACAAATAAAGAAAAAATAGTGTTACTAAAAAAAAAGTATTCAATTTTCCCACATTAGTCAACAAAGTTAACTGATTTTTAATAAAATACCAAAAAGTATGTAGGTTGAATTTGGTTAAAAGTTCTTGGAACTAGATTCTGAAGGTTCTGGTTCAGACGGTTCAAATCACAATTTGGATAAGGGAGAGTTTGTTTTGTTTTCATTTGAAACTACATCTCCACATTTCAGTATTCAATCCTGAAATCTCCAAGAAGCAATCAGCATGTTCCTAGAACTGCTCTTTGATGCCAAGAACGATCAACAGCATCATGAAGTAAAAATTTAAAAAATAACATCAGAGTACTGTGACTGGTAAAGAAGAAAGGGACTAAAAAGTTCAGAGAATTAGGCATTCTGGAGTGGACATACTGTGGAAGGCTGGACTAAAGTGTCTCAGCTTAAACTCATGCTCCATGGAAGAGCTGTGCAGGCGCACATCACTGAAAGTCTCACTTTGCTAAGCTTAGAGTTGTCATTACACAGCCATACGCAAACAGGAGAGACCAAAGGCTACCTTAGCCACACAAATCTAGGCATTATATGTATCACAGTGAGCAGTGGCCTAGAGGGGCAGTCAGGTGCAGCAAAAGAGATGTTTACTGGAGTGTAATGACATGTATAGTGGTGCAAGAAATGGACACTTTTCTCACTCAACCCTATTGGGCATAAACAGAGATGGAATTAAGGATTCTACATCACAGCACACAGTAGTCATTTCCAAAATCCTCTGCAAAGGGTTTTAAGGCTTGGCCAACTGGGAAGTGGAAAGCCCGTGTATATTGAGGACTGTTGGATAAAGAGACTGAGTTGGCCTTGATGTGCAGAGATTCAAAGGGCCAAACAGAGTTAGAGCACATAGCAGCCATGTGATGAAAATAGTTCTGCCCAAACCAAATACAAGGTCCACTGAACCAAAGCAAGAGTTATTTCTCTCAACCTTGGATTTAAAAACGTGTACTGGGTAGTTCGTGTAACCTTCACTTGTTCACTTAATCTGAAGCCTAACATTGGTGTCAGCAGGGAAGGTACAATAATGCTAAACATAAAATGAACTGAATCGCATAACCAGTTGACCTCAGCCGTCCCCTCCAGTGGCTCTAAGCCCTAGCATAATGGCTTCTAGAATGAATTCACCATGACAGCAGGCGTACTAGCTATGAGTCGAACAACACTGATCTACCTCTAGCCATCCTCTCAGCAACAGAAACTTTTCATCAGCCTGCAGTTTGCATAGTCCTCAAAAAAAAAATTAGCACCTTAGTTGGGAGGGGATTTTATGGGACCCAAGCAGGTTGAATTGAGGAAGTGAAAGAGAGGGAGAGCTTCCTTCCACTGGGAGAAGAGCTTGGCTGAACTAGAGCTGTGGCTACTGTCCAGTCCCAGAAGAGCCCCTGTGATAAGAGAAAAACAACAAGCAAGGGGACTTTGAGTTGAGGGGTATTTAAGACAGCGTGTAGAAGTAGAAAGGGGTCTTGGGTGCTTTATCTCTTTAGGTTTTGGGATTTTAGTTGAGTTCTCTAGCTCTTGAGCTCCTCATCATCTTGGCCATTGGCCTTTTGAGTTTTGTGCTAGTAAGCCTTTGGCCTTGGTTTTTTTTGGTTGTGTTTGTTTGTTTGTTTGCTTGTTTTTGCATTTTCCTCCTGGGCTGTCAGCTGAGCTAGTGAGCCTTTTGGCCCTTCTTTATTGGGATGTGAGCTGAGTAGGAAGTTCAACTGGGTACTTTCTCTGCCTATCTGAGTTAGCAAGTTTTTCACCACAGAATCTGGCTCCTGAGTTTCTATTGGTAAAATAAAACCATCTAGGATTTTCAATTAAAGCAACAAAATATAGTTCTTTTTTATTTTAATTAATTTATTTTTTATTAATTCATTCATATTCCATCTCAATTGTTATCCCATACCTTGTATCCTCCCATTCCTCCCTCCCTCCCATTTTCCCCTTACTCCCCTCCCCTATGACTGTGACTGAGGGGAACCTCGTCCCCCTATATATGATCATAGAGTATCAAGTCTCTTCTTGGTAGCTGGCTATCCTTCCCCTGAGTGCCACCGGGCCTCCCCAACAAGGGGACATGGTCAGAAATGGGGCACCAGTGTTCATTTGAAAGTCAGACTCCACTCTCCACTCAACTGTGGAGAATGTCCTGTCCATTGGCTAGATCTGGGTAGGGGTTCGATGTTTACTGCACGTATTGTCCTTGGTTGGTGCCATACAAAACATAATTCTTAAAACTCTAAAATAATTTTCCTGTATTTAAAAGGAAGAAATATACACCTGTATTTTATGCAATATGTATTTGTACAATTAGATTATGGTGTTTATGAGAATTATTTTGATCCCCACAGGGCGTTTCTGGTTCAACATATTTGATGTATGACATAAATTAGAGAGCTGATATGAACTACAGAAAGATCAACTGTTAACCCCATTACTTTCCATCAGTCCAAACCCACATTGTAGTCCCTTCCTCCACTCCCACACTCAGTGTTGCTAGCAGGGTGCTTCTCACTACCCAGGGCCTTCCGCTGGGTGCTGCAGGTGCCAGCTATTGATTCCTCAGAGTTAGCAAAACACAGAAGATTCTGCACGACATCAAGTAGATGTCTTTTTCATTTGTCTTTCAGGAACATTACATTCCTACAAATTGCAGATAAATTGTTTTTCCTTCTTCATGGGCACCTTTATTTACAACCGTAGCCACCCAAGCCTATGACTTTGAGTGACACACTGAGGAACGACACCCTGTTCTAATGCTGGAAGAGTTTGTTGTTTAGTCAAATTCAGTCTTATTTTAACCCTAGTCACCTTAGTCACTGTGACCAGAATTATGTAAACTTTCTAAATAGACTAAATATTCTAAAAATATCAAGCACCAGCCTCCACGCCAACCAAGTCACAATATGGTGTCTGACCCAAACCCACAAAATGAGAATATGATGGGAAAGTCATTTATCAAACTGGCAGTGACCATAACCAGCTCTGATCACTGTCTGAAACCAAACCAACTGAATGACTGCTATTCAAAGCGATTCCCTCTTCTTGGGAAGTTATTTTACTAATGCGTTCCTACAGATGCTTATCAATTTTAGTTCAATACTTAAATGTATTCCTTGAAATATTTCCAAACTCTAGGTCTGTTTTCAGAATCTTACTTGAACTCTGATTTGGGACTGTGAAAACATAATTGGTTTCTATGTGTTTATTACCCCCTAAAGTACAGCCATGGGTATTTTAAATTCTAAGTAAATGTCTTTGGGTATTGACAAGCATCAGAAGAAAAGTACATTAAACACTGTGAAAAAGACAGAGTTTGTCTGTATTTGTTCACGGTGGCAAACAATATCCATAAGGCACTTTTCTTATGTATTTCAATTGGGCCACATGAGATCATAGACATATGAACACTCCTCCACAGTGAAACCTATTACTTAGGACAGTCTGAGTCTATGTCCCAGGTCACCCAGATTTGCCTTGGAATAAACTATCTCTTTCTCACCAAGGCAAGAGATGCATTTTGTGTTTTCATTAGGTAACATTCAAGGTCTACTAACACTGTGAATTCATTCCACAATAAGCGACTGTTCAGTATTCACTTCTGAGAAGTGAGTAAAAACAGTACTTTAACTTGCAATGTCAACATCTCCAAAACAGCACTGCGCTTGTCAGTTAGAAATAAGTTTACATTAGTAAGAAGACTAGCAAGTGAAATTTGTAGTAAGTAAAGGAGGTGGTATGAGCATCACCACCCTCCACAAATAGGATCTACAAATCTGGGGTGACAACCTCGTAATACTTCAGGGTCAGCATTCCTCTGCTCGCCCACTGTTCACCATGATAAGTTAAAGGAGGACCCACTAGTGACCTTGATGTCACTCTTGTTGAGTTTCTCTTGTGACAAACTTTAGGGTCTGAGAGCGAGGACTTGAGGCTTAGAAAAGATCTAGATTGTTTTGGTGGCTGCTCACTGATACATGCACCTGTGAAGAACTCACTTTGAAGGTGACAGATCCATGTGAGGTTTGGAGGGTGACATCATAATCATAACTCCTTCTGTGTTTGGTCACATATATATGTGCATGTATATATATACATATACATAGAGATAGAGATAGAGACAGAGACAGAAAGATAGCCACTGCATAGTCCAAGAGAGACTATCTGCATGCTAAAAAAGAGCCAAGAACCTGGTAGCTGCTCAGTCCAGAGGTGGATGCCTCAGTAGCCACAATCAAGTCAACTATCAGGATTCACCACCACTCCCTCCTGTCTGTAGTTGCTGGGGCCCCACTTAATAACAGTTTCCCAAAAACTCCTGGATGCGATCAGTATTCATACTTAGTGATGGCAAAAGTGTGGTGTAAAAAGCATGAAGTCCAAATGATTTGCAGTGATTTTTTAAAAACCTACTAACACTGTCTATTAAAATTAGAAGTTTCCTTATATTTCTGCTAAAACATTTGAATGTCTGGAACTCTGTTCCATGGGTATCAGGATACAAAAATGAATTAGAGGAAATACATCAACCTATTGAAGTATTGATTTAAATAGCACGAAATACAATTTAAGACAAGAGTGAACATTGACCAACTAAGACATGTTGAAGAAATTTTGCATGCATGCTACGCACCACTGAGAGCTCTTGTTCAACAACATCGTTGTAAGAATGGGGCTTCAGTGTTCCACACTGTTGAATGGCAGAAATGACTTAGAAAGAATACATAATAGTCTGCTTTTGTGGAGTGAGTAAGGAAAGGTGTGTGGATGCAATGTATTTACAGAAGGATAGATCACATGGGAAGTAGAAAGAGGAATGAGAGAGAAAGGCCTGGTGAGGCAAGCAGGAAATAGGAGCTGAGAATGGCTACTGCTAAGCTGCCAGTCAGGGGTATGTTTGTTTGAAATGATGTGTGCGTTTGTAACTGTGCATCAATCATAAAGATGAGATAGCTCCCTTGCTACTGACTTACATAGAAGAGGTATACGTTCTGACTGTTCCCAAAGGGTTCATGTGAGAAAGCCTCGGCTCTCCAGCTCCCCGTGAGCTAGTGGAAGGCAGGGATTAATGGGGCCTCAGGTACCATGGTCCATGATGCTTGCCATGCAGAGGGGTGAGCAGAGACAGGCTGAGAGTTTGGGGCCAGCCTGGTCTACATACCAAGTTCCAGGCTAGTCAGGACCTCATAGTCTCACTTTCTGAAACAAACTAAAAGCAACCAAACAGGTGACTTCCCCCATGCACTCTCTTTCCTTCTGCCCTCCTGGTGGGTTCATCTCTTCTTTGCGAGAACTATCATGGTCATCTGGCTCACTGTGACACAACTTTTCAACTGAGGTAAAGAAACCTCTTTTCTCTTTAAGTTGCCTGACTTAGGTATTTTGTTACAGTGATAAAAAGGTTAACATACCATCTAAAGTATGACACAACAGGTAATCTTATAATTCTGTCATGGGATAAAGGGAACAAACCTCATCTCTATAAACATGTATCTAGTATTGAGTAAATTTGTATAAGTGAAAATAAATATATTCACTTTTAAACAGTATTGTCATCCATCCTACACGTTGTCTCTTCTCTTTGCACTGTTCTCTGTATCATTTGTGTATTTTTAAAAGTTTAATATGATCCTGTTTTGCTTTTGTTGCTCATGTCCTTGAAGTCTTACACAAAAACCTCTTTGCCTGTTTCAACATCCTGAAGTATTTGCCTTATTCTTCCCTTAGCTGATCCAGAGTTGCAGGTCTTCTATTCAAGTGTTTAATCGAGTTTGAAACAATTTTTGTACATGGTAAGAAATAAATATCTAATTTTGGTTTCTTACACATATAGAAAATGTTAGCTAAAACTAAGGAGTGTATTAGATAGACATAACAAAACCCACTAGTTTGTAAGCCAACTAAAACATAATTTTTAAGGGGGGTGTTGAGTAGTGATTCCCTGGAAAGGTGAATAGTGCTGTTGCAGCATAAATGGTTTACTGAAAAGATCTCAGGGCCAGGCACACATTACCTCCCTACAGTTTGTTGGTCAGTGAGGCCCCAAGGTATCCAAACAACACGGGCTGTGACAATTGCTCTTGGTTGTCCATCATAACTTGATGGTAAGCCCTTTGGTCACAAGACATAGAGAAACCAGTTCCAACTGGCAATGAAACTCTCCCTTGCTGACTGTCCACAGTTCTGGAAGATGCTGTGTAAGCTGCTGGGAGAGCTTTACCCAGCACTGTAGCAGGTAAGGATGTTCTCACTGGAGAAATAGTTGCATGACAATTACTGCAATAACCAACCACAGGAAGGAATGCATGCCTGGTACTTTAAATCTGATCACCCTTGAAGCAAAAAAAGAGGCTGTGAGTTATGATCTTTATATAATCACTCTCAAACCATTGAAAGCTTTTAAAAACTCCCCAATGTACTTATTTCCTTAATATAAATCCTTTCATACTTTCTCAAGTATCAGACAATTGTGTTCATCACTATTTTTGTAATCTATTTCCAATTCCAACTATTTTGAGATAAAAGGAGGAACACGGGAGCATCATTTTTGAACTTAAGAGCTTATTCCTGAAAGCTATCAAATTTTCATCTTATGGAGGTGTTATTACTATGCACCCTGAGGTATTAGCCTTTCTAAACGTTATCTATAATTTACATATAGTATGCCTACACTTTTCAATGGACTGAGTTTGCACAGATCCTCTAAGAAGAAGAAAGTGCCTTGTGTTGGTGACTCTTCTGCTTGTTTTACTGTTATTCCGTCTCAGTATTGGATACTGTGACAGTTTGGCTACTGCCTCATGCGTGGATTACAGAAATGAACACGTATTCAGGTGGAACATGGAGAAGCCTAGAGGAAGCTGTAGGCAAGTTTATATTACACAGATTTCCCAAAACAAATCAAAACTAATCTTTAAGTGGTGCCTGCAACCATTATGTTGTCCCGCCTCTGGCCTGCTCAAGGTCATCAGCTGAGTCCATGCTTTGGAGACCGTGGAGTATGCTTCCCGGTTGTTTCTTCCATTCAAGAAGGTGATCCATCTCAGCGGTCCTCAGGGAATGTTTTGCTGTGATTACCTTTGAGCAATGGGTCTATTAAAAAAAAAAACCTACGGGAAAATAGAAACGAAAAATGATCTCAATGATTCCGTGGGCTGGTAAGTGCAAAGCGCAGTTGATAGAGGCTGGAAAAAGAGGTGTTGCAGCTGAGGTGTGAGGTCACTGTGGATGAGATCAGCCTCTTCGTGATGGCTTCCTTTTGTACTTCACATACCCGGGTCACACCGTGAAGGTTGGCTCTTTATTAGAATTATGTCATAAAACAGCAAAGAAGTTGTGGATGGTGCTCCATCTTCTGTCCTCCTTAGTCTTATTTTTGTGAAATTATGGGGATGATTTTTACCAAACAGTAACATTATTAATCATGATCTAACTTCCAAGGAATTCATTTGATGGGAGGTGGAGTGGGGGGAAGTTAAACAAAACCTTTTGTGGGTTTTACTTGATAATGATTCTGGCTTTTTTTTTCTGGAGTTACAGTGCAGTTAAGGAAAATATGAAACTGTAGAGAAATGGAGTTGTGTGATTTAGAGATAAATATCTGAGTAATATAGCCCCAGGGAGACTCTGCTATGGGACTGGGGAGATGGATGTGAGAAATCTGAAAAGCAAGTTAATCCCTTCTTGTCTTCTGCATTTGCCCTTTAAATCTTCTGTGACATTTGAAGCTATGTCTACCCCCTAGGAGAATATCATTACAATATGAAAACAATTAATTACATAAAATATCCCCCAGTTCTGACTTCTTGTAGGGATGTGTGTGTAAACTGGAAAGCTGTAAAGTTATAATCTCAAAAAGAAAAGTCAATTCAACTTCTATCTGTGCAGAGCATCCAGATGCATCTGCCTCACTGTGATTAAAATCAGATGTCTGGCCACTGGGAGACTGAACTTTCAGTTACTTAGTAAACTGCTTACAGGACCTGCGAGATGGCTCGGCAAGGACAAGCAGGTGTCACCAAGCCCGATCTATGAAGAGAGCTGGCAGGCTTAGCTCTCACTTCCAAAGCTGCACAGTGAAATTTGCACACACACACACACACACGCGCGCGCGCGCGCGTGCGCGCGCGCACGCACACGCACATGCACACACATACACACAAAATATTCAAAACTACAAATAGCTGCTTGTTACCAATTCATTTGGCCACAGAAAAGGTCTGAGAGGAAAATGAGCAAAGAAAGTGTTGTTGTTAGGATTTGGTTCAGGCCTTTATGCTGACTTCACAATTCATGAAAGGAAAATTTACATAAATAAAGTCCAACCTCAAATATTTCTCTTCCCACCTAAGGTCCTGCAAATTACAAGCTAACTACTAATTCTAGTCAACTGAATAATTCAATAGACCAAATATGTGTGATAATGTGCTGAAACTTCAAATAATTTAGGACATTTCACCCAGCTTTTCATTCGTGTCCCAGGCAATTACGATATCCACAACATTCAGTGCATCATCATTAGCCACTTCCTAAACACTTCCAAATGTCAAGCCAAATCTAAATTCGCTAAAATAAAAAATCCCAATACATTTGCGCTGAGAATAACAAAAACTTCATTCAGAGGTAACTTCTACGGCTGTAACAAAAGCCGTGTAAGTTATGATCATACTTACAATCAGTTGAGAGATAAAGGCATTGTTTTTTCACATGAACAAATTTTTGAAGGCTTATTTTTTTTAAGGGAAATAAACACTCACTATATCCTAACACCTAACATAGAAAACAGCCTCTGCTCACCAAAGGATGGATGAATTAAAACCCATCAGTTTTTACACATTGCTATGTTATTTGTCCTTTAAAAACAGAAAGCCCTGCCACTTGTAATTATCTGGTGCCAAAGGAAGTAATACAGACACAGGAAGACAAATATTGCGTGATAAGCTTGTTGTGGAAAGTTAAAAATAAATAGTTGGACTGGGAATAGAGTGATTATTCCTAGGCGCTTGGAGGGGTGTGAGGGTTGATCAAACCAAAGATACCTTCGACTCTAAGATGAATGAGTCTGCAGTGGTTTGGATGAGAAATGTCTCCCATAGGCTCGGTTAACTGAACACCCAGTGCCCAGGTGGTGCGCTGTCTGGAGGAGTTATGTAGCCTTGATGGAGGAACTGCATCACTGGCTGTAGGCTTTGAGGAGTCCTAGCTTCACTAGCTGGCTCTCTCTCCTCTTCATGTTTGCTGCTGGATGTGACCCCTCAACTTCCTGTTCCTAAGAGCATGCCTGGCACTTGCTGCCATGCCGTCCCATACACTTTTATGAACACTAAACTTCTGGAACCACAAGCCCAAAAGAGTTTTTTCTTCCATAAGTAGCTTTTGGTTACGGTGTTTTATCATAGCACCAAGCACTCACCAATACAAATCACATGCATTTTACATATAAAATGTTAACTCTGTCTCAGAATGTTGTACTTAAAATTTGCAATTTGCTGAGCAAGTAGAGTGTGTGTGTGTGTGTGTGTGTGTGTGTGTGTGTGTGTGTGTGTGTGTGTCCCACAGAGTTTAAAGAACACTACTTTTTGTTTAAACCACAGGACATTGCTCTGGATGTAGAACATATCTATTCATCAGAGACGCACGCGTTCACTAATGACTAGGCAGCTGGATACTCTGCCTCACCATCTCCTGGAATCTGTTATCAATAAATCAGCAGTAAATGGCATTGGCCTGTTAGTTCCTTCCCTTTCCGTGGCTGACTATCCAAATTGTGTACAACACAGATACTTTCTCGGCAGGTGAAGGTATTCAATACACTTTCAGTTGAAATTCTTTGCATTTCCAAATAAGAGCCTCGCAAGTTTGATTAGCTTTGGTTTGTAATCTTGTTGCACCTCTACACTGTACTAGTGTAGTTCATATATAAATGAAAGATAATATACATTGGTATGTGTATATGGAGAAGGGGGGATAGAATTATATTAGTTGGCCAATAGTAAAATCACTATGGCACATCAATGGGAAAAAACTCAGGTTTTCCACTTCTGTTTTCTTTGGTGAGGGTGACGCCTGGCCTGCTGTCAGTGCAATTTGCACTTAGCATTTGGTTACTGTGTTTTATTTCATCTTAGGGTAATAATAATTCCTAAAGAGCCTATTAAGATACAGCTTTGGGATACATGTTTTCAAATATTATTACAAGAGACAGGTAGATAATTTTTCTAAACTCCTTTCATTAAATCTTAAGCCATCTTTTTCCATGTCTATCAAACAAAGAAATCGTTTGCAAATTTGAATTCTCGAGTGAGAGTTTGAAGCTTATTTCCAGAGGCATCTGGCAAAGGGGACTGAAACTATGACCATTTTGATAGATGTTTATCAAAAGACCACAGGGCATTTCCCCATGCCTGAGGAGATGCATTGTGACCATAGGATGGAAGAAATTCGGAGGAGAAGATGAAACTAATGATATGGAGAAACAAGTGACTTCACTGAAGTGGTTTGTGCCACCATCTATTTTAAGATTGGCGCTTTTACGATGACCGCAGATGCTGCTCTTCTTCTGACCAAAGTGAGTGGCTCCAGTTGATTCATTTTCATCAGGCAACATCTGGAGTAAAAAGCACAGTTTGTCTTTTGTGTTGTGGGATCCAGGTGTGTTCATGGCACCTGGATTTTCTGTGGCTAGCCTATACTGTAAGTTTATCAGTGCATTTTAGGGCTGAGAGTGGTATGTATCCAAAGACTGTATGCCTGGATGGTAAGGGAGTTACCAGTCCTAGGTTTGTGAGCAACTTCCATACAGGTTGCCATAGTGACGACACCAATTTATATTTCCACAAGCTGTGAATCTTTCTTTTCTTTCCCGTTTCTTCCGTCTTTCATTCCTCTCACATCCCTTTCTTTTTCTCCTTTCTTTCCTTCTTTTCTCCCTTCCTTCCTTTCTCACTTTCTTTCTCTGTGAGCCAAGGGGCGTGGTGTGTGTGTGTGTGTGTGTGTGTGTGTGTGTGTGTGTGCATGTGTGTGTGTGTGTGTGTGTGTGTGTGTGTGTGTGTGTGTGTGTGCTTGAGCGCACGCAAGTGCATGTGTGTTGACAACTTGTGGTAATCTATTTTCTCCTTCTCCTATGCGGGTCCCAGGGATTAAACTCAAGTCATTAGGCTTAGGAGCAAGCAGTTTTACATTCTGAGATATCTCACCATCCCTCCTTTAAAACTTCATTATTTTTATACTTGCAAACATTGTTGTTTGCCATTTCTAAGCTACCTCCCCCTCTTACCAATGAAAGCACTGCAGGAACATGGGCAATAATAACCTTAACTTGTAAAGGATCATATACTGACCATCAATTATTTCCTTTCAATTTTTAAATTATATTTTATCAAGCTCAAAATAGAAAGAGCCAGCATGGTTCAGAAAGCAAGCTGTTTATTTTGAACAAACAATTGAAGACTTAAAGTCAAAGCAAGGCAGAAGCTTTTTAAAAAATAAATAAATAAATACAGCAAATGGGTGACGGGTTTAGTGTGTTTTATGTTCTCTTTGGGTGCCTACCCCTTTTAGAACCAGCATGTAACAAAATGTCAAAACTTTCCCAGAAAAAAAGTCATATGCTCAACTAAATTTTGAGTGCATCATCTCTGCAAATTTTCCTGTGACCCCAACATCTAAAAACCTTTGAAACAAAAATCAGGACCAAGTTGAAGAACAAACACACACGTGAAGTGTCTCTGTACAGTGGCGTTTGTTGTTATTGCAAGACTCAGTTACTGTTTGGCTCAGTAGCCTAGAGAGCAGGGAGAAAGCAGAAGGCTTGGCTGTGATAGTTCCAGAGAGAAAAGGAAATATGGAATTTGGGGAAAACAAAGCTTTGCTTAGCAATGAATTATAAATAGCATCCAGGACTGTTCAGTAAACTGTACTTTGGAAAATCCACATCAGCTCAAGGGCAGCAGTTAGTTTCATGTGATGTTTATATTTGGCCACTTAAGAAAATAAGAGGACATGGAGTTAATAGGGAGGGAGAAACTGTGTTCAATTCACCTCTTTGTCAATAACTCCTATTCTGGGAAAATAGCTGCAAATATTTTAGTTCTTAAATATAGTCTGTTGATAGGCATGAGTCTGATGCAGCCTTCTAGAAGTCTCTTTCTCTCTTATGGAAGATACAGGAAGAAGAAATAGCATGCCTAAGATGAGTCTGCAAAAAGAAACATCAACACATTTAGATAGGAAAAAAAAAGAACTGTATTATTATAAAAATGACTTTCCTAAAAAATAATGTGCATGTCAAGGCACACCACATGCCTGGAAAATAGATGAAGAACGCTGACAAAGGCTAAGAAAATGCTTGTTCCTTCAACATTGTAAGAAACTTCCTCTAACATACAGAGATAACATCTACATCATTTAAAAATGCCTGGAGATTTCAATCCCAACGCAGAAACAGAATCTAACCCATGTATTATCCATGCCTTTTATTCTAGATAAGCTACTGTTGAAGAATGAAACCAAACTCATATCATCAGCCAATGAGTCGGTCCCAAGGCAGCGGATGATAAAAAACGACCAGTGCCACATCAAGCTAGCATGGCAGAGTGAACCCTAGTACAGTTCACTGTAGCAATGGCTAGTATACAGTGACATTCATGGCAGCCCTACAAGTGCACAGGACGAGTGCTGTGTAGGAAGGAGCGGGGACAGGAGCCAGACTTCCTTGTTTTATAAGGCTGACTTTGAAACATAAACACACTTTATAAGACATAAAGTTTGATGATAACTAAAATTGAAAATTATAGTAAAATAAATTAATCTAAATATGTGTGATTTACTAATGCCACAGTCACACAAAGAATTACATATAGACTATAATTATACATAATATATGCTATATATTACACGTGTATGTAATTATATACAATATACACAAAAATAATTACAATATGCCTATATGTACACTTATATACATATGTTTATATACATATGTGTAATTATATGATAT
Source organism: Acomys minous (assembly GCF_964271855.1). Classification (NCBI taxonomy): domain Eukaryota; kingdom Metazoa; phylum Chordata; class Mammalia; order Rodentia; family Muridae; genus Acomys; species Acomys minous. The sequence goes on from NC_140490.1 coordinate 72,159,074, forward strand.
ATGTAACATGTAGTATATATCATATATAATCACATGCTAGTATATATAATTACATGTATATAATTTTAAGCAGGCTTTTTTTAATTTTTAAAAATATTTATTTATTATTTATACAATATTCCACCAGCATGTATATCTGCCCACCACAAGAAGGCACCAGATCTCACTACAGACGGTTGTGAGCCACCATGTGGCTGCTGGGAATGGAACTGGGGACCTTTGGAAGAGCAGCCAGTGCTCTTAACCACTGAGCCATTTCTTCATCCCCCAGGCTTCTACTATGCATCCCTGTCTGTCCTACAACTCACTACGTAGACCATGAGGGCCTATCTCTCACAGAGATCTGCGTGCCTCTGTCTCCAGCATGCTGGGATTAAGGGCAGGTGCCACTATGCTCAGCCTTTAAGGATTTTTTTTTGTAGCGTATATACCTCATAAAATGCATCCTAAGGACAAAAACTGATAAAAAGAAGATATCAAAGTTGTAATAATATCAGTAGCAGTGCTGTTTTTTTTTATTCAAAAGGTATATGCATAATGTATACTTAACTCGTATGATGACTCCGAAATCCTGTGTCCCTCAAGTGAAGTTCCTGTTTGGTGGGTGGGGGATGTGTACATATAGTATTGAGGATGGAATCCAGGCCATGTGCCCGCTAAGCCCAAAATACGCTCTCAGCCCCAAAGACAGATTCTTCACAGCAGGGAAAGGTAGTGGAGATATATGAGAAAGAAGAACAAAGAACTAAAGACTGAGACTTGGATTTGAAACATTGATACCAGTTGTTTCCTTCTGAAGGAAAACATGGGCATCAGCACACCCATAGCTTCAGCAATCAGAACTTAGTGTCCAAGGCGGTTTTCCTCTGAAAGGTGCCTGAGCACCCAGAACATAACTATGACCAACTCTTGGCCAGAGAAGATGCAAGGCCAACACTGACACTCGGCATGGTAGAGAATAAAAAAGCTAGGAAGGGTCACGTGCTTTACATAAAGGTAGGTATGAGAGTCAACATTAGGAGACTGTCCAAGTTAAAGCTTGCCCATTGGGACTCGGGGTACTGGGGGTGGCTGTAAGTAACCTGGAAGGTGGTAGAGCAAAGGGAATACTAAGGATGAAAGGGCACAGCTTGGAAAGGGACCTGGGCACATGAGTGAGGAGCAAGATGGGGGAAGGAGTCAACCAAAATAAAATGTGTTTTAAAATCTATATATAATCCTATTACTTTTAACTTAACTTTAAAAGAGGGCAAGGTTGGAGAGGGGAGGCTGTCCAGAGACAGAGCTCATCAGGTAAAGGCACTTACCACCAAGACTACCTGAGTTCAGCCTCTGGGATTCACCCAGCTACACCCCACACATACAAGTAAAAATAATTTACACACACACACACACACACACACACACACACACACACACATGATAAAGCATGTGTGTGTGTGTGTGTGTGTGTGTGTGTGTGTGTGTGTGTGTGTGTGTGTGTGTGATAAAGCATCATGAAAATCAGTGACAAGGAAACTGCTAGGTACTAAACTATGTAAAATTAACTCAAATTCCTAAGTTCATAATGATACTTTACAAAACAGAAAGAAATTATCAGGAGGAAAAGGTGAAGGGTGCAAGAATGAAATACTTGATTGAACTTGTCTTCATGAAATGCAACATTATATATAATGAATACACCCAAACTAAAGAAAATGGTATTTTAAAAGTCAACTATTGTATAATTCTAGGGAATCAAGTAATCATTTTTACACCCCATTAACAATGGAACCTCTTAACAACAAAATATATTTTTCTCAAGTATGAGTTTTCAAGAAACTACTAAAATATAAACAGTATAATTGTAACTCTATCTTCTGTAACTCAGAGAGAATTACAGATCTAAAGACTGGGCAATGAGTATTGACAATGTCACAGGAGGAGGACAGCCAGGCAGCTGGTGTGTCTTGAGGGGAGAACTAGGCTCCTTCTCTAAACTAAACTCTTTCCCTCAGAAAATCCAACCTGGACCTGTTTGACCTCCGGAGCCTTTGCTCATTGATATGGAGCACACCAGACAAAGGGCAGCCGTCTGCAGAGCCCACAGGACAAAGGGCAGCAGTCTCAGAGCCCACAGGACATAGGGCAGCCATCTGCAGAGCCCACAAGACAGGTAGCCGGATTCCTTTAGCAAATAAACTTCAAAGAGGAAAAGATAAATGGAAAGGGAAAACAAGAGATACTGATGTTGTATGTTCATGGTTACAATAGGCTTTACTTAGATCCAGATTCAAATAAGCAAGAAAAAATGTCATATAAAAAAAATTGGAAAATTTATGTCTGAATATTGAATGATATTCAGTAATTATTATGTAACTATGGTATTGTGGTTTTATAAAACCAGATGAATCCTTTCTCTTTGGTTATATTTTGAAATATTCACTCATGGAATATAGTTCACCATCTGCGTCTGTGTCCCATGGGGCCATTCAAATAATAGAAAATACCTAACATAAAAACCTTCATCTGTATTGAACAGGGAGATGCTTTTCTTGTGGTGATTCCATAAGTGATCCTGCACAGTAGTTATTTACATGGTATTGTATTAACCAAAGTATCGGATGAAGTGCGGCAGTGGCTCCAATTGCACTGGAGGATGTGTACGTGCTATATGCAAATAACATTTCATGTAATGACCTGTGCGCCTGAGGATTTGGGGGTCTGCAAGAGCTCCTTGAAGGACATCCAAGGATGCGTATGGAATAATACTTGGAATTGGCTGCAAAATAATTAGGGGAAAAAGCCTTGATACTAGTTTATTTAAAAAAAATATGTTTGCTGAAGTTAAATCATGGCACATGTGGAATTTACTACGCCATAGTTTATACATCCACACAACTGCATGTATATATGCCTGCCGTTTGTTTTAGTATTTTCCTCCATTTTTCTCCTGCTGTGTCTGTGAAAAGCAGCCAGTGCTCATGTGAGACCACAAGGGGTTAACAAAGCCAGCCACTGGTACATCTGGGGAGCATTAGCTATATTAAGGACAGGCCAGCATGAAAAGGTAACCGGAAGAAGCCACTGAGTATGTTCTGGTCAGGCCTTGAGGTCATCTGGATTGAGGCGCTGCGGTTCACAGTCTAGCAAGGGACACATATCATTTCAGTGCTTGGATGCAAACCCCAGCACAAGAGTTCCTCTGGTTTGGAACTGGATCAAAGCTGAGCAGATTTCTTTAGGGAATTTTAAAATGCTTTGCATTATAACACCTTTCAGGAAAGTATAGACAGGAATTATATGTGTAGTGACCAAAGGCAATGTCTTTTGGATTTTTGTATGCTGTATAAATTCCTGGTTGGCCATATAAATGCACACAGTAGTACATATATTTAAACATCAGCCAACCAGAACTGCTGCCTCTACCATGCAACAAAGTGTAGAAACTACCACTGGGGTCTGACTAGAACACGGGTGGCATTACAGTTCCATGGAATGTGGCACACTGAAGTCAAGGAACGACTGTGGCAAACCTTGGGCCTGCTGTTTCTGAGTTTGTTGGGTGGGGCAGTCTGGGCTCCCCAGAGCCCTCTTTTGTAAAACATTGTCGTGTCGAAGTGGGAGGATCACGCCTAACGCACCTGTGCTGCCGAGCCGTCTGGTAATTCAGGAACATGTGTTTTCACGCTTGCTTCCTTATGATCAGTGACTTCTGTCCCTTACTCTTTAGGGATGGGCGTCTTTGGGTATTAACTGCTCGTGCACGGCCACCGCTAAGTTACTTTCTACGCTACCAAGTCAACCTCCCCAAATCATCCCAGAAGCAAGTTTCAGAGTAATTATTCTCTTATGGCAAAGCAGGTTTTACGAAATTTTATTTGTTTTTGTCTTATGATATTCTGGTAATAAACACTGACATGGCTGTGACTGTTTTCTGGGAAACGCCATTAGAAAGAGCCAAGCTCTGTCTTAGTCCCATTTTATGCCACAGTCCTTCATATTTTGAGCACATGATACCGGAGACAGATTTTCTTCCAGATCCCTTGACTTCTACAGCTAAAATCATCAGACAGTAAGTAAAGTATAAAATTTTATTAACTTACATCATAAATGTACACACGCCTCGTCCTGTGCTTGCTATGAAGTATGGCCTTAGCTGGTCATCTCTGTGTAGTAAACAGAATTTGGTTTGTACACGGAAGATACAAGCTCAACTCTTGTGATTTTTCTCTTACCAGCTAGACAAATCATTTAAAATCACAAAAAGCCTTTCCTTATGTGATATGTATAATATATAACCCCCAGGACTGTGCTGAGAAAAGCCTTGAGTAAATGAGTGCCTGCTCTTGGAAAAGTGCAAACCTGTAGAAGGCTTTTGTTTTTGTTTTTGCTTTTGTTTTTGCTTTTGTTTTTTTTTTCTCAAGCAGCCCGTGCTCTCATCCTGACTGTACTGTGAGATGTGCATGTCAGGGAAGTAGGCTCCACCTACCACACCGAGGATGGAAAAAAAAATGTGGTGGTAAGTATCCCTTGCCTGGATGGAGGAAAAATAAAATAAAATAAAAATAAAAAAGAGCAACCTCAGCAAGCAGAGAGCGTGGCTGTGTACAACAAAGCTCCTGCCCACAGCGGGAACCTTATTCAAACTCCGCCACGGAACGAGGCCATTGCAGTCAGCAGCAAGGGCTTCCTTCTATTCGTCTGGGGCTCAAATGGAAGCTCCTAGAGCAAACCAGCAGGACCAGTAGCTGGGTGGATACTTAGACCGCGCTGCAATGGTGTACCTGCGTTCAGAGACTAGGAGCTGGGTGCTGGGAAGTAGCACACACACAGTTGTCTTAAAACTTGGTATCATTATTGTATACGCAATCCAAGCTCGCTGCAAAAAAAGCTACAAAAAGTTCTGAAAAAAAGATGGGAAAATATTGTCTACAAACAACCCATGCTCTACATATTCAGGCATCTTTATGCAGTATTTTTTATAGAAATAGGAATACATTTTTAAAACTTGGCAAGTCCCGTTATTTTTTTTCCACTTGATACTCTTAAATGTTTTGAAAAAGATTTTGCACAGATCTGCGTTAAGAGCTATGAAAACACAGCATCTTGCTATGTCTAGAACTCTACTCTGTAGAGTTCGACTTGAGCACGGATTCTAATAATAAAAAGTGGTGTGTGAAAATTCCCAGGGGCAGAATCTCACTGTGCTGGAAATTCAGGTTCCTAACTTTTCATCTTGTGTCCCTTGAAAAGAATGCTTTGTTCTCTTTCCACGGCAGGCTCATAAATGTAAATAAATGAGCAACGTGGCACATTTGTGGGAAAAGCCCCAGAAGCTGGATGAAGTAGCAGCTTTGTCTACACTCGCCCTTTCTCAGGTGTAAAATGTTTCACTGTGCATCTTACCTGCATATCGGTCAAGGCACATACAAGACATGAGAGAAGGCACGTGGTTTGGTGAATCACTGCCCTATGCTGGAACGTGCTTTGTGTTTGAGTGTGTGAATCCACAAGACTACCTGTTTAGGACGGCCTTGGGCAATCCAAATTTTGACTCAGCTATGGTTCAGTTTTTTACAAGGATAATATTACCATATTCTGGACAACTATTTTTTAAAATAAGAGTTTTGATCTAACAAATACTGTAAATAAGTGTTCTTTCTAAGCTTGCAATCCTCTATTTTCATTCTATCAAAGTAAGCCACCTTTCATGAAGCCAACCTGTTTCAAATTCAGAGTCGCTGTTTTTTTCTTTTTTCTTTCTGGCTTCAAAAATAAATTATTTTGTTGTTTAACAGTTGATTCTCAAGCCAGGAGATTTTTTTTAATAAACATTATCAATAATAACAATGTTTTAAATCAAAAAAGTCTGAATTTGCGTTACAGTCCTGGTTTCAATGGTTATAAATAAGAACTGTATCTGGGCGACCCGAGCCCCAAAATTTTCTGTGACTAACTAACTATAAAAAACATTTTACACAGAAAAGTTTTCGTCAGCTTCTCTGCAGTCTATACACTCCAGTGACTGCAGAATCCCTGCTACCATGTTCTCATTTTTTAATGCATTGCTGGCTTGTATGACCTGCCTCAAGGAGCTAACTTAGAAACTCTCTCTCTCTCTCTCTCTCTCTCTCTCTCTCTCTCTCTCTCTCTCTCTCTCTCTCTCCTTGTGGTAAAAACTGGAATGGTGTTAACTCTCCAGTAGGTCTCTGGTTCAAGTTCACATCTCCACACATGGTGTGGGTTTGTCTGTATTTGATAGAAGAGAAATCACACCAACCCTGCAAGGAAGGAAGTAGGTTTGTTGAATCCCAATACACACAAACTATTAAAATACAGGGAGATGAGGTAAGTTAACGCAAATGTATAACACATGTGACCCGAGTCCCTGGCAATGTAAGTAGAAGGAGCCAGCTTCAGGGACAAACGTCATTTTCTTTACTAAGGATATTTCTCCAAGGCTGCCATGTCATCAGACCACAACTAACCTTAGGGACAGTTTGACCAATATTTATCATCCATGTTAGCTATGCTGAGATTGGTTTACTTAACTCTCTCTGACAATTAGTTTGCTGCTGGTTCTCAGCAGCAAAGAGGGTAGAAAGAAAAAAAAGATAGCAACAACGAAAACCCAAATCAGCATTCCTCCTAAACTCTTATCTACTGTCTATCTGGGTTTGACGATGTTGGTTTTAGAGTCATGGTCTACTTGGTTATTAGAGACTATGTCTACCCGGGAGCAGCTGCTTAGACATATGCAGGGGTGACCGATGAGCAGACCTCATAGCAGAGAATTGGTGGCTACATCTAGCTGATGTCATTTCACATGGAGGAGAAGTCCATCTTAGCAGACGCATTTGGAGGCAGGAGGCTGCGCCGGTTTAGATGATGCCACAGGTTCCTGACTGAGGACAGTGGAAGATCAACCAGAATCAAACGCATATTGAACTCGTTAGTGACAGAGAAGCACAGTTGGGGAAATCCGGCTAGCTACAGCACTGGAAACTGTAGGCCCTGTAATTTGGTGGCTTAACATCATCCTAGAATTTGCTACTAGTGCAGAGGATGCCAGCTTTGTCATTGGTACACAGTACCATGTCGGGCCAAGAAGTGAAGAAGATTCGGGCCAAGTGATGGATAAATAGGAACCGGACTGAATCATGAACGAAGAAACTTAAAACGGAGAGACGATCCGTGGCAGTCCTCCTGAAATATATAATGATTTGAAGTACTGAATCCAATCAGGACCCTAGTATGCTTTTAAGTCAAGCCTGGACCCCATTTGGGTCCAGAAAAGTGCTGGGGTCCCCAGTGAAACCTTGAGCTGAGGTAACAACCTTCCAGGTTCAGAAGGGTTAGGTACTCTGCACATCCATTCAGAAAGGCGCAGGAGCAATGGAAGTATATTTACAGGGCTTGGAGAGGCAGACTGGCACAGGGCCTTCAGGAATCTTCTGTTAAAACAGTCATTTGGGTCGGGCGCAGTGGCACACACCTTTAATCCCAACACAGGGAGGCAGAGGCAGGCCGATCTCTGTGAGTTCAAGGCCACCCTGGTCTACAAAGCAAGTCCAGGACAGCCAGAGCTCTGTTACACAGAGAAACTCTGTCTCAAAAAACCAAAACAAAAAACAGTTATTTGGGAGCTAGTGCATTCCCCAGGCAGAAAACCAAAGTGGAGCCCAATATTGATGTCAAATACTCACGGTGAGGGAGCTTGGACCCATCCACCTTACGCGTCTCACAGCTTCCATTCAGTGAAAGGTTCTTAACACTCATTCGTCCTAGTAGGCCTCACACCACTGCTTTTTCTTCATTTCCAATCCAGTAGTGTGATATTTTCTTTTTTAAAAATCATGACAAAAGTATTTTTTTTTTACTAAAAATAATCCATGTCCTCATTATGTGCCCTCAACATTCTACTTTGAAAGTGTATTAAATTAGGTGAGGGTCTATCATTTGAACATCATGTTTTAAAGTTATTTCTTTTACTTTCTGAGATTATAATATAACTACATTACTTCCCTCTTTCCTTTTCTCCCTCTAACCCTTCTGTACGCTCCTCCCTGATCTCTTTCAAATTCATGGCCTCATTTTTATTGTTGTTGCATAATACTCATATATGTATATGTAGATGTACATATATACACATATATATTCCTAAATACGTAAATACAACCTGTATGCCTGTTTTCTGGGTTGACCATTTGGTAGTATATAACCAATTGTTGTGTTCTTTCCAGACAAGACTATCTGTCCACTTTCAGCATCGCTTAGCTGCCGTATAACTGTCAAAACTCCCGTTCTGCAGGCTCTCTCTGCCTCCAACCATTGTTTCCTTAATTGTGTAGAAGCCTTTTAGTTTTATGAAGCCCCACTTACCAATCGTCGGCCAGCATCTGAAATGTCTGCTGTCTTCAGCAAGAAGGTCTTTCACTTTTTACAATCAAGAGCAAAGAAAATAACCTGTTCTTTTGTGCGTGTGTGTGTGTGTGTGTGTGTGTGTGTGTGTGTGTGTGTGTGTGCGCGTGTTGGGTTCTCTCCCAGGACTAGAACTTGAAAGTTTTCCCACACCCAGCACTGGAGTTTGTTAGATCATCTACAACTTTTGTGGAGAGCACTGTCATCCCAAGTTGTGGAACTCCATTTAAAGACACAATGTGTGTGTGATTTTAAATAAACACAAAATATGATTCCCTGTGGTTTTTTTCAAACATCCTTAACGTTATTTAACCCTCTTCTCTGCTTCTCCTGCTCCACTGCCCTCCCTTTCCCTCCCCAGTTTTTTCCGTTTCCTTCTATATAGCAGCCACGTCCTGTTAATCCTGGCTTGTCGCTGTCACTTCAAGTTTTTATGTCAATGACTGTTCTTTTGTAAACTGTGGATTCTTTATTTTTCTAAGAAAAGAATGATAATTTGTACAAATTCTCCCTAAGGCCCAAACCATTTAGATTCAAAATGTCATGGATTTCTTTTATTCATTTTTTTTGAAAATTTTCTTCATTTATACAGTATATTTTATTTTAACTATAGACATACAATATACCTCCTGCCAATTCTTCATGGTGTCCCTCACCTTTCATCCCTCCACAATTCATGTCCTCCCATTTAATTTTCACTGATAACCCTGAGTCCAATTAGTAATGTGCAAATGTGCATGACTACATGGCCATCCACTGAAGCTTTGTAACATACTAGCAGCTGTGCCCCTAGTAGAGAGTGGCTCTCTCTCCTTCAGCAACCATCCACTGCCAATAAATCCCCCAAACATGACAGGACCTCTGGGACCCTCCCCAAGTCATTTATGGAGTTTTACTGGTTTTATGCTATGCATGTTTTTTTTTCAGACAACCAGTTTCTATGAGGTTTATGTAGCAGCCATGACATAGCCAGAAGTCAGCATGTGTGATGGCTCTTCTTGGTTGTCACCTTGACTACGTCTGGAATTAACTAAACTCAAGTGGCTGGGTACGTCAGTGTGAGATGTTTTTTTCCTTGCCACACCTTCTGACAGCCTAAATTAAGTACATGAAAGAAGATAGCAAATGCTTCTTACCTGCTTGCCCTTGCTCTTGCTGCTAAGTTCATCCCATCACTGGCATTAGATTCATCTTCTTCTGGGCTCCAGCATATATTGAAGACCAGCTGAGACATCCATCTTTGATGACTGCACAACTATTGGGTTCTTGGACTTTCCATTGGTGCAAGCCATTGTTGGACTAACTGGACCACAGCCTGTAAGCCACTGATGCCATAGTAGCACAGTAGTTGTGAGTATAGCCAACCACCTTTTGATTGGATATGAGGCCTTCAGAATAGGAGAGATTTCATACCCGGCACTGTAAACCTGGTCAAAAATTTATGAGTAGGTATATATAGGTCCTAGAGGGTAACATACTACTGTTAAATAGTGATGTCAAACTTCCATCCACTTATTGATGCTTATCCCCATCAGTATGCTCTCAATTTTGCTTAAGGAAGGCTCTTTTGTCATGGGTAATGGTTAATACAAAGACTCATAACAAGTCAACATACCAAGTGTAAGTGACCATGAGTGAAATGGTATATACTCACTTATAACTGGACACTAGCCCAAGGGACATGTCCCATGAAAGTCTTCACCTACCAGGAAAGTGGGATAGATATGAGGACATCCTACTGGGACTATAGGTGAGAGAAGTATGGGAGAATTGGAAAATAGAAGGATCCAGAGGGTCCTAGAAACCTACAAGAAGAACATTATGATGGGCAGATCTGGGCCCAGGGGTTCTGCTCAAACTATGGCACCAACCAAGGACAATACATGTAGTAAACATCAAACCCCTACCCAGATCTAGCCTATGGACAGGACATTCTTCACAGATGAGTGAAGAGGGTGGACTGACTTTCACATGAGCTCTAGTGCCCCATATTTGACCACGTCCCCTTGATAGGGAGGCTCGGTGGCACTCAGGGAAAGGATAGCAGGCTACCAAGAAGAGACTTTATACCCTATGATCATATAAAGGAGGAGGAGGTCCCCCTCAGTCACAGTCATAGGGGAGGGCAATAGGGTGAAAGTAGGAGGGAGGGAGGGAGGGAGGGAGGGAGGAATGAGAGGATACAAGGGATGGGATAACAATTGAGATATAATATGAATGAATTAATAATAATAAAAAACCTGTATTGTATTGCCCAGGCAAGGGGTGGAACCAGCACTCCTGTCCACAGTAGGTGGCAAGGTCTGGGGTGGCTCACTTGGTTCCATTCTACCAGGGCCAGCTCTTCTGTGGTGCCCAGGTGAGGCACACACATGTTGTGTCTCCCCAGGAAAACTGTCACTTAAAAAGTACAGAAGTTGCCATTTCACAGCTTTCCTTACCATCAGCCAGCTCTAACATTCTGTCTGCCCATTCTTCTTAGATGTTCCTCAGATGAAGGAGATTGATACAGATGCCTCATCCACAGCTCTGCATTCACAGTCACTTAAAAAAAACATTTTAAATTAATTGTGTTTCCATGTATGGGGGCATCACTAATTAAAATTAGTGCATTACCAAAACAAAATAATATGAAGGGTGGCAAGATATGTGGAGACTGTAGGAGAGGAGTTACTGAGAGAAAGTGGGAGTTAGATAGTATCATTCTGCCTTCTAGACACACATGAAATTGTAAGAAATGAAGAGAATCGCAAAGTTATTAAATTGGTCATGGGTTTTTCAAAGCTCTCATGCAGTACAGATTTTTTAAAACATTTTTTTGGTTGATTCTTTGTGAACTTCACATCATGCACCACAGTCCCATTCACCTCCTCCAGTCTCTCCGTATTTGTCCCCCACCCTTGCAACCTCCCTGCCTCTTAAGAAACCAAATCAAACTAAAACAAAACGAAATGAAACAAAACAACAATCTCCCCTTGCTAGCTTGGTAGACCATGATGTCTCACACAATATATCCTTTTGACTAAGCAGCTTCATGTGCAAATATTTATTGTATTGAGTTATTGGTCTGGTTTGAGGCCTTTGGCTTCTGCCATACTTTCAATGCTGGATCCTCACTGGGACTCTTCTCAGATATTCTGTTGTTGACCTGTGTCATGGAGATCCTTCAGCTTTAATTCTGCAGGACTGGTCCATTCGTGTGTTCACCAATTTACTGATAGGGTGGATGTTGGGGTGAGCTAACTCAAATTCCTTGATCTGGGCCTGGATAGTAGCTGACTTATTCTGGCCATCAACTCTTCTGCTCCCACCACACACACACACACACACACACACACACACACACACACACACACACACACGCAGCTACTCCAGATAAGGAGCTCATGATAAACAAAAGTATGGCTACCACAAAATCCAACTTGATGAACCACTGAGTTTTACTGGGGCTATCGATGGGATGTGAGTGGGGGTTGAGGAAGTGTCTCACAGGCAGCTACATCATTAAAGCCCACCCTAGCATGGGGGACCGCTTATGAAAGTTAGAAACGTGGAGCATGGGGCACAGCCTGCAGGCAGCTCAGCAGGTTCAAGAGTGTCCTTTCCAGGTGCCTTGGTTGGTCTGAGCTTCTCCCAGGAAGGTCTGCAGATGTCTGCCGCTCCCAGGCAGCTGGGCTTATCTGATAGTGCTTCTCAGCAGCATATGTGTTTTTATGCTCATGCTCATAAGGAAGCAGGGGCCTGGTGAATCTGGTCAGTTTCAGGGACCTGGGAAAGCTATTTTGAATTGTTTATTTCCACCTTAACAGAGCTCCTCTGTAGGATGGAGTGTTTCAACTCCCCCTAGAACATTCTGTCGTTTCACCTCCTTGTAAACATCCTGTCATAAATATCCTGTTGTTTTACTTTGCTTTTATTCCTCATGTTTCCCTCCAAGACAAAAGCCTTTAACAGCAGAGGAAACTGCTATGCAATAGTGCTTCACCCTATTAGAACTGCCTGTTCGGTTCTTCAGTGATTTATTGGTTGGTTTAGTTTGATCCCTTGGTATTTAGGTGTTGAATTCTTTGTATGTTCTAGGCATCAATTCTCCATCATATTGGAAGATGAAGTCTTTTTTCCTATTCTGTAGGGTATCTCTTCACTCAGTTGCTTTCCTCTGTTATGCAGGAGATTTTCAAGTTCTAGGCACTGTTTCCTGATTGACTGTGGCCTTTTTCCTCTAACAGTTTCAGAACTTCAAGTCTATGTCTTTGACCTGGTATTCTTTTCCATTACCTAGCTTATTTTTCAAATGTTTGATCTTTTCATGGCTACTTACATTCCCTCTATGTGTCTTTGGTGTTTTTGAAAAGAATTTCAAATTCCTTGCTTGTTTTGCCTAAGTCCTTTATGTTATTTTGAGTCCTGAGACTCTAACTTCTGCTTAATTTATTCTACTTGAGAGGCTTTCTCTTTAGTTTTCTAGTTGGGTTATTGAGCTTTTCAATTATTTCTTCATTTCAAGTTTCACTTCAGCATTTCTATTTTTTAATTTTTTATTATTTTTATTAATTTATTCAGAATACATCTGAATTGTTATCCCCTTGCTTGTCTCCTCCTTCCCTCCTTCTTTCACCCTATTCCCCTCCCCACTAGGTCTGTGACAGAAAGGGTCCTCCTCCCCCACCATATGGTCACAGCCTATCAGGTCTCATCTTGGTAGCCTTCCTATTCTTTCTCTGAGTGCTAACGGGCATCCCCACCAAAGGGAACTGGTCAAATATGGGGCACCAGAGTTCATGTCACAGTCAGTCCCAGCTCTACACACAACTGCAGATAATATCCTGTCCCTTGGCTAGATCTGAGTAGGGGTTCAATATTTACTGCTAATATTGTCCTTGGTTGGTGCTGTCATTTGAGCAGACCCCCCTGGGTCCAGATCCACCCACCATGATGTTCTTCTTGTAGGTTTCTAGAACCCTCTGGATCCTTCTATTTCCTCATGCTCCGTACTTCTCTCACCTAGAGTCCCAATAGGCCGTCCCCACATCTATCCCAATCTCCTGGTAAGTGAAGACTTTCAGGGGACATCCCTGTTAGGCTAGTGTCCAATTATAATTGAGTATATACCATGTGAGTCTTTCTGAATCTGAACTAACTCACTCAAGATGATCATTTCTAGTTCCATCCATTTGCCCACAAATTTCAGGATTTCCTTGTTTTTAATAGCTGAATAGTATTCCATAGTATAAATGTACCACAGTTTCTTTATCCATTCTTCAACTGTGGGACATTTAGGCTGTTTCCAGGTTCTGGCTATTACAAATAAGGCTGCTATGAACATGGTTGAGCATATGTCAGCATTTCTATTTCTTTACTGAAGCTCGTTTTCAAACCCTGGAAAAACTTCTTTATTCCCATCAATGTGTTTTCTAGTGCATCACTCAAGTATTTATTCTCTGAATGTTATTGGCCTGCTGTTTCTCTCTGTGTCTACTTTAAATTCTTCAAAGTATTTAATGAATTTATTATTGTTCTTTTAAATTCTATGCCCTGCTAATTCTCATTGCCAACCATTTCTATAACACTAGTAAGTTCTGGAAGGAGTACAGTGACTTGATTGTTCCCATTGTTTGTATTTTTGCAGTGACGACTAGGCATATAGACTTCTTTTTTTTTTTTTTAATTCAGTGTCTGATAAGAACAGAGCTGGGTGGGGGTGGGAAATAAGATGTGCAGCAGGATTGGGCCTAGAGGTTGGAAATGGCTTAGATAGAATGAATTCAAGTGGACACAAGTTCTGGGCTACTTTGCCGACAGTGAATGCTGTTCCAAGCCTAGAGTGCAAGGATAGATTCAGCTAGACCCTAGAAAAGAATGTGAACATAATTATAAAAAAATTATGCAGTTCAGAATGTCTTAATAAAGAAGAGTTTAATCCAGAAGGTAGAAAATGTTTCTGTTTGCACAAAGATTAATTGGCATGTTAAAACGAAGTTATTCTGAATTAAAAGCCATAACACAGGAGATAAAGTGTCCCTTTGCTTTTATAGTCCCACTCCTATCACTGAGAATCTTAGATTTTTTTTCCCTCCAAATTTAGACAAATCAGTGATCTCATCACAGCAATCCCACTTACAAAATGAACTTTACATGGACTGTACACTTTAGCTTCCACACACACAATGGAAGCAAGATGTCCACATGAAGACGTGCATGTAGCTTCTCTCTGCACATTTTCCTCTGTGCCTCTGAACTCCAATTAGTAGACTGTCCCACAAGGTCAGATTGGAGCAGCAGTGGAGAGTGCCCTGCTCAGCCGTCATCAGTGAGGCTGTCTTTTGCAGCAGATGGGAACAAATACAGAGACCCACAGCCAGACATTACAAAGACAGTGAGAGACCTGGAATATAGCCTGAAACGGAATGTGTCCATTAAATTCTTCCCCTCTGAGTCTCTGGTACCCCTTAGAAGAGGAAACAGGGTGTAAGAATCAGAGGGGATAGAAGGCACTAAGAAAGCAAGGCCCTCTAAATCAGCACAATCAAAGCTCATAAGAACTCACAAAGGCCGAGGTAACATACACAGGGCCTGCCTGGGGTCCACACAAGGTCCTCTATATATTCATTCTCTGTATCTGGTGAGATGTCCATGGTTTTGCCCATCAGTCTGATTCTGTTGTCACTGTTGCTGCTTGGTTGGCTTTGGTACAGGGGATTTAACCTCCATCTTCCGGCACACTAGACAGATGTTTTACCATTGAACTATGCTCCCAACCACTTGTTTTTAACTTTTTATCCCAAGCCAGAATCTCACTAAGTTTCCAAGGCTAGCCTTGAACACAATCTATATCCCAGGATAACCAAGCTTCAGCCTCCAGGATAGCTGGGCTTACAGGCTACTGCTCAAGGGCTTGGTTGTCTTCAGGATATTAATGCAGCATTTGACTAGCATCCAAAGACTATGCAGTTACTGAGAGTAAGAAATGAAAACGTTCTTGAAGAATGGGTTCTTAATTTTAGTGAGGAAACATTACACTGGTAATACTAATAGCCGTTAAAATACATATGTGTTTAATGAGGACCATATGGTACAAAATACTTGCAACACAAGGCAGGTAGATGCAGATGTTAGTGGGAATAACTGCAAAAAAAAAAACACACAAAAAATACAAACAAATAAAAAACAAGATCAAGTAGCATTCATTCCGTGGATGCAGCAATGGTTCAACATAAGAAAATCCATCAGTGTAATCCACCATATAAACAAACTGAAAGGAAAAAAATGATATCTTATTAGATGCTGAAAAAGCCTCTGACAAAATCCAACACTCCCTTCATGATAAAAAGTCTTGGAGAAATGAAGCATACAAGGCCCAATGTAAACATAATAAAGGCAATATATAGCAAACGAATAGCCAACATCAAATTAAGTGGAGGGAAGCTTAAACAATTCTACTAAAATAAGGTATAAGACAAGACTGTCTACTCTCTCCACAACTACTCAACATAGTACTTGAAGTCATAGCTAAAGCAATAAGGCAACTAAAGGCGATCAGGAGAATACAAATTAGATGAAGGAAGTCAAAGTAGAGCTATTCACAGATGATATGATAGTACGTATAAGTGACCCCAAAATTCTACCAGAGAACTTCTACAGCTGATAAACACCTTCAGCAAAGTTGCTGGATACAAAATTAGCCCTCCTTTATATAAATGATAAGCAGGCTAAAAAATAAATTAGGGAAACAACACCCTTCACAACACACACACACACACACACACACACACACACACACACACACAAAGTATCTTGGTATAACTCTAACTGAGCAGCTGAAAGACATGTATGAAAAAAACTACAAGTCTCTGAAGAAAGAAATTGAAGAAGATATCAGAAGATGGAAAGATCTTCCATGCTCACGGTTTAGTGGGATTAATATAGTAAAAATGACCATCTACGTATTCAATGCAATCCCATTAGAATTCCAGCACAGCTAATTACAGATTTTGAAAGAGCAATTCTCAACTTCATACAGAAAAACAAAAAACCCAGTATAGCAAAAACAATCCTGTACAATAAAAGAACTACTGGAGTTATCACTTGTCCCTGATTTCAAGTTGTACTACAGAGCAAGAGTAATGAAAACCACATGGTGTACGGTATTGGCATAAAAACACACTGGCTGGTCAATGGAATTGAAATGAATACCCAGAAATAAACCCACATGACTATGAACACTTGATTTTTGACAAAGAAGCCAAAACCATACGATGGAAAAAGGGTAGCATCTTCAACAAATGGTGCTGGTCTAACTGGTTGTCTGCATACAGAAAAATGCAAATAGATCCATACTCATTACTCTGCACAAAACTTAAGTCCAAGTGAATCAAAGACCTCAATGTAAAACCAGACACAATAAATCTAATAGAAGAAAAAGTACGAACCAGCCTTGAACTCATTGGCACAGGAGACAACTTCTTGAACAGAACACAAACAGCCCAGGCTCTAAGATCAACAGTTGATAAATGGGACCTCTTGAAACTGAAAAGTTTCTGTAAGTCCAAGGGCACTGTCAATAGAACAAAATAGCAGTCTACAGATTGGGAAAAGATCTTCTTCAACCCTACATCTGACAAAGGGATAATATCCAAAATATATCAAGAATTCAAGAAATTAAACACCAACAGACCAAATAATCCAATCAGAATTCTCAACAGAGAAATAGTGAATGGCTGAGAAACACTTAAAAGAAATGCTCAATATCCTTAGTCATTGGGGAAATTCAAATAAAAACAACTCTGAGATTCTATCTTACACCAGTGAGAATGACTAATATCAAAACCTCAAGTGACAGCACATGCAGGCAAGGACGTGGAGAAAGGGGAACACTCCGCCATTGCTGGTGGGAGTGCAAACATATACAACCACATTGAAAATCAATCTGGCACTTTCTCAGAAAACTGAGAATAGTTCTACCTCAAGACTTAGCCCTACCACTCCTGGGCATATACCCAAAGAATGCTCCACCATATCCCAAGGACACCTGCTCAAGTATACTCATAGCAGATTTATTCATAATAGCCAAAAACTGGAAGGAACCCAAATGCCCCTCAACTGAAGAATGGATAAAGAAACTGTTGTACATTTACACAACAGAATAATACTCACCTATTAAAAACAAGGAAATCATAAAACCTTCAGACAAATGGATGGAACTAGAAAATACCAGCCTGAGTGAGGTAACCCAGACTCAGAAAGATACACGTGGTACTCACTTATAAGTGGATATTAGCATAAAGCACAGGATAACCATACTACAATTCACAGATCCCAAGAAGCTAAGTAGCAAGGATAGCCTAAGGGAAGATGCTTGAATCTCACTCAGAAGAGAAAATAAAACAGACAGAGGGAACTGGGTGGGAGAGGCAATGGGGAGGGGAGCAAGGGTGGGAATCAAGTATGAGGGGAACAGGTCTGGGAGGTGAAAGAGCTGTGAGAGAGAAGGAAAACCAATGGGCATCTCTGTGACATGCTGGAGATCTGCAACAGGGTGGGCTCATAGAAGCATATGAGGGTGACTTTAGCTAGGACTTCTAGCAGCTGGGGATATGGAGACTAAAGTGGCCACTTCCTATAGCCAGGCAGGACTTCCAGTGGAGAGAGGGAGGGGGGAGGATACCAAGTTACCCACAAAACCTGCAAACCCAAAATTGACCCTGCCTACAAGATGTGGAGGGATAAAGATAGTGTAGAGATTGAGGGAATGGCCAACCAATGACTGGCCCATGACTACCCCATGGGAGAGAACAAATCCTGACAACATTAATGATACACCGCTATGCTTACGGACAGGAGTGTAGCATAACTCTACTGAGAGGCTCCACTCAGCAGCAGATCTAAACAGATGCTGAAACCCACAGCCAAACATTAGGTAGAGCTCTGGGAAGCCTATGGAAGAGTTGGGGGAAGGATAGAGGGATCTGGAAGGACAAGATCTCCACAAGAAGACCTATGAAGTCAACTAAACTAGGCCCGTGGGTGCTCACAGCGACTGAGCCACCAATTAAAGAGCGTGCACAGACTGGACCTAAGCCCCATATGTAGCTTATGGGCAGAGTGCTCTTCATGGGGGTCCCCTAGCTATTGGAGTGGGGCTGTCTCTGACACGGATTCTGATGCCTGCTTTCGGCTCACTTTCTCCTTGCTGGGCTGCCTCGTCTATCCTTAGTGGAAGAGGAAGTGCTTAGTCCCGATGCATCTTGATGTGTTAGGGCAGGTTGGTGTGGGGGACGGGGGGGGGGGGAAGCTCCCCCTTTATGAGGAGAAGAGGAGGGGGAATGGTGGAAGAAGGTAGGAGAGTAGAACTGAGGAAAGGAGAGAGGGGGTGTGATTGGTATGTAAAGTGAAGAGAGAGAGAGAGAGAGAGAGAGAGAGAGAGAGAGAGAGAGGGAGAGAGAGAGAGAGTTTTACCTCAAATTAATAAAATTCAAGCTTCAACCGGCCGAGTCAATCAACCTGGTAAAGAATTCGATCAAGTCATATGCTGACTTGGAAAGCCTGATCCTGGATCGCAGAACAGCCTGAGCCCAACAACTCAGAGGCTAACTCAGAAGCTCCTGAGTACAAGTTATGTTAGAAGGGCAGGGGTGACGTCAAAGAGTGAAGGAAAACCCCTCATCCAGTCTCTAAAAGTAGCAGATAAAATTTGAGAAGCAAGCCAACAATGGCATGCAGGGGGCAGGGGTACCTGAGGGTCTCAGTGATCAATGCATCCAAGTCTGATATGTCTGTTACATGCAAAGCTGTATATATTTAATAAAAATAATCCCTGAAATGATCACCACAAAATGAAAACAACAACAACAACAGCAAAACAAGTAAAATGTAAGTTCACAACACACAGATAACCATTTAACTCATCACAGATTCAGCCAACGTATTATCTAAAACATTTCGCTGAACATTAGCAGAAGGAACTTCTGACCCCAAGGGTGCGTGTAATCTTGTGGTGGGAGACAAGTGAACCATGCATCATGTGTAAAGTACATCCAAAATGCTTCAGGAAGTATCAAAAGAGATTTCCAACCGAACCGCTGGAACAGGCTTCCTCCTGCTGGGTGTGGAGGGGACACATTGATTCCATGGGGAGCAGTGGGAGCTTTCATGGCAAAGGCTTTGAGAGAAGCAACGAGATCACACAGCCTGGGCCTCCTATGTGGGATGCGCTGTCTCCAAGTAAGTAGATGCATACATGCCTCAAATCTATAAACGTATACTATAATGCCAACGGTTTGGCTATAAATGTTTTAAAGGTAATCAAATTTTTATGAGTCAAAAAAACCCTAAAGCATTTTAAAATATTTTTATGAGAGCTTCGGAATTACTGGGACTAGATAAACACTTGCTACATGGATTGTCTGATTTATTCTCAAAAGAACCCTGTGGTTTTCACTGAAGGATGAAGGAAGCTAAACGCATACTGGTTAAATGGCATGCCAAGTGTCACAGGGCTAAGAAATGCTGATGGTGGTACTCGGAGTCCAGCCTTTTCAGTTTCTTTTGGAGAAGGCAGAAAGACAGAGTGGGCAAGAAATTGTGCAAGGTTTAGTTTTGAAGAACAACATTTTCTTTAAATAGTCCTCATATATGAATACATCCTAAGCCAGGTCACACAAATATTCTGAAATCCTTTCCCCCCCTGTGCAATATAACATAGGTTTCTTTACGTAAAACTAACAAAATAAAAAACAAAAGCCCTATTGTGTGCTTTAGGGTGTGTGGGTAGAGCAAAGGACAGAATGCTTGTGTGTGTTTTTGGCAAAACAAATTCTTACCTCCCCTCATTCCTTCCTACATGAGAACTCTGCATGACCTTGTAGCATTTCTTTGAGCATTGTTGCCTGGTTACTGATGTTAACTTCTTAAGTAGCATATTTAAATTGGTTATTTTATAACATGCATGTAGACTCACTGTTGTAAAAATGTCCTCTACATAAACCAGTGCTATCACTTGAGTTTGGCTCCCTCTGTTAACTGAGTAAGCGAATCTCTGGCCATTGTTTGAAATTATCTAGTTCAAATGAGCGGTTGTCCCAACAAAGGCTGAGTGACACCTTGCTTAGACTGAGTCAACAACAAAACAGAGAATGAACTCAGGATTATCCCATGTCTCTTAGGAAAGAGTGTTTTCACTGACTCCCAGGAGAGAAGGGCTTCCCATAAGTCTTACACTTCATCCCAAACAAAACTTTCTAGATGTTTCCAAAATGTTTTAGCAACTTGTTACCACTGCATATCTAAATGGTTCTTGGAACTGACAAAAAAAAAAGAAAAGAAAAGAAAAAGAAAAAAAGAAAAAGAAAGAAATACTGGGGTTAGGGTTCTTCCTGACTGAGATCTCCTGCCATTAGAGACCTCAGTTAGAACCACACCTGAAAAAGAAGCCAGAATCGCCAACAGAGATGAGTTGTTTAACACACTCTCCAAAGGTGAAGGAGTCTATCACGGAACAGTTTGAAGCCATCTTAAAGGTCTGAGGAGGTGGAGACTTTGACTGGTCTGTCTTTACAGGGATACTAAAGGGTTCCACCTATGTCATGGCCTCCTAACCACATCAGCAGCGCTTGCATCCCACAGGGACTTGAAGAGAGCCCACATGCAAGGAATCATGAGGGTCTTGCGGGGCATCCAGGGGACAACAAAGGGAGAAAGAGCTGATGACTTGAAAGCCGGGATAGATGGTTCTCAGTCCATGGCTTTCCCTGTTCCTCGCCTTGCCACACCCATCTTTAACATAGACCTGGAGCTTGTACGTGTTGATTTCTAATTCTAATCTTTTTGTCTTCTAAGCAAGAAGAGAAACTTTTCAAATTGTCTCCATTTCCCTCTGTCTTCTCATCTCAGTCTTATTTCTTCAGTTTTCAGAGGCTATAGATACTGAATGTACAAAAGCCCTGAGTCCTAATTCCTTTATATTGGGGTTGGAACGAAGGAAGGGCAAAGACATGAGTTTAGAGTCTCCCATCCGGTGGTTCTTAACCTGTGGGCCATGACCCCTTAGGGAGGGCAAATGAACCTTTCACAGGAGTCCCCAAAATTACAGTCATAAAGTAGCAGTGAAAATAATTTTAAGGGTTTTTTGCCTTAATTTCTAGTGGGGTATTAGCTTTCTCAGGTCTTGGCTGTAGAGTCTCCAGAGCTCAACGTCCAAGAGATATGGCATGAGCAAGATCAGAGTCAGCAGGTCACCTGCTATGCCTGGGGTTCCTTGAAGGCTGCAAAACAAAAAGGAAGGTTTCGCCTAAGTACCACCTAGATGGCCAGATGAATGGCAGAAAAATAGGTAGTTTTCAAAGAACATTATCGGTACAGACTTTGAGAAGAAGAGCTGAGCCCTGAAGGAATCAAGGACAGAACTGGGGTCAGTTATCACCCATGAGGGGATTCAGTGATAAATCAGGTCACCATTTACTCAGAAATGAAGCTGGTCCTAGAATGAGGATGGGACACATCTTTCAGGTGAGTGGAGCCCCAGAGGCTAAGGTATGGGAACTGGAGGGGTCCGTATTCACCCTAGGGCCAAAGGCTACCTCTATTTGGTCCAGTTTTCCCTTGTATGAATACTCTTCTTTTCAAGGCAGCTTTAAATTGCTTCTTCTCTACACCTCTTTCTTTTCCTCTTCCTCTTCTTTAGATTTAATTTATCTTACATGTAAGAGTTTTTCCCTGCATTTATGTATGTGCACCACACTCATACCTACTGCTTGTGGAGGTCAGTAAATGTCAGATCCCATGGAACTGAAGGTGGCTGTGAGGCACCACACATAGGTGGCTGAAAAACCAAACCTAGTCCTCTGCAAGAACAACAGATGGACTTAACTGCTGAGCCGACTCTCCAGTCAGTAAGCTTCGTGACATAAGAGAAAGTTTGTAATAATTTTTTTTCCAAAACTAAATCCAAGCTATTTGAACACTCATTCAAGGCTGGGACTTTGACAAGGAGAAACGAACCCATTTGGAAGGGAACATCTTTGCCCTAACGGTGGATTGTTACTTTGGAAAATGAGCCCCGAGTTGCCCACCATATCCGAGAAGCTGAGTTCAACCACATGGTGTCCCTCTCCAGTTTATGCCCTGAACTCTTGCTTGCTTCATGACTCACTCTGATGGTACTGTCTTGGGCATCTTTACATAGACTGTTAGTCCACAATCAGTAACCGCATTTAGGGGAAATAAACACAATTGAGAATGTTTCCATCCCTAGAGATACTGGGAGGGTTTTAATTGTTTCTCAGAATTTTATGACTTTGTCTCAAAGGTTGTTTGTGTATGTGTGTGCACATGTGCACATTATGTGTGTTTGCTTCTGTCAAAAGCAGCTAATTGGTGTCTTGAAAAAGCCTCCACATGCAATGACCAAATGAAGACTGATTTCTCCTCTCTCTCTCTCTCTCTCTCTCTCTCTCTCTCTCTCTCTCTCTCTCTCTCTCTCTCTCTCTCTCTGCCTCTGTCTTTCTTAGGATGCATATTTCTTTAAAGTTTATCCTTTTTCTCCTGCCACTTTTTAAACTCTATTTATTCCATATTGGGCATTACTTTCAGGTATTGGTCCTCGGCCAATGCTGAGAAATGGCAGCACTGGCAGCTGTGTCCAACTCTGACTTGCTTTCTTGACTTCAGGCTGATTTCTCTGCCTGGCCTTAGTATTTGTTCCCCCCACCCCCACCCTCCAGAGCTGACTTCTGGCAAAATCTTCCCTTTTGAGTTGCTGGTGTTTGGTGGTCAGTAAATCAACATAATTTTAATGACAGCAAAAAGAGGGGAGGAGTTGTGCAATTCTTTTATTATTCTTAATCTCTCCCCCAAGAGAAATAAATCTGGAAGAGGAATAGGGAGGTGCAGTGGGAAAGGCTGGAGAGAATGCTGTTTCTGAGAAGAACAGGATTATCGCCACAGCTGTGCCGCGTAGGAGGGGCTCGCCCTGGGGCTCACCATGACCTGCTGACAGCTCCTTGCTCACCCACACCCACACTACTTCGGGGGGCCTTATAAAGTTGAAGCAATCCACTAGGAGGTCTGGAGCCATGTTTGATCATACTCTGTCAGAGGCTAGCCCATCAGCCTAGACCCGGATTACCTGGACCGATCGAGAGCTTTACTCCATGTCTTTGGGTGGAGAATAGTGAGACTTGGCTCTTCCTAGTCGCTTCCCTAGTTCTAATGTCGAACAAGCCAGGGTACTTACTCCAGCTCAGACACACACTTGCCAGTGTTTCCCTTGGACCAGCGCCTCCTCTTTCAGAACACCATCCTGTGTTTAGCATGCCTTCCGTATGAGCAGGCCTCAGGTACGACAGCACTCACCTCAAGTCAGCTAGCACACACCGTAGCTCGGGAGCTGTCCCGGATGCTTTATAAAGATCAGTATACTGAACACTCCCAATAACCCCAAGAAATATGCTTTTCTCATCTTCATCAGGTAGGTGAAAACCAGGCAGAGAAAGGGCCAGCGTCCCAGTATCACCACCAAGTAGTGGAGGAGATTGGAATTGATGGTCTGCATAGTCTAGGCTTTTGTCTTCTCGCACTCATCAGTGGCTAGCAGAAATCAATAAGCAAATTAACACATAATTAAAGTGTGAGCCAGTTGGTGTAAGTGGGGATGTTAAAAGCGGGATGGCAGTGAATGTTTTAATATAATCAGGGACTGTGTTTTATATGTTTTCCACCTGTATCAGAAATGAACACATGATGTTGAAGAGCGCAGAGGACCTAAGCGGGTGAAACAAAACCAGGATTTCTCTCTCTGTCCAGGACTTCATCTACTTTGCTAGCTGCCATCTCCACAGTCCGTTTTGAAGAGGACCATCTGGAGCCTCCACATGCCTTGGTCTTCCCAGGGCAGAACAGCTACTCTCTGGGCCCTCAGAGTATAATGACGTCATTGCATCGTCCCTCACTTAACAAAGGGACTAATGCAGACTGTGGCCTGCGCTTCCCATGAGGTCCATAGCGGGGCGCTCTAGCCCACTTGCGGTCTTGTCTGAGCCTCTCCTAAAGGCATGACTTAAATAAAAAGTGGAACTCCGCTCCTGCCCAACCAGGACTCACTTCCCTTGCCTCAGGAAAGAGTGAAAGGAGAGAAGCTGGGGTCCTCAGCCTCCATGTCACTTTCCAGCACAGCAAAAAGCTCGGAGGCTTTTCAGGTAAACTTAGCTTTGCAGAATCCTCCTGAAGATCACTGAGGCAATTGTCCACTGCTGGTGACTCCTTTTGCCCTGGACTTTAATGGAAAGTCATCAGTGTTTTAAGCATAATGACACATTTGGGGGCCTTCAGCAGATGCTGTGGAGAGGGTTTAAGTGTATAAATAAAGGCACAAGAGTTTTGGCTTCTGAGTAGTAAGTTGTCACCTTCTGTGACTTTTGCCTGGTCATGTTACTTGACTATTCCCATGTTAGCCATGAAACTGGAGCCTACCCTCAGAACCTCATGGGCCTGTGGTGATGATAGGAGGCAAAGCACTTAGTTGGGTTTTTTTTTTTAAATTCCCTTTACACAAAAGTTATGTTCACAGTTGGCCTCAGTAAAATGTTTTGGTTTTTCTTCACTCTCTTCCCCTTAGGAAGCAACAATCTTTCTGAAAAAAATAAAACAAAAACAAAACAAAACAAAACAACCTAAGCATGGGAGATTTCATGAGGCAGTTTTTAAATTCATGCACAAGCCTCCTGTCTGAATCCTGGTCTGCAGAGTCGTTCCTGCAAGCTGTCTCTGCACAGACAGCCCTTTAATGACTTGACAGGCTGCCAAGGGGAAGAAGCCTGTGGTGGCGCGTCCAGCCAAGGAGTTACATTTTATTCTTCCTATTGAATTCAGGGAAGTCAGACTACAGCTTAGGTTGGGTTTTGTGGTTGTTTCAGTCTTCGTACTCTTCAGCACAGTCGTATGTGTGTAGTAATAGGAAGGAACGAATTATATGTTTGTTCTAAGTGAATCATAGAACACATAACCCCTCCAAAAAAATGATCACTGAGACCTACCAATCATACTTATAACACTGGTGACTGTCCCCTCCTTTTTAAGTAACACTCAAAAGTGTAAAGTGTGTCTGTCCTTTGCAAATAAGAAACCATGTCTATGTCTATAAATCCTATACTGTAGTATTGTTTTTTGTAAATACAAATATACTACCGATTACATAGTGAACATTTTCCAACCTAGGAGTCTAAGACAGGATAAACCATCAGTAAACCACAGGCTTTTACAGTTGTAGTCAGCAATTAAAAAAATGAATAAGCCATGCATTAACATATAAGGACACATGTTAAAAAAATAAGTCTTAATGAAAAGAGGATTTATACAGAAAAGTGCACATTGCATTGATTTGCTTATATGCAGTTGTAGAATAGGCAACATTTTTAATACATGATGGGGAAGAAATATTAGAAGCGTGCTCATGTGGCCACATGGAACAGGGAAGGCCAGAGCACAGGAACTTTCTAGATGGTTGTAATGATCTATATCATGATAAGAGTTTGTCAATACTCAGAGAATATTCTGTTTAAATCTGTGGGCTTTTGGCTGGGGAGATGGCTCAGTGTTTAATCTACCACTCCTGTAGAGGACACAAGTTGGCCTCTCAGCATCTATAACTGGTGGCTCACAACTGCCTGTAACACAAGCTCCAGAGGAAATGATGTCCTCTTCCGGTCTCCCTGAGCACCTGCATATGTGTGCACATGCCCTTGTAGAAACACAAAAACATACAAAAATTGTATTTTAAATTGTGCATCTCATGTATGTACATTTTATACGTAAAAAACAATAGATACTGAAAATGTTTGAGGGAAGTGAACTTGTGTGTACATCATATTTAAAAACAATAAAAATGGACTGCTTAATGAACAAAGAAGTAGACAAATGGATATGTAATACAGCAACTTTAATTAAAAAATTAATTCTAGAATCTAATTGTATTTATAAGAATGTTCTCTATAGAACTTAATCTACTTTTCTATAAACTTGGACATTTTTACATTTCAAGTCACAGTGAGAAAATAATATACTGTGATTATATGTCAAATATACTTATGAAACATGTTAAAGGTTGATTAAATCAATAATGCCCACAGAATAGAATGCAGTATAAGCATGATTGAATACTTCGGTGCTATTTAGACTCTTATCATATTTGTAATAGAATTGAAAAAAACATGTAGGATTGAGGAAGTAGCCTCAGGTGGTAAAGTGATTATCTTGTAAGCAGGATACCCCAGAGCCAACGTAAAACAAACAAACAAACAAACAAACTGCAGGCCCCATGGCAGTGTGAGGTATAACCCAGAGCTATGGAAGTGGAGTCATGTGACTCCCTGGAGCCTTCTGATTTACTCAGTGAGTCCTAGCTCAGGAAAACAAAACAAAACAGAACAATGAAAAGTCCACACAAAACAGAAAAATCTCTGCCTAAAAAAATATAGATGGTATCCAAGAATGGCACCCTAGTTTGTTCTCTAGCATTCTCAAACATGGTCACGATGCACACACGCACATTTGTATAGCCATGCTGGGTACCCCTCCCTCAACCCCACGATCGTAAATGCTGAGTCCATTGAAGTCAAGAATGTGGCTCCAATTAAAGTGTTTTCCTCCAGGACATTTGGGGAAATGTCTCTCTTCCTAAAGAGAATGATCTATTTCTTTGTATTCCCAAAGTTTGAGTTTCATTCTTGTGTCTTTTTTGAACATAGTTTATTGTTATCGTGTCTCCTTTAGCTCTTCAAAAACAAATAGAAAAAAAAGGCAAAGAGAAAAAAACAACTTGTAATGTCTGCTCCTGAGCCCCAGCGCTACCTGCATCACAGATCAAAGCCATGGTTCCAGATTGTTTTCATTGCTTGAAATAGTATGCATCCTTCATGGGAGAGTCTCTAGTTGAAAACAAACAAACAAATAAACAAACAAACAAAAAGTAGATAATCCAGTACTATTTTTCACTGGACACTCTATGAATGCATGCAAGATACAAAATTATAAGGGGCATTTACTTTCAGTGCTTATATCACTATAGTTTAAATATCACAATTTGGAAGTTAGAAGGACGATTCTCTTTGTGCTAATAGCAAGCTATATAAAAATTCAAGACATGTCAAATTAGCCACTCAAAGTTTTAATGATTAGGAATGTTGACAGTCCCGGTAGTGATTTAATGTGCTAGAGGGGCAACACACAAGCAAAACACCCACTGGCTACTGTTCACTTGCTCGTTGTAGGAGAGACTACAGTCCCCATTTTATCCTTTTCTCTGGCTCTTTCAACAACAGATAAAACCACAGAACCACCCAGCCTGCATGCCAGCTCATGAGCCCAGACAGCAGTTTGCCTTTCCCAGTAGCAGCCCACGGCCCATCCCTGAACTTTCCAGATAACCTTTGTGGCCATGTATTGTGATGTCTGTCTAAACAATACAACGCTTCATTATTGTGTTACGTAAGTGCCTGAGATTTAAACTGAAGATTGTCTTTCCCTGGTGTTGATTTGAATCCAAGAGATTTTAGGAAAAATTAGAAAATATGGGTGCATGCTTTCTTATTCTTCATATAGATTTATTGAAAAGTGGTAGATGCGCTTTACAGTTTCTGAAAATGGCATGCAGTGCCAAACAATTTCTCAGCCTTACTCTGGTAGCAGCTTCCAAACAAGTGTATTTCATCTATTCCTAGGATACATTCTCGCCATTATACAAATTGATACTATTGACTATTGGAATTTAATTTTTCTCTCTTATACTATTGACTATTGGAATTTAATTTTTTATCTGATTTACATCATATGTTTTCTTCTCACCTACCCACCTCACTCTGCCTGTGATTTCTTGATTCTCTTAGTGCGTTATACCCAATAGACAAAATAGTTATCAATCAAATATCAATAGTCAATTTGATATTCTGTTTTGATTTTGAAAAACTCCGGTTTGGCATCCTACTCATTGCTTTAGCTTCATGTTTCTGTTTTGTTCATATACATAAAATTTTCCCTCTTCTCTTTCATGTTCAACTTGGCTTTAAGCACAGAGATGAGGGGACGATTAAACAGACGTAACTCAATAAATGTAATAAATCACCTAAGCAGACTTCAAGGCAAAATCGCACCATCATTTCAGTAGATTCAGAATAGTCCTGGGACAAAATCCCAGGTGCCTTCATTATAAAAGTCTAAATAAGATAGAGCAAGAGATAGCACACTCCACATAATAAAGGCTATATATGACAAACACCTAGCCAACATTATTCTAAGCAGAGAAAAGCCTCAAAGCAACCCCATTAAAATCAGGAATTAAGTAGAAAACTATGGCTGCCCCCTCTCCCCTCTAACCTTCTTTCCCTCCTACCTGGTGTTGGGAAGGTAGAAATGTAAGAAACCCCAATTAAAATAGATTTTACAAAATGACCAACAGAAGTCTATCTCCCATGAACAATCACTGCTCATTCTCACCCACTCATTTTTCAATATAGTGCTTGAAGCACTAGCTAGAGTGTAAGACCCCCAGCACGGTGGTCTTAACGTGGAGACCCCCACCAAGAACCAGCGAGACCAAGGTTTCGGTTGCAACACGCAAGAGGCTTTATTGTAGGGGGACGGGTACCCGGGCGTCTCAGTCTCTGGAGAGGCTGGCGCGCCGAGCGAGTCTTTTGGGGGCCTTTTATAGGGATTTTAGCAGGAAGCACGGGTACAGAAGCAAGAAGCATAGTTACAGGGCTCTGATTGGTAAATTTAAATGAGGCGAGGTTATGGCCCGGTCATCAGATGGAGTTTACCCGTTCTCTGGGCCAGGTGGCCGACCATAAATATCTTGTTTGACAAGGACAAACTGTTTCTGTTATCTCGGCATGCTTTTATCTTTTTCCTCTGGGCCCCAGGCCTCATCTTATCCTGGGAACCTATTATTCTAGTCTTGCCTTGCAAGATAGCGGTACTGCTGCTATGCTTGCTATGGCGGGTGCACAGGGGAGGGGGTCTTACATTCCCCCCTCTTGTTGTAAATTGAATGAAATCTTTCATTCAATGACCTCTGGTTCTACCTGTTGGAGCTGTTGGTATTGTTGGGTTAGAACCAAGGCCTGTACAACCGATAGGCGGTCTCGGATGAATTGCATCAGTCTGTTAAGGATGCAGGGCCCAAAAAGTAGGAGCAGGATAATAATTAACAAAGGGCCTGTTATGATAGATATTAAAGTGGTGAACCAAGGAGCCTTATTAAACCAGTTTTCATACCAAGTCCGTCCTGATTTAAATTGTAACTGTCGCTGCTTGAGCCTTTCTCGCAGCTTAGACATATTATCTCTGACTACTCCTGTATGGTCAGCATAAAAACAACATTTTTCCTTGAGGGCTGCACAGAGCCCACCCTCTTTCAGGAACAAGATATCTAACCCTCTACGATTTTGGAGCACTACCTCTGAGAGGGAGGTCAGGGACTGCTCTAGGGCACTGATGGATTCTTTTAATGCTTGGAGGTCTGCATTCATGGCCTGTTGTAACTGCTGGAAGTGAGTGACCTGAGTGAGAGCAGCTGTCCCAGTCCCGATTCCTGCAGCGATCCCCCCGACTCCCAATAGCAGTGTCAAAGTAATGGATATTGGCTCTCAGGGGTAGCGATTGATCCTTGGCCGCCTTGACGTGAGCAGCGTGGATCCAGGTGGCAATTCCGTCAACCTTGAGAGCCGTTGGGGTGGTCAGGAGTACTGTGTAGGGTCCCTTCCAGCAGGGTTCAAGGTTCTTAGCCCGGTGGCGTCGGACCCAACCGTAGTCTCCAACCTGGAAGGGGTGAGGGGCCAGGGGCTTATCAAGTTGGTCCTTATAAGCGCGGGCTAGGGGTTTTTATACCTCATTTAGCACCTCTTGGAGGGCTCTTAGGTGTGCCTGGAGGGAAGGCCTGGTGGCGAAGAAGCCGATATCTGGGTCAAGGAAGTGAACAATAGGAACATGTGAACCATAGACAATCTCAAAAGGAGTAAGCCCATGTGGGCCAGGGGTGTTCCTAACCCTGTATAGGGCCAGGGGTAGTAGGACCACCCAGTCCTTAGTGCCAGCTGCAAGCGTCAATTTGGTTAAAGTTTCTTTAATAGATCTGTTCATGCGTTCTACCTGTCCTGAACTCTGGGGTCTGTATGAACAATGTAATTTACAATTAATCTTCAACAGTTTGGCCACCTGCTGGCTTACCTGAGAGACGAAGGCTGGTCCGTTGTCGGACCCGATTACCTGTGGCATCCCGTAGCGAGGGAAAATATCATCTAAAAGCTTCTTGGAAACCACCTTGGCCGTCTCATGTTTGGTGGGGAAGGCTTCAGTCCATCCTGAAAAAGTATCTATGAAGACCAGCAGGTACCAGTACCCGTATATACCTGGTTTGACCTCCGTGAAGTCAATTTTTTAATGGGTCCCTGGCCGGTGTCCTCGGACCCTAGTTCCTGACAGGTTCAAGGACCTGTTATTATTGACCAACGCGCAGGGCCGGCAATTGTCAGCGGCTCTCTGGAGGAGGGCCTCCTTTTTTTTTTTTAATAGGTAAAAGTCCGTCTCTTTTTTCTCGAGGAGGGTCTTTATTTTCTGAGCACTTAAATGAGTGAGTTTATGGAAGTAGTCAATCAAATAGTTAGTTTCTTTTGAGGGGATGACTACCTTGTCTTGATACCGCCAATGGTTGGGGCCTTCAGGGAGAGCGCCCATCTTGTGAAGTCTCTGTATGTCGTCGTTGGTGAATTTTTAACTCCGGTCCTGCTGTCCTGGCGCTCCGGTGTCCTCTTGTAAGGAGAGTGCCTCGAGAGTGTCGAGGGGTCTTGTAGCGGCTTGGCGGGCTGTCTCGTCAGCCAGCCGATTACCTCGAGCCTCAGGGGAGTCCCCTTTCTGGTGGCCCGGGCAATGGATGATGTTGAGCTGCTGGGATAAAAAGAGGGCCTTCGGGAGGGCCAGGATTTCAGTATTATTTTTAATTTTTTTACCTTCTGAGGTGAGGAGTTCTCGGCGCCGATAGATTTTTCCATGTACGTGGGCCGTGGCGAAGGCATGCCGGCTGTCTGTATATACTGTTAGCCTCTTTCTTTTTGCCAGCTCCAGGGCCTTGGTCAGGGCGATCAGTTCAGCACGCTGGGCGGAGGTCCCTGGGGGCAGAGGGCTGGCCCATATTACCTGGTTGGTGGTGGTGATAGCCGCTCCGGCCCGTCGTGTCCCATTATCCAGGAAGCTGCTCCCATCCGTATACCAAACGAAGTCGGTTGTAAGATGTACTTTTCTCTCGGTGGTCCAGCGGTAAGGCTTCCCGCCAGTCGCTCCTTGCACCCAGGCAGTCTTTGTTGTCAGGGGCCCCGGTGCGGTGGTGAGGACGGAGTGCTGAGCTCCCGTATCCACCAAGAAGGTGACACGTTGCCCCCCCCACATTTAGAGTTAGCCGGGGTTCAGGGGGAGGCTCCTGACCCGGACTTCTTCAGTCTTTTAGGTTGAGGAGAGCCGCGGAGGGGGGGTCTTACGGGGCCCTTTGGGACGCCTGGGACAGTCCCGTACCCAGTGGCCTCTTTTTTTACAATAGGCACATTGGTCCTTATCCACAGGGGTTTTTCTCCGTTCTCCCTGGCCCTGACTATCCTGGCGCCCTGAAACTACAGTGGCCAACAGTCTACTCATTTCCCTATGTCTCTTCTTATCTCTAGCATTTTTTCTTTCTTCCGCTTCTTTTCTCAATCTCTCTTCCTTTTCTTCGGACTCTTTCCTAAGCCTTTTTTTTTTCCGGTGTCTCTCTCTTATTATAAACTTTCTCTGCCTCCTTTAAAAGATCCTGAACTGTACTTTTCTTGAGTTCTTCTAATCTCTTTAATTTGCGTCTGATATCTGGGGCAGATTGCCAGACAAAGGACATGGCCAGGGTGGTGGCCTGGAGAGGGTCCTCAGGGTTATATGGAGTGTAAACCCTGTAAGCCTCTTTTAGATGCTCAAGAAAAGCTGACAGCGTTTTATCTGTTTTCTGAGTAACCATCTTAACCTGGGCCAAATTGGTGGGCCGCCTGGCGGCTTTTTGGAGACCCGCTATAAGCAGCTGGCGATAAAGACGTAGGTGGGCCCTACCTTTCTCAGTGTTGAAGTCCCAGTCGGGTCGTTCTAAGGGGAAAGCACTGTTGATCTCATTTGGCAGCTGGGTAGGCCGTCCATTAGCTCCTGGGACGCTCTTGCATGCCTCCAGAAGGACGCGCTGCTTCTCTTCGGAGGTGAGGAGCGTCTGTAGGAGTAGTTGGCAGTCGTCCCAGGTGGGTTGATGAGTGACTAGAATAGACTCAATAAGGGAAGTTAACCGGGAGGGATCTTTAGAGAAAGGAGGGTTATTCTTTTTTCAGTTATAAAGATCTGAGGCAGAAAACGGCCAATATTGCATCTGGCCACCCGTGCCAGCTCGAAAGGGGAAGGCCTGAGAGGTCTGGGGTGGAACTTCGCGCCGGCTACGGAGTCGGCCGGCCATTGGTGAGGCCTCGGGCGCTGCGGCGGGAGCAATATCCTCAGGGCGGGGCCCGGGTCTGGAGCACGCAGGTGGCGGCGGCGCAATATTCTCAGGTGGCCCCGGCAAGGGAGGAGCCGAGGGAGTCGGGGGTCCGGCCGGTGAGGCTGGGCCTGGGGCCGCTGGGGCCCGATAAGGGGGTGGTTCTTCGGTTAGGAGGTCAAGGAGGGGCCCCTCGTCCGGCGGCAGGACCTTAGGGGGGGGCGGACAACGGCGGGATAGAGACCAGTCCCAGAGGGGGCCGCCGGAGTGGGGACTAGGGGAGGTGCTAAGGCGGGCGTGGTAAGAGAAGTGGGGATAGGAGGGGGCTGAGTGAGGAAAGGTCTGACCCATGGAGGGGGGTCACGAACAAGAGATTTTTAAGTCATTATGTAGGGGACCTGGTCCGGATGACCGTGTGGTCCAGGGTCCATAATTTTGGACTTGACCTGTAAAATGAGAGAAAGGTTAAAAGTGCCATCTCGTGGCCACCTGGTGTTAAACGTGGGCCATTCGGTGGACCAGAAAGTCTCCCATTTGCCCTTGCGGACTTCTACTGACAGATTGTGTGCAATGACACGGACCTCTCTGAAATGCTGTAAAGTAAGGGTTAGCGGGGTGACAAGGGTCTGACCCATGGTACCAAAAACATAAAACGAAAGACAACAGAGGAAAACTAGACACAAAAGACCAAAAACAGCCTGCGCGGGACGCTTGCGCCAAAGCGAAAACAAAACAGAGGTTGGAGACCGCGGCTCGGGCGCCGCAGGGAATCCGGATTCCTCGTCTCCCAGATGAGGCGAATAGCCTCTCAGATGGGCCAGGGCCCCAAATAACCCTGGGGTAGACAGGGTTCTGGTGGGACGGAGAGTCCCTACGGAATCCCGCCGGGACATCTCCCGGGGGCACAAGGAAGAAGTCCGAGTTCGTCAACTCCTTCTAGTCCTTGCCAGATTCAGGGAGTCTGCGTAGACACCGAGACATGTAACGATTAACAAAGAGACGAAATGACAACAACGAAACAACGACTAAGCCGGCCGGCACAAAGGCTTACCTCCCGAATTTGGGTCGGTGGTCCCTGGGCGGGGGTCTCTATCTCGGTGGGACCTCAAAATGTAAGACCCCCAGCACGGTGATCTTAACGTGGAGACCCCCACCAAGAACCAGCGAGACCAAGGTTTCGGTTGCAACACGCAAGAGGCTTTATTGTAGGGGGACGGGTACCCGGGCGTCTCAGTCTCTGGAGAGGCTGGCGCGCCGAGCGAGTCTTTTGGGGGCCTTTTATAGGGATTTTAGCGGGAAGCGCGGGTACAGAAGTGAGAAGCATAGTTACAGGGCTCTGGTAAATTTAAATGAGGCGAGGTTATGGCCCGGTCATCAGATGGGCTCTAGGAACAGGGGAGTTTACCCGTTCTCTGGGCCAGGTGGCCGACCATAAATATCTTGTTTGACAAGGACAAACTGTTTCTGTTATCTCGGCATGCTTTTATCTTTTTCCTCTGGGCCCCAGGCCTTATCTTATCCCGGGAACCTATTATTCTAGTCTTGCCTTGCAAGATAGCGGTACTGCTGCTATGCTTGCTATGGTGGGTGCACAGGGGAGGGGGTCTTACAAGAGAAACAGGTAAGTAAAAAATTTAAAGGATGCTAGTTGAAAAAGAAAAGTCAATTTATCTATATTGTCAGATGTTATATTACAAAAAGCAATCCCAAAAATTATTCCAGAAAACATCTATAAGTGATCAACATTTTCAGCAAAATATCAGGCTACAACATCAGCTTGAAAGATCAGTAGCCTTTCTATAAGTCAATGACAAAATGCTGATACAGATCATGGAAACACTCTCATTCAGAAAACCTTAAAACATGTTTAGAAATAAACCACAGAAGTGAAAGACCTCTACAATGAAAGCTTTTAATCTCTAAAGAAAGAGATGGAGACACCAAAAAATGAAAATATCTCAGATGCTCACAGATTGGTAGAATTAAAATTGTGAAAATGATCATCCTAACAAGAGAAATGTACAGATTCAATGTACTTACAATCAAAATCTCCATAGCATTCTTTACAGAAACAGGAAAAACATCCTGAGGTTCACATGCATTCACAGCAGATCCCAGGGAGCCAAAGCAATCCTGAGCAAAAAAAGCAATGCTAGAGTGAATGCCACACCAGATTTCTAGGGACACTGCAGAGCCAAAGCAGTAAAAACAGCATGCTTTGACACAAAAACAGATATGTAGATCTATGGAAGAAAGTAGCAGACCCAAAAAAAAGTACATGTAACTACAACAAAACTTAATGTTGACAAGGATGCCAAATGTATACATTGGAGATAAAAATAAGCTTTCAATAAAGTGTTTCTAGGATATAAAGAACATTGTATATTATTAAAGGTTTCAATAAAGCAAAAAAGGCACATAACAGCAAACCATAACAATATATGAAGCAAAAACTGACAGACTTGAGAAACAGACATTTCTACAACAGTTGGACATTTTAGTAATCTTCACTCAATATTGGATAATGCTCCCAGACATAAAATATACCAGGAAACAAAGATAATAAACCAACTAAATCAACTGCACATGTGCATGTACACACACACACACACACACACACACACACACACACACACACACACACGATAGGAGCTATTCTACGTAAGAAAATTAAAATGAAGTTTTTTTTCGTTTACCTAGGGAAAATTCTCTAGCTAGACCTTATGTAGAACAAAAATTAAATCAAAATTATTTTCTTTTTTTTTTCTATTTTTTTTTATTAATTTATTCTTGTTACATCTCAATGGTTATCCCTTCCCTTGTATCCTCCCGTTCTTCCCTCCCTCCCATTTTCCCCTTACTCCCCTCCCCTATGACTGTTCCTGAGGGGGATTACCTCCCCCTCTATATGTTCATAGGGTATCAAGTCTCTTCTTGGTAACCTGCTGTCCTTCCTCTGAGTGCCATCAGGTCTCCCCCTCCAGGGGACATAATTTTGCCCAGTCACTTAGAAGAAAAAATGGGCAAAATTATTTTCAAATAACAACCTCCAAATCATGTCCTCTGATTATGATTATATGGAGTGAGAAATCAATAATAGGCTGGTGAGACGGCTCAGCAGCTAGAGGTGCCTGCAAGTAAGCCTGATGATCTGAGTTCATTCCCTGGGCCAAGATGATAGAAAGGAGAGCCAACTCTTTTGGGTTGTTCTACAACCTCCATATATGTATGTGTATGGCCTCCATGTGCCATACACATATACACACAAACACAAAGTAATAAGTAAGCACACTAAAAACAAATACCACAAAAAAACAATCTAAGAGGAAAAAGTTTTACTTTAGTTTACAGTTCCACAGAGATACAGTCTGTCATGGCAGGGAGGGATATCAGCAGCAATAAGAAGCTGGCAGGTGACACTGTGTCCCCACTCAGGAAGCTGAGATTGAATAGTGAGCAAGGCCAGGGTATAAAGCCTCAAGGCAAACCCCCTATTGGCCCACTTACTCCAGCAGATGTACACCTCCTAAAGGTTCCTCAACCTTCTCAAACTCACCACCATCTGGGGACAAAGTACTTAAACACATGAGCCTATGGGGTGTATTTCATAGCTAGCCACAACAGTACACTAACAATAATAATCCCAATAGAAATTAAGAAAACAACTGCAACCAAAGCATTGTGAAAGCCATAAAATACTAAAATATTTAGAAAACTAAGAATATGAAGACATTGCTGAAAGAATTTAAAAAGAAGAAAGATATCAAATGTCCTTTTATCAAAAGCCTTAAGGCTGAGATACCAATAGTATTAAATTCCATATGAAGAACCAGCACCATTTCTATCCAAGTCCCAATGGTGGCATTTTGTAGAAATAAAGAATTACTTCTAAAATTCAGACTGACTCTTAGGACACCACAAATAGACAAAACAACCTTGAAAAGAAAAACAAAGCTGGGACATCCTCCCAGTTAATGTCTGTAACCAAACTACATGTTCCTGAAGTAAAGGCAGTCACAAGTCAGGGGCATAGCAGAGGGCAATGAGGGAATCTCTCCAACACAGTGGGAGGTGGTGTTTTATGGAGGCTGCAAGACCATCCCATGGACAATTGGTGGCCTTTTCAAAATGATGCTGGGGAAACTGGACACCCACGCACAGAATAGCCAAGGTGACCATCTATCCTCTAACATGATATAAAAACAATCAACTGAAAATAAATCAAAAGCTAAACTTGAAAGCTGCAACTTTGAAATTCATAAATAAAAGCACGAAACCTTTATGACATTGGATTTCCTAGATGTGGTACCAAAATACACTGGTAATAAAAGAAACACACACACACACACACACACACACACACACACACACACACACACACACACACACGCATTCTACTTTAGAATAAAATCGCTTCACGTCAAAAGACACTGCCAAAAATAAGAAGGAGGAGGAGGAGGAGGAGAACAAGAAGAAGAAGAGGAAGAGGAAAAAAGAAAAGATGGAGAAGATACATTAGAAAATTGAACCCTAGCCAGGCTGTGGTGTCACACACCTTTAATCTCAGCACTCGGGAAGCAGAAGCAGGTGGATCTTTGTGAGTTCAAGGTCAACCTGGTCTACAGAGTGAGTTCCAAGACAGCCAACGATATACACAGAGAAACTCTGTCTATGAAAGGAGGGAGAAAAAAATGAACTCTATGCCCAGAAGACCCATGCATAGAAAGACCTCCATGCCTTGTTAATAGGAATGCAACAACTAAGAAGAGTGTGCACTTGGGAGGCAGAGGCAGGCGGATCACTGTGAATTCGAGACCAGCCTGGTCTACAAAGTGAGTCCAGGACAGCCAAAGCCACACAGAGAAACCTTGTCTCAAAACACCAAAAAAAAAAAGTGTGATAATTCTTCAAAAAAACTAAAAATAGAATGCTTTTAGTGAACATATGCTCTTTAAGATACATATGTACATTATAGGGTATTTTGGGTAACTCTTCAGGTAGCAAACTGTCTCTGTCATCTTCTCATTTGCACTCCCCATGTGCTCATGTAATCAATTTTATTCCTTCTCAAATCTCTAATGGGGTTAAAGATCAGATAGTCTAGTTTTACAATTAGGCTTAGTTGTTTAGGGGTTAAGATGTTTCTAGGTCTAGATAGATGTTTTAAGTTAATAAAGATGAAATGTGATAGATACTGATTTACATTCAGAATTTTAGGTGCACAAAGACAGGAAAGATGTTTTCTTCAAGGCTGCCAAATACAAATAGCCAAAACTAAGAACGTAACATTTATATACTCTCTGATTGTGTCATGGTTCTTCTTGCTGTAGGTAGTTTATTGCATATATGTGTAATAATATAAATGTATATGTAAAAAAATTTTAAATTAATAAAAAAGGAAAAAAGATACATATGTACACCACTGATGATATCAGCATTATTAACCATAGCTGAAATGTGGGAGCGACAGAAGTATCTGTTAACAGATGAGTGAATGAGAAAACTTGTGTGTGTGTGTCATTTGCTATAGTATAGATGAACCTCTAGGACATTTTTAAATATAGTTTTATTTTTTAATTAGCATACAAAATTTTAGATATCTCCGTCATTCCTAAACAAAGTATGCCATAGCTCATTCTCTCTACGGTTCTTCAACCTCTTTTCTCCATTACTCTCTAAACTTTCTGCTTTTGTGTGTCCGTACACACACACACACACACACACACACACACACACACATACACACAACATTACACCACACTGTACCTATTTTATCCTCTCTTGGTCTCATTTAAATTTTTTTTTAATTTCTGAATCAAATAGTCACAAAAGCACACACTTTCTGATGCTAATTATGTGAAGTATGCAGAGGCAAAAGCAAGGTAGGATGGTGGTTTACGTTGTGAAAGGAGTGAGGACAAATGGGAGATAGAGTTGTGTTGGTTGTTTTTTTTTTTTAACCTATTTTAATTGGGGATTTTTAAATCTCTACCTTCCTACTCAGCACCCCAACACCAGATAGGAAAGAAAGAAGGTTAGTAAAGAGAGGGGGTATAGTTTTATTTTTTAGTACTTCTGGCTGTTTAGGGTCTTGTTCTTTGGGACAATACCAATCTCAGTCACTAGGATATCGAACAACCCAGCTAAACAGCAAACAGCAAGCACCAAGCAGACCAACAGCTTTCTTCCTCCTCAAAGCATTCTTTGAAGCATCCCTTTTCTGTCTCTGGGCTCTGATCTTTATACCCTCTCTGAGTCCTCAGAATTCAACTAACTCCAGCTGGCAAAGACCACGCCCCTCTCTGAGCTGCAGGAGGCAATTATCAGCTGTGGATAAACTAAGGCAGCCCCATTTCTCACAGTTGGGATGAAAACAAAAACATTTACACAACACAACTGAGTGTTTACAGAAACCAGAACTTCCACTACAGAATTCCAATTTGCAATGTGGAGACAGTGCTGGAGGTGGATAATGATGCTATTTTGTTTGCCCTAAAACAAGAATATGCCTAAACATCCATCCATGCACCTAAAAAAAAGTTAAGATGGCAAAATTTATGTGTACATTACCCCAATTCAAAATCTTCCATGGAATGTGTATTTCAATACCCACGTAAACTTTGTCTGTATCCTCCCGTGGAGTAACATGGGGATTTAGGGGGAAGTAAATACTTAATTTCATAATACCCTTATACTAAATGAGATAGTACTTAGCCACTCTGCCTTTGCTTTAAGTATAAAAGCTCTGCAAAGTGGAGCTATTTATAAATTGGAATTATGACAGAGATAGATGTAACGAATGATTGCCTGCAGAGAGGAAAGCAGTGCTCCAGCACCTGGGTGTTCTTGTTTGTTTATATCATGTGTTTACAGAAAATTTTTAATCTGTCATCTTTTACTGTGGTAATATTAACATCCGGCCTCATTTCTTTTTATGGAGAAGACAAATCAAAATGTTAACCGTCTCTCTGAATGCCTGAACATAAACCCGGAGAGCTTTAGGTCCTTCCGTAATCTGGTTGTACAATGGCTGTATGCAAGTCAGTCCTCAAGAGTCCGTATGGCCTTCCCCAAGTCCTCAAAGCCCTTCCACAAAGAAGCACGCTGGCTATCTTTAAAGCAGTACTTTTCTTTTTCTGAGATTAAAGGGTTAAGAGGACATTCAGAGGACATGGCTGACCTGAGCTTGTTATTAAACGGCTGATGGCATGGTTTTGGCAGGCCGTGTGGTGACACTGGCTTCCACAAGAGAGGATGTTTTGGAAAATGATAATGTATGTGACTGTCTGTGCCAGTCCATCCTGTGTTGGCAGAGGCCCCGTCCTAGTGTCTGCTTCCTTTGGTTTGGTTTATCCTATTCTTCAGTACTGTGAGTTCATATTCTTTCCAAGACTCTGGAAAGGGACTTTCCTTTTCTTTTTTTCTTTTCTTTTTCTTTCTTCCTTTCTTTTTCTTTTTTTTTTTTCTTTTTCTTTTTTCTTTTCTTTTCTTTCTTTCTTTTTTTCTTAGCATCAGATGAGATTTTACTACAAAACCTCAAACCATACTAAATTTGACCACTCTGAAACATGCCATTGACTTGGAGTTCCAGGGATCTACTTTAAGATTGTCTCTTTTTCAAAATTTTCCCTTAAAGGAAGTAGACAGCCAGTCTTTGTGTCTTCTACGAGGTGGTTGTTATTTAGAGTCCTGTCATCAGTTCTAAGATTTTTGCTAAGTAGAGAAATCGTGTCTGGTTACAAAGTGTCCAGCGTTCACCACCATCAAATGTGAGACTGGAGGATAGACATTGTGAGGATATATTCCTTCTCCTTACAGTCAAGACTCATTTGGAGGAGGAAGTATAAGACTGTACCACACTGATTGTCCAATTTTCATTCACCAACTTAATGACATCAGCATAGCAGAGTCAGGAAGGAGAAAGAGAATAAACTTGGTACAAGCCCCATCATATGACGCTTACTAACTGGTTCCAGAAATCATTTCTTTCTTACCAGTGCTTTCCTTTCATTGTGTTTAGGAGGTTGTGTTTGTGGTCGTGTCTTTGGCCTCATCATCTTGAGGAGAAACAAGCACGTGTGTAAGCACCTTTACTCTTACATTTCAAAAGAGCCAGTAAGCACCACAGACGTAAGTGGGAGCATAGATTATGCCTAGCTTCGTTCCCCACACCGCAGCCTGTTTTCTCCCATGGCTATTTTATTTAATTCCTTAGAACCACTAACAGTGATTTAAAAGATTTTGAATACCAAATATATATATATATATATACGTGGGTGTGAATGTGAGATGTTTTGGTTTTGAATCATATGTATATGGGCTTTCCTAATGAATCAGGGGAGGGGGGACCCAATGATGTCATTGGAACAGGGCCATGGTGCCCTGTCAGTCACAAGAGCACATCTTGCCTATGGTACTTTCCATTGTCTGAGCTCCTTTGCTCATCTTCTGCTTTGCTCTTTATAATCGCATGATTAATAATGACTATCAGTGTAGCAGGACAGACAGGTCACATATGCACTGCTTAAGTAAAGACCAACGTTGTGTGTCCCTGAGCAGCTTGTGCCTTATACATGCTCTGCCACCCTGCTGCCTCTCCTTTAAGCATCTATGAGCAATGCTTTGGCTGTAACTACCTGTATTGTTCTCTTGACATGGTAATTTTTGAGGGTGAGTACTCTACATAAAATTGATGTGTTTACCATAAGTGTTTTAAAACACAGAAACCAATGGCGCGAGGCCAGTGCAGTGCGCTTCACAACAACATCATGATGCTTATACATGAAAGGAAAGTGGGAGGAGACAGCAAAAGGAGACACACACAAGCAAGAAAGCAGAAGGGGGCAGACCTATTTTGTAAACTATACTCTTATCAGAATTAGTTTACTGGGCCAGTCTCATTAGAAAAGAATGTTAATTCCTCTTTAAAAACCTCTACTTTTTTCAATAGCATTACATTAGTGTCCAAGTCAATGGTGATTCTGGTGGCGCCCAGCTGAATCAAACCAAAGCAAATATTATAACATTCAAAGAACAGGAGACTAGATAATAAAGATTAAATGTGTTACCCAGCATTTCAACATGATATTTTTCATCTACTTAAATTTATGTTTATGAATTGTAAATATAAATGCTGAGAATTGGCCATACACTTGACTCTAGTGAGGCACAGAGAGTCCATTGCCATCTGCACTGCAGCTCACCCTATTTCCTGATGAGAAGCTAGCAAACTTGATTGTTCTCCTTGAGCTCACAAGTGGCTTATGCTACACTGCGCCTTCTCCATCAACACTTCTTGTTTCCCCCTTTCCCTGATTATAACCGTCCTAGTGAACATGAAGCGGTACCTCATGGCATTTTGATCTGTATTTCTTTTTTAACTAATAGCATGGACCGCCTTGTCATTTACTTTTCATATCTTCTCTAGAGAGGCATCTGCTCACGTGCTTTACATACCTCTTCACTTAGGTTGTGCTGTGGTCTGAAGGTTGGTTTAGGAACCCAGTGCATACCTGGTATGTATTAAGTAGTATTAAATACCAATGTCTGCAACTGAAAAAGAAACTGCAGAATGTCCAGCCCTAAACAGGGCACCTATATCACCTGTATATCACATCCTCTGCCTTCCCAGGATTCAGGGATCATTGTAAAGAGGGGACAGAAAGAGTGTAAGAACCAGAGCCAGAGGGAGTAGATAGTCTTCCACACAAGGAAAATGTCTTCTGAACACAGCAGGGCAATTGTTCATATGAACTCACAACAGTTGAGACAGCATGCCTAAGCCCTATGTAAACTTAACCCAGACAAAAATCTAGCATAAAGAGGGGAGGCATGAAGTCCTATCCTTAGCTAAAAGATCTTTTAGCAATTGATAGATGCTGATCAAGAGAGAGTGAGAGTTTCTTTTAAAAAGTACAGTCCCTGGTGAGTGCCCATCCAGTGTGTACGGGCACACATCCTAGAGTGTATTGGGTCCCAGAACTCACATAAATAACTAGGCTGCTGTGACTATTGCCTGCAGTCCCAGCACTCAGAGCAAGCTGGATAGTCAATTGCTGAGGTCGAGATTTAACTGAGAGACCCTGCCTTAATAAATAAAAGGGATGGAGTAACCAAGGGAGATTCACAGTGCCAACTGTGGGCCTCCCTAGCCTATATAACCACACACATGTGCATTCATACTCATGTTAGTGCACATTTACATATAAACATATTATATACAGACACATAAAAATTGAAATCATTGTTTATGTCACTTGAACATGTGGAGACGATGACCTGTATGTTTTTATTAAGGTAAAGAATTCTGTACGGCTGTCCTGGACACTAGATCTAACCAGACAGAAGGCTAGTAAATATTTTCTTCCACTCATTTCACTTTGATGATGATTTTCTTTTTCTTTTTTTTTTTAAAGTCCTTGCTTTTGATGAATTTCAATTAATCTGCCTTTTCTTATTACCTTTTTGGGTGTCACTCATAAGATTTCAATCACCCTCATAGTTCCAGGGGCTCAAACAACTTCTTCCGGACTCCACGGGCATCTTTACACACATAGTGCACATAATAGAGTCAGGCACACATACAAAAAACAAACAAACAAACAAATAGATAAAATTTTGCTTCATTTTCAAAAGCATTGCCAATTTCAAGATTAATGAGATTTGCTCTTGGATTTTAAGAGTTGTTCAGTGTTAGTGCTTATATTATGCCCTTAATCTATTTTGAGTTATAATTCAGTTTGTAGGAAGAAAGAGTCCAATCTAAGAGTCCAATCTAAGCTTTTTTTACATTTAGTTGTCCCAGCACCACTTGTTAAAATAATACTTTTTGTCCATTGGATCACTGTCACATTTTGTTGAAAATCAGGTAGCCATAGACATGCAGGCTTATTTCTGAATTCTAGGTCTTGTCCCATGAGTTTATACATTAGCATTGTGTCACAATGTCATGATGTGCTAGCTGTTGTGGTCAACTTGAAGCAAACCTTCTTGAAAGAAGAACTTCAGATGAGAAAAGGCCGCCAGCAGATTGCCCGTGGATAAGTCTGTAGGGCATTTCCTTGATAAGTGGTTGATGGGAGAGGGCCCGGCCTCGCACAGCAGGAGGGGCCACTGGGGGATGTGCCAAGCTGAGCAAGCCAGGATGAACAAATCAGCAAGCAACGCTGCTCCAAGGCTTCGGCTTCAGTTCCTGCCTCCAGGTTCCCACCTGGAGTTCCTGCCTCGACTTCTCTTGATGATAATCTGTGATGTGGAAGTAGAAGACAAATAAAACCTTTTCTTCCCAAGTTGCTTTTTGTCATCATCTTTTATCACGGCTATAGAAACTCTAAGACAACACTTTCCCATCAATTGACTCTTCCCATACCCTTCTTCCCGTTCCTATCTGCTTCTGCTTCTTCCACCAAACGTTTTTATTGACATGCTACTGTCCAACATCTGGTTCTGAAAGAAAGCTACAGAAACCTATGAAAACACATCCACTTTACTACTATGGGGTTTGGGGTTAGGAATAAATTTAAACTCTGGGTGACCCTAATGAGGCTAAAATGAGCAAGGACATAGGAATAAAATATTAGGTTGGGATGGTAGAAAACCAAAAATGTCAGGTTTATGACCCAAGTTTTTTTTTTCTAGGATTGGGATATTGTTGGCTCCTTAGAACTGATTTTATTTTGGATTGTTTTGCAGCTTATCTTGCAGTGAAAATGTAGGGTGCTCATTATGTCATTGAT
Organism: Acomys minous; assembly: GCF_964271855.1. Lineage (NCBI taxonomy): Eukaryota > Metazoa > Chordata > Mammalia > Rodentia > Muridae > Acomys > Acomys minous. The sequence goes on from NC_140490.1 coordinate 72,203,726, forward strand.
ACCTTGAAGTGCCATTCATACTTTTCACAGGGAGAGCTAATTATGAACAGACATTCAAGGGATCTGGCTTACAAAGCAGACACTCTATTGCAGTCTCTGCTTACTTACTACTCAACAGAGCAGAACTGACACAGGCAGAACTGGAGTGTTATATAGAAGCATGACAGATTCACCACAAATTCCAGATCATTCTACAAAGGAAGGGTGGACTTATGGGACCTTATTATTGCAACCACACCAGATGCTCAGTCCAGCTGCCCTTCTGCCCAGATTAGGTATATGAGAATATTATAACACAAGAAATGGGTAGAATGAATGGAGAATTCCACCACCTAGTGCTTGATAAGCATCTTACTTATTCACATCTTAAGATTAATTACAACTGCCACAGGTGCCTGGTAGCAAGGTTAAGCATCAGAGCACTTATACTTGGTAGACTATTTGAACTCTACATTAAAAATAAAAGAAGTTTCTGTCTTTTTTTGAATTTTCTTAGTAGTATTAAAATGCAAACACTTTATCACTTTCTCAAACCTATCTGCTCATTTTTATATATTGGCACATGAATAATTTTATATCTGATTATTCTCTCCTTATTCATTTATTAAGTAATCTATCCAGGGGTTAGAGGTTTAGCTCAGTGGTAGAAAACTTGCCCAACATGTACAAGACCCTGGGTTTAATCCTCGCCTCTGAAAAACAAATCTATCTAATGTTTAGGCTTTTGCCTACAATGCCATTGTAACTTCATGGCTGCATTAAATCAATACATCACAGATGATTTACTTAATGACTCCACAAACTTCTTAAACTCAGGGATTTCAGTTAGGGACATTTCTCTTCATTAGAACCACAGAGTTCCTTCTACTTTTGTGGATAATGTAATCAAATAACCATTTGCCATACAGGACTGCCAACTCTGAATATTTCCTTTGTTTAATCATCTTTTATATTGTATTTGTTTTTATTATTTTCATTCATTATTCCTTGTGGTTTATGTTGTGTATACGTGTGCTAAACTGGCTTTCTCTGACAACTGGCTCTTCATTTTTCCCTATTGTCAATAAAATATTTTTCTAAATATGAAATGAGGTATGTCACACCTTCATTTTCAATGTCTTGTTTCCAGATTACAGCAATAAATAGCAGGAATTGTTTTTGAGAACATATAATTTAATGTATTAAAGATAAATATTCAGAAAATGCATACTATTGCACATCAAAATCTATAATTATTATGTATTTAAAAATGAGGAAGACCTAAATGAGTAACATTTCCTCCTCTTTCTTTTCTTTTCTTTTCTTTTCTTTTTTTTCTTTCTTTCTTTTTTTTTTTTTTTTTGGACAGGGTTTCCCTGTGTACCACTATGGAGCTCACTGTGTAAATCAGGCTGGCCTAGGACTCATAAGAGTTCTGCCTGCCTCTGTCTTCCTGGTGCTGAGACTAAAGGCATGTGCCATTGTGTCCAGCTTATCCTGACTTATTTCGTCAAAACTGACAACCTAAAATTGTAAAACTATATGCAGAAATAAGACAGCATTCTTAAAGGGCATGTCATTATTTGTAAAGTTACATTAAAATACATAAATGTTACTTGAATGACTGGTAAGCAGATGCAGAGGCTGTGTAGTATTGGAATGCATGAATCAGCTTTCTTTTCCTATGATAAAATAAAACAATTTAAAGGAGATTTCAGCCCAAGGTCAGCTGACCACAATTGCTTTGGACCTATGAAAACATAGAATAGAGTGGGGTTAAGGCAATGGTGTTGGGGGCATGGAAGGGGAGCCAAGCTTTCACATCTCCAAAAGAGTCTAACTTCCACATAGATCATAAAGGTTCTACCTATGTTCAATGGTGCCACAGGCTGGCACCCAGGACTTCAGATGCAGGATGCTGGGGTCATTTAAAATAGGAAACTTAACAGTAGCTTGTTTATTTTACATGTTTTTATTTAATGAATTTATTCAGATTACATCTCTATTTCTATCCCATCCCTTGTATCCTCCTGTTCCTCCCTCCCTCCCACTTTCACCCTATTCCCCTCCCCTAGGTCTGTGGCCAAGGGTGACCTTCTCCTCCATTATATGGTCACAGGCTATCAAGTCTCATCTTGGTAGCCTATTTATTCTCCCTACCACGGGAAAGTGGTCAAATATAGAGCAACAGAGTTCACATCTGAGTCAGTCCTCGCTCTCCACATAACTGTGGAGACTGTCTTGTCCATTGGCTAGATCTGAGAAGGAGTTTGATGTTTACTATTGTATTGTCCTTGGATGGTGCAGTAGTTTACACAGAGCCCCTGGGCCCAGTTCTGCCCATCATGATGTTCTTCTTGTAGTTTTCTAGGACCCTCTGGATCCTTCTGTTTCCCCATTCTCCTATATTTCTCTTACCTAGAGTCCCAGTAGCATGTCCTCACAACTATCCCAATCTCTTGGTAAGTGAAGACTTTCATGTGATATGCATCTTGGGCTGGTGCCCAATTATAAGTGAGTATACACCATGTGAGTCTTTCTGATTCTGGGTTAACTCACTCATAAACATTTCTAGTTCCATCCATTTGTCCACAAATTTTGGGATTTCCTTCTTTTTTGTAACTGAGTAGTATTCCATAGTGTAAATGTACCACAGTTTCTTTGTCCATTCTTCCACTGAGGGACACTTAGGTTGTTTCCAGGTTCTGGCTATTATGAATAAGGCTGCTATGAACATAGTTGAGCATATTACCTTGTTGTGTGGTGGAGCATCTTCTGGGTATATTTCAAGGTGTGGAATGGCTGGGTCTTTAGGAAGCCCTATTCCCAGTTTTCTGAGAAAGCACCAGATTGATTTCCAAAGTGGTTGTACAAGTTTGCATTCCCACCAGCAATGAAGGAGTGTTCCTCTTTCTCCACATCCTCGCCAGCATGTGCTGTCACTTGAATTTTTGATCTTAGCCATTCTGATGGGTGTATCTCAGGGTCATTTTGATTTGAAATTCTCTGATGACTAAAAATGTGGAGCATTTCTTTAAGTGTTTCTCAGCCATTCAATATTCCTCTGTTAAGAATTCTCTGTTTAGTTCTGAGCCCCATTTCTCAATTGGGTTATTTGTTTTGGTGGTGTTTAATTTCTTGAGTTCTTTATATATTTTAGATATTAGCCCTTTGTCAGACGTAGAGTTGGTGAAGATCTTTTCCCAGTCTGTAGGTTGTTGCTTTGTTCAATTGACGGTGTCTCCTGCCTTACAGAAGCTTCTCAGCCTCATGAGGTCCCATTTATTAATTGTTGACCTTAAGGCCTGGGCTGTTAGTGTTCTGTTCAGGAAGTTGTCTCCTGTGCCAGTGTGTTCCAGGCTCTTTCTCACTTTTTTTTCTAACTGACTTAGTGTCTTTGGTTTTATGTTGAGGTCTTTGATCCATCTGGACTTTAGTTTTGTGCATGGTGACAAATGTGGGTCTAATTGCATTTTTCTACATGTAGACATCCAGTTAGACCAGCACCATTTGTTGAAGATGCTATCCTTTTTCCATTGAATAGATTTGGCTTCTTTGTCAAAAATCAAGTGACTATATGTGTGTGGATTCATTTCTTGATCTTTGATTTGATTCCATTGATCAAGCAGCCTGTTGTTGTGCCAGTACCATGCTGTTTTAATTACTGTTGCTCTCTAGTACAGCTTGAGATCATGTATGGAGATCCTCCAGAGGATCTTTTATACAGGATTATTTTAGCTATTCTAGGTTTTTTTGTTTTTCCATATGAAGTTGAGAATTGATCTTTAAATGCCTTTAAAATTTGTTGTAGGTATTTTATAGGGATTACATTGAATCTGTAAGTTGCTTCTGGTAAGATGCCATTTTTACTATGTTAATTTTCCTGATCCATGGACAAGGGAGATCCTTCCATCTTCTGATATCATCTTCGATCTTTTTCTTTAGAGATTTAAAGTTTCTTTCACACAAGTCCTTCACTGCTTGGTTAGAGTTATTTCTAGATATTTTATATTGCTTGCGGCTCTCATGAAGTTAGGGTGTAGTCTTCCTAATTTCTTCCTCTGTTTGATTGTCAATTGTATATAAGAAGGTTACTGATGTTTTTGAGTTAATTTTGTATCCAGCCATTTTGCTGAAGGTGTTTTTCAGCTGTGGGAGTTCTCTGGTAGAATTTTGGGGGTCACCTGTGTACACTATCATCTGTTCTGCAAATAGGGATAATTTGACTTCCCCCTTTCCCATTTGGATCCCCTTGATCTCCTTTTGTTATCTTATTGCTCTGGATAGAATTTCAAGTACTATATTGAAGAGATATGAAGAAAGTGGGCAGCTTTGTCTGGTCCCTAATTTTAGAGAAATTTCATTCAGTACCTCTCCATTAAATTTGATTTTCGCTATGGGCTTGCTGTATATATCCTTTATTATATTGAGGTATGTGCCTTGTATCCTTGATCTCTCGAAGACTTTAAACATGAATGGGTATTGGATTTTATCGAATGCTTTTTCTGAGTTTCAGGTGATGATCATGTGATTTTTCCCTTCAGTTTGTTTATATGGTGGAGGACATGAATGGATTTCCGTATATTAAACGATCCCTGCATGCCTGGAATAAAGCCTACCTGATCATGGTGAATGATACCTTTGATGTCTTCTTGCATTAATTTTGTGAGTATTTTATTGATTTTTTTTCTGTCTATGTTCATAAGAGAAACGAGTCTGAAATTCTTTGTGGGTTCTTTGTGGGGTTTAGGTGTCAAAGTGACTGTGGTCTCATAGAATGAATTTGGTAATGTTCCATCTGTTTTTGTCTTTTGGAATAGCTTGAAGAGTATTGGTATTAGCTCTTCTTTGAGGGTCCAGTAGAATTCTGTGCTGAAATCATCTGACCCTGGGCTTTTTTTTTTTTTGGTTGGGAGACTACTAATGATTGCTTCTATTTCTATAGGAGAAATATCACTATTTAATTCGTTTATCTGACCTTGATTCAATTTTGGCAAGTGGAATCCATCAAGAAAATTGACCATTTCCCTTAGATTTTCGAATTTTGTGCCACATATGCCTTTAAAGTAGGATCTTATGATTCTTTGTATTTCTTCAGTGTCTGTTGTTATGTCTCTCTTTTCATTTATGATTTTGTTGATTTGGATAGTGTCTCTCTGCCTTTTAGTTAGTTTGGCTAATGGTTTGTCTATCTTGTTAGTTTTCTCAAAAAACGAGTTCCTGGTTTTGTTGATTCTTTGAATTGTTCTCTTTCTTTCTAATTTATTGTTTTCAGCCCTGAGTTTGATTATTTCCAGATGACTACTCCTCTTGGGTGTTTCTGCTTCTTTCTTTTCTAGAGCTTCCAGATGTGTTGTTAAGTTGCTTATGTGGGATGTTTCCAATTTCTTTATAAAGCCACTTAGTGCTATGAATTTTCCTCTTAGCACTGCTTTCAATGTATACCACAAATTTGGGTATGTTGTTCCTTCATTTTCATTGAATTTCAGGAAGTCCTCAATTTCTTTCTTATTTCTTACCTGACCCAGGTGTCATTAAGTAGAGAGTTGTTTAGTTTCCATGTGTGTGTAGGCTTTTTGTTATTTCTGTTGTTGTTCAAGTCCAGTCTTAGACTATGGTGATCTGATAGGATACAAAGTATTATTTCAACCTTTTTGTATCTGCTGAGGCTTGCTTTGTTTTGGAGAAGGTTTCATGGGGTGCTGAGAAGAAGGTATAGTCCTTTGTGTTTGGGTGAATAGTTCTGTAGGTATCTGTTAGATCCATTTGATTCACGACGTTGGTTAATGTTGGTATTTCTCAGCTTAGTTTCTGTTTCAATGACCTATCCTTCAATGAAAGTGGGGTGTTGAAGTCTTCCACTTTTAATGTGTGGGGATCGATGTCTGGTTTAAGCTTTGTTAATATTTCTTTTACAAATGTGGCTGCCCTTGTACTGGGAGCATGGATGTTCAGAATTGTGATGTCATCTTGGTTGATTTTACCTTTGATGAGTATGAAATGTCCTTCCTCATCATTTTTTATTAATCTTGGTTGAAAGCCTATTTTATTAGATATTAAAATGGTTACACCAGCTTGCTTCTTGTGACTATTTGCTTGTAATATTTTCTCCAGCCTTTTACCCTGAGATAATGTCTATCCTTGTATCTCAGAGGTTTTTCTTGAATGCAGAAGAATGTTGGCTCCTGTTTATGCATCCATTCAGTTAGTCTGTGTCTTTTTATTGGAGAATTGAAACCATTCATGTTGAGAGATATTGATGACGAGTAACTGTTAAATCCCTTAATTTTTTATGTTGGTTACAGTAGAGTGTTTGTGTGTTTGTGTTTTTATGATATTGTGGTTATCTATTTCCTGTGTGGTTTGGTTGTAACTTGTCCCTTTGGGGTAGAGTTTTCCTTCTAGTAACTTTTGTAAAGCCGGATTTGTGGATAGGTACTATTTGAATTTGGTTTTGTCATGGAATATCTTGTTTTCTCCATCAATGGTTATTGATAGTTTCACTGGGTATAGTAGTCTGACCTGGCATCTGTTGTCTCTTAGGGTTTGCAGGACCTCAGTCCAGGCCTTTCTGGCATTTATGGTCTCTGCTGAGAAGTAGGGTGTAATTTTGATACATTTGCCATTAAATGTTACTTGGCCACTTTCCCTTGTCCCTTTTAGTATTTTTTCTTTGTCCTGTATATTTTGTGTTTTGATTATTATGTGACAGAAAGTTTTTCTTTTCTGGTCTATTCTATTTGTTGTTTTGTAGGCCTCTTGTATGTTTATGAGCATCTCCTTCTTTAAATTGGGGAAATTTTCTTCTATGATTTTGTTGAAAATATTTTCTAGGCCTTGGGTCTGGCATCTTCTCTTTCCTCAATGCCTATTATCCTCAGGTTTCTTCTTTTCATGGTGTCCTTGATTCTTGGATGTTTTGTGTCAAGAATTTTTTTCAGATTTAGCATTTTCTTTAATGGTTACTTCTAGATCTACGATTGTATCTTCTAGTCCCAAGATTAATTCCTCCATCTCTTAAATTCTGTTAGAGAAGCTCACTTCTGTGTTGCTTGCCTTCCTTTCTAGACTCTCTCATTCCCGTTTTTCTTTTGTCTTTGTCTTTATCATTGCATCCATTTTCATCTTCAGATCTTGAATTGTTTTATTGATTTCCTTCATCTGATTGTTTGTATTTTCCTGAATTTTTTTCCAGTGCCTCTCTATAGGCCTCTTTTATGTCTTCCACCTTTTTGGCTGCATCTTCCTGCATTTGATTATAGATTTTATTCATTTCCTCTATTATCATCTTCATTACTAAATATTTGAGGCCATTTTCTTGTATTTCAATTGTGTTTGAGTTCTCCGGCTTGTTTCTTTGGGATAGCTGGGAACTGGAGACTCCATACTGTTTTGGTTTTTCATGTTTATGTTTTTATGCTGGCCTTTAGTCATTTTTGCCATCTCTGATGTTGGGAGGTAGCTTCTGGTGTCTGAGGACAGAGCCAACCATTTCCCCGAGATTTTGCTAGGCCAGGAGCTCTGAAGTTTCACTGCTGGGATGATTTCAGTCCCATTTACCAAATTCATGCTGCTGAGCAAGGCCATTGCTCTCAGCTCTCAGGTAGGCTCAGGTCCAGGCTGTGGGGACTGGTCTGCCTTCATCTGTGTGCCTCTGGATGGCAGGACCTGTGGACCTATGGTCTGCACTATGCAGATCTTTCTCACCCAGTGATCTCCAGCTCCTGCGGTTGTCCATGGCTCCTGGTAGCTTCTGCTTTCTCTTCCCTGCAGATCAGACATTGCGTATCCTCATTGCTACCATCTTGGAATCCCAAGTGTTTGTCAGAGGGGTGAGTCTCTGTGTCCCAGTCACTGTAGAATTCAGGGGCAATGACACTCAGAGCAGGGAGTGAGTGGGCAGTGGGCTCTGTTCTGTGGAGCCATTGACCGACATGATGGGCGCCACTCCAGTTGGTCTCGGCCTCTCATTTTACATGTTCTTAAAAATTGCTTTATCTTACCAAACCTTATCAATTGTATAAATCTTTAAAAAATGTCCTGTGCCTTGTTCTTTTCCTCTATTTTTAATTTATATATTAATTAACTCCAAGTGAGTTTAGTTGTTGATTTACTACTGTCTTTAAAATGGTGCTCATGGAGTTGGTTTCACTCTTTGTCCCAACAGTATAAACTGTACATTACCTTCTAACTATTTATATATGCTTCAAAAAATCCCCCCTAATGCCTTATTTTATAATCTAGCATAAACTATTATCCAATTCCATCACCATCCATTTATCCAATGATTATTTAGAAGTATTAATGTATAAGTATTTGAGGGTTATCTACCTAACTTTTGCCATTGATTTCTGAATTACTTGCCTTATAGCATGGAACAATCTCTAAATATGTAAAACCATGTTGTAGATCATGGTCAAATACATTGCTAAATTCAGTAACAGTTCTACAGGACTTTGAAAAATGTGATATTATTGGTTGCAGTGCTATATGTGTGTTATTTCATGCTTAGTCATGGGTACACACACACACACACACACACACACACACACACACACACGTACTTAACTCTGGCATTCCGACAGGTGTTTAGAGAGGTGGTTAAATGTATCATTATATTTGTTAATTCGTCCTTCTTTTATTTTTGTATATTCTTACTTCTAAACTTATGTTAGCAAATATATACAGTTCTCAATAGTTTTACTTTTGTTAGAATTACTACTTTAACAAAATAAAAAGAAGAATGTAGGCTAAATAGAAAATCACAAACTAGGTTATCAAAATTAAACATAAACAGCAATTCAACTGCATTTAACAATTAAATATAAATAAATAAATAAATAAATAAATAAATAAATAAATAAAGTCTCATCTGGGTGTGGTGACACATGCCTTTGATGCCAGAACTCATGAGGCAATAGTAGGTGAATCTCTGAGTTAAAGCCAACATGATCTGCAGAGAGAGTTCCAGGACAGCCAGGGCTACACAGAGAAACCCTGTCTCTAAAAAAAACAAAACAAGACCAAAAATAAAGCTTCAATTAAATAAAACTCAGAAATGTTATGTTTAGACCACACACAGCATAAGATTACAACAGGATGGAAAACATGTTATACATACAGTGAAGAAATTCAATTACAGTCAATGCATATTTTCCTTTAAGAAAATAGATAATGATTATTTTAAACAGTGGAGGATCCCATATTACAGCTCTGCTAACACAGTATGAAAGCCACCACACACAAGATGAGAAGAACTGAGCATGCCTGTTCTCTGATCGCTAACTGAAAACAGTGACAGGGGCTCACACCCTTGCCATCACTAATGCCGTGATTTTGTTCCTTCTCCATTATATCATACTGTCCCATTTCAACACAAGGCAAAAGTCAGGAGGTGCCAAATAGCATATCCAAATAGTTAGAAACCCAGATTTTAAGAAAGCAGAATCCCTAGACATTGTAATGGATCTAATCCATTTAACAGAGCATAAAAATGGTAGGAGGCCTTGTGATAGTCATTTTTATTAAGATGTGGAAGTAAAGCATTGCCCTAGCTTGCTTCTCTGTTGCTGTTGGCTTACAAGTTACACTCCACCATGCAGGGAAACAAGGACAGGAACTCAGTGCAGGAACCCAGAGGCAGGAACTAAAGTCGGTAGCACAGAGGAAAGCTGCTTCCTGGTTTGCTTTCTGGCCTTATTCAACGACCTTTTTATAAAGCCTGTGCCCACCAGCCTGGAGATGGCACCACCCACAGTGGACTTAGCCTTCTTAGGTCAATCATCAAGCAAGAAAACATTCTACAGACATGCATGCAGGCCAACCCGATGGAGACAACTGAGTTTCCCTCTTCCCAGGTGTGGTAAGGCAACAGCAAAACTAACAGGACAGGTATGATACTGCTTCCCGTGGTTAAACAGGCTTCCTGTTGCAGACTTGTGGCAGAACCTTAGTATCTGGCAGGCACCTGGAGAGATGGCACCTAAGCTCTGAAGTAGCCTTTGTCAGAGATTGTTATCTGACACTTTAAGGGACTATTCCCTTGACGGTTTCTCAGAGCCTTTGCATGTCTTAGCCCGGAGACAGGCCTGTTAAAAGAGGAGATGTCCCATGGCTTGTAACCTGCTTAAATTCTATGGCCCTTCTGTTGAGGCCTACTTCAGTTCCTAGCATAACTGTGGCTTCTCTGTTAACACCTGCTTTCCCCCTTTAGGCTGGCAGAAGCCATTTTGTCTCCAAGTCTCCATTTTGATCAAAAGGTAAAATGAAGTTCAAGTTCTCAGGCCCCATGTGCCAGGGACTGGGAAGGTTCAATGCTTGCTGCCTAGAATAAAACAGGAGGTGATAAATGTGTGTTCTGCTTGAGTTAATGATAAATGTGTGTTCTATTAGAGTTAAGGCCGCAACATCCTGCTATGTTCCCTTCTGCAGGAATGGTGGGGAACTGGAAAGTCCAAAAGCCTACATCCTAGCTTAGCTTAAAAGGCTTTGTCTAGCCACCTGGATACTTGGAACAAAATCTGTCCTTCTTATGCTTAGCTAGTCAAAATGACATCATGTTGCCCCCCCCCTCCTTGCTTCCCACCTGGTTACCTTGTTGTTACCTGCTTAGTTTTTCTTATAAAAGGCCTGCCTGAGAAACAGGCTGATGTCACAGTTTGGCTTTCAAGTCCCCTGTGTCCCTGGCCATGGTCAGTTTTGGGGTGTTGCATTTAACAAATCATCAGTCCTGCTGAGATTGGTGCTCTAGTGATTTGTGTGGCAATTGCTGTACTACAACAGGCAGAGAAATGCTTAGGTGATGGGTCTTTCATGATAGCCCCTAAGTCAAAAATGGAGTTTTAGTATGTGAAAATTGATTTGCTAAAAGGTGCCTTTTGGTGTAACAACAAAGTGAGCTTCTAGGAAGCTGTCGGGTTCGCTCCTTCAAAGGTTGATCCCCCTGCTGCCGAGGAGCCTGACTTCACTCTTTCTTCGGTAGATCATCCTGCAAAACCCACCAACGCCCACAGCTTCCGAAGCTAGCAAATTCAGTGTATGATTAGTTTTTTAAAAACCTGCCAGGATACGTCTATCACCATTTAATATTTAGCATTACGTTATAAAACAGAACTTCCCCATTCTTCCATGCTACTCTCGCCTAAAGTCTCAATAGAATGTCCTCTCCTCTGACCCACTTTCTTGGTAAGTAAAGTTTTTCATGGGACGTATCCCTTGGACTAGTGTTTTGATATAAGTGAGTATATACCATTTGTCTCTTTTTGCTTCTGGGTGAACTCACTCATTATGATAATTTCTAGGTCAATCCATTTGTCCACAAATTTCGGAAATTCCTTGCTTTTAATAGCTGAGTAGTACTCCGTAGTGTAAATGTACCACAGTTTCTTAGTCCGTTCTTCTACTGAGGGACACTAAGGCTGTTTCCATGTTCTGGCTATTATGTATAAAGCAGCTATGAACATGGTTGAGCATATGTCCCTGTTGTGTGTTAGGGCATTTTCTGGGTATATTCCAAGGAGTGGGATAGCTGGGTCTTGAGGAAGCCCTATTCCCATTTTTCTGAGAAAACGCCAGATAGCTTTCCAAAGTGGTTGTACTAGTTTGCATTCCCAGGGTCCTGGAAACCTACAAGAAGAACTTTATGACAGGCAGATCTGGCTCCTGGGGTCCTCCTCAAACTAAGGCACCAGCCAAGGAGAAATAGGCAGTAAACTTCGAACCCCTACCAAGACCTAGCCGACGAACATGATATTCTCCACCGTTGAGTGGAGAGTGAGATCTGACTCTCACACGAACTCTGGTGCCCCTTTTCTGACCATGTCCCCTGGATGGGGAGGCCTGGCGGCACTCAGAGGAAGGATAGTAAGTTCCCAAGAAGAGACTCGATAATCTTAGAGCATATATAGGGGGAGGAGGTCTCCCTCAATCACAGACATAGGGGAGGGGAGAAGGCGGGAAGTGGGAGGGAGGGAAGAATGGGAGGAAACGGGAAGGGCTAACAATCAAGATGTAATATGAACAAATTAATTTAAAAAAATGGTTAAAAAGAAAACAGAACTTCATCTTTTAATTATCTTTTCTTACCACTAGGTGGCACTCACCAGAAGTTTTTACTCTATCTTTTATTATTAATTAAATCTGTTTTTACACAATTTAGCACACGTACACAATCCTTATCCACCTCACTCACACACCTCCTCCACAACTCATTCTTTCATATTCACGACTATCTGGGTTGCTTTGTGACCAACAGAAACTAATTTGTGGCTATGTGACCGTGGTTACAGAGCTATCTGTTGGATCCCTGTGGGTTCAGTAGTGGGTGCACAGCAAAAGACCATGATTCCTCTGCTCCTAGAACCTACCAACAGCTTTTAGCTTAAAGCCAAAGGGTGGACCCCATAGGAACTTCCTCTGTACTTGACTTATTGTTCCTATGGCCAGCCTTGTGTGGGCCCGCTGCAGGTAACTACAGTTACTCTGAGTTAATAATTGGAATAGTTGCATGAGTCTAGATAATGGCTTTTCATAGCCTTTTATCCTATCTTCTGGATTCCACATGCTTCTCCCTCTTCTCTTCTTTGACATTCTCAAGCCTTAGAGGGGTGATATTTTACTTAACCTTGAAAGTGGATATTTACCCTACCAAAGACATCTGGACCATGAATATATTTTCATCATTTTTTCATTTAAAATTACAGACTTTCATATTATAAAGTTGTGTGTGTTTCATGTGTGTGTGTGTGTGTGTGTGTGTGTGTGTATGTGTGTGTGTGTGTGTGTGTGTGTGTGTGTGTGTGTGTGTTCTGTCCTGTCAAGCACTTTTCAAGTGAAGTATATCCCAAGGCTCTTAAGACTGTGTCTCTTTATAGGATGGTTCAGCAAGTAAAGACATCTTCCATGAAAATCTAAGGACAGGACCTAAGTTCCATTCCCAGGACCCATATGAAGGTAGAAAGAAAGAATAAAGAATGGGTTCTGCAAGTTGCTCTGTTGGCTTCACATCCACTGGCAGCACACTCCACTCCCCTACCCGCCCCTCCACCACACACACACATCATGCATACACACATAGGCACAATAGAAATAACTTTAAAAGTTGTGTCTCTCAGAACACTAAAGGCTTTATGACACAGTTTCTCCCAACTCTGGTGTCTGGAGGTGGTTTTCTTTATAGTCTTTACATTATGGCTTTGTTCAAAGTTTATTTTTGTGTTTTTCTTAGCTATGTTTCTTTATTTCAAGACAGCATATATAATTTAGCACTGAAACACACGTTAGAAATATACATTATGATGATAAACAGAATAATATAGGATATATGATCTATCAACATACAAATGGATCTCAAATTAAACACAGATAACAAAGGACCGAAGAGCAAGTTTTTTTTAAGGTAAAACTACAACGTTCAGCAAATTTCAGAATACTGTGTCAAACACTAGGATTGGTACTTTATGTAATGTTTATGCACATTGGATTTTCAAAATTGCCTCATGGCTTGTGTTGTCATGTATCCATGCATTCATTTGTTTTGTGGGTAAGAAACTAAGGTCTAGAGTTGAGTAATATCACTAAAGTTATAGCTGGTGAGTATAAATATGGGTTTAAACCCATGTGCCTCTGAGAAAAAGCTCAAGTTGTTAGCTTGTACTTCCAACAGAGAGGCTATTGGGTGGTAAGTTGGGTTGTAGCTTATCACTCATACTGAACCTTTCTGAGACCTCAAACTGATTGATCACGGTATTCCCTATTGAGTGATGGATGGTCCCTGAACAAAGGGGGGGCGAAGATGTCTTTGTTGTCTCCATTCTGAAGCTCCCTCCAGACTCTGGAATGGCCAGTTTGGATTACACACATTTTTTTATTATTATTCACTTGGACACTCCTTCCTGTGAGATCTCCAAAATCCCACAGATACTAACCTCCATGCCTCAAAAGAAAGATCTGGAACCCTTGCTGACACTGGTCGAAGCTCTTCTATTTACAATTTCTATCACAGAGTTTCACTAACCAGAATCTTCTGGGGGAACATGGCCACTCCCTCCTGGGCAGGGTTGCCTAAGAATGTGATCGCTGTAGGGAAGTACTGTGGTGACTGACCTGAAAACACCAACACCACAAGGGCAAGAAACTTGTTCTTTGTGTCACTATCTACAATAACACTGTCATTAGATACAGGGTTGATCCCTCTATACCAAGTTAGTTTTATAATTAGGATATTGAATTTACCTGAAATCCATTTTTATATGATCTGTATGTAATCTCCAGATTTGCTAAGATTGGGAGAATGTTCATTTTCATCTGTGTATTGGATCAATATTACCTTTCCTCTATCCTCTTTTATCAACTTCTCCATCTTTTGCCCCAATGATCATGACCCATTTTTATACAAGACTGATACCATTCTCCCATGCCACACATACCTTGTTGCAAAGACAGTCTACATCTACAATGCTTGCAAACCCTTCCTTTACCTAGAGAATTGCTGTTTATGAACTAAACTACGTTGTACAGATAAAGCATGTGCCTTTACAGTCTTAGATTTAGCATCCACAGCAGTTCAATGCCAAGATGATCCATAAGCCTTTTTAAAAGTAAAAGAAAATAATCATTATTCTCTGTTGTCTAAGAGCTAGGAATGCATACAATTGAACACCCAATGACAGCTAAAGAGAAATTCCAATTTCAAAAAAAAAAAGGGGGGGGGAATATCTTCAAAGTTCATTCTTACTTGACTAAACTTTGTACCTTGAGCAGAGAGTTGAGATGATGAGTATGTATAAAGCTGAGTTCATGAAATGAACAGGATGAAAATGGATGTAGCTAATGGTTTAATTTGCCCTAGAGATTCAGTAGCACAGAAATATAGCCAATGCTCAACTAGTCAAAGAGAGAGAAATTTGAAAAACAAACAAACAAACAAGCAAACAAACCAAAGTCATGGTTGAAATGAACTATGTGTGCCAACTCAATCTCTACCACCTAGCTCCAAATCTTATTTATTTTTTTCCATGAAACCCCAGTGCTAGGTCCTATGTTGGAGTTAGAACACCAGGTTCATAGATGTTGGTGTTATCTTTATCCAAGTATAAATAACCAGCTAGTTTCTGAACATAGGACAAACATGGCCTTCACTAACAGGAATAGTTTATCCCCCCTCTCTCTCCCAAGCATTAAGATGTGCCTGTATCTAAGACTATCCAGAAGAGGAATTGCATTCACAGTCTGCCTACCCACTCTAGATCAACTGGTCCTCAAGGAACACTTTTTGCCACTATAGTATTAAGTTTCACATAAGGCAAGAAAACTAACTTGTGAAGCCCGTTTATTATTAAAAAATAGATGTTGTTAAGCAATTGTTTTACAACAGTGACAGGGCACATTCTGAAGCAAAACAACAGACAACATTTGCAAACGAGTCTTTGAGATCTTCTATTCAACCATTTTGTCCTTTTAATAGGCAAAGCTCATTGCCTTGCACTTCAGTCTTCTCCTCTGTTAGGGGAAGTGAAAAAAGCTAAAGTGTCAGCACTCCCTGTTTTTCCATGTTGTATTAGAACTGAACGGACATCTTCCCCACAATCAAAATGCTCTACATTACAGCTCCAGGGTATAGCTTCAGAATGCTTGGTCAGAGGTAAGAAAGGAGAGTTGTTGACATTGTGGCTACTCCTTGTGGTTCGTAGGCAATCCACACGTCAGAATGTGCTGTTGTGTTTCAATTCTCATAGAGTATGATGGGGTCACAAGCTCCAGGGTGCTTCAAATGAACATGCAGCTTTGTGTCACTTCATCACAATTCAGTCTTTCAACCAGAGTGTTCGGTACAAAATGCAACAAAGCAAAAAGAAGCACAGGCAAACATGAAGCCTCCCTATCTTTTTAAAATTAGTTTGAGGAGACCATTTTCCTTCAGGGAAGGGGGGGAGAATAAAAACCATTTCTGCTTTAGTGCTCACTGTACCTAGGAGCTCTGTCTCACAGAATGAACTTCCCACAGGCTCTACAAAAATATCTAACAGAGAAGAGAGCCACATAAATGCATATTCTGCAGACTACTGCTTAGCGGTCAATTTAGAATGGCATATCCCATTGAGTTTGAGGTCTTAGAAGGGCATATAAGCAAGAGTGCTTTAGGACCACAGGTTAAAATACCTAACCAAGAGAGACATCCCTGAGTCCAACCTTGTTTTCTCTCTGAAGAAGACCAATAGTAACTTACAACCAACTCCCGGTTTGGAGATGGGGATTGAAAAGAAAGCAGAAGGAATATAGAAATGATAAGACAAAAAGTAGATTATTGTGTCTACTCCTTAACTTTTGAATCTATGACTTAATTGTTGCTCATAAGGTTATTTTTAATTCATTGGTATAGGATTTTGTATACTGATAAAAATACGTTTAATTTTGATATATTGGTATAAAATTCAAATTTAAGATTATTCTTCACACACACTATAAAATATATATATATATACATATATACATACATACATACATACATACATACATACATACATACTCTAATATGAGGTATTGTGCCCATACAACTCAAGTAGAACACAAGGTTTACCTCCAATACTTTGAAAGTACTACTGCAGGCTGTTCAGGATAATAAATTATACAAGTTAATTGTTAGTTGGTCAAATCATGGTCATGTTAATAACTAGTCTATTTTTATCAAAACAACATACATCCTAGGTATAACAGATAGGTACGATTCTATAGATAGATAACGTAAAATAGTTAGATAACGTCTTCAAAAAGCCTCAGACTCCTACAGAATATGGCATTTAAAAATGTTTTTATTGTTTTAAGGATTCTTTGACAACAAGACAGGTTAACTCCTGGCAATACCCAGCCTACCTCAAGGAGATGATAAACATCAAAGAACCTCCTTACGGAAATGGCTTTAAATGTGGCAAACCATCCACTGGGCAAAATGTTCTTGTTTTGGCTACAGACAGAATTCTGCCTAAAAATAGGCAAACTTGGATGCAGGCAGGGTCGATGGCCAAACTCTGCCAAGATAGGGTAAGCAAGCCCTCAATAGTTCCTGCCTCACAAATAAGTATGTCAGATATACTGGGCCAGAAGGCTGAAGATGATGCTCCAACGTTGTAGAGAGTCTTGGGTGACTGTTCAATCAGCAAACTGTCTCTTATTTTTTTCACTTTGGAAGCTGCTAACCTACACTTCCTGTTTATATAGGAAATTAATTTTATTCCTCCTCAAGTCTCTGATGAGGTTGAAGACCAGATAGTTTAGTTTTACATAAGCTCAGTTGTTTAGGAATAAAGATGTTTTTAGGTCTACATAGATGTTTTAAGTTGATAGAGAAGAGATATGATAGATCTTGACTTACAGTCAGAATTTTAAACTCACCAAGATAAGAGAGATGTTTTCTTCAAGGTTGCCAAATACAAGCCAAATACAAATAGCCAAAACACTATGAATATAGCATTAATATAATTACTGATTGTTTTGTGGTTCTTCTTGCTGAATGCGGTTTATATATATGAGTAATACTATAAATGTATTTGTAAAAAATAAAAAATATTTTAAAAAGAGAAAAAACTAAACAAGGTTTTATTTTTGGAGTTAGAAAAGTGCTGAAAGAGTTCAATATATGTAACTAAAGTATGTAGACAAAGGTTCTAAAATTCTGTCACTAGCTTCCTGATCAGACTCTGTTTCCAGCCCCTTTGTTGGTTTGGGTTCATCAAAGCTAATGCTGTACTTCCAACCTCTGCTTTCACATGATTTAAAGTACAGCAAGAAACATGCAAATTTCTTTTTTTTTCCTTTTTTTTATGTCCCTTTGTTTAAAAAATTCAGTAGATTAGAACTTCTCTTCCTTCATTGCTCAAGGCAGTAATGTAGCTGGAAGGTTGTGGGATAAATCAAAGCAAGCTGCTCTCCTTTTAAATCATTAGACAAAGGGCATCTTTTTCTAAGTATCTTCACCCTTGGTTGAGCAGCAGCATTTGGAAACAATAATTTGGAGAATATCTCTTTCTATCAGAAGGCTCAATTCAGCTGAACTTTTCTGAGGTACTAGAAAAAGTCAGAGCCAGGACTGACTTTTCAAAACATCACCCTTTGGGTATGGAAACATTCTAAACCAGCAAAGCATAGGACACAGTGAGTTAGTTCATGGCGGCATTTGTTGAGCTTTACCAGCTTAGGGCAAAGTGAAAAGATGCTTAGCGAGGCGATGGGTCTTGTGTAAGAATCCTCCATTCTCCTCCATCAGGTCAGGACATTGGTCCCCTACCAGGAGCTAGGAGAGCTGAGTGATATGAAGTGACCAAGGGCATAGTGTCCAGAGGCAGCTTCCACTCTGGCAGGATTGTGAAGCCATATTCTTGGGCTCTGTGTGAAAGAACTTAAGAAAATCTTCAAAGATAACAGACATTTAACCACACAACCATAAGCCCACAGTGTGCTCTGGTCCTGTGTGAATTGTGGGTGATAATATTTAAGAGAACAGAGGGAAATCTAATTAAATGCTAATAAACTGTGTTGGGAGAAAAATCATAAATCTACTTTTTCCATTTTCTAAAAGCTTTTTCTATGACGCCTCCATTTGCATATTTTGCAGATTGGGCAAAGCTGTGGTTATCCACAGTAGTTATGGAGAACAGTCCAAGAGTTCCATTTTTCCATAGTGTCTCAAAACCTCTAGGCTAAGTCATCCTGTCTTTGACGCATCTTTAAACATTACACCTAGTATCAGATTATTCCATCACACAGCTTTTTATTAAACAGTATTGGAAATAAGTGTGCAATTGAAACTCCTGCAGAACAAACACCTCGAAAAACAGCCCTGCTGGGGCAGCTCACAGTCCCAATCTGCTTGGAGGATGTTTGGGCGAAGTTTGCATGCTGAATCTTGCCATCCTTCCCTCTAGTCAGCACTTTGCAGGGTCTAATTAATAGTTACATTTAACCAGACTTTCCTTAAATGCTAAGCAAAGTGGGATGGGAATTAGAGAAACTGGTGAGTCAGCAGCACCGCTGGCCATTCAGCCTAGGACTGACCTGGGATTTTGGTGAAGACACAATTGAGTGTGATAGAAACCGTTCTTTGGGCCTTTGCCTTTGCTCGCTAAGCTGAAAGGGCGGTCTGGTTAACGCAGGCCTCAAGAATGCATGTAGGCTCTAAAATCACAGATTCTGAAGCTCTGCACCCTCACCATGACCTCCCAACCTTCCAATTCTCAGAGGATCAACTTCCTTCTGGCCTTTTAGTGCAGAGGCGTGATTGATCGCTCCCCGTCCTTGGGCAGTGCACAGGTCACTGCAGAAGCCTCTTGACCCTCCCTGACCTCTGGAATTATCTGTCTCCCACCAGAGCCTCTATTGACTTCTGTCCCGCCCTCCTACCCTGCTCGTTCCGGATGTTGCCTGACCTCTGCATAAAAGAAGAAGTGATGCACTTTTGTCTCTACTACCCCAGGGACAAAGCCCTGCTATTGTATTGACATGCACGACCTTGAGAAAGAGGAAACCAAACCTAGGAGTAGCCACTTTGCAAAGCCACTCATTTTCCCAATGTCGCTTTTATGTGTGAGCAGTAAGAGCGTCCTTCCTGCCACGGAGGCACTCTCTACACCGGAACTCTAAGTTCCCTTACACTAAATTCACAGCCCAAACCCAGCCTGTGCCATCTACACCCTCACCCTCTCCGGCCCCACCTTCTGCTTGGATTATATTTAAGGCGCTTAGATTGTTGTGTTACTTTTTCAGTTCTGAACTTTTCACCACCCAAAAGGTTCCTATGAATGCTCGTTTAACCTCCTTTCTTCTAAACGTGATGCTCACTGCCCTTCTCCTGCCATGCACCATCTCTCGAATGCCACAAGTGTCCACATTTGCACTTCCTTTTCCTGTCAAGACAAGTAAGATCAGAGGCCTTAACTTGAAATGCATTCTTCAAGCACTATCTTTAAATCCCTGAGATTCAGGTTACTGAGGATCTCCCTATGGAGCTGGGTTGGACTCAAGCTTGTTCGTCCCCTGCCAAGCCTTGCCAGGGCTGGAGTTAAAAGCACACACCACTGCTGAGCGTCACCTACTACTTACAACAGAGGAGACTCTATGCTCAACATTCTTTATGTAGAATCTCAGTTTAATGGCAGCAGGGCTAGTTTTCAAGACAGTGAACATTTGTAAGACTATTTCTTTCTGGGAGAATCTGTTTTTGAAATACAACACTAATTTGTAACACTTTCGTCCCCACACAGGGTCTGAGTTTGCTGTCCTAAGAACTTATCTTGATTTGGGTCCTGGACAATGTATATATGCTGTATGTGGTAGAAACTGCTTAGCATCTATAAAGCACCTATAAAACAGGTGCTCCTGTGCCTCTCTGCAACAGTTATATGGTGTAGTTGCATAAGATTGATGACAATACCTCAAAAAAAAAAAGAACATTTCCTCTCTTTATGCAAGAAATAGGTTTTTCCTTTGTATATACCTCATATTTGTTTCTTATAGGAATACACATTAATTTACAAGCAATAGCCACTCTAGTTTAATTAGGGAATACAGATTTGGTGACTAGGTGTATATAAGAGATGCTGAGGCTAGGGAGAAACTCAGACTTTTGGACCAGAAACTCAAGATATGCGATGAGTATCCATACCAGGACCAATGGGTTAATTCTAGGGAGGGGTTGCAAACGCACTTCACATTGTTTATAAGCTGACCTACTCCAGTGTTCGCAAACTCCTTCACTATGAAGCTCCTTTGCGGATTTTTCAAAAGTGAGTAGGTGCTCAGAAACCCTCTCCTGCAGGGATGGGCCCATGAGCCAGGGCAGGAGTCGGTGCTTCTTCCGTTGCCGCGGGTGGTTCTCAGGACTAGGCGAGTATAGGAAAGAGGGCATCAGATGAACTGTCTGTTTTGCTGACTTGGGGAAAGTGTATATATGCAAGCAAACCACAAAAATTACATTTGCTCTAAGTTATAACATGACCAAATTCAATCACTGCTTTCTCAGAGTTAGCAGTGGGAAGAAGCCTGCGGGGCTAGAAGGTTAATTACAGTGAAGGTCGTTTGGCCACACAGCCTTCTGTGGCAGGCTTGTGTTTCTTGCTTAATCTGTGTAGCAATTCTTTCCCTCGCTGTTTCTCACTGGTGCATCAGGAATCTCTCCATTCCTCCCACCCATCCCCCAACTAACACTGAAACAGAGACCAAGAGCAAAGAGCTTTTGTCCGAAGATCAGCTTGTCTTACAAGGAAGAAAGATTTGTGCCCACTACAACTCTCCTTTTGGGGATTCTGCTGGTTTGAACTTGTAGAAGTCTTGAGTACGCTGGCATAGCCTCTGTGGTTCATACGTACGTCAGCGCCTTGTGTGTAGAGGAACACAGCAATAGAACCATCCCTGTGACACTGCTACACCGCCAGTTCTGTGTATCGTGGATGCCTCAAGAGAAGCTTCTTTTCGAAGTGACTAGTAATTAAGGCAGGGACTCACAGAGCGAGAGACTTTGGAGTACTCATCCCTGAGTGGGATCCTGGTATCGCACCCTTCCTGGTATCGCACGACTCGGGGAACTATGAGGAAGCTGAGGTGGAAGGACTGTAAGAGGCAGAGTGGTGACAACTCCAGGCATCCACATTTTCTGGAAAGGAGTGTTTTTTACAGTGTAGACTTGAAGCGGGAAACAGTGGTTTACTAACCAAACAGTGACTGAGACACTACCCCCACTCCCCCTCCCAGTGTGTGGCTGCCTTCTGGAAGCAGTAGTGCACCTTGTGCGGTATTTTAAAAGTGACTTCACACATGAAAAGTATAACAGACTCATGGTGGAAAGAGGTGACACTTTAAACCTTGAAACAGTTTTTCTCTTTCAATATAGAAAGCACTTTGACAGAGACAAAGTTTTATTCAGTCTGGACCAAGACTGTAAAACTAAGCATTTTTAGAAGATAAACAGCATAGATTTTAGTTTCCAAACAAGAATAAATTTCCCCAACAACAACATTTGGGCTGTTGCCCAAGCCCAACCCTTCCCTCACATCCTACTCCATTTTCTGTGAGGAAATTATGTCTCTCCTCAATTCAGTGACATATTCTATGCAATAATTCTGTCTTATTTCCCTGTGTCAGTGGTATCAGTGAATAAATGTCATATGTCTTTTGCCAAAATACTAGTCTGCTGGGCATGGCAGCTGCTCAGCAGTGGACTGGACAGGAGGATTGTTGCTGTTTTTGCTGACTTGAAAGGCACACACAGAGTGATCCCCACTACTAAATGTGATGTCAAGACACCCTGACTGGCTGAGTCTACCTGGTTCCCTGTTGCTGCAGTCTTCTCCCTCCAGTCCACCACAGTGATGCAGTGGTGAAAGCCGCCCTTCTACAGCAATTTCTTATTGCTGTTGCTAAGAGTGCACTTTGGCAGTAAGTAATCACTGTCACTGGTTTCAACTTTTGCCTTTGCTCTGATAGCTAGATCACACCCACCGGTGTGTGTAAGGGTGTGTGTGTGTGAGGGGGGAAGGGAGGGAAGGAGAGAGAGAGAGAGAAGGAGGGAGGGAGGGAGGGAGAAGGAGAGTTAGTTCTACAACATTTATGTAGCCTATTGCTACACTGGTATAAATGCCTAGTATAATTGGATAACCACAGACAACTAATCACAACCAACACCAACACCAAAAACAAAAACAAAAACAAAAACAAAAACCCAAACAACAACAAACCACTTACCTTTAATACTGTGTTCAAAAGCAATTCTAAATGCATTACAGACTTAATTGTAAATAGAAAACTTTAAGACTTTTGGTGGAAAAAAAGTCACAGGAGAAGATCTTTAGGATGTTCTTAGATTTAACCAAAACACATAAAGGAAATTTAATGCCTATCTTGCCTTTGCTGTCAGCTAGACACACTCATGCATGGCACTGGTTCATGGACATTTAAAAAAACTTTTTAAAAAAAGATTTAGTTCTTTTATATTGTACGTATGGATTTTTTGCCTGGATATGAATATGTATGCATGATTGTGCACCGGGCCTGGTGCCCTCAGAGCTCAGAAGAAGGAACAGCGTATCTTGGAGCTGGGGTAACAGATAGTCTTGAACCACTTTGTGGGGAATTGGAACCAAACTCAGGTCCTCTGAAAGAGCAGCAAGTGCTCTTAACCAGTGAGCCATTTCTTCAGCCTCTGTGGGCATTTTTTTAATTGCTAGAAGATATAGGAGGGCCCTGTCCACTATGGGTAGTATCATATAGGCCTGGGCTGTATAAGAATGAGAACTGGGAGAAGCAAGGGAGAATGGGCAAATAGAAGGATCCAGAGGGTCCTAGAAACCTACAAGAAGAACATTATGATGGACAAATCTGGGCCCAGGGGTTCTGCTCAAACTATGGCACCAACCAAGGACAATACAGGCAGTAAAGTTCAAACCCCTATCCAGATCTAGCCAATGGACAGGACATGCTCCACAGTTGAGTGGAAAGTGGGGACTGACTTTCACAAGAACTCTGGTGCCCATATTTGACCACATTCTCTGGATGGGGTGGCCTGGTGGCACTCAGGGGAGGGATAGCAGGCTACCAAGAAGAGACTTGATACCCTATGAGCATATACAGGGGGAGGAGGTCGCCCTCAGTCACAGTCATAAGGGAGGGGAGTAAAGGGAAAATGGGAGGGAGGGAGGAATGGGAGGATACAAGGGATGGGATAACAATTTAGATGTAATATGAATAAATTAATAAAATATACTATTTTTAAAAAGAATGAGAGCTGATGGGGCTAGAGAGATGGCTCAGAGGTTAAGAGAACTGACTGCTCTTCCAAAGGTTATGAGTTCAATTCCCAGCAGCCACATGGAGGCTCACAACCATCTATAATGAGATCTGGTGCCCTCTTCTGGCTTGCAGGCAGAATACTGTACACATAATAAATAAATCTTTTAAAAAAATAAAATAAAGTGAGAGCTGAAGCTGGATGGGGTGGCACAAGTCTTTAATCCCAGAAGTTGGGAAACAGAGGCATGTGGATCTCTGTGTGTCTGAAGCCAGCTTGGTCTATATAACAAGTTCCAAGCCAGGGCTACACAATGAATATATATATATATATATATATATATATATATATATATATATATATATATATTTCAATCAAGCTAGAGGAGTGTCCTCTATGGCTTCTGCTTTACTTCCTGTCTCTACGTGCCTGCCTTGGCAATCTAACTTGGCAATCTGCCTTGACTATCCAGGATAGACTATAACCTTTAACCTGAAATGAACCTTTCTTCTTCAGGTTTATTTTAGTTATGGCGTTTAACACAGTAACCAAACCAGGATAGGAAGCGCTGTGAAACTGGACTTCATTATCATTAAATGGTGGATTCTAGTCATGTGAAGGAGGCAAAACTACAGCTACAAACTAGAAGAGAATCTTTTAAACTAAAGATATTACAAATGACTAGAATTTTAGAACAATATAAAGTTCTTGCAATAGAAATAAAATAAATAGTTCAATCACAAAACCAGAAGACAGCACATTGCAAAAAAAGAATATGCAAGTGGCAAATAACTACATGAAAAATAAAAGATGTTCATGCCATTGTTCATTGGGAAGAGAAGTTAAAGCAGAGTGAGGTATCCCTACAAGCGTATTAGCATGTATAAAATAAAAACCATGGCATCGAACACACAGTGAGCCTGGGTCACTCACATGTTGAAAGGAGTAGAGGACGTATTCCCAGACTAGACCACACAGAGGGTAGCCAATTGATTTTTAATGAAGATAGCTTCACAATTAAATATGGGGAAAAAGTTTTTTAATAAACAATGGCTGACATTTAAATTTATGTTTGTAAATAAAAATACCTCAATCTATAAGATTTCCTGGGAAAATAAGAGTAAATCTTCATGACCTAAGGTTAGGTAAAGATTTCTTAAATAGGAACACAAAGTATACAAACAGTAACAGAAATAGATGATATAGATTATTTGCAAAGTCCGAACTTAGCACAGAATTTCTGCTGAGAGTTTGCACAGAATGGTTGTAACTCAGTAGTGAGAGCACACTTCTTACCATGGAACAAGCAGCTTAATGCCATAACTATGCACACTCTGACGCAATGACCTACAAGTCCACCATAAGTCTATACAAAACCAAAGGTCTTGCTGTAGAATGCAGCTTGGTGCGCTGACTGAGGCTGCTATGGAAAGGCAGGTGGACAGCAAACACATAGCTCATGAAGAAAGGAAGCCAGAGACCCTTCCACTTTTCCAGGTCAGTATGCATTGGAAAGACCAATAGAACAGCATAGACAGTATAAAGCAAACATGCATATATGAGGAAACCCCTTGATGGCAAAGATGCCATTACTCATTAGGAGAGCAAAGCTGACTGGTCTTCTACAGGAAAATAATTCTCTGTCTTGTGCCTTAGTTCTGAGTTGATCCAAATCTGAGTTTAACTAAAACAAATGTAAAAGACCTATAAAACCTTTGAGAAACAGAAGAAAAAATATGCTTTATAGAACAAGAGTAAGGAAGAATTTTATTCAACAACAAACAAAAGTATAGACATAACAGAAAGAATGAATATATTTACTACATTGAAATGAATCACAGTGGAAAAGTGACCACCGTAAGACAATTAAAGAGGATCAACAAATTTGAAGAAAGTTACAAACAACAATGGCAGAAGTTTACCCAATGATAGGTATATCATTCACAAATGATCAAAGATAAGCATGGTGCAGAAAATCCTGTTCAACAGAAAGAGTAGTCAAGAAATATGAATACAAATTTCATAAAAGAGGAAGGGAAGCAGGTGCTCGTTAGCTATCAATGGGATGCACACACACACACACACACACACACACACACACACACACACACATGCACTAGAAACAAAAGAAATGAAACTGCTGTCATCCGCAGAAGGGCAAAATATGTAAAATTTCTCCACAAAATATGAGAGAAACTGAGTCCTTATCCATAAAATGGTTATTGCAATATATTGGTGTGTATTACAATAATCATTAGGGAAAGTAAGCTTGCCTAAATATTTCCCTTTAATCTGTCATTTTATGTTTTTTGGAAGGTTCTACACATTTTCACTATGCATAAATATATAAAAGACATTCTTCATTCTTTCTAGGACCCGTGCTTATAATAATGAATGCTGAATGTTCACTGAAAATGTAAAGTTGTGTAGTTCAGGCATATGGTGGAAAATGATGCGACTGAAAAATCAATGGAGCAAGGCTCACTTTCCTCAGGAAAAATGAATGTTAAACACTATGTTCAGTAAAAGAAGCAAATTATAAGGGGGGGAAAGCAGAAATTTAGATTACACTACACTCAAAACCATGCAACACTAAAACTGTGTTAATGGATACCAATGAAAGCAAAAATCAAACAGCAGGGAAAGAAAGAGTGAGGCTAAAGTACTGCCCACTGGCCACCGTACAGAGGTGGGGAGGGCAGATCTGGAGGGAGGAGGCTTCCAGCGGATTCAGGGATGCAGTAATACTGTTTGCCTTGGTCTTGGTGTTGGTAAAGATTTTGGAGACCTTATAATTTTATTTTAAAAACAGAATACTTTCTCATAACCCACCCACCCCCCTGCACACATGCTATATTTCTTCATATCTAAAGAACTAGAGACAGCAACAAAAACTATGGAAAGAAAGTCAAAAGGTTTGAAGTTAGGACAGGAAGGAAAATATAATTTTATCAGTCCCATGCAGAAAGTGATTTAGCTTGGTAACAGGACAATCGCTTTCTGAAACAGAGTTTGGAAGAAATGCAAAGAGGTCCAGGGGCCTAAACCTGCCAGCCTTGTGGCCCTGGACCGGAATCCAGATTCAAGTCACTGAGATCAGAAGACCGGAAAACACAAGGTATCTCACACTCAGACTCCGGACTTCATGCCAGGAAATTGCACTGACCACAAAGAAGCCAATAAGTGTGTATGGGGTTGGTGTGAAGGGAAATGCTCAACAAGCTGTGACTGACCAAAGCGGCGAGTGGCTAGAGTGTCGAGGCAGCTGAGGGCAGAAGGAAATGGGGTGCTGCACAGACACCCGCACAAGCAGGAATGGAAAGCAGCTGCTGACTGTATCAGCTTTGAGTATTACGTAAATCTAGTCTACACTGAAATGCCATGAGGTCCCAAAGAAGGCAACCTGAAAATCTGAGACTGGGAGATGAAAGAATGAGTGGTTGATAGAGAGGCAGGCAGGCAGGCAGGCAGACAGACAGACAGGCAGGCAGACAGACAGACAGACAACCAGCCTAAAAAGTTAAGTTCCAAAACATATGAGTAACTAACAACAGCCAACAAAATGAATAGCTGGGAGGTTTTTGACGTAAGTTCTTGAATTTAAAAAGCACACCGAAAACTTAGAATCAAACAAAAATCATAAAACATGAAGAATCCTGTGAAACTGAAAAGTAAGCTCTAAAAATCTTCGAACCCCTACCCAGATCTAGCCAATGGACAGGATACTCTCCATAGTTGAGTGGAGAGTGGGATCTGACTTTCACATGAAATCTGATGCCCCATATTTGACCACGTCCTCTTGAAGGGGGGTCTGCTGGCACTCAGAGGAAGGATAGCAGGCTACCAAGAAGAGACTTGATACCCTATGAGCATATACAGGGGGAGGAAGTCCCCCTCAGGAACAGTCATAGAGGAGGGGAGTAAGGGGAAAATGGGAGGGAGGGAGGAATGGGAGG
This sequence comes from Acomys minous, assembly GCF_964271855.1. Lineage (NCBI taxonomy): Eukaryota > Metazoa > Chordata > Mammalia > Rodentia > Muridae > Acomys > Acomys minous. The sequence goes on from NC_140490.1 coordinate 72,231,431, forward strand.
ATACAAGGGATGGGATAACAATTGAGATGTAATATAAATAAATTAATAAAATATATTAAAAAATCAAACTAAAACCTGGGTGTGGTGATGTATGTCTTTAATCCCAGCACTCTGGAGGCAGAGGCAGGAGGATCGCTGTGAGTTTGAGGCCAGCCTGGTCTACAAAGCGATTCTAGGACAGCCAAGGCTACACAGAGAAACCCTGTCTCGAAAAAACCAAACCAAACAAACAGACAAAAAAACCCCACAAACTAAAAATTTCAGAAATACAAAATAATGTCAATAATGAAGGTAATGGGGAAAGTGTGAATAAACAAATGGAAAATAGCCCTGAGGAATTCCCACAAGGCAGAGCAGGAATAGTTAATAAATTCAAATGCAGTGGAAGTGTGAACTGAGACAGGAACACCAAAGTGAATAGGATATAGAGACAGGCATAACAAAAGGTTGAAGCACTGACAGTGGCTGTACCAGGAGAAAACTAAAGTCGTAAAGAGACAGCATCTGACAGCAGAAGCAGCTGAGGGGTGATGTTTTCCCCACTCCCGCCTCTGTCAAGGTGGCTAGCCTGCCAAGGGCCAATATTCCATCTATCTGCCCTACCTTGTAAAACTTTATGCAAATTTTTTTACTTCAGTTACCTGGTAAGTCCTTTTCTACTCAAAGACCTTGGTAAATTCCTGCAACTAGAGCATCCCCACAGCTGACCCTTCCTGTTTTCCTCCCATTCTTTTGTACCGCTTTTTCCAATTAGCCAATCAGCACTCGAGAATCCTGCCTTGAGTTAGGAGCAAAAGACAGAGACCGCCTTGGCCCTGCCTGTTACTTGCTAGTCCAGTCTGGGCCTTGGTGCATCCTTTTTACAAGAAGGAATGTTCTTGCTCGTTACTTTTATTCTCTTCAAGGGCTTATTTGTGCAACAGAATAATATTGTTTTGCTTACAAGTAAGTAATAGCACAGTTCTAGTAGGGAGTTCAATAATCTGCTTCTAGCAATGACTAGGACAGTAGGACACCAACAGGCAATGACACCTTGAGCAACACTTACATATCAACTGCACGTAGACATACACAGGAAGTACAACCCACCACCGAAGAATATACCTTATACTCTATGGCATATTGAACAGCCTCCAGCCTAAACCCTATCCCAGGCCATAAAACAGGCCCAAGCAAATTAAAAGATTTGAGTCATATTATCAATTCCAATTCTGTGCTGGCTAGTTTTATGTCAACTTGACATAAGCTAGTCATTTGGCAAGAAGGAAGGAACATCAATGAAGAAAAATGACCATACCAGTTTGGCTTGTGGGCACGCCTTGTTTCATTTCCTTAATTAGTGATTGATGTGGGATGGGCAGACCATTGTGGGTGGTGTCACCCCTGAGCAGGCAGTGGGATGGGCAGCCCATTGTGGGTGTTGTCACCCCTGAGCAGGCAGTGGGATGGGCACCCCCTTGTGAGTGGTGTCACCCCTGAGCAGACAATGGGATGGGCAGCCCAGTGTGGGTGTTGTCACCCCTGAGCAGGCAGTGGGATGGGCACCCCCTTGTGAGTGGTGTCACCCCTGAGCAGACAATGGGATGGGCAGCCCAGTGTGGGTGGTGTCACCCCAGAGCAGGCAGTGGGATGGGCAGACCATTGTGGGTGTTGTCACCCCTGAGCAGGCAGTGGGATGGGCAGCCCAGTGTGGGTGTTGTCACCCCTGAGCAGGCAGTGGGATGGGCACCTCCTTGTGAGTGGTGTCACCCCTGAGCAGACAATGGGATGGGCAGCCCAGTGTGGGTGGTGTCACCCCAGAGCAGGCAATGGGATGGACAGCCCAGTGTGGGTGTTGTCACCCCTGAGCAGGCAGTGGGATGGGCAGCCCAGTGTGGGTGTTGTCACCCCTGAGTAGGCAATGGGATGGGCAGCCCAGTGTGGGTGGTGGTCACCCCTGAGCAGGCAGTGGGATGGGCAGCCCAGTGTGGGTGTTGTCACCCCTGAGCAGGCAGTGGGATGGGCACCCCCTTGTGAGTGGTGTCACCCCTGAGCAGACAATGGGATGGGCAGCCCAGTGTGGGTGGTGTCACCCCAGAGCAGGCAGTGGGATGGGCAGACCATTGTGGGTGTTGTCACCCCTGAGCAGGCAGTGGGATGGGCAGCCCAGTGTGGGTGTTGTCACCCCTGAGCAGGCAGTGGGATGGGCACCTCCTTGTGAGTGGTGTCACCCCTGAGCAGACAATGGGATGGGCAGCCCAGTGTGGGTGGTGTCACCCCAGAGCAGGCAATGGGATGGACAGCCCAGTGTGGGTGTTGTCACCCCTGAGCAGGCAGTGGGATGGGCAGCCCAGTGTGGGTGTTGTCACCCCTGAGCAGGCAATGGGATGGGCAGCCCAGTGTGGGTGGTGTCACCCCTGAGTTGGCAGTGCTAGGGTATATTAGGAAGCAGACTGAGCAAGCCAGTGACCAGCATTCCTCTGTGGCCTCTGCTTCAGTTCCTATACCCAGGTTTCTGCCTCAGGTTCTTGCCCTGACTTTCACTGAGGATGAGTCACAATCTGCGAACTGAAAGAAACCCTTTTCTCCCAAGATGCTTTTGGTCATGGTGTTTTAGCACAGCAACAGACAAACCACAATGGTATGAGATTAGAAAACAGTCACAAGAGACCTGGGTGCTTCATAAAAACGTAGAGTTTAAACGAGTCTTATCAAAGCCAGGTCAAAGAAAGAATACAAGGGATCTTAGAAAATAACTACAGAAAATGAAAATACAATGCACCAAAATGTACTGGGTGCAATAAAAGCAGTACTAAGGGAGGTGTAAAGGCGTAAATACTGTCATTAAAAAGCACATCTCAAGCCAACAAACTTTAAATTTCAGCAAACCAGAAAACAAAAATAACCGAAGCCAAACTTTGCAGAGGAAGAAGGCAATAAGCATTAGAGAATAAATACATTAAATTTTGTAATAGAAAATCATATAGAAGCCAACAAAAGTAAGATTTTTTGAAAAAGATTAACTAGATATAGCAACTTTTGGCTAAGATGGGACGAAAGAGGAGGTCCTATGTGTGATGTAAGATGAAGGGCGTGGACAGATGGCTCAGCAGTTCAAAGTGTTGTTTGTTGTTTGATTCGTTTTGTTTTCTTGCAGCGGGCCAGGTTGTGCTGCCAGCATCCGCATGGTGGTTCATAACCATCTGTAACTCAAGTTGCTGACAACCCATACCCTCTTCTGGCTTTTACTCCACCGGCACTGAACACATGTGATGTACACATTAAATTAAAAATATTCTAAGAGAACAAATAACTATACAACAAATTGGATAGCCTAGAATTTGGATAAATTTCTAAAAACCTTACAACCTACAAAGACTAAAAAGCTCTTAAGACTGAAAGCTCTTAAACTTTATAACCAGAGCCTGGCGCTCCCAGCACTCGGGAGGCAGAGGCAAGCAGATCGCTGTGAGTTGGAGGCCAGCCTGGTCTACAAAGCAAGTCCAGGGCAACCAAGGCTACACAGAGAAACCCTGTCTCACAACAATAAACAAACAAACAAACAATCTGTAACTAGGAATTAAAAATATCTCCCCACAAGTCTATGGCAGATGGATTTCCCACAGAATCTTATAGTACTTTTGAAACAGAGTTAGCACTAATGCTCCTAAAGATTTCCAACAGACAGACATGCTGACAGAGAGGGAGGACTTCCAAAGTCAGGCCAGGAGAGCAGAAACGACCCTGATGCCAAAGCCAAATATGAAGTCGGCACACAAAATCAGTTGCATTTGTGTGTACTCGCAAGGGAAATTTTATTTTTAAAATGTTAAAATAATCACTATATAATGCATTAGCTATAGCTTACTGAAGATAGCTTAAGAAGTAAAGGCCCTGAATTCTAAGGCTCATAATCTGACTTTAGTTCCTGAGATCCGCATGATGGAATGAGAAAATCAACTCCAGTAAGTCATCCCCTGATCTCCACACTCACACACACACACACACACACACACACACTAAATACATTTAACAAAAGTTAAAAATTAGGACAAGTAAGTGTAGGAACATGTCAGGAACATGCATGGAAGAAAACTATTATTTCAGGACCCACACTACTTAATGAAATCCTCAGATGCAACATAGTCCTTATACAATGTTAATGACACTTAAAAAAAAACTAGCTAAAGGGTTCTTAAAATTCACATAAAGTATCAAGAGACCATAAACAGCTAAGACAAAGTAGAAAGAAGAAGAAGAGGAGGAGGAGGAGGAGGAGGAGGAAAATTAAAAGACCTGCTTGAAACATCACAAGGCTAATCAAACCTGATACTGCAGAAAGAGAGGTATTTGGACCAAAAGAGCAGTAAAGATCTGAGGAAAAAAACTATTAGGTCTGTGTTCCCATGATCATGGACAAAAGCAACGAACTACACTGGGAAGAGGTTACGTGGATTAAGGCATAGTGGGAAAATCAGATGCCAGCATGCAAAGCAGTAGGTGTTCAGGTTACCGTGCATATTACAACTATAGTTTTGTTTTGTGTTGTGTTGTGTTGGGTTGGGTTTTTTTGGGGGGGTTGTTTTGCTTTCTTTTGTTTTGGTAACCTGAAAATCTACTGCTTTGCATGCTGGCATCTGATTTTCCCACTATGCCTTAATCCATGTCAGGAGTGGTGGCACACACCTTTAATCCCAGCACTCCGGAGGCAGAGGCAGGCGAATCGCTGTGAGTTTGAAGCCAGTCCAGGACAGCCAAGGCTACACAGAGAGACCCTGTCTCGGGGGGAAAAAAAAAGCAAAAAGAAACAAACAACAAAAACCTAACAATAGCTTAAAAACATGGAAATATTAGGTCTAAATCTAACAGAAGTACAAATTTCATGATACTGGATTTTGTAATTTTTATTTTATTCAATAACAAAACCATAGGAAACAAAAGCAACAAAGGAGGGGACTATTTAAAAATTGCTCATAAAGCAGGCTACCAAGAAGAGACTTGATACCCTATGAGCATATATAGGAGGAGGAGGACCCCCTCAGTCACAGTCATAGGGCAGGGGAGTAGGGAGAAAGCGGAAGGGAGGGAAGAATGGGAGGATACAAGGGATGGAAAAACAATTTAGATATAATATGAATAAATTAATAAAAAATATTATTAAAAATTGCTCATAAAGAAAAATATAAACAGGGTGAATAGGTATTCTACAAAGGAGAAAATATTTGCAAATCATATACCTTATTAGGATTAGTGCCAAAATGCTCACACACACATACAAAATCAAAAACAAACAAAACAAAACAAAAACAAGAAACTTAGCAATGAACAAAAGCACCTCAGTGTGGTTGAAACTATTGGATTCCAACACTGACAATAGCTGTGAGCCAGATATAATAGAAACTGTGCTTTCTCCATTACCTTTTTTTTTTTCTTCTATGACAAGTGGGGAGGAGACAGAGCAAGGGAGGGAGGCATATAACTCTAATCTCCTCTCCCCTAAACTTCTTTTACTCTTTAGTTAATTAGCCTTCTTCTTGTTTTTATTTTGTTTTGTCTTAATTGCAGGGGCTTCCATGAGTGACCAAGATGAAGGCAAAAGGGGAGGGCAACCAGCTGGCACAGGGTCGGGGGGTGGGGCGGTCATTTACACACAGAACTAAATGGACAAGCACAGAGTCACTATTGTGGTTAGAAGTTGGCAGCCTGGGATGGAGAGGGATGAGGAGTAAGGGTATTGTTTGAAAAAAAAAAAAAGATCACAGGCTCTCCCCAAACCCGTGCTTCCGCCCAAGAGGAATCAGAAGATGGATAGCAGTCTGGGAAGGCCAGAACTGGCAGGAAAGGGGTGGCCTGGAGTCCACAGGAAAGTCTGGGACTGCTAGAGGCTGCCTGCAGAAGGCAGGAGGCAGTTCACAAATGCTTGCCCTCCAGGGAGAGCGCACTGCCATCTAGTTTTCCACCCAGGCTGCAGCAGTCCTTGACCTCCCGGTAGCAGTTGCAGTTTGTTTGTAATTTGTGCATGATTACTGTAGCTTTTCCTTGATGGAATCCTTGAGGCTGGATAGATCATTTTGCTCTTATGGGGTGCACTCTCAGGGCCCCAGAAGATAAACACCAGGTTGTCCTTCTTGCTCTCTTTGATGCTCATAGGTTGCATCTCAGATGGCACAGTGGCAGTCCTAGTCTGGCAGCATCGTGACAAAAGGGCAGTCCACATCTCCTACCAGGATCTGCTTGCTCACCTCCAGGATGATGTTCTTCTTGCTCTTACTCACACAGAAGAACTCTCACCACCTTCTTGAATTTCTTCACTTCTGGTGTTGAGGACTTGCACGCTTTCACGTCGTCGAACACCTTGATGACGCCATCAAAGACAGCCACACCGGAGGCCATGTTTTCAGAGGTGAAAGGGAGACAGGAGAGGTAGAGAAGAACTGAGCTGCTGCAGCTTCTGCCAGGATCCAACTCTTGCTGAAACTTCCAAGCAGATCATACACACACACACACACACACACACACTCACTCACTCACACACAGTAACTCTGTCAGCTCCTGCTTATGAAAAAACAGGTTCAGCAATAAGTGTTGCATATTTACCGTTGCCTGTGTGTACACGATTTATCTGCTTTCCAAGGAACATTATGGGAAGAATACTTTTATAGAGAAAGCTCTGCACCAACATAGGACTGTCAAAAGGTAAATTTTACTACCAGCTAATTTACTCAAATTCTGTCACCACAGCAAGCACAATAGACTACAGATGCTTACAATAAAACTTCTCAATAAGAGAAAAAAGCAACGAGGAGAACTTTCTTTGAAAACAGTTCATGACGACAGTAAGCATCACTTTCCTGGATATGCTGCTATTAGTTTGGCCCTTCCCCACACATTACCACGAGATTCTTCAGGAGACTCTTCCTGCCAACATAAACACTGTGTGAAAACTTTGTAAGTACAGCTGGGAAGAGTAGACCCATGACCTCTGTGTGACTCCTTGGTACTTTGCAAGGCAAAGGCCTAATTTGACGTGTGGGATTGGTGGTCTAACCGACCTTGGCTAACAGTGGGTCCACATGTAAGGAAGATAAAGCGGCTCCCTTCCCAGGTCACCAGCTCAGTCTCATGCGTGGTGAGTCATGGTGGCAGAAGGGGGCCTCCTTCCTGGCTGTCTTGACTCACTCAGTTGAGCAGGAGAGTTTTCTCGCTGGAGTTGTGGTGCCGAGTTACATGAGAGACCACATTGAGCTAAATAGTTTTCACCAAAATGCAACCAGATCCCTCATGTTTGGAGGGAACAGGATGGAAATGACCAAATTTACTGATTATTTGGATTGGCAAGATTCTACCAAGTTCTAACATTAGCTATGGGCTCATAAATTATAATTTCTTTGTCTTTTCAACTTTTTAGAGATAATCTGCTGCATCTGAACCCGACTTTTCAATAAGCTCTATAGCAAATTCATTCCATGCACTATTAAGAATAGAGTAGCATTCGAAGTCCAGCCAGAGTAGTTCCAAATGTCTCAGTTCAATTTAGAATCAATCGTCTGGATAGTATAGACTCACCACTTCCCGATATCCTTTTATGGTCATGGGTTTTTTTTTTTTCCAGAATTGGTGTGTTTTTTCCTTTTTTAAGTTAAGACTAGCAATCCTCATGTTTAAATGCTATTTATGTAACATTAATTTGTGGAAACTAAATTGTAATAGGCATTTGTACTTTGTCTATTACCAAATGATTAGAGGGGTGTTCTTTTAGACAAACTCATAAAATTATTTTAATTGCAAGTTAATAGAAGCCGGGCGTGGTGGCGCACGCCTTTAATCCCAGCACTTGGGAAGCCGAGGCAGGCGGATCACTGTGAGTTTGAAGCCAGCCTGGACCGCCAAGGCTACACAGAGAGACTGTGTCTCAGAACTCCACCGTGCCCTCCCCACACAAAAAAACTCCAATCAAGTTAATAGAAAAAGACAGGCATGGAGAAAGTCAGAACAAAACAGTTCGGTCTTCCTCCCTTCATCAGAGGATCCACTGAAGCCCTCTCAGAATTGGTCTGATTTCTCTGACAAATGAGGTTCTGGTCACCAGTCAGTCAAGGCTGCCCTCTAGGCTTCGCAGGCTTTTCTGATAATTCTTGTCTTTCTCCATTTTCTACTTGTTTTCTTAAGCACCAAGTCAAATACTAATGTCATCACCACACCACCAGCTTCACTATTGGTCTCTTTAAGGAAATATTCCTCAACTATGTCTCTGTCCCAACCCTGTGTTCTCTTCCATTCAGCTCTAATCTAACCTGTTCTGAGTTAAAGCATGCATGGGCCTCTCCATCTCTCAGGGCACTGTTTCCTCACGGCTAGTCTGCACAACCTTCTCTGAGCTCAGTTTATGTTCTCTGGCCTTCTACTTGATGCCTCAGATGAGGATGCTGGCTAAGATTCTGCCCAGGCTTTCCCTCCCTGACCTATATACTCTCCCTGGAGGAAAATGCTGTGTGAATGAGACATGGTGTCGCTGCTCTAGGTGAGCTTACCCTGGGGGAGCTACGGTGCTGGACAGTCACTGTCACCAACACCACCTTGAGCTGTGACTTCCAAGTTCACTTTCACTGCCTCCTGGTCAAGAAGAATAGGGAAACACCGACAAGAGTAATTGAGTAAGTAAATAAGTAAATAGTCATTTATAATAAATAAAGATAATGGTGCATAAGATTATTTCTATGTTAGCTTCTATGAGTTTTGTGGCTTTAGCTCTTCTACTTAGTTCTTTTTCCCATTTTCAGTTCATTGTATGTGAAAAAATATACAAGTCCAATTCTATTATGCACAAACATGCCTAATTCTCTTAGCACAAAATGTGGAAGGGACTTTTCCCTCAGTTGTCACTTGTGTTGTTTGGCTTTAAACAAGTGTGAGAAGATCTTCAGATCATGAAGTTATAAGAAGTAAGGGCCATCTTGGCTTACTGACTCAGCACTTTTGGTCAAGAGTCAGTGGACCTACTGCGCTGAGCATGCGGTGCACTCCTTGGTAAGAGCACATGGCAGAGCAAACTGCTGGCTTTGTACCACACATGAAGATTCTGTTAACTCTGCCTAAGCTCAGTAATCCTGTCTTTGGTCCTTTAATGAATGTACTTTTCATATGCAAACCAGAATTCTAGAGAGGCTTCACGTGAATTGATTTGCAGAATTCAATGTCTGCTTGGAAAAAAAATGCAGATACTAGTAGCAGGAAGTCAAGATTGACAGTCCCTTCTGACTTTGGAAGGGGGAAAGACTGCATTCTGCAGAAAAAAGAAAACTTCCAGTCAGTAGGGGAATTTCCCACAGGCTGTCTCACTGAAGTTTATGTCCAATAAAAGTCCACATTCCGAACCTACCCCTCTTCTCGAGGTGGACAGTTGAGACAGAAATGTCCTTTCTATTTCCCTCAGGGCCATTCTTAAGCAAATTTACTTCCTTCCACTAAGGTCTAATAGGTTTAAAACATACATGTATTTATTTGTTAGTACTGTGTGCATTGGCATGTGTATGACTGTGTCTGAATGCGGGAGATCAGAAGACAGTCTGGAGACGTGGTCATTTCCTTCCACTGTGGGTTCTGGGATTGAGTCAGGCCCTCAGGCTTGCAAGGCAAGTGCTTTTACCTGCCACAGCATCATACTAACCAGGCTCCAAGGTTCTCAGGGAAGCGCTGAGCAAACCCTAAGCATGGTAAAGGTTTTTATCATTGCCTGACAGAGAAGGAGTCCAACCCCTTCAGGCCAGCAATACCCTCTCATTTTCCATGGGTGGACCCAGGACTGCTAAGGAAGAGAAGAATCAACTGCATATGGCTAGCTAAGCGGACATTTGGAGTTCCAGGGACATTCCGTTAGCTGCCCGGAGAGCCCGTGCACCAGAGTTTCCCCTTCTTTCCTGATCATCACACTGGCTGACTACAAACACTTTCTGGCCTAACATTCTCTAAAAGGAGATATGGCCCTATATTAATTTCCTAAAGGCTGTTGCCTATTCAGAGCTTCAATTATTGTGGAGAGGTCCAGAGCTAAATTACAAATGATCTTAGACTACGGCGTCTCCTTGAATAGGCCTTCTGGTTTATTGTGCACCTCTGTGTGTGACCTAACACACAGATTACAGATGCAGCCTTGGTATGTATGTATGAACAGACTCCTGGCTTCCACCCACCCCAGAGCTAACCATGCCATCAGACAGCATCTGAGGTTTGCAGCAGTTTCCCCCTCTTGCTCTAACCTGCTTACCTGATACCCATCAATGCATCTGGAAATTGTGTTGACTTGTTATTTTCCTTTGTTCTGTTACTGTAAAACAAACTCCATGAAACTGTTATTACATCTGAAGATGAAATTTGGGGTAATCTAAATCTGTGTTCCCACACCCTGCCCAGTCATATTTTAGGTCCAGAACAGGCTATTTCTTTATTATTATTTTTATTTTATTTTAGTTTTTACATATACATTTATATTATTACACATATATGCAATGAACTACCTATAGTAAAAAGAATCATGACACAATCAGAAATTATATAAATGTTACATTCTTAGTGTTTTTGGCTATTTGTATTTGGCAGCCTTGAAGAAAATATCTTTCCTATCTTAGTATGTCTAAAATTCCGAATGTAAATTAATTATCTTTCATAGTTAGTTGACCAGTTTAGTTTTACAATTAAGCTTAGTTGTTTAGGTGTTAATATGGTTTTGAGTTTAGATAGATGTTTCAAGTTGTCTTTTCTTTTTCCTCTCTCTCTCTCTCTCTCTCTCTCTCTCTCTCTCTCTCTCTCTCTCTCTCTCTCTCTCTTTCTCTGTGTGTGTGTGTGTGTGTGCCCCACAAACTTTTATTGGGAGAGGAGGCATCGGTCCTTCTTGGCCGCAGCCTTCCTTATGGCTACCGGCACGTTGCTAAGCTCCTCCCCCTTCCTCTTAACCCGAATGTGCGTGCCCATCCTCTTCTTGATGAACTTGAGTGCCCGCTTGTCCCTGGACACCTTGAGCAGCTCTATGGCTCTCCGCTCATAGGGCGCGGAGCCATACACCTCCCTGACCGTGTCCTGCCCGAACTTGATGTGCTTGGTGAGGTTGTGCCTTGGCATGCTGACCTTCTTTGTCACCATGTGGCCCTTGTGGAGGCCCAAGGCCATGGGGTAGCGTGGAGCCATGGCTGACGCTCTCTGATGGCGGCCGCGACAGCTAATAGGCGACAGCTAATAGGCTGTTTCTTATGTCTTTTGATGGAAGACATAATGAAGTTTTCACTTCATTAGTGGAGGGGAATGGTTTTGACTTTTGAGGGGAGCTGTTTCTTTTTCTGTTTCTGTTGTTGTGGTATTTGGTTTGGTATGATGTGCCGCCCCCACCCCCACCCCACCCCGTGTGTGTGTGTGTGTGTGTGTGTGTGTGTGTGTGTGTGTGTGTGTGTGTGCATAAGCATGCACGTGTATGTATTTGTTTTGGATTTGGAAAAGTTGTTGGACTCCAATAAGGATTGCAGTAGATCACAGAGACCTTCTGTCTCAGAATTTGAGCTAACCGGCCTTCTGCACCTTGCTTAAGTTGCTTTGCAGCATCAACTGGTGCAGATAAACGGTCTCGAACGGTTTGGAGCTCAGACCTGTGCAGGTTGTGAGTACTGGTCTATCCTGGGTAAAATTGAGAGGACCATAATTTTCAGGAGGTTTGCTGAAACGCTGTTGGTTGGGTTTGACTTTTTGCCTTTCTTTTCTTTTATCTCTAGGATGGGGTGGAGGTGGGGGTCTCAGTTTCAAGTCCAGCTAGGAGTTCTCTGGAATGCGTGTGAGGTGACTGGTCAGGTTATTGATGTAGTTCTAGAACTAAGAAGGAGTTGATGCACTATTGTAGCACAGCGTAGTCCATAGGTACAGAAGACCCTGCTGACACGTGGTTCCCTGGTTGTGTTTAAGTCATCACCAAACTAATATGTGATGGGAATTTTGGTACTTTTTATAAGAGTTAAGTAAATATAAGGACATTCCTTAGATACAGCTCCTATGCCAGTGTGTAATGAGGACTCCAAGAAAGGAGTGCTGGCTTTTATTTTGTTCCAGGACAGCTAAATTCAAGAGGAAAAAGAAAGTGAAAATAAAAGCGGGCTCAAGTTCTCAAGGTTAGTGTGGAACCCACAGTACTGCTGAGAAAGTGTCAAGAATGGTCTCCTCATTGGAGACCCGAGTCATCCTGGCAGGGGAAGGTCCTGGTTTGGGGAAGGACAATGTACTCTTATCATGTAGCAATCTCTTCTGAGGCGAAACCTTCTATCTTGTAGGAATACCTCCTAAGACACAGAATATTCTACAGGGTGATGAAATTTTGGTATCACTCCAACTGTCCACCTGTGATTACACTCACGGGTAAACATATTGCTGGAATCCATGGGAAACGGAAACAGCTGTATCTAAAAGTATCCAAATCAGCTTGGAGTAAGAGTAACAATATTATCTCATCTTCGGTAAGCAGTAGCGATTCCCCCAGAAGATTCACTCTAATGTTTAATAAAGCATTGCTGACGTGCCCTCAGAGTTGTATGGAGAAACATAAGCAAAAGAATGATTAAATGTATGTGTAAATATAAATGGTTTATGTAAATTAAAATTATATTCTGCCTGATATAAAAGGCAATTTAATTGTACAGCACATTTACAAAATACTAAGAAAATTAAAATATGTAAAGGCAAGAACTAGGAAGAAGGCTGATTTATAGTATATTAATTTTGTAATGAAAAGGTGAACCACAGATAAGCAAGAATATTCACAGTATTGTTGCCACTCTGTTTGGCAGCATGAACCTGAGAGAGTGAAACCTAAAAATAAGGCAGACTAAAGTTTCATGCAGTAGAACACCTTATTCAAGGCATCAGACACTTTATGTTCTTGGGGCATTTTGAGGGTTAAGGTAAGTAAAGTTCACTTGAGTTCAAGGTGTATACTATCGCAGGGCAAGGTCAAACGTGTTTTAGCCTGTATACAGTCGTGAGGACAACCTGTGTTAGAAACATCACAAAAGTGAATAATAGTGTCTAAGGTGATGGGAAATCTAAATAAACCCATTTGTATTTACTACACTGGGGGGGACATGAAAGCATATTCCAATTGCAAATCTACGTTATGGAGGCGCAGAGGTTACAATACTTTTGTCTTATTTACTTGGCGTTCTCTCACAAGCTCTCAGAAATTTCACACAGCTTCATCCTGATAATCCCACCAGGTGATAATAAGACCACTATCACAATTTTGAGCCAAACTTGGAGCCAGTTTTATTAGATACTGGTCAGGACAGTGGACACTGGCCAGGCCCATACCTAGGATTCCCATAGAATGGCCACAAATTATGTTAGGTGCTTATAAAGGAGAAACTCATAAGGCTGCATGCTTCCCACCTTCATCCAATCGGGGGCAAGCAAAGATCATGATGCACTTCCTGCCTTTACACCTCTCACCTACATGTGATTAAAAAAAACAAAACACAACATTCTGTGCAGTTGGGACAATCAACCTTGCTTACAGAGGTGAAAACACATGACTTATTTTGCCATCTTACATTAATAACAGCCTCCAGCATTCCAGGAAGTTGTCTGTCCTTTGGCAAGTGGGGCTTACAAGTGAGAGGCATTTTTATTTTACAGATCTCTTAAGCACAGTAATTAAAACTTAAAATATCATTTTATCCCTCCCATTTCCCCTTTGAGTTGCATTCTAAGTCAAATCCTTGACTCTGTGGTGAGTCCCTGTTCATACTGGGAACTAATAACCATCAGCTCAGCAGCACCTGGGTGGGAATGTGTGCACATAGTTAAAGCACTATGTACTTTGTAAAGTGATACAAGAGCAAACAGTAATTAGTCGAAACAGAAGGATCAAAGACCCGGTGATGGCTCACTTCAGAGTTACTATCTAGGAGGTTCTGAAAAATAAGCATGGGACCAGTCATAGCTCACTTCGGCTACCTCCCTTTTTTGGCAATTTTTTCAAAAGTACAGCCAGATTTTCTCTAATGATTACCAAGTAGTTTAGCAATTTACCTTAATGCCACTCAGTACCTCTTTGTTCTCTATATAGAGAAGGTTGAGTGCCCTATCACACTGTAGAACTGTTTCCGGCAATGGATCCACCTGTTGATAGAACTGGCTGTTCGGTTTAAATAGGCACCTTTCCTGGTATGTCAATGGGCAATACTTTGCCCTGTATGCCAAGGAGTTTTCTTTTGAGCTAACATGTCAGCCTCTAGTTAAGAATACAGGGTATTGTAATCTCTTCTGTAACTACTTCTGCTGAAATTAGAATGTGGTTGTCAGGACCCACGGGTGCCAAAGGCTGGGAGGGGATCCAGGCAATGAATTCCTCAGAAGCATCCGGTTAGCTGACTCAGATGGAGAGGCAGGCAGCAATCACAGGGACTGGGTTGGTTCACAGGAATCCTCAGCAGTTCCAGAGCTTGAAACCATTTGGAGCAGTTTGTAGCCCGTATCTGATGCCTAGGTGGTGTCTGTCAGCCAAGTGGAAACCTGCCAAGACAGATATAGACTAAGAACAGAAGTTAACTTTTAGGAACTTAAAAGAAAATGTAAATTTGGAACTTTCAGGCACATATTTCTGGTAGTAGGGGGAGGGGAAGAGTCCTAAGACCAGGAGTAAGGCGTGGAAGAGAGAGAGAGAGAGAGAGAGAGAGAGAGAGAGAGAGAGAGAGAGAGAGAAGAGAGAGAGAGACACACACAGAGAGAGAGCAGAAATAGGCTTAGTTAGAGTCCATTTGAGAGGTGAATCCAAATCTTATGGCTCCCTGAAACTTACACGCATTATTTTATTTATTTATTTATTTATTTATTTATTTTTGGTTTTTCGAGACAGGGTTTCTCTGTGTAGCCTTGGCTGTCCTGGACTCTGTTTGTAGACCAGGCTGGCCTCGAACTCACAGCGATCCACTTGCCTCTGCCTCCCGAGTGCTGGGATTAAAGGCGTGCGCCACCACGCCCAGCTCTACAAGCATTTTTCAGTTTACAAAGAGATAAAAGTGTTATCTATATTAGCTTTACCGCTGTTGTAGACAGTAACAGCTGGAGTACATTTAAGTCATAGCAGAAGCCATGGCTTTGTTTTAGAAAGCATAGACGTTCTTTTCTCTGTCCAGAGAGTTTGATAAATATAAATCATATGGACATATTTTTAACCCCATGAGAAGTACTTTTAAGTCCAAACTTGAAAGACAACCATGGGAAATTTGCAATCTCGAGCTTCTGACTGATAACAGACAGTGCTTTAGCAGCTATTAGAACTCTATTGGTCAATGTTAAAACTCACAACTTTTCAAATGTTAGTATAACAATAGTATATAGGTAGGAAAGAAATCTGAAACATTTTTATTACCTTAAATCCCTTTCTCAAACGTTTACAACTTGGATTTACGTACCTTAGAACACTTTCTTAGACACCCCCCCCACCAGCACTTACATAGATTTAAGACTTTCTTTTTTAATCCAGTCGTTTACCACGAGGCACAAGTGGCTGATTACTAAGAGCAGTCACTGCAAAGCAAGTTCATAAAAAGTTACATCTGAAACCTGTTTAACCTTGAACATGAAGCTTTTTAGCAAGTCAAACCTGTTTCCCTTTTTCAGCAGGTGACCTGGGAGCTCTAGAAAAAGCTAGGCCTGACTTTTACCTATAAAATGAACTACCCAAGTAGCTGAAGCCTTGGGGAAGGAACTGCTTGCCTGCAGCTGTTAAACTGACAAAGCTACACTTAACCTATCCGGACACCATCAAAGATCTGAGGAGGATAATTTTAGCGGGAAGTGTAATCCTAATGACCAACGTATCAACTACAATGACAAAGACTCAGCCACTGCCTAGACAGCTACTCTAGGCTCCTGTGGTCTCAATGACTTTGCTGGAGGTAGGTGTCCAAGGGCAGCATCAGTGTTTGGCCACCAGGCCCAGTAGATCTGAGATACTTTTCTGTGGCGGCGGAACTTGGGGGACTGGCCTACCTTGTTAAAGCAAAGTGAGGCCAACAACTGTCCAGTGCCCTGCTTGTCCACAATTTGGTCAAGGGTCCTGATGGCAAGCAGGGCATGAGGCAGTGTTGCCCAGTGGTTTGTGTTACCACAATCCTGGTGGCATTGCATTGTCTGTGCTCCATGATCTTAAGATTGCCACTAGCACCTGGCAGTTCTGTCTACCAAAAAAACCCTTTTCCATTAAACATTTGAAATGCCACATTCAGATCTCTGCAGAGTTTGAGGACCATAACCTGTTAAGTATATTTGAGCTAAACTGTTTTTCAGTTACTAGTTTCAGGCTTAACCTTTAAAAACACATACAAGAGGCTAAATAAAGCTTGTCACTGTAAATGAATTATATAACACTTTACAATAAGTATCTTTTATAAGACTAGAATTTTCAGCTTTATCTCTTAAGTTAGAACTTTAAAAACAAATCTCAATTGAAACTATTTAAGTATCAAAGAAAAACTTTAAACCATAAACACTGTCCATGGGAACCAGCAACTTTACTTTCTTGGTCCTTTTATAGTGGCACATTACAGAATATCACAGTTTCTTGTATGATTCAGTGTATCAAAACAGCTAAAAGCAAAGACAAGGGGGTTAGATATACATTCTTGAATCAGTTTCTGTCAACCTGAATACACCAGAGGTCTGGAGACATTCCAGGGCCCTTGTCAGACGCCTTAGGTCATTGTCTCGCTGTGTCAGAAGACAGGAATATCCAAGTTTCTGGTGTTTAGTGCTTGGTGCCAATAGTTGTGGCCCTGAGTCTTTAGCCTTTTATTTATTTATTTTTTAATATTCCATATTAATGAATACAATATAATATAAAACATTTTATAAACTTAAGTTGTCCCATAGCCTTATAAATGTAAATAGTTAATAAAAGATCCAGCTTTTTTATTTAAATTTTTTGTAAACTCCAAAATTTCCTTTAAAAATTTCTTTAAAAATCTCTCAGTTGTGGTTCCTGCAATATCAAAAATAAAGTACCCCCTTTTTACTTCAAGAGGGAAGAAAGAGAAAACAACCACAATTTGGACAAAGTTAAATCAAACTCCAACAGTGCAAACAACTCAATGCTGGGATTCACTCACAATCCTTTGTGTTTTCCCAGGGGGCTCAGGAAAGCCTCTGCAGCCCCACCACTGGCAGCACACACAGCCTGTTTTCTAGGCCCCATCTAATTTCATTTTACTGTGGCTGTTATTTTTGGTGGCCATCACATGCCACTGGCATTTCCAAAACTTCTGGGGTCCCTCTCCTGGGTTCTCTTTAGAAACCAACCCTGGCACACAGTGCCAAGGCTCAGTTACTCTTCGGGATCCCTTCACGCCTTAAAAACCAGTACCACCTAGGTGACTCTTTCATTACCAAGTTTGGCTGTCGTCATGAGGTACATTCTTAAATATAAATACATGGAGAATCAGCTTTAATGCATTATTAAGCAAGCATTGTTTTTAAATCTTATCTTTCATAAACCTTGTTTTTATGATTTTGTTATCAGGACAAGAGTTAGCATACAATAATCCACCTTAATCCAGAATATCTTGAGACCTGTTGTTGCCTCTTTGATTGGTTTATACCATGTGATCACCTTTAATCAAGAAAGATGGCAGTGAAGTCACATGACATCCATCCTCTCCGACCCTAGCAAAGATGGCTGCCAGCCACATGGCGGCCTCCATGCTGGTGAGGGACAACAGCTAAGACAGCAGCAAGCCCTATGTTGCGTATTTCCCAGATGGCATCACACCACATGGTTTCTTTAAAATTACCCACGTATAGATTTTGAACTATGACTCCTGTGTTTTCTTTCAAGTCTTGAGGTACAGAAAGTTCCCATAGTAGTCTTACAAGTCTTGAGGTAAGGCTTATGTCTTAGCAAAAGTTTTAGGTGTCAAATGAAATCAATAGGGTTTTGTTGTTGTTGTTGTTGTTGTTGTTGTTTGTTTGTTTTTTAAAGCTGTTCTGCTTTGCTTTCTTTTTTCTGTCATAAAATTAGGTGGCTTTCCTGATGAAGGACACAGAAAACTTTTAAATAAGCATGTTTGGGTCTAGAGAAGAGAGAACCATAACCCAACTTTCCAATAAGGTTGAAACGACTTTAATAGTACCCACATCCAGAATCCCTGCTAAACTGAATCCTGTGATCAGAACTCTCGAAGATAAACTCTGAACCCTTGGCCATCAAATCAGCCACAGCAAATGGAGTTTGTGGCTGTGGATATTGGCTGGCAGCAGCAGAGAAAGCAAAAACAAAATCAATAAACACAGAACTGCTGGTGTCGCTCCCAACATCTAGCTGCTGCTGCTGAGATGAGCACATTCTCAGTTACACCTGTCCTTGTTCTGTAAACCTTGCCTGAGAAATTATTTCTGGTTGATCAATAAAAAGCAGATAGCAGCAGGGCTGGAGGAAGGTAGGCTTGGGGATGGTCCACGGGCTTTTGGGAAGAGAAGGATCTTGGGAGGATCATCATGGGACAGAAAAGAGCCACATGGGCCCAGAGGAGGAACTCCGAAGTTCACCATGGAAAGAAATGGCCCAGAAGAACAACGTTTGCAAGTATTTGGGGATTATAAATGGGAGGTAGCCCAAACAGAAATTATTAGAAGCAGATGCCATGGGATGGAGGGTGGGAGAAATTGGAAGGTAGCTTAGGAGTTAATATCTGTCATGCAGTAGGTGATAAGGCTACTCTAAAATATACCAGGTGTCTGTGTCTTTATTGATTGTGAAAGCAGGTTAAATCATACCACCATAAGAATTATAAGCCTTATACTAAACATTTATTAGGCCATACTTTTAAATTAACAGCATCACAGAACACAGAACATTCTCACACACAACGGAGACCAGACAGAAGCAAAACATGCAGTGGTCACCACCATTCATACATCCAGCTAACCCTGACCCAGACTCGGCTCGGTTCCCGTGCTGCAACAAAACTTACGGGCACACCAGAAAACACAGACACAACACACACACAGACACACACACACACACAAACACACACACACACACACACAAAAACACACAACACACAGACACACACAGACACACACACACAGACACACACACACAGACACACTACACACACACAGACACACACACACACAGACACACACACACAGACACACTACACACACACACACACACACACACACACACACACACACTACACATACCAGACAGACAAAGCTTGCCAAACAATCAGAACCTGGTAGGCAGGGGGGCACACCAGAAAACACAGACCCAAACACACACACACACACACACACACACAGGACAAAGCTTGCCAAACAATCAGAACCAGGTGGGCAGGCAATGTCCTGCGTGGGAGAGTATTTGGGTCCTGTCATGTGCCTCCCTGTTCCAGATCAGTATCACGCAGAACACAGCCCAACTGTGATTTACCATGAGACGCTTCAGTAGATGCTTGCTGCTTTTCTCAGCATAGCATTTAGCTCTGCTGGTATGCAAAACCAAAAGCATGCCTTGGAGCCTGGGACCATTTCAAGGAGTATACTTCCTGAAGGAGGCCTTCAGGCCTGGAGCCCCAGACTGAAGGAGCAGCTTTAGAATTTGGGTAGGTAGTCTGATCTTGCTGGGGCCTCCAGAAAATGCTAATCCCACTGGGTGACAATAAGACCACTACCACAAGTTTTGAGGCAAATTTGAAGCAAGCTTTATTAAATACTGGCCTGGATGATGGATACTGGCCAGGTCCATACCCAGGATTCCCAAAGAATGGCCACAAGTTATGTTAGTTGCTTATAAAGGCAAAATCCACATGGCTCTGTACTTCCTTTGTCCGATCAGGGGCACACATACACCCTGATATACTTCCTGTTTATGTACCTCTTACCTACATGTGATAGAATAAAAAACAATTTGAAGTTGTAAGCAACACTGAGAGCTGATAAAGTACTACAACATTCTTTTCAGGTATATCAGTATTACAAATATGGCGTTATATTACTTATTTTCCTTGTTGCCTAGATAAAACACAAGAAACAAGGCAAGTTAAAGAGGAAAGGTTTAATTTGGCTTAGACTTACAATCCAACATGGCAGCAAAGGCATGGTGGGTGGGAGGCGTGTGAGACACATGATCAGATACATCCACAGTCCGGAAACACATCAAGATAGATGCAGCTGCTGGCTCATTTTTTCCCCCATTGTATTAGTCTGGGACCCCAGAGCATGAGTGGGTTTTCCCCTCAATTAACACAACCTATAAACATTCACACACATACCCAGATGTCTGCCTCCTAGGTGATTCTAAGCCCTGTGAGGGAGATAACCAATATAACCTAGGAGAGAATCAAGGAGAAGGAGCCTTGGAGAATGCACTGTGTGGGCACACAAAAGCCTGAAAGCAGCAGGGAGAACATGCCACGGTGGTAGTTATCAGAAGAGTGCGCAGTGCTTTAATTACCAAGAGGAAGGCTTCTGAGTTAACAGCAGCTATGCGGCTGCTTCATCTTGTCGCCCAAGCCAGTGCAGACAGATCCCTGCACTTAGTTTGTATATGCACACACACCCAATCCTTTTTTTTCCTGCTCATCAATTTGAAACAAACAAACAAACAACCCAAAAACTTGCATATTATTTCTCTTCAAAGGGATGGTGGGCAGGGTTATTTACATTTGATGGGTGGAAACGAACGTTGTAGCAACACTAGGGGCCCTTACCAGAAGCATCTCCGACTGGGACTGAAGATGTATGTGCTCTGAGAGGCAGGCTGTTTTGTTGGCATCTGCATCATAAGCAGTACTTGGACAGAAGTAGGGAAATGCGTACACACACGCTTAAGGTAGCACTTCCCCTATTAGCAATTACAGAAACAAAAAACAATGTCTGAGGGCACTGAAAGGGCAAATTATTACTATTGGTGCTGTGGACTCTCACACAGCATTTAAAAAGCAATGAGGCACATTTAAGGATAGATGAACACCTGAACTTAAGTGTTAACAAGTATTTTCAAATACGTCAATGCACAGGAAGGACCCATCACTCAAAGATTCAGCTTTTAATTGATGTATAAAAATAGGTTTCATCTAACTTGTACTGTCCAAAATTTTGCACGTATATAAATTTAATTTTGTGATTTAAACAGTATAAAAGCAATTAAGTGACTTTATAAGAGTATTTTAATTATCAATACTATTTTCCTCCAAAAGACCGAGCATCTTTGGAACTGATAGTATTTTGCCTTCCTTTGTAACGTTACATTCTTGAAGGATGTAACCGTAGCATCTATTGGAAAAAACATAAACATAATTTAGTGCCTACCTTCGTGTATAACAATCATACACATACAGTTAGGCTTAAGGCAAAGGTATTACTGAGTGGGAGAGCAGGAAAAAAAAAGCCTTCCTATGTAGGTCTGGGCAGGTTGAGATTTATGGTGGAGTCCTAGCATAAACAAGTTCTTAGCGGACAGCTCAGACCAAGGTGCCAGGACCTGAAATCTACCCTGAGGGATACCTTTTGCCTGCTGCAGCCTGAATTAAAGGAGGAGACTAAAGGACGCCTTCTGCAAAATCCCAGAGGAAGCTAAAACCCAGTACAACCATGCAGCTGGATACTGGACAGGTACCCTAACTAGCTCTGGAGGCCCCGCCTGGTTCCCCAGGCCCGCCCACTGCTTCCTTCCTGAGCCGCCTACTGGTCGTCACAAGACTGACAGATCCTCAAACCAACCAGTCTCCTCTGCCATTGTTCACGGTCCGGGCAAGCGGCAGCGTCTTTGCGTGAGCAGCGTGTTGACGTCACTGGCGGTCCCGCCCTGCATCCCCGCCCTAGCCCAGCCGGCGGGGACCGCGGAGCCGGGTCTGCAGGTCAGCGGGCGGCCCGCGCCGCGGAGGAGGTAGGCTGTTTTCCTGCGTCCTGCGGGGCAGGTTGCGAAGCCAAGTGTCAGAGGTTCCGGGGCTCGCGGGGCTCCGCAGACATGGCCAGGGCCGCGCGGCCTGTGGGTGCAGCTGCGGTGCGCGGTGGCGCGCGGGAGGGATGTGGGTCCCCGGCCCACTCCCATCCTCACCAGGAGGGTCCAGCCCGGTGCCGCTCACCCTCCCTCAAGACCTGGGTGACGTGCTGGTGTGGTCGGGCAGGTACTGTCGGCTACCAGCCTTGTACTTTCATCAGGAAAGCCCTGATATAACAAAACAAAACGAAAATTAAAGCATGAGTCACGAATGTCCTAGCCATGGTTTCAGCTCTTCGCTGTGCCCACTCATTCTGCCTTTAGGTTTTTGGTTTTTGTTTTTTGTTAAATCTCAGTAGCGTTCTTTTTCTTCCTCTTCTGGTTGGAACATGGATGGACACTGTGGAACTTTTCTTAGTGTTCTCTTAGTAGGGCAGTTGTGTGTTCACGGATGGAATCACTGACTCAGTCTCTTGACCCTGTACTGGTTTGGGTAAGGTTAGCAAAGCTGAACACAGTAACAGGTCTGATTTCTCAGTGCACTGGAGCTCCTCGAGCATGTCCTGTCTGATGTCTTTGTTTAAGGGTCCGAACCATAATTCCCACCTATGCGTCATCTGCCCACCGTCCACTCCTAGAGCAGGATTTGATGAAAGACAACGATTTACAGTATTCTGGCTGTGTTTATGAATAAGTAAAGTGCTGGATAATCATGCTACATAATATTCATACATATGCAACATTTTGTATTGTTAGGAAGAATAAATTTTTCTTTGAAACCTTTTTGTCTAAGTGTGGACCTTTAAATTGTGCTGTCAAATGCATTAAAGAAATGAAATTAAGATTTCTCTGAGGACTTACCTTCTCAAGATAGTGATTATCATTTGGACGTAATCATTAGACAGTTGCACAATGAATGTCTGTCTATGCCACATGCTGTTTTAGATGTTGGAAACTGAATATTGAACACTGGATAAGGGTTCTGCCCTTCAATTCCTTAGATTTTTTTGATGAAGATAGAATGTATGTGCAAATAACATAATTTTAGATAGGAGTGAATGCTAGGAAATCGAGCGGTGAGACACATTGGTGTGGTCCTTTATGTGGGAGCTGGGGAAATGTCCCTGAGGAGATGATGTTTTGGGTGAGCACTGAATGTTTAGAGAGAGTCATGGGAGGATCAGGAAGTTTCCAGTTACATTGCAAAGGCTGGAAAGGGAGTGTAGGCTTAGTGGAGGGGAGTCTGCCATGGCCTTAAAGGTGGCAGAGAGAGGTTGGTGAGTGCCTTGTGATTGGAGGGGCACCTGAAGAAGGCGCAGGCGACCTGTGCGGAGTCTACACTTCAGAGGCTTCTCTTCTTTTCACTCAGAGGAACCCATACAATCTCAGCAGCTTTCAGTTTAGTCTGATTATGAAACCATTACTTCATTTTTTTTGCTTGTTTGTTTTTGTTTGTTTTTTCATTACTTCATTTTATGTTTCTCTCAGCTCTCTGTTCTCTATCTCTGCATCCCGGTTATTTTCCCCTTTCTTTGTTGTTGTATGCAAGACTCAAACCATCTGATCATCTCCACCTCTAGCTTTTGCCTCCTTACTCCTAGCCTGAAATGATTTCTAATACAGTCTTACCTGCTTTGCATTTGGAAAGCAGTGGCAGGCAGTCCTGCTCTGCCCAAACAAGTGCTAAGAACATGCGGCTGTAATTAGATTAGCCTTTCCCATTAGAACCCGCAATACTGACTCAGGATTACTCTGTCTTTATTTAGTTCCTGTAGTTTCTGGGCACATCACATGCATTCTTTTCTTTCAGACATATTGCAAATACTAAACTTCTCATCAGTGAAGAAAATGTAGCACTAAGTCATCTCAGCTAGACTGATGGCGTGGTTAGCTTTACCCCAGGTCGCTGCGCCATGCTGCACCCCTTCTCCCTGAAGTGTGTAGAAGGAGCCACAGGTTAATGATTTTTCAAAACTTGGCTCCTGATGTTGCATTTTCTAATTCAGGAGCTGGACCCTTTTGGTGGAGAAGGGGCCCTGGAGCCATAGATGTGCAGCGGTTTCCAACATTCGGTACATAAAGTGGCCAGGAGTGCCAAATGCTCACCTCCAAGTTTTCATGCTAGGATTTTATTTTGTTCTGTGGCCTTCTTGAAAATCCTATAGCAGAGAGTGTTTGCGTATATCAAAGTACAGCAAGTTAGTATTGAGAAACTAAACTCATTGATCCTAAACTCATAGAAGACAGTTTCAAAGATGAGGCAGTAATTTTCCTTGAACTAAAATAATCCTTATATTTCCCTGCTTTCTGTATATGTCAGCACTTTCTATGCACCCTTCCTTTTTGTTAGAAGGCTGTCACTTGTAAGTGACTCCCAGTCCACTGGTATATATGGCTTGTAAGTGACTCCTAGTCCAGTGGTTCATGGCCTGTAATACCAACTATATGCAAAGCTTTGGGAGGGGAGATTCCAAGGTGTAGGCCAACCTGGGCAGCTTCGCAAGACCCTGCCTCTTGATTAAAAAAAAAAAATAGTAGTATTGTAGCGCATGGAACAAACACCTGAGCAGCCCTGCGTTCAATCACTAATACCTTAGAAAAAATTCATTTGTTTTAATTTCAGAAAGATTTTAAAGAAACTTAAACATTGTTAATAGTTTCCCAACCTGTTCCTGTTATTCTTAGACGTGAGGTAATGCAGCTTGCAGCTTGCTGGTTCTTTGGTTCTGGTAGCAAGTGGAGTTTTCCCATGATTGAGGAAGTGCTTGGCTTGCTCTGTGATGTAATTTTTCTCATACTACTTAAAAAAAAGTAGAAACCAGTTTATAAACTTTATTTGGTTGAGAAACCAGTTTGTTATATGGTTGAGAAATATGTAGGTAGTCCTAAACTTAAAAAAGGACCATGGGGGGGGGATAAGAAGGACAACTGGTTGTAAGGTTCTCTTATTTGAAAACTATTAGATTACTAATAGTAAAGTTATAAAAATTAAAATCAGTAGGTTAATTTGCTTTCTGGCTGCCCTTTGACCTGCTGTCGTAACAGAAATTGAGTCTAATGGCTTTAGACTAATGTTAATAGAATTCTTAAATGTCAGATAACCCTTACATATATCCAAAAGAGCTTCTTTCACTTTAACCCAAAATATCAAAACTGTGTGTTTAGACCAAGTCTCCCTGTCTGTAAGGATGCTCGTGGAGCTTATGCCCACATTTGTAGAGACCCAGGCTGTCAACATTAGACCCCACATGGTTGTCATGGTGACTCCTGTGCCGTAACCATGGACCCTAGCCGTTTCAGTGCCACTGCATGAATTCTGCTTGGTGACTGCCCGAAGTTCTGACTGTACCTCAGAGTCCATTCCAGCCCTGGGCTCTCTCAATAAAGCATTTCTCTTCTCTCACTAATGGACGCCTTCTCTTTTCACAGCACTTTTTGGGACGCCTTCTCTGCAACATGCTTTTCCTTTGCCCCTTTGGTCGTGCCTTACCAAGGATGCGTCCTCAAATCCTGTTGGCTGAAGTTTAAAAGACCTCATCTGCTTAGTACATAGAGTGTTTTTTTCAGAGTGTAGAGCCCTCTAGCTTTATTTGTGCTTTCATTACCATCTTTGCAAGAAGTGCTGGAAAGCTTTTCTTGGCTTTGATTCCACTGAACTATCTTCCTGTTTCAGCCTGGGTCTGACTCCTGTAGCCTCCAGCGGGCCTTGCTTGAGAAACTTAAATCTTTAGATGTAAAAATGTTGAGCACACCTTGCTTCTGAAAAGGTCGTGGTAAAATAGTTCCAGGCATTAATATTGTTGCTATTACAGATGGAAAGGCAGAGGGGACAGAGAGACTGACCTGGGGCTCTTAGTTACTTACTTGGGCCTGGTCACTACTTACAGCTTTGGCTGTACTTCAGAACCTTACCAGGAGGCAAGCTTAGACTATGACAAAATACGATTTTTAAGAGTGTGGATACCTGCCTACACTTTGGACACCACTTCTTGTTTTTAAAATTGCATGTATTATTGTGGGCCCGGCTAGCAATCAATCAAGACACAGACACTTGTCATATTTTAAGATAGCCTTAGTTATCCCGGGGCAGGGCAGATATCAATTCTCTAAATGCCTCCCATAATGGGGCAGGCATGGGTTCCCTGTCTCAATCCCATGCCATCTGCTTCCAATAACTTCTATCTGGCTGCCTCCCATCCATAATCCCAAATACTTGCTCATGTTCTTCAGATGGTGACAGCTGAGGCCTCTCTGATTGCTTCCTTTCTTTGTGAACAGGCTTAGCTATGGAAGATACTTCCTGTCTTGCAGCGAATGGAGATCAAAGCCTCAGTTCTCACTCAGGGTCTTTGACTCCGGCTGTTTAAGTCTGGAGGGTTCTTCTGGTCAGGAGCTGGGCTGGGCTGGTTGTGTACTCTTTCAGTTTGAAACATACCTCTGCTGTTTTCTCCAGTTTCTCACAGGCCCCCCCTCCCCCCAATGTTTTGTGACTAGTTACTCTTCACTTTATTAAATGCATGATTTGGCTTAGAACATTTTAAATTGAAAATGCAGTTAATAGATTTCTTATATTTTGTATCTCTCAGGACAATAGACTTTTCAAATAGTGTATATTATTGCTTTTTATAGTATACTATTTTTTATTTTAGAAAAATACATTTCATAATTCCTTGAGTTAATTGGTTCCTGTTTGTTGATTTAATGATGCAGAATCAAGTAATTTCAGTAACCTCTTTTTATGTTTATTTTAGACATTTATTTTTATTTTTAATTATGTGTGCCTGTGTATATGTCGGGTTGTGGCTGTATGCGCCTGTATGTGCAGGCACCTGTAGAGTCCAAAAGGGAGCATCAGTTTCCCAAGATCTGGCATTGCAGTGCTTGTCAGTCACGCCCGACAGAACTGAGTATGTCTTCTATAGAGGAGTTCTGTGCTCTAGATGCCGTGCCGTTCCTCAGCTTCTCACGCCCTTCTCCTGTCCCTGTGGTGTCGTAAATTCGTCAAAGATGACAGCAGCTCTTGAGGTGTTAGAAGTCTCTCCAGCTAGGACTTGCTTTGGCATGGTTGCTAGTAATTAGCTCAGAAATTTTTTCTGTGTCCAGAGCTGTTGTGATGGGCTGTGTTAGGGTGTCCCATCCTCAGTGCCACTGACATATGGGATGTGAAAAGTCTCATTGTACGATGTCCAAGACGATCTGCGGCCTCTACCCCTAGGTAGACAACTATGTGGCAAACGCCCCAGGGCTGCGAGCTCACGCATCTCCCTCGTGCCCTGTCCATCGGGAACTTCTGATGTCTTTATTCCCCAGACCTCTAAGTTAGGTTGCAGTATTATTATGCCTATCTTGAAAAACACATAAAAACATATAAAAAGGATAATACTGGTATGTAAAAGCAAACGTGTTCTTCTTAATTAACTTTTATCCAATGCAGCCACTCTGACTTAATATCAGAAATCTAAAGATAATTTAAATTATAATAAGCAATAAGAAAAATAAATGCCAGCAGGAGCCAGCTGGTGCTAAAAGTAAGCGCAGTGAGGAGGCAGCAATCTGGTGAGTTGGAGAATATTGCCAGTTGCCTGTTTTTTCAAGAGAAACTAGTAACCTGGGGATTTCATTAGTGGAAATGTTCATCTCTGCACACTGACAGTTAACTGCCTGTTTAGGAAGCTTGTAAGCCAGCAGGTAAACACAGCCCCCACTTCTTAGTCCACGGGCCGGGTTGGAGGTGTATGGAAATGCTGAGCTGACTTAAGGAGATGTGAACAGGTGGAAGAGGAGAGTCAGGTCCATGCTCAGTGGAGGGCAGGGATGGCCATGAGGATGCAGATACGGCCTCTGCACCACAGCCTTACTCTTGTGTTCTCAGCCACAGGACTGTGGAAGGAAAGCTGGCCAGCTAACATGCTCTGCACTGAGTCTGCTGCTGACCGTGAGGCCTGCCAGGTTGTAATGTGACAGGCATTGTTGGTAATTTTTTCTTTCATGGCTTCCCAGCGCTTACATAAAACCTCACAGGGCTTTGAGAACACATGGACTCTGGAATCTGGAATTGAGTGCCTCTGTTCTGGAGAAACAACCACAGCCGTACTTCACCCTGTGTGTTGAGAGCCACTTAGCCTGCAGGTCTTGTTTACCTTTCTCTGAAGAAGGAAGTTCTCTGCCAACTTGTAGAAGCCCTGAACTCCTGCTGGCCTTTGGTGTTTGCCCTGCCCTCAGGACCTGCTGTCCTCAGCCCAGCCCTATGGGAAGGGTGTGCTCATTCCAATGCTGGCTTTTCACAGCCCCCCTCTGACTTGTCCACACAATGCTCCATCCTTCCAGATGTTTCCCTAGTTCCCTCACCCGGGGTCCCTAGACAGAGGCCGACTCACTGTTGGTGGGCATGCTTATGCTTAGTCCATTTTAAGTTGCCTTTCTCTTCCTCCTCATTGATAAGTAACAGCTTTTCAGGTCATTCTAAGCCTATTTCTTCTAAGGCAAGTCTTTTCTTTCTTTTTTTTTTTTTAAACAAGATTTATTTACTTATTATTATATATACAGTGCTCTGCCTGCATGTACCTGCAAACCAGAAGAGAGCATCAGATCACATTACAGATGGTTGTGAGCCACCATGTAGTTGCTGGGAATTGAACTCAGGACCTTTGGAAGAGAGGACGGCGCTCTTAACCACTGAGCCATCTCTCCAGCTCTAGCAAGCCTTTTCTTGATGGCATTTCTGGTCACAAACTGGTACTCAGGCTTCTTTTTCATATTTATTTTATACTTTGTTTTCAAACTACTTGTATAATTTGTACATGAGTATAGGGACAGTGCTTTTCTGTCTTACTTTTCCAAGAATAGAAACTGAAAGGAATATTCTTTACTTTGGGCTAAGCATACTTGTATATGCAGGAAATTCAGGGTACAGTCATCCTCCACTATACTGGGAGTTCATTGAGACCCTAGCTTAGAAAAAAGAAAATATTCTTGGTACATTAATATATCATGTTAAAATTCTAAACATGTAATTTTTAAAAATTTTACATAGGAAGTACCCAGGTTCTATACTCTTTTTTTCTTCCCTTCTTTTTTTGGGGCAGTTGTCCTGCAGTGTGACATGTGGAATTAGATGGTCTTGAGCTCACAGAGATCCTCTTGCTTCTGCCTCCTGAGTGCTGGGACTAAGGGTGTGCGCTGCCACCCCAGCCCGCTTTATGTTTATACAGCGCGATTTGTAGTTTATAAATCTAACAAGCAAATAGAGTGTCTGGCATGGCTACCACTTTTCTAGGATACAGAATTGTTTTCTAGAAGGTTTTCTGTTGGTGTTCTTGTTTTCTTATTTTTCCGTTGTATTTTGTTTTTTGGCAGGGCCTCATATAAGCCAAGGCGGCTTTGAGGACCTTGCGTAGTGAGGTAACTTTCTGCTTGTACACCTCCTGGCCCCAGCACTGGAGTGTGTGCCCGACACCTGGATTTCTAAGGGCTTCTGATGTGTAGGAAAAATGGTTATGGATACCTCATTGTTCCATAGGAACTTTTGATACTGTGCTTCATAAAAGACCTCTGAACAACTGTTGGCTCAGTTTATTAACAATTAAACTTTATCATACAACCCAACTAGCATATACAAGAAGGAAAAAAAAGGTTAAAGGGACAGAAGATTAAAACCTCCTGGAATCCGTTCGGCAGGACAGGTCCTTAGGTGTCTCAGTCCCAGGAGCTGGTCCGGTCCTTTCCTCTCTCTCCGCGCCTTCTTCTTCTCTCCTTCTACCTCTTCCCAGTCATATGCAAAGGGCGGTCCCTTCTCCCTTCGAGGGTCAATTAGGAAAACAATAGCCACGGTGGGGTTCCTAGGTAGGCTTCCTGAATTCCAAGCCCAGGAAGGCTCCAAACAGTCTCTCACAAGGTATTCATGGTGTGCCCCAAGGGTAAAGCCCGCCAAGACTGCTTCCACCTGCGACAAAGCTTAATCTTTCCCACACCTCACCCTTCTCTCTAAAAAATTAAGAACTATATACACCTATATAAAAAGGGTGGAGAAGGTCAGAAACCAGAGGCAAAGGAAGCCAGACCGACCAAAAGGTCTTTGGAAGTAAATGTACCAGTGGAGGATACTTCCACAGTCACCCAGGCACCTTCAGCTTTTCCAGTCACTGTAAGACATGTAATCGAGCCAAATGGTGCTGAGGGTCATGACGAAATAGCCTGGTGTCCTGTAGACATGATGGATTTAAAACATTTTAAGGAATCCGTCGTCAGATATGGTATGCATTCTAACTTCGTTAAACAAATGTTAAACAGCTGGGCCTATCAGAATAGACTTGTTCCCCAAGATTGGAAAAATTTAGTTTCAGCGGTATTGGAAGCAGCACAACAGTTACAGTGGTTATCATGGTGGCGAACAGAGGCTATAAAAATAGAACAAGAAAATATCGCACAGGGAATAGATATTAATAGAGATCAGTTACTTGGTGATGGACCATATACTAACATGAGAAACAACTTGTAAAAAATACATGAAAAAACCTTTGGCTTTCATCTTTAAAATTACTGTTTAATCTTTTGAGCTTATAATTACATTTCCCCTCCCTTTCCTCCCCCAAATCCTCCCATATATCACCCTTTGCTCTCTGTCTCATTCATGGCCTCTGTCCTCATTGTTGTTATATGCATATGTTTTCATATGTGTATTTGTGTGTGTGTGTATGTACAGCCTGTTCAGTTTGTATAATGTTACTTGTATGTATAGGTTTTCAAGACTGACCAGTTAATATAATAGGGGTTATCTTGAAGGTACCTGTACATATTATACCTATTACTATAATAAGATAACTGATATAGGATAATTTTACAAATAAGTGGTTTATTTTGTAAATAGGTCTCCTGGTTAGCTTCAGCTGTCTCCTTGACACAGTCTGGAGTTAACCTGAGGGAGGCTCAGTTGGGCAGCAATGTCTCTGGGGGCACTTTGCTCTATGAGGGCCCAGCCCACTGTGGGAGAGGCATCCCTGGAAAGTGGGCCTGGCCTTCTTTAAGGAAGGCAGCTGAATGCAAGCCTGGGAGTAAGCCAGTGAGCATCACCCTCCATTGCTTTCTGCCACTGCTGCTGGAGTTCCTGCACTGACTTCCCTCAGTGATACATCCTGGCCTGAAGTGTAAACCCAATAAACCCTTCCCTCCCCAAGTTGCTTTTGGTACTTACCAAAGCAACAGAAAGCACGAGAACAGCATTAGCCACCTTTGCTAATACATGCACATTGTGATGAGCAAAAGAAGCTCCCCACAAAATACAGCACGTTCATTCATATGAAATATTCCAAGCAAATCAGTGTTGTCAGGGTAGGGCAATGAGAGGGAGTAAGGACTTACTGTGTAATTGCTATGAAATTTCCATTGGCAGTGATGAAAATACTTTGGAACTAGATAGAGGTAAAAATTATACAATATTGAGAATATGTTCAAAGCCTCTGAATTGTGCACTTAAATTTTATAATTTTATATTATGTAAAATCCACCTCAATGGTAAAAAGAGAGAGACTATTTAGCTCATTGTTTTGGAGGATAGAAATCTATGGTCAAATAGCTCCATAGCCCAGCCGCTGGCAAGGGTCCCTGACTGTCTCAGTGTAACAGAAGAATGGACAGGAAAAAGCTCTGTGCAGAGGAGACTCCATGGTCAAAAGAGAAGACTGAGAGCCCATGATTGCCCTTTTGCAATCTTGTGCCCTTTTCAGAACCAACCAGTCCCAGAGAACTGCAGTAGTGTCTTTCTCCAGTGAGCCAGGTACCCCATTAGGCTGTGCCTCTTAATGCTTTCACCCTCTGTTACATGACTCTCCACACTGAGACCCAAGATGCTAGCACCTGAGCCTTTGATGGAGGCACCCAGAGCCCTCAGGATCTGGAGAGCGTTTTGAACGTCTCTGAGCAGTGGATAGGCTGCCGACAGGTAGGTGGCGGGCAGAATGGGCATTCTAGGTGCAGCTGAAGCATAGCAAAGGTGCAGATGCCACAACCCGTCCAAGGAACTCAGATTCCCAAGCATAGCCGGAGCACTGGGGGAGGAAAGCTTTGCTTCTGAGCAGAGGGAGGAGGGGGACTTGGAACTAGAAAGGCTGGATTGGTGGACGAGAGGTGACTGAGAAAACAGTGAGGGTGCTGGGGAGAGCGATAGGGGCTATGCTTGTCTGCAGTGAGGATGGTGCCAGCAGCAGTGTTAACACCTTTTCCTGTTAGAGCTGTAAATAAGACTTCCCTGGTGGTTAGTGAATATTCTTAGATATTTGGAAGTGTTTGTAGGTGATGTGTGTTTGCCCCGATCTTTGTTGAGTCACTGTAACTTTGATATTGTAATCACTTAAGTTTTTCTAAAAATTATAAAATTAAACTTATTGAGCATGTTTCTTCTGTAAAGTCTTTACAGATACTGAGTAAGAGTTTAGAGAGCCAGCCAGACATGGTGGAGCGTGCCTGTCTTTCCTACACTTGAACTCTTGGGGTGGAGGCAGAAGGCTCAAGGCTATCCTCTGATGGGTGGCAGTCCCAAGACCAACCTGAGCTAGCTACAAATGAAAGAGGGAGGAAAAAAGGAAGAGGAAAGAATGGAGGGAGGGAGAGAAAAAGAGGGAGGAAAGGCGGAGGAGGTTTTTATTGGATATACGTTGCTTTCTTGGAAATATAGTTGCATTACATCTCTTAGTGCTTTCTATTCTTTCATAAGATTCCACTTTCTGAGGCACAAATTAGCCTGATAAAGATGACCCTGGAAGTTGTTCCTGATTCTTGTCCTTTGAAGGTCTAGTTTGTTGTATAAGTGTGAAAAACATGTAATGAAAAAAAGGAAAGAAAAGTAGCACTGCCTTTTTTTTTTTAATCCAGGCATTAGTATTTTAAGACTGACATCTCTTGCTCTCGCTCACTAAGATTTCATCTGCAGACGTTTATCTGTGGTAGAGATTAGAAAATTATTTTCAAAGCTGTGGCCTCCATCCTGTGTGCATATCCATTATAGGAAATGACCCATTCAAATTTTGCTTGTAAGTGCTCCTGCTCCTAGATGAAAATGGCTCGTCCTTCTACTGACTTGCTCTAGTTCCTGAAAGAGGAAGCTGCTCTCAGGTGACTTCAGTGGAATTTATTCTTATGTATTCCCAAGTATGCCTCCCGGAGTCCTTATACTAGAGACACTAAGGAGCCAGTGGGCTGATTTGCCAGCAGCCAGAGTGACATGTTCTGGAGTTCTTAGCCACCTTCCAAACAAAGTCATGTGACGTTAAATGAGTAGGAAGCCAGCTGTCTCTAGAGAGGCTGGTGGAGTTGGCTGACTGCGCACTAGGCTGTTTCTGAGAAACGTGACAAATATGTGGTAAACCCTGTCTCAGTCCTGGTTTCGGGGACAGAAGATAATGTTTATGAGAGGTCTAACTTTAAGATTAATGCCTTTGTTAATTATTTGAGAATTTCATACAGTGTGTTATGATCACACTCATCCCCTCCCCCAACTCTTCTTGGGTCCTCCTACCTCCATATCCAGCTTTTCTCCCCCCCGACCCCCCCAACTTCATGCTTCTGCCCCACAACTGGTCCAGTTTTTGACCACCACCAACTCATAGGTGTGAGACCTGCTCTGGAGTGTGTTTCCCATACCAAGCACCATACCATTAAAGAAAAGGAATTTTCCATCAGATGCGAAAGATCATCAAGTAGGGGTGGGTCCTCATGCCCGCTTTCCTGCTTTAAGCTGGGATTTTATCTGAATTAAACCTGTGCAGGGCTTGGATGTGCCATCACAATCACTGAGTTTATAATTGCTTCTGCCCTCTCTTTTAGTCTGGAAGCACTATCCTTGAAGTCACAGCTCATGGCTCTTCAAATCTTTCTGTTCTTTCTTCCACAGTGATCCCCTGGCCTTGAGGGAGGGTGTGGGATGGTGACAGCACAGGTAGGGCTTATGTGGGTAGTTTTGTACATTGACCCAAGATAGAGTCATCTGGGAGGAAGGAATCTTATTTGAGAGAAAGTCTATATCAGGTTGCTCGGTAGGCAAGTCTGTGGAATGTTTTCTTGGGAAAGGATTGATAGGGGAAGGCCTAGCATTCTGTGTGCCAACCTTAGGCAGTAGCTCCGGAGGTATCAGAGAGGAAACTGTGTGTGCATGGGGAGGGACAAGTTGGTAGTAGCTTCAGATCCTATCTTCAAGTTCATGTTTGAGCCCCTGTCCTGCCCTTCCTCAGTGCTCAGTTGTGACCTGGGAGTTAGAAGAGGAAACAAACCCTTTCTTTCCTTGAGTTGCTTTTGGTCATGGTGTTCATAACTATAGAAAGCAAGTTAAGGGGCTAGAGAGATGGCTCTGTGGTTAGGAATTCATGCTGCTCTTCCAAAGGACCCAAGTTCAGTTCCAAGCACAGTTTTATGGGCTGTGTTATAACCCACCTGTAACTCCAGCTCCGGGAGGGCATCAGATGTGTCGGGCCTCAGTGTGCACCTGCGCTCATGTGCATCTACTCATACATCGAACCACACACTCACTTATAAAAATAAACCTAAGAAAGCAAACTAAGATTGGACTGAACATTCAGTTCTCTTCTTCTCTGCACACTGATCCTTTCTGAGCCTTCTCTGCATCAATTGCCGTCTTGCAGTAAGAAGCCTCTGATGAGGAAGCGTCTGATGATGGATCAATCTGAGGGCATAGCCGTGAGTCAGCAGGAGGCTTTAGTACAATGTCCTTTTAGCAACGTAATAATAGGTTCTCTGCTAGGGCCCATGACCTAACGAGCCGAGGGTTCTCGATCTTGTTGACATTGCCTGTCTAGCCACAGACATTCGGCCTCTTTCACAGTCCATTAAAAAAAAAAAACTTGGTTACTCCCATAACATACCTACCACGATTGCACCAATGAGCATATTTTGCTAGGGCACTATTGCAGCTTGCATGGTTCACAGCTGGGTGAGACAGATGATTACATTTCTCTCCCAGTGTCAGTGTCACGCACATCATCGTCCAGCATTATGAAGGCTAGCCAGTAGGGATGAAGCTTCTGGTTCGGTGCCCACTAATTTTTTCCATGTTGTATGACTCAAGTATGTCTGTGCCATCAATGATAGAGTCTTACTGTCAAATGCATTGCATTGGCAGTTGCCTGTAATTGGGATTCTGTGAGTCTCCACTGGACAACAACTCCAACAGGCAACTCATCCTCCGAGAGTTTGAGACAACAGCGTTTTAGATGCTGTGTGGAGATGAAGGATTTTGAATGTCATATTAGAGCCGAAGATGCAGAATCCATTTGAGCACTAGAAGGTGCCTTTCTAGGAGAGAGCCAGGAGAATGGAGGGTGGTTACCACAGAGACCCTGTTCCAGTTAGCCTGGACTGATAGTAGCTTCTGAAAAACACGAGGAAGAAATCAAAGAACAGTCTGGCTCCCAGAGCCCATCTCGGAAGAGGCTTTCACTAACGCAAAGATGCAACATTCCACCCACATGAGGGCATTTCAAGTAACAAGTTCACGAAGCTGATCAATTCTCCAATTGTCTTTTGTAGCGCTCTCTCTCGCTCTCTCTCTCTCTCTCTCTCTCTCTCTCTCTCTCTCTTGTTGTTGTTGTTCTTTAAAAAACATTTTTCTTTAAAACTTAAAAAACAAATCTGTGTGAGCACGCTGGGTGCATGTCTGCCTGTGTGTGTGTGTCGGCTCACCATGTGGTGGCATGCATATGGAAGTCAGAAGACAATTTGGTGGATTTTGTTTTCTTTTTCTACCTTTATATGGGGTCCAGTGACCAAACTTGGGCAGCATGCTTGGGTTTCATGTTGTTTGATGCACTGGCCCGTCTCAGTGACCCTTTCTTTTTAAACGTAAGCCTTTTCATGTTTGTGCTTTGTGCCATTTTCATTTTTAAGTGTATTTGCACCACTGCACTTACTGTTTTGTCGACTGTTTGTTCACGGCCTTTTCTGTAGGGTCCAGGAAAGTTGTCTGAGTGTGATTACTTCCTTATAACCACATTCAGGTTAAACGTGTGTAGTGGGGCATATGCTGCAGTTGTTACATGTTTACTGCAACACGATACCCATATCATGTGAGCTTGTGCCAGCATTGGTCCAGCTGACTGCCAAGTCTCCTCCATAAAAATATATTGTCCCCCAACAGAACATAACTTACTCAAGAGGTAATACTTTGAGACTATTCTGATTACATTTAAAATACTTGTTAGCATCAACTAATGCTTCTTGCATAAATAATCCCTGCACTGAGAACTGTAAACCGACTTTCCTGATTTTCCTCCTCCCACATGGCTATCTGACCTCCTGCCCACTCCACCTGTTGTTACAATGTAGCCACAATTAAGGTTTGTTTTCCAGCGTGAATTCCAACCATGCTAGCATTAGGCAAACATCAGCGCTCACACTGTTTCACATTGGACAGTAGGTAGTCCTTCAAGACAGCTGACACAGTTTTAATAATCTTAACATTTTGTTTCTTGTGTTTTCTAAGAAACCTGTATCTATAAAAAGGTTATAAAAGTGTTCTCCACATGCTCTAACAGATACAGATATAGAAATCCTTTGATATTTCCATTAGCATGCACAAAACTGGGCTTTAGTTTGACATTTGAGTGCATTGCTGACTGTCCTCTCCCGCCCCGTCTTCCAGCTTGTGATGCCTCTGATGCGTCATATTCTAGTGTTTGTGTTAGGTCCATGAGCCACCTTCAGTTAGTGTTTCTGCTGTTGCATTTTCTGTTTGTTTGTTTGTTTGTTTTTATTGTTGTTGTTTGTCTTTTTTTTTCAAGACAGTGTTTCTCTGTGCAGCCTTGGCTGTCCTGGACTCGCTTTGTAGACTAGACTGACCTCGAACTCACAGCAATCCACCTGCCTCTGCCTCCCAAGTGCTGGGATTACAGATGTTTTTTACAGTATGTAATTACAGGTTTTTTTCAATTTTTATATGGCTGTCCTAGCATACTGTTCTGAAAACAAGCTTTATTTCTTTATTCTATTGCTTTGATATGTTCATCAAAAGTCAGATGCCCGTATATATATGGGTCTGTTTGAGGCCCAGCTATATCCCATAACCTGTTCACTTATCCGTCACCCAGTGCTATACTGTTTTGATTACTGACGCTTTATGGAGAGCCTTTAAGATCCTTAGCCTTCTTGTTTTCTTCTTTTTCAAGATTGGCAGACATTCTCCTCTTTGCATTTCTTTTTTTTTTAACTTAAAAAGTATATATTTCATTATTTTTTGAGGTTATCAGAACAACATCATTTACCCCTTATCTTTCTTCCCTACAAACCCTCCTTCTTGCTCTTCTTCAAATTCATGATCTTTTTTATTACTTGTTATATATGTGTATACATAGACACATACATATAAATTTCTAAATACATGAACACACACAAGCACATACACATATATATCTAAATACACAAACTCAAACTGCTGCCCAGTCTATATAATGTTACTTGTATGTTTGTTTCCAGGGGTGACCATTTAGTACTGGATAACCAATGAATTTACTGTTCCCTGAGGGATATTATTTCTCCTGCTCTCAGTATTCCTTAGTTTCTTGTAGTTCTTTATGTAGGGTTGAGGCCTCCTGGACTTTGCCATACATGTTCTCTGTTAGCATGTTCATTGTTATGGTCCATGTTCACCTCAAGGCAGTCATGTTGGGGAGACTTCCTGGCTGTCGCTTCTGACGTTCATAGGCGACACAGTCTTGTAGCAAGCCGTCTGGCCCTCTGGCTCTGACGGTCTTTCTGCCCTGTCCTTAGCATTGGTCCCTGAGCTTTAGGTGTGAGAGGATTTTGTAGATGTCCCTGGGGACTGGGCTCCACAACTCTGCATTTTGATTGGTTGTGATTTTCGGTAATGGCCTCTATCTGCTGTGAAGAGCCTGTTCCCTGATGAAGGGTGAGGCCTGCGCACCTGTGGGTAGAACAGAAGGACAAATGTTCAGGATGTAGGTAGGGATTACGCTGGTTTACTGAGCTGGCTGCCACTAGTAAGCAGGACAACCTCCATGTCTGTCCTCATAGGCAGGCACACTGCATTTCCATAAAATAATACATAGATGGGAGTCGGTTGTTTTTCAAATTATCATACAAAATAATGGATTTTATTATTGCATCTCCATACACTGTTGATCCTCATGGCGGCTGTTTACTGTCTGGGTGTTGCCACTTTTGTGTGGAAGCAGATGGGGTTGAAATTTGTTTCCACTTTGTACCCAGCACAGGGAAGATGCAGTGAAATGACCTGGAAGATACAAACAAGCCCCTGGAAGCAGAAAGCATCTTTTTGTTCTCTTTCTCCTGAGGAAGCCGCATGATATGTAGGATAATTTTGCTAGAGGCCCAGTTATGTGGGTAAAGAAAGCACTGCGCAGGGTGGCGGGCGTGCTCTGTCTGCAAGCACTGCTTGAGTGGCCCCTCCCTCAGATAGGATCACTTGTGCTTAACACACGTATCTACAGAGTAACCTGGGGAAAACACACATGCTCTCGAGCTTTTGTTGTTCCCTAAGTCAGAATATCCTGTAGAAGCTGACACTTGTCACTTAGCTACTCATGATTTGCAAACATTGACACCGTCACTTCATGTCAGCCAGTTCTTCTGTGAGAAGAGACCATCAATACTTTGTGGGACAAAAAGGGTAGTGTTTTCAACGTTGTAGACCATAAGTTTTCTTTTTTGCAGGTGTTCATTCTTGCTGTTACAGTACCAAAGCACCCAAGACAATACAGATGACACGGCAGAGTTCTAGTAAAACATCCAGAAACGTGCTTTGGCTGATGTGAACAAAAATAATCGATATAGAGACTTTAACTGAGTTTATCTGGTTCAGCTTGTTTCTTGTGCTCTGGCCATCTTTCCTGACAAGAAAATGCTGGAGAATTCAACAAACAGGGCAGGCCTAGTCCTAACACAGTTTGAAAGCAAGGTGCACAAGGCCGAGTTGTTTAACTCTGAATTTGAAGGCCTGTGAGCTTCGGAATAAATAAACGTTGTGTTACGTTCTCCATACTTTGTCTGCTCAACCTAATTGTAACAAGAGCTAGGATGCTCTTGACCTAATTGACAACGAAATCTTGTGCAAATATTTTCAAAATTTAAAGCATTATTTTTTTCACAGTACGCTGAAGTTGATTCCTACAGAATGTCTTGCTGGTTTGCTGCTTCTGAAGAGACAAGTAACCCAAACACTGTGAGCTGATGTCACCCAGTTTGGAGG
The DNA here is from genome assembly GCF_964271855.1 of Acomys minous. Taxonomy (NCBI): domain Eukaryota; kingdom Metazoa; phylum Chordata; class Mammalia; order Rodentia; family Muridae; genus Acomys; species Acomys minous. The sequence continues at coordinate 72,270,610 of NC_140490.1, forward strand.
GATGTAAAAGAGAGCTGGATAGATTCTTGGTCAGTTCTGTACAGAGTCCTAGCAGCATGGCATGTGCACTCATCCTTCCTGTTTTAAACGTACTGTGTACCAAGTACACTTGTAAATGGAAGAAAAAGGAGAAGAAAAAAAAAACTCTTATCACTCACAGATAGTCTTCGCTAGCATCTTATATATTTCATGAGTGTGACCTAAGGAATTAACTTAGTAGTCATATATATACATGCACGTGCTGCACTTAGCATTAGAGTTTTAACGCAGTTATTATAACCTGAGCATTAGCTTTACTCATTATAAAGACTCATGAGGGTCCATTTAAATCAGCCTTAAATGGCTGTTCCATATAACAATATGTCTAATTGTTCCTTTCATTAAGTAGCAGGTTATTTATAGAAATTTTATGATAAAATTTTTCTAATGTTAATTTTACTAAAAGACTACACATATGTGTGCATGTAAATGCATGTAAAACATTTAACATTTTTTAACAGTCAACACTCCACTGGAACTACCAAGTGAACATAGCTTATCACCCAATGAACACAGCTGTGTTATTACTACTTGGGTCAAAAGATAGAGCTTTACCAAGTTTCCCAAACACACTCCTGGGTTGAGCCTCCAGTCACTGTGCCCTTCTCTTCCTCCGAGGCAACCACCTCCTGACCCCCAGTGCTGTAGACTAGCTGTTGCATTAAATGTCTGTGGCTTGGTTTATTTCCCTTAAATAACTAAAATTAGAGTCGCTATAGCAAGAGGTATATGTTAAAATAACAGTTCATGTTGTTAAATTGCCTTGGAAATAATATAATCCTCCCACCACATTGTAATAAATGTGTGGATGGACTTTTGTGCCTGAGTGTGGGAAAGCAGAGAGTAGAGCCAAGTGTCAGGGAAGAGGATGGGACATGAGGAAGACCCAATGAGACCTCCCAGCCTTGGCGGGAATCTTAGCAGTCTGCTCCCAAAATCTGTGTTATTCATCCTAAAAATGATCCTGGTCTGGACACTGACAGTCATGTGACAGTTAAAAAGGCGAGTGTACAAATTTGGATACAAGTACCACCAACTTTTTGTCCACATTCATCGCCAAAGCAAAACATGAATGTCAGTGGAGCCAGAAGCACAAACGCTCCTCCCCAGGGAGAGGCACCACTGGATGGAAAACTGGCACGCCCCTGCAGTGAGCACCCCCAGTTCTGCTCAGTAACCTCACCTCATCCGTGAAGAGTCCTCTCAGATTATTCCTCTTCAGTCTTATTTTTGATGAGGCATTCTAGGTCTTGGGGAACCCCTTCCAGGTCTTGGGGAACCCCTATATGGGACCATAACTTCTGTAATTATCAATGTGGTGTTTGCATAGTGCTGAGCTTTTGAGGAGTATACATGCCGCTTTCCTAAGAAGATGCCCAGAAAGCATGCTTGTTCATGAAGAGCGGGTTGAGCAGTGCTAGCTGGTTCAGGATGCCCTTGTGCTGGGAAGTGGTCCTCACTAGGGCCTGTGCTATAGCTGGGTTGTGTGTTCTGCTCCGATCCTCTCGCTCTGCTTAGGACCCACCCCATCTTCACCTTTTCCTACTGTAACTTCGTTCTCTTCTTTATTGGCATTCTAATCCAAGCAGTAATATTGAGTGCAAGTGTTGTTTATTTTATTTCCTCTTTGCTTCTGTCAAAACATGAATGTCTATGTCAAAGCACCGTGGCTCAGTGAGACCAAGTCTCCCAGTCATGAGGGTGCTGGGTCGTGTGACCGCACCTACGTCTCATGTGGATGCTCTCTTTTCTTTTCTGCAGGCTGCTTCTCACTAGGGATGGTGGAGTTGGTGGAGACTCCTTCCATCCTCCTCCAGGGTGAACCGCCTGCCAGAGGCCATGGAGAGCACTCTCACTGGGAGCCAGAGCTCACACGCTTCCCTGCGCGACATCCAGTCCATCAACCCCGCGCAGCTCATGGCCAGGATTGAGTCCTATGAAGGAAGGGAAAAGAAAGGCATATCTGATGTCAGGAGGACTTTCTGTCTCTTTGTCACCTTTGACCTCTTATTTGTAACTTTACTGTGGATAATAGAGTTAAATGTAAGTTTCCCTTTCCCAGAAGTTAAGAAAAAAAGTTTAAATTTCTTTTCTCATTTTGTCTTATTTAGTGAATTACATATTTTTTCAAAAGATGCCGTGTTACCTGTCTCTGGCAGATTTAAGCTTTTCCTACTTTCTATTGTTAGTGTGTGAAACACATCTGGGAAATGTAAGATTCGCTTCCTCTGTTATTTTGAGATTTGATTTCCTGGTGCTTAGCTTAATAATACAGAACTGAAAGTACACAGCCTGTTGAGCAAATTAGCTTTCTGTCTTTATAAAGCTTCTCTAGGACGCAACTCAGGTGATTGCGCACAGACTTATTCATCTATGTCTCTCCTTTGATTTGAGTAATTGAGGAAAACCTGACTTAAAAAGCAAAAATAATTATTTCTTGGGTCTTTTTAGATAAAAGTTTACCAGCTCTTTCTATTAAAAACAAACAAACAAACAAACAAAAACGTTGTGGCTGGAGAGATGGCTCAGTGGTTAGGAGTACTGGCTGTTCTTGTAGGGACTCAGGTTCTAAGCAAGGACATGATACCCCACAGCCATCTGTACCTCCAGGTCTAGGAGATCTGATCCCTCTTTGGCCTCTGAGAGCACCAGGCACACCCATGATCATAGACATACACGTAGGCAGAATGCTCATATATGTAGGATAATTTTTAATATTCAAATATATGTATAATATGCTTCTGAAATATGCTTGCTATATTATGTCTGCTATTTAATCCCCTTCGTTAAGATTTTGAAAAAAAATTATTCTTCATATTCTCTTGATCAAATTCTAGAATAATTTGGAGAACTTTGCAATTATGTTTCCCAATAATTATCTGTATAAGTACTATCAAAATAGAAATCCAATACAAACTTTAACATATTACTTTAAATTCTCTAGTTGTATATTAATAAATTTAAAATAAAAAGGTGAACTTTATTGTAATAATGCATTCCATTAACCCAGATTTCTCAAAGCCTTGGGTCTGGTTGTTTGTATTCGCTAGCCCTAAGCCAGGCCCTTCTGGAAGGCTGCTCTATGCTTCATGTCATTTGTCAGCCACGCAGGCCTCCTGCTTCCAGACTGGGGCAGGCTCCTGTCTGCCTTAAGACTTCTATAGAGGGCTCCTTTTGCATAAAATACTAATTTCCTGTAGCCTCTTGTGGGTTGTGGGATCCTGTCATGCTGGTGTCAGTCCACATGTCACCACTCTTCTGTCACTCGGTCTTGTGATTCTTTGTTGTTGTCTTTCTATTCAGTGGTAAGTACCTGAAGACAGACATTGTTTTACTGCTCAGGTGTTTCCTGTGTTTGGAGCAGTGCCCAGCACCGAGTGGGTTCCCAGCGTGACAGTAGGAGCAGCTGGGTTTAGCTGGAGGCAGGTTGGCAGACGCACACAGAGTCAGAAAGAAGCTGGGGAAGGAATGCCACTCAAGCGCCTGACTAGGGAGGAAGGACTCACCTGGGTGGCACGCTCAGGAGGCGGGGGCTAAAAGCCAGCTTGTATCTGCCCCAGTGTAAGACTGCTCTGACGATGGCGCGCAGAACAGCGGGCACACCGTCTCCTACCTGAGGTGCCGGGCTTAGAAGGGCTTCAGACTTTGAGGGTATTAGAATACTTACAAAGCAAGATATTTTGAGAATGAAACCCAACTTACTGACACATTTATTTATTTATACTTTATTCACACGGTATAATGGCCAATTTATTCGCATGGTATGAAGGCCAGTTTACACTCTTTGTTGAATGAGTCTCTTCATGTGAGGTCAAGGGTGGAAGTTCCCACTTGCAGTGACGTGTGTCTAGAGAAAATCTCAGGTTTTTGAAGCAGTTCAGATTTCAGATATGTAGATATGGGATGCTCAGTTTGATCGGGAAAGATGATTGGAAGAGATTTTGTTTCAACTGTAGTTAGTTTTTTTGGGGGACCCCTGAACCTAGGATTGTGAAATAAGGATTTAAGTTCAGGTTTGAGTTTCAGACATAAACTGTAAGAACTCTGCTTATAGACAATGCAGAGTCAAGATACAGTGCATACAGATAGCAAAGAAAAGCATTTCCTGTGGCCAGTGTGTACCCAGCAGGAGATGTCTGAGGTGGAGAACCTTCTTTGCCTTGACCCCTGGAACTAACCATTCTTTTAGTATTCTCAGTGACAGCTTTGTGTGGTTTGCAGGGACACAGCTGTTGCAGGATATGTGATCACACTGTGAGGCCTGAGACTGTTACTGGAAAAATCTGTTTCTAATTATGGTGTGGTGCGGTCTTTGATCCCAGAGCTTTCTGTTTACTGTAAACAAGTACTTGTGGTGTAGCTCAGCCCTAGCACACACCTTTAATCCAAGAGCTAAGTAATGTTGCTTGAAAAACAAAATCCCTGTGCTTGATTTTACCCTCAACTCAGTGTCCCTCCTTTCTGCTTACTTAGGTTCACTTCCTGTCCCTGTGGGCTGGGTTCATCCTCACTCTTGACCTATTTTATTTAGCTCTTGGACTAAAGGTGTGTGCTAGGGCTGAACCACACCACAGGTACTTGCTTACAGTAAACAGCTCTAGGATTAAAGATGAGCCATACCACAGTTAGAAACATTTTTTCCTAGTATACAACCTCAGGGTTCACACTGTGATCAAATACCCTGCAACCCACAGTGTCAGGCTAAGTGGCTATTTTCATATGACTTCTCTTCGGCACTTCACTTGTGTGTAGATCAACAGCCATGTAGGTCTGTAGCGGATGCACACTCACCGCTCAGAGCCCTGACCTCTCAAGAGTTGTGAGGGACAGAGTAGTTGTCCAGGCTTTGCCTCCATTCCTGTAGCAAATGCTAAGACCTCCCTTTCTATGTGATCATTTTCATTCTAAGCTGAAAGCCGTGCGGCCTTGGGAAACTATTCTTCACTTCCCCTCTGTCCCCGTTGTCTGGTCAACTGCTCTGTCCCTTTCCAGACTGTCTGTTAGGACTACGTTTGTAATCAGAAACTTGAGTTGACTAGGCTGAGCCACAGCTCCAGGCTATAGAGAGAGCACCCTCCTGGGTGGCATAAATGGCCTAAAACATGGCCCCTACTTTGGGGGGAAATTATGTATGTATGTATGTATGTATGTATGTATGTATGTATGTTTGTTTGTTTCTTTCTTTCCTGGCTAGTTTAATCAGTGGGATTCTGAACTTGATCATTTAAAACTCATTTTGGTAGTATGGAAGAATAAAAAGTTCATCCTATTGGATTCTGTTGTCCTCGTTTGCTGTACCCTCTGTTACGTAGGAGTGTAGGTCAAACCCGCTCTTTTTTTTTTTTAACAAAATAATACATTTGAATCTATAAGAGTGTCAAACTTTTAAATGTCAAGAGCAGATTGAAACAAAGCCAGCCACAGGAAACGTTGGCACACATGTCTTATGTCATGGTAACTAGCCCTGGGGACAGCTGCTGTAAGATCGGGGTCCCTGGTCCTCCTGAAATCTGTGAGATTCAATCAGACTGACTGAGCACTTGTGGGTTCCAAGGCGGAATGCGGGAAGTCTAGAGAAAGCTTACTGTCCTGTTCTCTCTCTCTCATTTTGCTTCTGATTCTCCTAGGTGAACGGGGGCATCGAGAACACCCTGAAGAAGGAAGTGATTCACTACGACTACTACTCCTCTTACTTTGACATATTCGTAAGCGCTTTTACATCGTCATTCAGATGTAGTGAAATGGAAGCCAAGGGCCAGAAATGCGGCGCCATTTTGCCTTCCTTTGAGCAGTGACTGTGTTGCTGAATCCCCTGCCCACTAAGTGTTCTGTGTCTCATAAGAAGCTGATGGTGCAAGGAAAGAAAAGGCAAATGGGAGACCAGGGCTCTCCTCACACTCGTCGCCTCCCTGGCTGAGCTAGGCCACACTCACAGGCCCTGGTTCCCGGGACCGAGAGCTGGCCCTGCTCTCTGCTGGTTTTGTTTTTTTCCTATTTGATATATTGATAATAGGGACTTGATTTGAAGCACTGGCTAGAAGGATCTAGGGCTGCAGTTTTGCATAGTCTGGCAGTATGGGATCTGAGCCTCTCAGGGCTGTCCACATCTGAGTCAGAAAAATGATAATAAACCGAAGCTGCTTTATTTTTTCATGTGTTTCACATAACTTTTCTTACCATTTCTCCTCCTCAGCTTTTGGCAGTTTTTCGATTCAAAGTGCTGATACTCGGATATGCTGTATGCAGATTGCGCCACTGGTGGGCAATAGCGGTGAGTGCAGCAGTGGGTCACCACCCACCGGGCGGCAGCCAGGGTGCTCACACAGGCTGTGCTGAGAGGAGACAGGATTTTAATGATCTCTAGTTTCACCATTTTTTTTTCTAAGTCCCCTTCTTCCCTCACTTTAAGGGTTTACTTTACCAGGGTCTTACTGCAGTGAAAACAGTTGCTGCAGTAACTGGCATGGTCTGTAGAGGAGTCTAGAGGCCCGGGAGGAAGCACTGGCCACGCCTCTCCTTGTCCTCCTGGTCATCTTTCTGATAGGACTGGAGGGCGGTGCCTCCAATTGAGATATCTGGAGCCTGCGTTGCTTAGTGATTTTTCAGTCATGCAGTGATCTGAGCTCTTTATCTTGTTGATAAACTCCCCCACCCTCAATCCCCACCCAACAACAGTCTACATTAGCTACTTTTCTCATCTAAGTGACATTAGCAGCTTGGGAAGGGAAGAGTTTGCTGCCTCACAGTTTGAGGTGCAGTTCATTACCGAGGGGAAGGCGAACATGGAACGTGAGGCAGCTGGTCACATGGCATCCACAGTCTGGAAACAAAGATGAATGCTGCAGTTCAGCCCACCTTCTCCTCTCTGCCACTGTGGACCCCGGCCCAGCTGTTGCCAGCACTCGGGGTGGGGTGGGTCCTCCCTCGGCCATTAAGTTCTCTGGAGATGTCCTCAGATGCGCTCAGAGGTCCATCTGCGAAATGATTGTAAATGCCAACATGTCAACAGTCATGCTGGCCAGCTGTCAAGGAGGGAAAAGCCATTGCCCTGCTCTTCTTTTGTTCCTCTGGCTTCCCCTCCCCCAGTCTCTCTCCTTGTGTCTAGCACCGAGGCCGGGCTCATTCTGTTCATTTTTGGTAAATATTAAGAAACTAAATGTTAGAGTCAGTTAGCTGCCTGCATGGTCTCAGCCATGCCCATGGCTGTCCTGGGTGTTGTTCATCCCTTCCTACAACCCTCGTCCAGGGCTGCCTGTGCCTGTGTCGCCCTCCACAAGGCGCAGGTCAGACCCTCTGTCATTCGGAGTCTCATTTCAAAGTTGTAGCTGACAACGCAGCAAGCCTGGCTCGCGCCTCTGTTGCTGATGTGGTAGTTTTGGTCATCCTTCCTTCCTGGTTTTCCCTCACATTCTGCGTTTGGGACATTCTCTCCAGAGTCCCCATGTAGACTCATTTTGCCAGACTGTCCATCTTGGTATTTGGTATGAAAGAGGTGTGCAGTGGGTTACAATAAAGCACCTGCTTTCATTTTCAAATAGAGTTCAGCTTAGTTTCATTGGTCCTGTGTTTAGACATCTCAGTCTAAGTAAGGAAAGGCCTCATGTATCAATTCCAGTTTTTGTTTCTGATTATTTAAATTATTTGAAGGAAGGGGAAATCAGCTAAGTCACCTAAGCGGTGTCAATCTCTACAGTAAATTATTGTCTGATAGTAAAATGTTTTCTCTTAACAAATCACTTTGGTATGTGTACGTACCTGCTTAATACTCAGCGTGTCCTGGCCTCCACCTTGCCAGTCACTTCAGTCATTTCTGCCATTTATTCTTGTCAGGCTTCACCATGCTGACGTCTCAGCTGAAGGAGGGGTAACAGTGTTCAGTGTGAAGGGCTTGCTCTGGGCTCTGTAAGCCAGGAGAGAGCCCTGTCTGTGCATGTCACGGGCCCTTTCTTAGGTGTAATAGACTTGCACCTTGTATGGACAGAAGTTTACCAGCGCATTAGCCATACACAGTTCAGGAGGAGGAATGTCGTATAGAGCCACCCAGACTGCATGCCTCAGGAAACCCATGCTGTCCAGAATGGGTTTGTAGAGAGCACAGACTGTGGGAAGTCGCAAGGCTGGGACAGTGTGTCCCGGCACTGTCTGCTCTAGCTCAGCTTTCTAATTGAGGGAGGGACAGTGTGAAGTGTCCACTTTGATGAGTGTTATATTATGTGTCTTGCAGTTGACGACAGCAGTGACCAGTGCCTTTTTATTAGCAAAAGTGATCCTTTCAAAGGTAGGTGTGGCTCTCCTTCTCTGTGTCATTGTCTGCCATGATGAAGCCCTCCCCGCTGTGTGAGCTGATGGTGACCGCTTCCCTCAACACCTCTGTTCTCTAGCTGTTCTCTCAAGGGGCATTTGGCTATGTGTTGCCCATCATTTCTTTCATCCTCGCCTGGATTGAGACATGGTTCCTGGATTTCAAAGTGTTACCTCAAGAGGCAGAAGAAGAAAACAGTAAGTTTTTGTTACTATCAGCCTCCCAGGCGTGCACATTTCACACTGGGGAACCAAGGAGTCTTCTTACTGTGAGAGAAGCTGCAGGGCCCAAACTGAGGCAGTTGGGTTCTTCAGTGGCTGTGTCTGAACTGAGGGGAGAGTGGGCGGGCATGTGAGTGTACGGCTACTCGAAGGACTTCTCCCTGGCTGCTGGGCCAGGCGTCCCCTAGCAGGTATGGCCATGGGTTGAACAGACGTTCATAAAGTAACAGAGAGGAGCCACTGCGTTGCTCTCCGTGGGTGCCTTGAGCTTTGCTCATTGAAATGATCCTCAGGTCAGTAAGCATGCATACAGAGCAGAACTGTGTCTGCAGGGCCAGAGAGCATTGAACCAATCCTAAGTGGTAAGAAGCAGTTTTAAAGCAGCCAGTGGCTCTGCAAAGTGCCGTATCGCTGTGTATGCAGCAGGCTTAGGGTGGGTCACAAGCAGAACAGTTAAGTGCCTGACACGGAGACCATGAGGGTTCATTTGGAGTTGAGAGGAAAACTCTAGCTATTGTGGTGTTTGCCCACTCAGCCTTCCACTGTCTGCCTTTGAGTGGCCGAGTGACATGTGCCACCATTTTTTCTCAGATCTAACAAAGCTACTACATGACCACATGGCGTGGATACCATGTGCCAGGGTGTTAAGGAGGAAGGTCAGTGGGTCCATCAGGAGCTGTGTGGCTGGTTACTGGCCTGGGGTTCTAATCTACAAGAAACCTTTAATGGAGACCTGCCCCTCTGGGAGGGCAGTGGGTCACAACTCAGGGTAGAACGGCATGCTGCCTCACACACACTGCATCCGGCTCAGTGTGTCCCAACAGGAAAAAAATCCTGTGTTTTGTAGAAAATTGAACGTAACTGTAGCTCCAGAAGCATCAGGATCAAGAGTTGCTCTACATAAAGTTTTATTTGAAAAACTTCCTTAACAGACAACATTTCTAAAAATTCTAATTCAAGAGTGAATTTGCAGAGCTCATTAAATGGTGATCCAAGATGGCTCTGGCGTTCTGTGTGCTTTGTTCTAGCTGAGAAGGGGTGGGCCACGTCAGTGTAGGGAGGCCACTCTCTGTTGTATGTAAACTCCAAACTGAGCATTGCTGAAACATCAAGTGCTCACACGACTGAGCTTTTAACCAATTTCACGATATTTAATAAAGCTGAATAGAAAGGCTGGAGAGATAGAAGCAGGGAACCAACTTTCACACATTGTTTTCTGATTATGCACTGTGGCACATGCGCACACATACCCAACTACATCAGCATTTAAAAACAAGCCACTTCAGAAGTGAGCATTAAGCCAAGTCACCCAATATGGGGGAAAGCATTCTTCCTGCCTACATTCTACTGTGTGTGTGTGTGTGTGTGTGTGTGTGTGTGTGTGTGTGTGTGTGTGTGTGTGTGTACATCTACCCATGGGTACAATATAACTTAGCAAGAACAGGAAAGTAAAGATAATATTAGGTGCTGAGAAAGGACAATGCAGGTAAAGGTACATGACTCATGGAAGAATATAGAAAGTTAATTGTTTCTCTAGTTTTAACTATTTTTTTTTTTTGGTAGATAAGCGCATAAAAACATAATTGACAGTGAATGTGTAAAACCCCGAGCGAGTCTCCGTGGCTTTGGGATGGCCTGACTATGGAATTCAGGGGGAGGAGTAGAGTTGAGGGCTGGGCCAGCGTCTGTGTGGCTGTGCTCACGTAGCTGCGTGGTCTCTGTGAGTTCATTGCAATAAAGTCATTGTTATGTTAAAACATGAACACATTTTTTAAAAGCACCATTTGCTTTCCTTGTAGTGGCACATAGGAAATATATGTGGTATCTGGTGTGTTGCCAGGTGCTTGCTACCACAGTTCCTAACACTGAGACTGATTTTAGCAAAAAAGTCTCAAGAACAGATGGTCTTCCTCCTTGTATAAAGTTCTGTCACTTGGTTTTGCTATTTAATTTATTATTATTTTTTATTATTATTATTATTATTATTATTATTATTATTATTATTGTCATTGGAAAAAGTAAATAAACACCAGGGAGAGAGAGAGAGAGAGAGAGAGAGAGAGAGAGAGGGAGGGAGGGAGGGAGGGAGGGAGGGAGGGAGGGAGGGAGGGAGGGAGGGAGAGAGAGAGCGCAAGAGCGAGCGAGAGCGCTGTTCAGAGTATGTCCTACTTTTAAGAGGACCTGAGTTTGGTTCCTAGCATCAGAACAGGGTGACTCACAACTAATAACTCCTGCTCCCAGGGACAAGATGCCCTCTTCTGGCCTCTGTGAGCATCTGTACCCACATGCATATTCTCTAACAGATACAGACACACAGCATGTGCATGCACACACACACACACACACACACATGCAATTTTTTAAATATTTAAAAAATAAATTAAACATAGAGCACTTTATTGTCTACAGCTTTCTCTGTGTGTTGGTAAAAGGCCACGTGGGCATTACATTTGACATCTGCCATTTCCCTGACCAAGTCTAGCTGGTAGACCATTTGTCCATGCTAGCTCAGTTTTTATTTTAGTTCATGTTTGTTTTTGAAGTTTGTAGATGTTTGTAGACAAGTGAGACTCCTCCAGGGATTGAATCTCTGAATACTGAGCCCAGGAGTAATTGGAAATGATTACCAAAACTCTTTGGTTTTTGTTTTTCTTTAATCTTCATAGGGTTGGTGTGTAGTTTTATTAATGGAATTTTTATTTGGTGGGTGAAAGATTTTCGAAGTACTTTGTTTTTCTAATAGTTTATTTGATGTATTGAAATACCGCTTTATAAAAACAGTTAATCTTCCCAGGAACGTCATGTGATCCTTAGCATCTGTGTTTTCTTCCCTCCCAGGACTCCTGCTAGTTCAGGATGCATCGGAGAGGGCGGCTCTCATTCCTGCAGGACTTTCTGATGGTCAGTTTTACTCCCCTCCTGAGTCTGAAGCAGGTGAGCGCTCACTGAACTTTGTGGTTTGGTCCGTTTTGAACCCCTCATTTGCTCCCTCTGCTGCCCTATTTCCCAGTCTGTTGAGTAGCAGACCCCGAGCGTGCATGGTGTAGGACTCAGAGCGGAGTCTCCCTGGAGGCAGTGGCGAGGCAGAGGTCATGGAATGTCATGGATGCTGGAGCTGGCGGTACATGGCCTAGAAAAAAGGCAGAAGGGAGCACACTTCACTCTGTCCTCCTCCTAGGGCCCCCCTTGGTTTTGCTATTTAATTTTTTATTATTATTATTATTATTATTATTATTATTATTATTATTATTATTATTATTATTATTATATTGTCATTGGGAAAAGTAAATAAACACCAGGGAGAGAGAGAGAGAGAGAGCGCGCCTTCATCTGTCCCCTCCCACCCTCACCCAGCCTTCATCTGTCCCCTCCCACCCTCACCCAGCCTTCATCTGTCCCCTCCCACCCTCACCCAGCCTTCATCTGTCCCCTCCCACCCTCACCCAGCCTTCATCTGTCCCCTCCCACCCTCACCCAGCCTTCATCTGTCCCCTCCCACCCTCACCCAGCCTTCATCTGTCCCCTCCCACCCTCACCCAGCCTTCATCTGTCCCCTCCCACCCTCACCCAGCCTTCATCTGTCCCCTCCCACCCTCACCCAGCCTTCATCTGTCCCCTCCCACCCTCACCCAGCCTTCATCTGTCCCCTCCCATGCTCACCCAGCCTTCATCTGTCCCCTCCCACCCTCACCCAGCCTTCGTCTAGCATTGCCTGTAGCTGAGAGAGGCAGCTCCACCCAGCTGCTCCCATTAGGAATTGTCTCAGGACCACCTCCCTGTCTCACAGCGGCACCTTGTCATCCACAGGCTGTCACCTTGTCATCCACAGGCTGTCACCTTGTCACCCATAGGCTGTCGGTTAGCCTGTCCTCTCCGCCTGCACCATCTGCTTCAAGTCACACCAGTTCCAAACATGGGTCCTTTGTCCTGGTTTACTGTCTCCCAGGACCTCATGCACGGCTGCTGGGTTTGCTTCTCAGTAACAGTGGCCAGGGGGATACCAATCCATGACACCATAGCAGTAGCAACAAGCCTGACCAGAAGTGCACAAAGGTCTAGAATAAACAACTTTTTTTTAAGGTATGCAGAAAGCCGCTTCTGTGTGAAATCATGTCAACACCAACAGTCTTTGGGAAAAATACAAAGACCATGCTAAGGTACCACTGTACCTTGTTAAAGTATTGCTTTTAAAATCCCCTCCTCATGGTGAGGACATGGGACAGGTCAAACCCATATGCCCAAGAGGTGAGAGGGTAAAATGGTACAGCCCCTGTAGAAAACAGCTTGGTGTTCCCAACAAAATTAAACATAGAGTTACAATATCAATCAACAGAATATGCTATAGCCTTGAAAAGGAGTTAAAGTCTGACCCATGAGACAACAGCTGGGATGCTTAAACAGAATAGGTGAAATAAAATAACCCAGATGCAAAAGGCTAATACTTACATGATTTTGTTTAAGGTACAGTGAGTTCACATCCCAAGAGTCAATAAAGTAGTGGTTGTGCAGGATGGAGCGTGTGCAGGTGAATAGTCTAGTGGCTCACAGTCAGCAGGACCTTAATGCCAGTGCATGGAGCACTTCAACACGGCTAAAGAGCCATCGTGGGGAAGGTAAAAAGATTGTCCCAAATGCTTGATTTTATTTACGTTTGTTTTGATACCATGTCAAAAATGTTCTAAGTTGCTAGGACTTTACAGGTACCAGGGAAATACAGGGCAGCAGGGCTCAGTCCCATCTTGCAACCACTGTGTGAGCTGAGCTTACTGTACTGGTGTAGAGAGGAACAGGAGGACACCAGCATCACGGTGGGTGCTGTGCTGGGCACAGTGCTGGGAGTCGGTGTTCATAGCTGCTATGCACACTCCTCATGTCGGTGGAAGTGCCAGGGTGGCCGGGGCAGCTCTCTGCCCAAAGCCTTCAGTGACCTGGCCCACGTCACCTCTGTTGGCCTCCCTCTGTCAGTGTCCACCTCTCACCTACCTTTTCTGTCCTTAGCTCCGAGGCCCGCCAGCCACTTGCATCGTACTGCTGTTCTGAATTCTGTACCTCTAGCTAGAGCTCCAAGACCCGCCCCCTCCTCCTGCCTTCCCCCGCCCGCTGGCCCTCCTGCCGTCTTGGCTTGGGCACCCGTGGGCCTGTAGGTCCTGGTCTACAGCCGGGTCATCCTGTGCCGTCTGTACTGTGTCCAGCAGTCATTTGGCCATTGCTGCCCCTAGGATGTAACTTGAATTATAGGCTACATTGTTGTAGTGTCAACATTAGACCAAGGGAACATTTTACACTCTGTTAACAGACGGGAGGAGCTGACGGAAGGCACAGCCCTGTGCAGTGTCACGTCAGGTTACTCACGCTGTGTATTGTTGATGTGGGATCAAACACAGTGTGAAGTGGAAAAGTCAGGCATATGTTAATATTAGTCTGAAAGCCGTAAAAGCAGAGTTAAAAGCGAAACTTCTTACTACTTCATTATGAGTATTGGAGTCAGATATTTTGTCACAGGACTTGTTTTGAAAAATGAAATTTATAACCTAATTCAAATGTAACTGTTTTGCCTAGTTTCCCCAGGCTAGTGCAATTTCTCAGTACCAATTTGTTTTCTGAACGAGGAGCTAAGCTAGCAGGCTAGTAATGCCATGAAGTGGCTCTTCCTCAGCAGGCCTTCTGTCTGTGATGTCTGCTGCCATCTAGTGGTCACTTGGGGGAATTACCACTGAGTTATGCCGCCCGAGAGAACAGAAACAACCCCATAGTTTTCCTTTAGGTAGCTGCTTTACGACACCAGATGTGTATCAGTAGTGGTGAACAGAGGTGGATGCTCAGACAGCTTGATTTCTTGTGTTACATTCATATTATATGGATGTTCAGTTTGGAGAAAAATGAAATTGCTACAGATGGTAATATGCTTAAAACTGGCAAGCCATTCGCTACTCAGGCTCTCCTAACGCTGAGTGAGCAGCGCCGCCTGCCTGCGGAGGGTAGAGGTGCTGAAGACTGGGGCTGCCTCGCTTGCCTTGTTTCTCAGTGCTAAGCTAGTACCTGACACATGTCTGTGGGAGGGGTGGAGTAAAGTGGAGAAGGACATTAAAGGAAATTGTTACCTTTTCTTTGGAAGGAGCAGCTTGAAATTTAGAGTAGGAATTCAGAAATCAGCACGTGTTAGCGGCGGTGTTGCTGAGCCCATCACCCTGCTGTGTCCACAAAGCTTACTGATTGGTCTAACAGTAGTAGCCTGCATGTCTGTGTTCCCTGCTCAGAAAAAAAAGAACGAGCAGACCTCTTGGGTGACTGGGTGGATGTGTAGAAGGAGCAGAAAAGAGCCGCGTGGGATGCTCGGGTTGACACAGGTCTCTTCCCCTACGAAGCGTCTAGTCTGAAATGCAGACTAGTTTAGGAGTGAGGATGTGTAGTTGAGAAGAGAAGCGCGTGTCTGGCGTGTGTAAAACCTTTGATCCCAGTGCAGTGGACAGCAGCATGGATGAATGAAAACCTCAAACCATGCAGCACTTCCTCTGTGCAAGTCAAAATAAAGGCACTTAAGTTCCGAGAGCCCTGTGCCCCTGCTTTGCCGTGGCAGTCTTGCCTCATTCCTTTATCCCTCAGAAGGTTCTTCAATTAGGTGCTCACCCTTTGTATAGAGATGTATTTAGTGCATTAAAAACTCATTCCTAGGGGTATTAATCAGTGGGTGTTTTGAGCTTTATAGAAGTACATACAATTTTAACATTCTACAACTAAGTTCATCTTAGGTGCTGAGCAGCAGCTCTTCCCCACCAGGCTTTCCAGGATGGATGCAAGGCCTCCGTCTGCGGTGTCTGCCACCCAGTGGTCATTTGGGGGAATTACCACTGGGTTCTGGCTAGTGATCATTTTAGGCCATCTTATTATATCAACAAACTGTGCCCGGTTGCACTTAGCACCCGTGTGTACATCTTGTCCTAACTAAGGCCACAGTGTCTGCTTTGCATCTTGATACTCTTTCTCCTGGACATGTGCTGGTAACAGACACGCAGTGTGCTTTCTGCATTCAGCTGCCTCGGGTTACCATGTGACGGATGCTGCACCACCGTTTGTCAGTTGCTGGCACTTCAGATTCCGAAGTTCGCGCTATTATAAGTAACCGAGCTGTGTGCAGCTACATATGTGTTTGGACATTATTCTTTTTCTTGGTTGGATTTTTAAAAGATTGTTTGTGCTGGGTGGTAGATGCCTGTTGAACTGTTCATGAGCGGCTCGTCGCAGTCCTCTGCTACAGCCTTCAAGCAGTGAACATTGGCTTTATTTTATGGAGCTCTGCCAACACTAGGTACCCTTTGCACACTTTTGCTTTTGGTAGTTAACAACACTGAAGAGCTGCTCGCTGTGCTTTACCTAATTTGTCCCTAGGTGCTGACAGCTCTGCCACATTCCTGCTCCACCTTCCTCATGCCTTTTCACTGTTTTCATATTTTAATTAAATTCTATAACAATTCCGTACCTTTACATAACACTGATCACACGCAACCCTCTCCCCCTTCCACACGTGTGAACGCCTCTCCTCCCTACAAATGCCCCTCCCATTCTTTTGTCTTCTTGTTTGGTTTTGTTACCTTCTGGGTTGAACCAGAGTCCTTGTGAGCACAAGTGTGACGCTGTCCACTGGAGCCCTGGGAACTCGGCAGTGGCCACACGACTGAGGACAGTGGCTTCTCCTTCCCAGTGGCCGGCAGCACTCAGGAGCTCCGCAGGGAGAAGCAGGCTCTGTGGCCCCATCCCCTACTCACTGCTGACTGGTGTCTTGTGTAGGACCTGCAGGTGCTGGGAGTTCATTCCTGTGATGTCCACATCCCATCCATGAGTGAGTGACTCACACCCCTGCCCTGTCACGGGTCCTGCCATCTGTCTGTCCTTTCCCCGTGATGGCCCCGAGCACTCAATACTCACTTATTCTCAGCACCCTGATCAGCCATGAGATTCTGCATTTACCTCTGTTGGAGGCAAAAGAAGCTTCTCTGATCAAGGCTGAGGCATTGGTCCTTGGCCCAACAGTCTTGAAGCGCACTGTCACGTGGTGCCTGTCCTGAGGGCTTCTCGTGTCTTGTGTCTTAGTGCCAGTTAAGCCTGGTTTGTGGGTTTGCTCTTCTCATGGTAGTGCACTTGTGGACATGTCTAAGCTCTGTACCTTCAGTCTGGGTCAGAAAGGGATTTGCCTGTGGCTTTTGTCTAGAAGTTTCAATTAAGATTAAGGTATTTTTGCTTGGTTGTTTTTTTATTTCTTAGGATTATAGTATGTTTTGATTACTTTTAATATACAGAAGAAATACAGGACTACGTACACATTCTCTTGATGTTGGGTGTCTTTCCATTTGTGTGTGAAACAGTGAGCCCACTGAACCCACTCGGCATACTTGTTAAGAGCTGTTTGCTGTGAGTGTGCCGAGCCACTTGTTCCTTTGACTCCTTTTGGATTGGATGTCTACTTTTTAAAAAGTTACTTATTTTTACTTGGTTGCTTTAGACCTTTCCGTGTGATCTGACACAGGCCTTTCAAGCTGTGGTTTCTTCTAGACCTTGTTTACTGGTACCACTGCGTTCTGACCAACGAGTCGGTGATGTGGCCGTTTGTGTAGATCCTTATTTCCGTTTTTCAGCCCGTTATATATATGGGTTAATAGCTCTCAGCAATGCAGGAACACGTGGCCAGTATTTCCTGGCCCCTGACCTCCCCATGTACATACTGCTTTGCTGCTGTTACCTGGCCAGTGTCTGTCTGCTCCACAGCCTTTGGCTGTTTTCTGCTCTGCAGATGGGATGCTGTCCCTCTCTCATGAAGCCGAAAGCTCTCGCTTTCCTGAATGAATCCCTTTCCACAGATGCTCCTGACTTCAGCTTTCTCATGCCAGCACTTGTTTTTTTTTTAAATCTTTGTTCTTTTTCAATATTACCACATCTTGACAATCTCTAGTTATTTTTTCTCATGCTTGTCTTTGCTTTCTTCAATTGATTGTACATATCCTTTGAATGTATTTATTATTGATGTTTTGATGCTTTCCTGGATTGGATAATATAGCATTTGGAAGTGTACAGGTGATTTGCTTTGTCTTTTTTTTTTTTTTTTTTTTTTTTTGGTCTTTCTCAGAATGATCATTAGCCTGTTGTATTTTTTTTTTAAGTAATGCATTTTGTTAAATGTATAATGACACAGTTCTGAAGTTGGATTTTTCCCCCTAAAAGAACATGTTCACTTTAGCAAATTAACCACAAAATTACACTTCTCTATGGAACAATGCTACTTCTTTTTTGTATATTTTCCCCTTTATTCAAAAACTTGATTTTTAAACTTTACTAAGTGTTAAGAAAATATTTATGCTTTGAAGACTCCATGTGTGTGTCAGATGGAGCTGCCCTCTCCCTCGAGGTCCCTGTGAGCACACCCAGCACTTCTGCCTCCGGCTCCGTGTCCTCTTACCTTTAACTCCCTGCGTGCAATTAGTGCTGCCCACATGTGCACGAGTGTGTGTGTGGGGATCAGGGTAACCTACCGGGGCATGGACAGCCCCCTAAAAACTGGCTCTCCCTCCCAGCAGCTAGCAAAAGGGCCCTTCCATGCCCCTCCGCCTTCCACACTGGCATTTTTAACTCACCTGATCTGTTCAGGTAACAGTAGCTGCTGTGAGTTTCTGTGTGTGAAATGTCCTGCCCAGTGGACAGAGTTTCACAGCACTTCCCCGTCCTCTGCCTCTTACATTCTTGCTTTGCTTTGTAAGCCTCACTTCCCAGAAGTCTCTGGACTCTCCCGTGCTCAGTGGTACCCAGTGTCTAGACAGAAGTCAGGTTTAAGCTCCTGCCCAAGGCCTCTCTCCCTGCCACAGGGCAGAGTGGAGCTTGCTGTAGAAGACCCAAGACATAAATGCTCACTAATGCCGTTGGCCGGGTGGGTGTAATTGAACCTGGCAGCAGACATGCTCAGTCTGGACAGACTTCTGAGGCTGCTTTGCACTGAAGGGAAGTAGTTGGCCCACACAGAGTCTCCATTGGGTACAGCGAGCAGTTTGGGCTGGACGTGAAGCCTGGCCACTCTACCTTCACCTGGCCACCCCAAAGGCACCTGAGTGGTTAAAGTTGATGAGGTTAAAACGTGAGGCACAGCCTTGGGATGCTCCGCCATCCCTTCCCCTGTACCATGCTTGTTCTCTGCTTTATCAGGTAGAATTCTCTAAAGACAGATGTGCACCTGTGAGTGTGTCGTCTCCCAGTGTCTGCAGGCCACGAGGCGGCCACCTCCTTGTCTGCACCTTGGTCTTCTCACTCTCCTTCTAGAGGCCTTCCCTGATTATGAGAATGCTGCACACTCGCATACAAACAGGTGACACCGACCTGTCTTTCAAACTACAGAGCAATAGCAGCAGCCACAGCTCATTGTGTTTCCTTCTAATTGTGTGTGTACAGTTTCACACCACTGTGCCTACACTTCTACAGTAAATGCAGAAAAATTAATAGTTAAAAACTAGTTACTGTCATTTTCCTGTGCACATTTTGAAATATTCAAAGATATGTAAGTGCTATATGGTTATTTTATATTCTTTATCATTTATATATATTTAATTTTGTCATATGCAAGCTTATAATGTACAAACTCTGTTATGAATTTGATTTCACAATAATTTCCATGTTGTTAAATATAAGTTAGTTCTAACTGGATGTGAGTTATATCACAGAAATATAACTCAGACTGATAGCTCTAATTTCATTTCTGATCTCTAGAGAAAAAAGTCTTGATGATAAATAGTATTTTCATTTAAGATAGATCCAAAGGAAGGAATTTCGGAGTTAGACAGCTTTCTCAGTCATGGGCAAACCTGAGGCTGAAGACTGTCCAGAAGAACTAGTCAGTGGTCCGTGGAGCGCATGACCATCTGGCAGTGCCTTCCTCAGCATGAGGAGCCATCGCTGTCCCCAGTTCAGCCTGCGTTGTGGTCTCTAAAAACACCTAGATTAAATACGATTTATTTAAGAATACACACACGGAGGGGTGGAGATGTGCACCAGTGGCTGAGAGCACTGGCTGCTGTTCCAGAGTACATGGAGTCAATTCCCAGCACCCATCTGTATAGCCGCTCATGACTGTCTTAACTCCAGGTCTGGGAAATCCAATACCCTTTCAGACATGCTTGGGATGCACAGACACATATGCAGACAAAACACCCGTTCCTACAAAGTTAGGTTTAAAAACTACACACACATGGTTTAGCAAACAGGGAAATGAAGACTAGCAAGCCAGAATAATTCTTGGTCCGTGAGTACCTCTGACTGTTATGTAAGCGAGTCCATTGCTGCACCCTAGTCCAAGGTACAGGGAGTGTTTGAAGTTTCTCCCTACAGAACCTAAGGTCACACTTTAGAATGGCCGTTTATTAATCTCAGTCTCTTGGGGATTAAACATGTTTCTTTTATATAGAATTTTATGACTACATTGTATGGAGAAGTTTGTAATGGTAACACAATGAGACCCTGTTTCTCCTTCTCTTTCCTACCTCATAGGATCTGAAGAAGAAGCTGAGGAAAAACAGGAGAGTGAGAAACCACTTTTAGAACTCTGAGTTCTACTCTGTGAAGTAAGTGTTTGTAAATGAAATTATACCAACTAAGTGTTTTAAGTGTGGGCGTACCCTTTGGGTAGATTCAAAAGAAGTGTCTCAGCGCATGCAGCCAGATCCAGATTTGTCCTGCTTCTATGTAGGTAACAAAAAGTTCAGGTTGAGGTCTTCACATTGTGTAGGGGGTGGAAAATGTGTAGCTTAAAAGATCCCTCAGGGACCCAAATGCCTAAGAGCATCAAGTAGCTGGAGTGTCAGTGCTGGCTTAATTTGAAACAACCTCCTAACCCTTTGGTCAGGGATGCTGTGAGACATGGGATTGCCGTCACCTCTCTGTCGCACTTCTGGATGGAGGGGCGGGTTGAGGGACCTGTTGAGGCAGCACAGCATGGAGTGGGGAGCTGAGCTCAGATACACCCAGTTATCCCCAGGGCCCACAGGGATGCATCTCAAGGGTGTTAACACTTCTGATACAAAAGCTGTGAGCACCAGCGTGGAGGACATTGGCAAGTGTCTTCAAATGACAAGTCATTTCACATCCTCCATACAAGGACAGTAAGCAGCAAGAGAAGGGCAACAGTGCTCTGGCTATAGCCACCAGGGAAGAGGCGTCAGACTGGCTCACAATGCAAGGCCACAGCAGATGAGCCCTGTGTCCCTTACAGTCAGCACACAGCACATACCACACAACAGCTGGACCCATAAGAGGCAAAACTGTCAGCATGAACTAGTCTTTGTGTGAAACCCTTTAAAATAAATCCCCATGTCGTCATGCCGTTGTGTGTCTGTCACAGCCCGCCTTCAGTACAGGGTTAGGAACTGGCAGGCAGCACAGCACTGGACCTCCAACCCTGCTCTCTGTTTGTCTTTGCTCTCCTCTAAGTGTGAAGAAGGCTCACTGCAAGCCGTGCAAGGAGACAGGTGGAGATGGGGCTTCCCTGTACAGTCGAGACGGGGTCTGCTCACTGCTGATTGCTGATGAGCTAATGAACTTGTTTATGGTGATACCTCATGGGCATTGCCCCACCTCTCCCCCGTCACCACTGCTGTGGCCGGTGGGTCCTTCCTCTAGTCCGTGAGTCTCGGTCTGACCTGATAATGAGTAACTCGGTCTTGTGCTGCATCTGAATCAAAAGACTGCTTAATATATTGAAATAACAACTTCATAGTAAGTGACATAACATTTTATTTCAATTCCCAGAATGTGTTGTTTTTTGTTTCATGTCTCAGATTTCTTTTGTATTTCTTTTGTAACTCCTTACATTTCACTTGTAAACTCATGCACATGTGCTCTTTATACAATTTTAAAATAATAAATCCAACATATCAAAACAACTATTTTATTTTGTCTGTATTATATATTTGTCCAGGAGTGGTGGGATCACAAAAGGAAGAGGTGTGGCGGTGGGGGGCGGGGGGCCTGGAAACTGCTGTCCTGCGCTTTGTAGGATCTTCCGGAATATATTGTTCTGAAATAATGGTCTGCTGTTCTACATACAAACCAACCTGCAAGGAGTGTGGATGCCTTTGCTGCCGCTTTCCCTGAATGTGTACTTCATTCAGATTAATATGAACTAATTTACATCATCAGCTGCTTTTCCAGTCACTTTTCCCAATTCGCTGTCGGCTTCCCAGAAGGGCAGACCCTGAGTCTCCGTCATTGGCTGTGTTGTGCCAGCAAGGTTAAGTGCACACAGCAGTGATGCTGCAGGCTTGGGCGCTGTTCTGAGAGTGTGCCCACCTCAGCGGTGCCACAAGGGCTCTGGCAGGTAGGCTGGGCTGCACCAAGGAGGGCTACTCATGGCAAAGGAGAGTAGAGAGGACTCCCCAGGTCTGTGCTCAGGGCAAGACCTCAGGAACTTGATGGAACAATTCCAGAAACAAATTTCCTGACAGTGTCAACAGTGGAGCACTATATACCCCAAGCCTACCCATATGTCAGTGGCTGAGAAAGAACACTGCTAGAGTGTTGGCCTGAGCCAGTACATGCGGCTAGTCCACTCTTGGGAAGACTGCAGCCACGGGAAGAAGTTGACTGATTGCAGACACAAGTGGACAGGGTATGTGTGCGATTGTGAAAGAAATCACACTGCGAGTCTAGAGAGATTAGCTCCATCATGCTTCCTCTGGGGCAGGCCAAGCGAGCCCTGGGGCTTGTGTGTCTGCTCTGCACCCAGCCTGTTCTCTGACCTATCCTATGGTTAGCCTTGCTGCAAAGCCTCTGGTATCACCCAGCCCCCGCCCCCCGCCCCGCCGCCCCAGGAAAGGGGACAGTTTCAGTGGCTTCTACTTGACTTCCATTTCTTTGCTCATAAAGCACGCTCCTGTGGCCCACATCGTCGTCAACAGGAATCAATGCACATCTTGCACCCTTTGCGTTCTGGGAACAAAAGTTGAAAGTGTCAGCATCTGTGGGTGAAGGGCTTCAGACCCCACAGCAAGAGGCTAAGGGGGTGGAGCTACAGAGAACTTTGTATGCTCCTTAGAGCACACAAGGTGAAGTGTGTGTGTGCGTGTGCGTGTGCGTGTGTGTCTGTGTGGGTGTAGCAGGGGTGTGACCAGAGATGCATTGTGTAGTACTGGGCTTCAGATTCTAACTGAAGCATCTGAGCACTGAGGACACCAAGGAGCCCTGCTGCTCTCAGCTTGGCTCTTCAGTTTGACAGACACCTCCCACACACAAAGCTAGATTTTTTTTTCCTACTAGCCATGGCCTTTTGAAACCCGAGCAGAGCTGGCTGCGGTTTAACTGCCCTTATTTTCTTTTCTAACACCCTAACTACCCTTTGTGTTGCCTAATCAGTAGGGGGTGGGTTTGGCTTTGAACATTTTTCCAGGAAGTAACCACATTGACCAAGCAGGTAAACAGAAGATGTCTGAGAAAATAAAGCCACGAGCCATAGCAGCCTCACCCTGCACAGTCACCCTCCAATGTCCCCTCCTCCCTCAGCTGCAGCTGGGGCTCTCTGCACTGCTGAGACTGGGGAGCCCAGGTGGACTCTGGGAGGAGGGGGCTGAGAGGTTTCAGACCACAGAGACGTGGCCTGTGTCCGGGCTAGTCACAACCTCACGAAGCGGCTGCTGATTGTCAGTTTCCTGCCTGTAAAGTGGGGCCAGGAACTTGGACTGCAGAGGTCTGATCAGCTCGGGACCATCAAGGAGTTAACAGAAGTGAAATCATTCATGTTCCAAATGTGCGGCTCTGCGCGCTTTCCAAAGAACCTGCTTTTCAGACTCAGGCTGCCTGTAAGCAACCTTTCCAGTACTAAAGTTGGATATAATTTTAACTCAAAGGTAGTTCTAACTTTGTTAAGTGTCCATTAGAAAAGGTGTGAAACACACTCTCAACTCTCATCCCAGCCACTACGCGTAGCACATTTTGTTTAATGCCACTGCACACAAAAGTGCAAGCGTGCCTAACGGGCCATGCCTGCTGCTGCTGCTGCTGCTAGTGCACAGTAAAAAATGGGGAAAGGACATAAATAGATACATGTAGACAGACATACAAACAGGTCGTATAAACAGACCTCAAACAGATGAAACGTTTACCTTCAGAAGAAATAAAATGATGCCACAGTAAGATCTTGTTTTAGACTTAAAATGTTAGCACGGCATTGTTTGGTGGGGCTCTTCCGTGTGTTCACATACACCTGGGTTGCAGAGGTAAGTTGGGCCATCTGTGGACGGTCAGTTGGCCTACCTTCTCAGTCTCACTAGAGAACATGGATCATATACCTTGTCTGTGATTGCACATACGTGTAAGTGTGTGCATGTCCACATAGAGACAACCCCAAGTGTTGACTGTCAGGCATGTTCACCTTGTTTAAGCCTGGGACTCTCACTGGCCTTGGACCCAACAAGCCAACTAGGCTGCCTAGCCATTGAGCACCAAGAATATGCTTATCCCAGCCTCCTCAGGGATGCGGTGACAAGCATAGATCACCATTCCAGGATTCTTCTGAGAGCTCTAGGGAGTGACTTGAGCCTTCATCCTTGCAGAATTTATTTATTTATTTGTAAAATTTATTTAATTGCAACAAAACAAAACAAAACAAAACAAAAAAACCAAATACAGAGTGATGAACAAAGTACTGGAGAAAGTTGTAGGGTGTGTTGCCTAGAAAATTTCTCTTTGTTTTATAATTGAGACGTGGAGTTTCTAAAATAGTTGTATTTATTGTTGAGAAGTGTTTACAGTACCCTCTGCTTGCCCAGTCACCATGTGTGTATAGGAAAACCTGAAAAACTAGTCAGCCAGATTCTGCCAGCTGTGCGGTGGTTGGAGCACACTCTGCACTCTCTCAAAGGCCGGCCATGGGGACAAGGCACTGGGTGGCTGTAGTCAAAGTCTTTTGAAGCTTTGCAAGAAAGGCTGCTGTTGAGACAGGACGTTCTGTGTGTGGAGTTGTGCAAATCTTCATTTTCTACTGAGTGTCTGTGGGTGCAGGACCTGTGTTCCCAGATTTATTTAATCTCATCCTGTGCTATTCAGCAGAACAGCCTTATTGGTGGGCAGGGAGTCTGTGGAAGTCAGCCTTGTTTGAACAATCCAGCAGGATGGCCTCTAGCTCTGAGATTGTAACAATGGCATAAAACCAGGAAAGGAAAGGTAGACATCATTCTCTCAGCCAGTTCCTAGCCTGGTGAGGAGGATTCTCTCTTGGTTTCGGCCTCATAACCAAATGAGTTAGAAGGCAAGTGCATGGCTGCTGAAGCCAGGCGGCCTGGGTTCAAATCCCAGCTCTAGTTTTTGTTAGCTGTGGGACGATTTCTTACTCATCTCTGCCTCACTTTCCCAGTCTATAGAATGTCACTTGTGCTTGTCTCATTGTACACGAAGGAGACATGACATTAGGCAGCACATGCCATGATCAATGTTCTTCATTAGGCTTTCTGTAGATGCATTTGCAGGTGCATAGAAACCGGAGTATGTTCTCCGCAAGAGTTAAATTTCAGCATCAGACTAAATCATCCATATAATGTAGTGTCATTTCACATAGCTGAGAGAAAAAAAATTTAAATGTTTTAAAAGGTTGAAAAATATTTGAGGCAAAGATGTTTACAGTTGTTTGAAGGTTTACAGTGTAGACATTCGTCAAGCCATCACATGGGGTTCTGTAGTTACATATACATTTTATGTGTCATTATGGGAGGGGAAAACTAGTGTAACTTGTTAGAGACAAACCGACTATCTCGGCCTCGTAGATGGCTTTGGAGTGTGATTCCTCATCTAGGGGCCTCACACCAAAGCCCACAGCTTCTCTATAGGTAGCAATTCTGGTGAAGAAGCCCTGGATGAAGAAGGATGGATAACTGTCCCCTCCTCAGAAAGGTCCCTGGCTTCATCTGAGTCTTCCATGTGGTGAGGCTGAGGGCTTCAGAGCCCACCGAGTGTGGAAGAGCTCAGTGTCGCTTCCCTGTGGGGGCTGCACCCCATAGCCCACTTCATTGGTGCTCTCCCAGAAAGAGCAGGCACATGGTAGGTGCTAGCAGGTGAAGGCAGAGCGAGCATCCACTGATGGCTGAGGGAGACACTACTGTGATTCCACAACAGGACAGCTTTTCCCATAGAAGAAAGACTGAGAAGTTGGCGAACAAGTATATGTAAGGAAAATATAGACATGCCAGCCCTTCAGGAAATCTCGAGACTATTCAAGCTATTTGTTTTATCTTTCTTGAGGATGACTTAGAGCAAGGCACCTGATATTGGATAAATTACTTATGCCCATAAAACAAATATTCTGAATCCAGAGATACCTTGTTTTAAATTATGACTGTTAATTGAAGAATTAGTGGATTTAAAATTTCTAGTCTGTAGGATGAAATTGTACTTGCATCAAAGGACTCTTAGAGAATCATAATTTGCCTGGTGCATAGTAGAAGCTAAGTCTGTCAGCTGTCCTTGCTTTTGGTGCTTTGTATGGTGTGTGTGTGTGTGTATGTGTGTGTGTGTGTGTGTGTGTGTGTGTGTGTGTATGTGTGTGTGTGTGTGTGTGTGTGTGTGTGTGTGTGTGTTATCCAGTATTTCTTTGTGGTTGTTTATTCACTTTACATCCTGATCATAGCCCCTTCTTCCTCTTCTCCAGGTCTCACCCTGCCTCCCCCTTTCCCCGCACTCCTCAGAAAAGGGGAGCCCCCTCCCCCCCGCACCAACCCACCACAACACATCAAGTCTCGTCAGGACTGAGTGTATCCTCTTCCCCTGTGGCCTGATGAGGCAGCCCATCCAGGAGGAAGTGATCGAAAAACAGGCAACAGAGTCCATGTCAGAGATAGGCCCCGCCCCTTACTAAGGGATCCATATGATGACGCAAAATGTACCCTGCCTGCAAGATGTGCAGGGATAAAAATAGAGCTGAGATTGAGGGAATGTCCAACCAATGCCTGGTCCAACCTGAGACCCACCCCATGAAAGAGAGCCAGCCCCTGACACTGTTAATGAGACTCCTCTGTGCTCTCACCTGGGAGCCTGGCATATCTGCCCTCTGAGAGGATCCACTGAGCAGCAGTTAAAACAGATGCTGAGACTCACTATGAAACACTGGAAGAAGCATAGGGAGTCTTGTGGAAGAGTGGGGGCAAGGATAAAAGGGAAGGGACAGGAGCTGCACAAGTAGACCAACAGAGCCAACTATTGAAGGCCCAGAGGGCCTTTCAGAAACTGAAGCACCAACCAAGGATGATGTATTGGCTGGACCTACACCCACCCCCAGATGTAGCTGACAGGCAGCTCAGTATCCAGTATTTTTCTGTGGTAGAGTCTAGAACATATACCAAGCCTCTCGAGGCCTGGCCAGCACACAGCTTTATTTTATCCATCTGGTGTGTACAGACCCAGGCAATGCATCATTCTAACTTTCTGTCAAAGGAGAAAACTGTGGTGTGGAGAGTTTGGTGTTTGATCTCACACAGATACTAAATTCTGGATCCAGAATGAAGCCCGGGTCCTCGGGCCTACAGTCCATGTGGCTTTCTCCATCATCCCCTTTGTCATCCTTCCTCTGTGAGGTGTGGGCAGCTCTCTTGGGAACAGTGTGAGAACTGGGTAGCATGGAACTGTTAAACAGGTCCATCGCAGACAACACAGCACACATCTACTGGACATCATTCTGTACCCATGGGGATGACTCAAACCAAACTCAGGCCTGGTTTCCAGAGAGCAGTCACACTGGCTTCTGCACTTGGCTGCAGCTCCTAGGACCCACTGCTCCAGAAAACTGTCCCAACCAGCATCTAAGGGCCAGACTTAGGAATATAGTTTTGGACCGTGTTACCAATGGGCATTTTATGTCATAACTCAGCGGGTCATGTTGCTTGAACGTTCAATCAATGTCACAAATAAAAGCACACAGCACACCAAGAGTAGGCCTGATTTTTTTGTTGTTGTTTTTGCAAAACAAAGCACAGAATTCAAATAAGATTTCAGGGCATGGGAAGTAGAGGCTTTGGGGGCATTATCTGGTTGTAGGGCATGAAGAGGGGTGACAAGAAGCTTCAGTTTGTGCACATTGAGCCCAAGATGCTCTGCGCTGTGGAGGGGCTGAGACAGGATGGGTCTGGATGGCCGACTGCTTCCTTGGGCTACTGTTGTAGAGGGCAGTTAAGCAGTTTCCTCCCTGCTTTGAGTGTATTTGCACAGTACTGAATAAGATTACACACATATGACCTTGAGGAGCCAGAGCTAACAAGCAAGCCCAGCTAGAGCCTCAGCAGATCCTGAGGTGCAGAGCAGGATGACAGCAACATCACCCTTCCGTTTCATCATCCGTTATGAACTTGGAGCATCGCTAGGCCCAGCTGCTCTTCTGCACAGACAGAATACAACGAAGGCCAAGTGGACCACACTCTTGAAGAGCAGGATGAGGTAGGTGTAGAACGCAGAGATGCTGGTGACTTGAAGCTGCAGCAGATCTAAGAGAGCCTGGAGTTAGTTTCGTCTGCTCTTTTGACAGAACAGCGCACAGAGGCAATTTTTAAAAATCTGCAGAAGTGCATTGATTGACAACTCAACACCTACCGACTCTGTCCAGATCCAGCAAGAAGACTCATCTTGGAAGTCTGACTAATAACAGCCCTTGATAAATTCATTTATAATCATCCTAGTATTGAAAAGAGAGCTTGCACTTGGGATAGATGGATTCATTTGATAAATAATTGGGGATAATTTAGAATTCATCACTTCCAGTGTATCTTTATAACAGATAATATCCATCATATTCAAAGCAAATTCTAAACATGATTCTGACATCTTTGCACAGGAAACTTTCACCTTTTGTAATAAATTAATAGCTTTTGGTGGAGGAATAACTTTCATTTCCATTTGCAAACAGAGGGCCCAGAGAAATAGTTTGCCCAATGTGTATCGAGTAAGCTACAGCCTAAGTCTTTGTTGACAGAAGTGACATTAAAGAAATGTTACCCATTTTTCTTTGTATATCTCCAACTGTCATCCAGACATAAAAATGTAAGCACAAATACTGTGTAGAATATCTGCAGCATTGTACAGGAAGCCTGCAGTGCTATGGAAACCCAACAGGAGCACATCAGATTATAGAGAGGGCACTATGGAAAAGCCTGAAGGAACCTGTCAATCCAAATTTCCCCAAACACTCACCTGTCCATCTTAAGGCTCTCCTTGGGATCTAGTGGGTAAGTGAAGTTTTGTAAGAGACATGTGATTTCATCACTTAATACAATGGTGGAATTAGAGAGCCTCAGTAGCTACTTAGTGAGTCAAGGCCATGGTTCTTTCTAGCCTTGAGATAAGAGATCTCAGTAATGAATTGTTTAATGTCAGGTCCATTCATCATGTGGTACCTCAGATTCTCCTTGGCATTGAGGAACTGGCCGAGCAGTCAGCCCTAAAGCCAATTCATGAGTCTCCTTTGCTGCATATGTTGGGAGAAAGGACCAGAGAGTAGTATTCACTCTGCCCTCTAAATATGGTAACTACAGTGGACATCTGACATCTTGGCACCCATCTCAGTAACTGAATTTAGGGCAATTATTCTGCTTGCAGGATGGAAATCACTCATGCACATATGGACACGTGGGTCATTAGAAGGCCTCAAGCCCTAGTCTGATCTGTGGCAGCCTGGAGCCCATGTCCCCAATTCATCCGGCATTTGGCATTGCACCGTAGACCACAGCTTACTCTGTGACTTAGATGGAAAATGCAAAACTGAGTGAGCAATCACATTGCCTTTTGGTGATCTGAGTTACCCCAGATCTGTATGTGTGACATGTACAGAGGACTAAGTATGAGCTCACCGACCACATCTGGGAAATAAAGGAAACCATGACAGTATATGGGAGGAGTAATAAGGGAACTCTTCAAGATGTACACACAGACCCTGGATCAAGGGCCTTTCATCTAAAATGGACTCTGTGGGTGCTAGAAAAAGGTGGTTAATCCCTAAAAACAAAACAAAACAAAAACCGCTTTAAAAATCTATAGCCCCTAATCAAATTCATACTATATAAAGACCAATTGTTGGTATAACCAGGAAACAACTGGTGAAATGGCGGCATCTTTCAGTCTCTACCACTATTTTAGCCATTATGGCTTTTCTTTAAATCAACGAAGTTCAGAGTTAGTATGATTGAGATCATATTCTCAGTAATAAGATAAAAGTAAACTGATAATAAGACGTACCTCTGCTTTCTTCCAGGCAAACGTCCAGAGCGGTAATATTGTTAGCTAGAAGAAACAGGAACAAGTTCTAGTGAGTTACCATGGCCATTATTTGGCATGCTGTATGTGTGTGTGTGTGTGTGTGTGTGTGTGTGTGTGTGTGTGTGTGTGTGAGAGAGAGAGAGAGAGAGAGAGAGAGAGAGAGAGAGAGAGAGAGAGAGAGACTGATAGACAGACAGACAGACAGACAGAGACACAGAGAGAAAGGTGGGGAGATTTCACTTATTGACAGATGACTGCTATGTTGGTCAATGTATTAAATGATTTACATTCATTATATTTAATTTCTTAGTCACATTTAAATGACTTAAATTCTGAATGTCTCCATGTATGAGAAAAGAATTAGGCTTGAAAGATATAGTCAAAAATCTTACATGGTTTTATTTACTTATTTGGTATGTATAGAGTGTTCTGCCTGCATAGCAGAAGAGGGCACCACATCTCATGATAGATGCTTGTGAGCCACCCTGTGGTTGCTGCGAATTGAACTCAGGACCTCTGGAAGAGCGTCCAGCACTCTAACCTCTGAGTCATCTCTCTAGCCTGCACATGACTGTTTTTTTTTTTTTTAAGATAGGGTTTTTGGTTGAGAAGTAAATCTATTAGTAAAAGTGCTTGTCTTGAAAACATAAGAATCAGAGTTTGATCCTCAGTGTAATGCATGTAAAAATGCTCAGCCTGGGTAAATTCTACAACCACTGTGCTGTGTCATCAGGGACAGAGGGGGCTCCCTTAGCCCAGGCAGTCTAGCTTACTTGGTGGGCTCCAGGCCAATGGAAGAGCTGGTGCACTCCCAAGGTGTTCCTCCAGCTCTCACAAGCACGTTGCGTGTATACACACGAACTTGCATGCACACTCTCTCTGATCCCCGTACCCCACACGGACACATTTTAACAAAGCCAGTCTCATCCATCCCAGGCTATTCTTGAACTTTTGATCCTTCTGCCCTCTTTTTTAAAGCGCTAGGATTACAGGCGTGCCTCACAACACTTACTTCACAAATCTTAATTCTTAAGTGTTCTTAGAAATGGCTTTTTTTTTAACTGCAAGGGCTGAGCATTCCAGTACAAATCTTTCTGATAATGGACAAATAGGGGGAAAACTTGTATTTTTGTAAATAAAGTTTCAGATGCAAATTGCTTTTAATCTACAGTGACATGGAGGAAAATGTTGCTTTAAAATGCAATTCAGTCTCTTCTGCTACATTTAGCAATGGCTTTTCTTTGTTTGTTTTTAAACATGAATCCAAGGATGTTCAGAAGATGAGGTAATAGAGAGGAAAAAAATACTTTCTCACATGGCAAAGACAAACATATATTAAAACTTACCATTTTCTCTTCTCAAAACATTTTCTTTTGGGTTAACATTAATAGTTTTGAAAGCTAAAAGAAATTGAAGTGCCAGTTAGTTACTCATGCTTATTATTTGAAACTAAGTGTGTGTTTGTGTGCATGTGTGCATGTGTGTGTGTGTGTGTGAAATACATGTGAAATGTTGACAGAGACAGGAGAAGCCATATGAAAAAATATGAGGCTCATAATTCCCAGAATGATTGAAGTCACTCTGAGATTATTCAGTATATAACAGTTGTCATTTCCTAAAACACAAGATGCCAGGTTGCCTGCTTTTCTTCTGTATCTACAGCTCCATGCCCAAAATTTGCCACAAAGGTATGGTCAATGGAAGACATTTCAAGTTGGCTGATATTCACACTTCTGCACTGATATGTCATGTTCCACCCATAATGATTGTGTCTGACCTTAGAGTCAACAACAGAATCCTATGAACTATGAGGTATCTGGCTTAGACCAGTTTCGATCTAAGCAGCCACATCTTTCTAAATCACTCATGTCCCCAAATGTCCCACTCATATGGTTGCTGGCAGAGAGGTGCTTGTAGCCATGCACGTCAGCATTAATCAGAGCTACGGTGCATCCTGTGATCAGGGCTACACCAGGAACTGGCTGTGATCACAGCTACACCAGGAACTGCCTGTGATCACAGCTACACCAGGAACTGCCTGTGATCACAGCTACACCAGGAACTGACTATGATCATAG
This sequence comes from Acomys minous, assembly GCF_964271855.1. NCBI lineage: Eukaryota > Metazoa > Chordata > Mammalia > Rodentia > Muridae > Acomys > Acomys minous. The sequence continues at coordinate 72,302,502 of NC_140490.1, forward strand.
CTACACCAGGAACTGCCTGTGATCACAGCTACACCAGGAACTGGCTATGATCACAGCTACACCAGGAACTGCCTGTGATCACAGCTACACCAGGAACTGACTATGATCACAGTTACACCAGGAACTGCCTGTGATCACAGTTACATCAGGAACTAGCTATGATCATTGCCACACCAGGAACTGGCGAAGCGTGTCCCCAGCATCATCATGCTTATTTCCTGTAACCCTAAAGTGAGTCAAATTCTAGATATTCTAACTACGGATTAAAAAATAAAATATAAAGGAGCTTATGTAACTCACAATGGTGAATGAGAGCGTTGATATATAAAGGATAGTGTGGATTTAATAGATGTGATATGTGGGAAATACTTTGTAAATATCATCAAACTTGTGGAGGATTTATATTCTTCAATCAAAATAAAACTATTTGGAATAAAATGCGTGTTGGGTAAAATATCACATTTAGACATCTATAAAAATAAACATGACCACAATTCATAAATTTTGGTAAATGATCAAGGGATTCATCAAGAGATTCATGGGGTGTCAGAAATAGCTAAGTTAAAATGGGAAAAACTAAATATAGGTCTTAAAAATGTAATCAATAAAACTATAGTAGAGTATTTCAAAACCAGAGAAAGATATAAATAATCAAGCACAAGAGGTACTTAGAACACACACAGTCAGAGAAGAGCCCTGCATGGCACACTAGAGCCGAGACGTGAAAACTGTAATGGAAAGAAGTCACAAAGAGCTTCAAAAGAAAAACATCAAGCCACAGAGGCACACATATTGGGATTTCAGAGCACTCAGCAGGAACCCTTAAAGAAAAAGAAAAAAAACCTGAGTAATAAATTTCAGAATGTAAGAATCTGCTCATGATATGTGCAGTTGTATCCAGGAAATGGTATCTGAAATCCAGTGGAGAAACAAAGACCTTTTAAGCTGTGCATAAAATGACATCCGACACAGCAGAGAGGAAGAAAGAGTATCTACCAGAGAGAACGGCAAAGAAGAAATTTCATATACAAAGAAGAACCATATGCAGACAGCTCAGCAACATAGAAAGTTTCTAATGAAAATGGGAGAGAAAGAAAAGAAGGAACCATTACTTCAAGCAGAAATACAACCAGCACAAATTATAGAAACCAGTAGAGCCCTCCAGTAATAATCTGGAATGCAAATGGTCCAATTCTCCCATGAAAATATGACAACCAGCTTGTAAATTAAACAAAATGAAAACCAGGATTAAACAATTGTTGCCTGCCTATAAAAACCCTGTAACTGATACAGATGTGCACATCCTGAGAAGGAAAGGATGCAAGTCATCTGTTAGGCAGGTATAAGCCCTGAACAACTAGAAGCAGCTGTAGCTGTAGTTGACAGGTAGTCTTCAATCCAACATTCACAGGAGAAATGAAGAAGGTCAGAATATTACTGCAGGGGACACCACATCAAGGTGCTATAGTAACTATGAGTTTATGGATTGAATATTGAGTGAAACAGACAGTAATGGAAATGAAGGATAGATAACACCAAACATATTAATAGTGAGTTACTTACAATATCATAATCTGTTCAATAGACACACCATCAAGACATTACAAAAAATAGAAGACATTACAAAATCATCAAACTTCAAAACTAAACCATATCATACTTCAAGTGGACTTGCCTGGCATTTTAGCTCACTGAGAATACACATTCTTCCTAAAAGCCAATGGGACTTGGCTTCAAACAGATAATATTTTAAGACATAAAGCTAGTGTTAACAAGTAATAAAAGAAATAATATCTTTTGTTTAGTCAAAACAACGGCAGAACAAAGCTAGGAACGTAACAAGAGAAACTACAAAAGAGCACAGATGTGTGAAGAGCCAACAGAATGACCTGAGTGACCAGTGGGTCATTAAAGAAGCCAGGAAAGAAATGTAAACTATTTTTAGATTTAGGTGAAAATGAAAGAGAGACTAATTAGAAACTTTGGGATATTGCAAATGCACTTTTGAGAGGAGAGTTTATGGCTACTAATGTTTATCTGAAAAAATATCAGAGGTCTAAGACATCTTTAAAATAGAAACAAATACAAACTTGAAGCAGTGGATGTCAGAAGTCACAGAAATCAAGACAGAAAGCGATGAAATGGGGGATAAAAGCAAAGCAGGGGAATAATGAAGTGGGTTTGGCTCTTTGAACAGATGAACAATATTGACAAATTCTTAGCCACACTACCCAAAGTGACGTGAGAACAATGACAAAATCAATAAATGAGAGGAAAGGGCAACCTTATAACAGATACTAAGGAAGTCCAGAGGGTCTCCAGGGCCTGATTAGAGACCTGAGTTCCCACAGGCATAAAAAGTTATGCAATAGGACATGAAGTATGAGATGCATAAGACCTGTTCAACCAAGCCAAGAGGACACAAACCCGTAACAAGGAATGGGATTGAAACTGCAGTTATTTCCTAGCAGGGAAGAGCCTGACACTAAATGGAATCATGGCTGAATTCTGCCATATATTGAAATATGAGCTAGCACTTCTGCTCCTCACACTCTTCCACAGAGCAGAGAGGGGACACTATGAAACGCGTTCTATAAAGCCAATTATATCCTTGTTCAACACCAAGTGAGGAAGTCTTCAAGGTAGATTTACCTGGTGAGCATAGACAAACACCTGCATAAAATGCTCGCAAACCTGATTCTACAACACATTAGAAGTGTCACACCATCAGGGATGAGTCCTATACAACACAATAGTTGCAGCTCAGCACTTAAGAAGATTCAGGCAGGGGGTCACACCGTCATGTCATCTCAGCAGATGCAGAGAAGGCATTGAACAATGAGGTGAGAGATTTCTGGGTCCCCTATCTACACCATCAGGTCTGATGTCTTGTGTGTCTCTAAGCTGTTCTGTGTATCATGCTTGTTCTCTCTCTCTCTCTCTCTCTCTCTCTCTCTCTCTCTCTCTCTCTCTCTCTCTCCTTCCCTCCCTCCCTCCCTTTCTCCCTCCCTCCCTCCCTCTCTCCCTCCCTCCTCTCTCTCTCTCTCTCTCTCTCTCTCTCTCTCTCTCTCTCTGTGCGTGTTTTCAAACAAGCATCCAGAACACATTTTATTTTGTATATCATACAAAGTAAAAGAAACAGGATCATTTAAGTAGTCTCATTAAGGAACTGGCACCCAGATCTAGCCAATGGACAGGACACTCTCCACAGTTTAGTGAAGAGTAGGGACTGACTTTCACACGAACTCTGGTGCTCCATATTTGACCACATCCCTTTAATGGCGAGGCCTGGTGGCACTCAGAGGAAGGATAGCAGGCTACCAAGAAGAGACTTGATACCCTATGAGCATATACAGGGGGAGGAGGTCTCCCTCAGTCACAGTCATAGGGCAGGGGAATAAGGGGAAAATGGGAGGGAGGGAGGAATGGGAGGATGCAGGGGATGGGATAACAATTGAGATATAATATGAATGAATTAATAAAAAAATGAAAAAAGTACAATAAAATATACTAAAGAAGAAAGAAAGAAAGAAAGAAAGAAAGAAAGAAAGAAAGAAAGAAAAACTGGTGCACAGCCGGACACAGTGTGCACTCTTGTAATTCCAGTGATTTTGTTGCTCCTTAAGTGTAGTATAATTTGAAAGCAGATGTGTGACATTCGGTATTTATTTCTCTGTTAAGAATATTTGTGCTTATTTGAGATCTTTGCTGCTTCCATATAAATTTCAAGGTTTTTATGGTTCTGTGAACAATAGTATTAGAATTTCAATGGAGATTTCTTTGCATCTGTAGACTACTTTGGATAATATATCCATTTCTTAAAATTAATTTAACCTAATTATGACCCTCAGAGGCCTGTTAAACTTCTGAATACTATTTAATTCCTATTTTACCATTCATTGGAGAAAAATTTCACCCTCTTGATTAGGTTTACTCTTGTATATGTGCTGTGCTTTTCACTCTATTGTGGATGGTCTATTTCCTAGTTCATTTATCAAGGAGTTCATTATCAATATACAGAAAAGTCTTTTGTGTGTTGCTTTTCTATTATGCTACTTTGTTTCAAGTATTTGTTGTTGAGGCTTTTAAAATATAGGATCATATCTTCTCCAAATAGGCATAACCTGATATATTTCTCTGCTATTTATAAGCTGAAACTGATGGTAGAGAAAATAGGTAGGTAGGGCTTTGTGCATAGGTCTCCAATAGCCCAGCAATAGGCTTAAGAATTGACAAGTAGGATTGTATAAATTGAAATTTTTACACAAAGCAAAGAAATTATTAAAAAAATAAGAGAAAGCCTACAGATTCTGGGAAAAGCATCTACCTATATATCTGATGGGATTAAATCAACCTTCTTCCAATATATTAAAAAAGAAAGGTCAAATGTTTTGAATAGAAAGTTCTCAAAAGACTAAATTCCAGTGACCAATAAACATAAAAATCTTCAGCCATCAGGAAAATTCAAATTAAATCTGCACTGAGATTCAATCTCACTCCATTCAGAACAGCAATCATTAAGAAAACTAATGACAACTATTAGAGAAAATGTGACAGAAGTAATAATCATTGCCTAAAGAAAAATAACTATTTTATGAATTATTGGTAGAAACTGTGTTATCTTCTCAAAAATAAGATAATAAAAAACTACCTTATGATGCAGCTGGACCACTCCTGGGTATATACAAAGGGGGCTAAGTTAATACACCAAAGAGCGATTTAAAAATCAGAGGATGTTGTAGCACAATTCACAAGAGCCAAGATGTAGAACTAGCCTAGATACCCACAAACAGCCGATGAACAGAGAAAATGTGATATATATATATATGTACTTTTATTCAGCCACAAAGACGAAATTTCCCATTTCTTACACTTTTATGCATATATTGCCATGTGGCCAATTATGTTTGTTCATGGCATTGTAGCTGGGTAGTTAGTTGTTTCCTTACCTTGGCTGCAGAGTATTTCCTGGTACCATGAAAGCAAGACCACAGGACGGAAGCTTTCAGGTCAAAGCCATCTCCAGTCATGGAGCCATATGTCCTAAATGTGCGCTGTCTTCAGCAACAGGGCCCACACCCAGCCCTGTAGAGGCAACTGGGGGTTACACTCATATCTATATTTTTGAGAGATTCTTATATCTGGTGCTGGGGTTTTTGTCATGCTATAGATGTTTTGGGATGCATTACCAGCCAAGTGGCTTAACTCCCTTTAGCGTGTGTGTGTGTGTGTGTGTCTGTGTATGTGCACATGCAAGTGCACACATGTGCATGCATATACATTTATAAGTATTATGTATAATTTTAGATAATATCAAATAATATGATGTTTTAGTTTTTATCAAATAACCTTTGAATTATGGTCCTTTCTTCTTTTTCTGTATTGATCTCTCTCCTTCCTCCCAGTTGGAACCTCTTTTCTTTATTCTATTTCCCACTTCCTATCACCCATATCCTGCTATTTCATACCCAAACTCCCCATATCTATGGTCCCTTTATAATTTCTTTTCTGTGATTATGCCATGTTGTATACTCCCATCTGAGCCAGGGACTGCAGGCGAGAGAGAAAATGTAGAGTTTTATCTTTCTGAGTCTGGGTTACCTCACTCAATATAAACTTCTCCACATCCTTCCATTTACCTAAAAATTTCACCGGTTCATTTCTAATAGGAGTCAAGGTCAATTCCATAGGAAGAGATCTTGCCTGGTTCTAGAAACAAGCCAGCTTCCTGAGCTAGTGAAGTTATGTACCTTAGAAAAACACAAAACAAAACTGCTACCACCAACACAGCATAATTCATCGCTATGCGCAGAGCTCTCTCCCCATCACTAAAGAAGCCTTTTTTTTTTTTTTTACAGTAAATGGAGACTAAAACAAAAACTGACAACTGGACACAATGCAGACACCAACAGATCACGAGGGCCCAACCCCAATGTGTACATCTGCACCAACATCACAGTTAGTGCATCTTCAACTAGGGAACGTCCTAAAAGACGGAGAAGACAGATTTTAGAGCCAGCATACCAGGAAGTCTGTTTTGAAACAGTCTGTCCTGGAAATGGCTGCATAAACAAGACAGGAACAATAGCAGTATCAATGGACATGCTAATATGGAAAGGAAAAAAAAAAAGACCTCGGTGGAGTCCCACACTTAGCAAAGATCCACAGGCAACTGTTGGCTTCTGAAGGAAGGAGAATTAGCTCCTCCCAGGGATTAATGTGCTTTCTAGTTTTCCAATGCGGAGTGGTCAGCTTTGAAACCACATACACACACACAACAAAAACAGACTCAGAGAGTTCTATGTGTTTATATTTGCACATACAACATATTGTATGCAATCTGAAAGAGGCTGTCTTTATTGGAGTCTGGGGGCATTGGAAGATATTGAGGGGACAAAATTTGGAGGGGCTGGAGTGAATAAAGCCAGGTGCGAAGTCATGTAATTCTGTTTCAGTTAAAGGAATTAAAATAAATAAATAAAAAATTTAAAAAGAAGAAATTATCCTCTGAGTGTTAATGAATGGACCTGCAGATCCTCTTGTAAACGAATAAAACATACAAGGACAGATGTGGCGCGATTTCTCTGCGTTGTAGAGGTTGTGTGAGTATAGAAGAGGAAGTGTGGATGCCAGCAAGAGAGAGGAGGCAGGGCTAGTGATGCTAACTAACCGTGGGCAAAGAGGGGCAAAGCCAGGGAAGGCACACGGGCACGAAAACGGAGTCACGAAACTCACTGTTTTGGACCCTAAGCCAAAACAGGGGGTTCTGAGTTGTATGAAGATTCAGGACATGGGCTACTGCTGCAGAAGCCAACTGCTCTTCTCCTTCTGGATGAGAAACCCTTTGCCCTCAAGATCTGTATTATTGTGTTCCAAGCTGTAAGTGTGTAAACTCTTATTCTATAAAGAATATATTGCTTTCTGTATATTCTTGTGCATGCTTCTACAGTCACTTTTTGGGGACAGGCAATACAAGCCTTTGTAGGATTTTTGTTGTTTGTCTGTTCATTTTTTAAGTGTCTGGTTCTCTGAATCAAACTTAGGGTTCAAATTGTAGTTATCAATGTTTAAAAGCAACACTAGAGTAACTTGGTATAACACTTTTTCTAGTCATTAAATGATGGATTGACAGATAGTGGGTGTTTGAGTGGATGGATGGATGGATGGATGGATGGATGGATGGATGGATGGATGCATGGATTGGTGGATGCATGGGTGGGTGGATGGATGGACTACATCTTTGCAGTCATTCAGATCATGTCAGTGAACCCTCCCATTTGTTAATTTTCAGTGTTTATATGATGCCAAGGAAATTGCTCTAAATGTCACTCATCACTCAGTCTGTTCAGCAAAACTCAGCCATTCTGCTTTTTCTACCTAAAGCAAGATGGACTCAAAAGTTACAGTGACTAAGAAGGAAGACAATGCAATCTAAAACTTACCACTTTCAGTTCTCAAAGCAGCTTCTGTGGGAGTAATGATGTTGGCAACTAAAAGGAAGGAAGGCAAACACCAGTCAGCTCTCTGTGGCTATGATTTTGCTGTTCATGTACATGTATGTATGACATATTTCTATATCTATTTGTACACATGTGCATATAAATTTAATGTCAATAGAAAGAAAGCCATTAAATTGTGAGTTTCTTAAATCAAGAGACATTAGATGCATTGTATATAATTTAGTAGGCGGCATTCACATATGGGGAAGTTCACAAAGATTACACTTTATCACAGCCTCACTGGAAATGCCCAACACTTTCTTGCCACACTCACTTTTCCTGTGTACTCCTAGGTCCTAGAAAGCTTCTGCTATAGAAGAGAAGATGTAAACACGCGTGCTCAATGGAAAACTAAACAATATCACCTGACCCGCGGGCCTGCACGGGCATGACTTGGTGTGCCACACTATGAAAAGCAAGCCTGGTCTATATAGTGAGTTCCAGGCCAAACAAGGCTTCAAAGTAAGACCTTGTCTTTAGAAATAAGAAGCCTATTAAAATCCAGTTATTCCTTGGTGCAATTAGTTCTCAGAGATAACCCAAGTTATCAGATAATCCTAGTTTTCTGTATAAAATTTGAGACGAGAGAGAGACAATTATGAGTATTTTAAAGCAAAAATAATGTGGTGCTTAATTATTTTAAATATGTTGGAAAAGCAGACATCTGTTCTTTGAGCTTATTCTTCAGTTAATTGTGATCCCATAGGCATGAATTTCTGTCCACTATGAAATTTTATTGAAGAACAAGCTCTGTGTGCATAAAAATGGATTTGAACTATATGTACATATATATAATACCCACATATACATATGTTTAATGAAAATGTATATGCAGTCATGTTTGATTCCTAAGTATTTTCAAGATCTTCCTTTAATGGCTCTAAAAATCTATGTTTTGTCCTTTCAGTTACTTTTTATCTAAAAGATAAATGAAAGTCACTGTCAGCATGAACTGATTGGGGTACAAAGAATAGTTAGTAATAATATAATCTATGTTTCTAAACTCCCTCAGCCAACTGGAACTGCAGTCTTAGAGATCAGCTTCATGTCCTTTCATAATCACATCATTAAGTTCTATTTCATGTATGACTTTGAAGCTTTTATCAAGACAAAACATACAGAATGAGGAGTTTTCCTGAGGCCCCATCAGAAGTTTTTTGTTGAATGTTGTTACGAGAAATGCCCTTGATCACTTTCCTGCCATGAGACGCAAGTGACAAAGACTTGTTTTAGTGTTCATTGTAAGTAAATGTTAATAACTAGAAGGTCTCCCAGCAAGAGTTTTACTGTTCTCTTATGTTGTCTTCAACCACTAGAAAGGTAAGAACATAATTAAACTAATAAAATAGTTAATAAAATGGTTATGTTGGCTTCCTGCTTTGTGTATTTATCTTGCCTCCATCTCTTTGAGCTGGAATTAAAATATGGGGCTGTCTTGTAATGATTTGCTATGCTGTAGCAAACAACTTCCTTCATTATTGCTAATTCATTTCTCTCTAAGACAGCCGTAGGTAAAGGCAGACAACTGGGTACTGTTGAAACAAAGTATTCCAGAGGACAAAGACTTACTGAGGATATCTGATGAGCAAATGGCAAAGATATCTTCATGTTTTGTCATTTGTATGTTTCTCCACTAGATCAAAAGGGATTGTAAACCACATGGCAGAGAAATAAAAGGATTCTTTGTCTCTGTCTCTCTGGGGCCCAATGTGTGCTTTCCACTCAGGATAGCCACATGCCCACACACTGAACCAAATACTGGTGCACCCCCAGTCTGCCCACTCAGTTCTCTGCTTGGCTGTGTAGAAGTGTCTGGGACATGGTATTGGAATAATGCATGATTCTCAATGATTAGAAGCAGAACACAAACTCTCCACTGTAGCCATTGGGATACTAACTTGTGCCAAACTATTCATCCACATCACACTCACGTCTGGCATACAGGTGACACAGCAAATGTCTACCCAAGTGGCTGCACTTACCAATGGTAAGAAATTCATTCACCATGGGAAACAGAAATGTGTTGCATACGTTAGCCTCACCCAAACTTCAATTATGATTGCTAGGTCACAGTGCCATGTAAAATAAAAATCAGAAGTGCATCTTCAGTGGCCAAATAGTTCTATTTTGCTGTTGCTGTTGCTGTTGCTGTGGCTGGTGGTGGTGGTGGTGGTGGTGGTAGACATGTAAATGTTTTGTGAGAGCACCATCTTCTCACTTAAAAACTTACTGTAGACAAAATGGCGTTCATTGAAATGGAATTGGGTGGTTTTGTTTATTTTACATGGGAGAACATTTCTGAAAGATGTGTATAGTTCTTATGTCTAAATCAAGAAAAGTCAGCAAAAGTAGAAACAGCATTTCAGCCTTTTATGCAAACTGAGTCACTAGGTGGTTTCAGGTATGTTTTTCTCTTTTTGAAATATTTATTTATTTATTATGCATACAGTGCTCTGCCTGCATGTACACCTGCAGGCCAGATGGGGCATCAGATCACATTATAGGTGGTTGTGAGCCATCATGTGGTTGCTGGGAATTGAACTCAGGACCTCTGGAGGAGCAGTGGGTGCCCTTCAACTCTGAGCCATCTCTCCAGCCCTCAGGTGTATTTTTCATTCAATCAACTCTTTAGACTATGATATGATCTTCATATTTTACATAGTGCAACTGAGACCTACTAAATTAAAAGCCAATCTTCCGCTATTTTGTTCCCACCTGTAACATTCTCTGGGACAGAACAATATACGTAATAAGAGTGAAGAAAGATTCACATTTCAGTTTTGTGAATGCACACTATAACAACAGGATTATTCCCTTTTACATATGTTTTCTGGAAAGTTCTATTTACATTAGCTTATACATACATACCTTTATCTATGGGAGGAAACAGAATCTCTTGGTCCACTCCGTTCTTATTTTTCTCATGCTTGACAATACATCTATGCTCTTTATCCATTGACTCTTCCGGCACAGTCAGCCAGCTGAACTTCGTGTATGTGTCCCTAGTCTTCACGGTGTTTCCCTCCTGAGATTCCAGAATCTTATCGCCACCCTTCTCCTTCCAGTATACACTTATGACGTCAGGGAAGAATTTCTCAAGGAGACAGAGGTATGTCCCAGCCTTATGGAGATTTGTCTCAGCAAGAGAAGGAAGAAAGATGGTGGGCTTCGGGGAACTGTCTGGATCAAGGTGCTTGCCTGTAGGAAGATGTAAATGTAAAAAGACTCAGATGTCCAATGGATTTACATGGTCTGGTGCACAGTGCTAAGGAGACAAATCACGACTGAGTTAGCAGTGCCCACTGTAGACTTCCACCCACCGCAGGCCACACAACTTACTATCATCCCCGTTTTAAAAACTATACAAATGATAGGGATTTTCCCATGACTTGCCGGGGTCAGGATGGATGGAGGAGTACAGGGGAAGCCTGCATGCTCTCCTCGAGGACAAGGACATGGACTTCCTGACAGCTGGTCTTCTCACCAGTTGTCTCCCTCACACTGTCCACGGGATAAGTGCTCTCCCATGCGTTTGTAATTCAATTAGCCCACCCAGGACTTAGCTGATTCTCAAATGTGCGCCTTTGACATTGTGTCACAGACGAGGTGTCACATGGTGGTTGCCTGTGTTGGTGGCCATCTCCTCCCACGTGCACTAGGCGCCCTCTGTGGATCCCTTGCCTGTGCCCTCGGATCTCTGCCCAGGTCTGCAGTTCCTGCTCTTTCTCTATTGTTCCACACCACCCCATCTCAGCCTCTGTCCACACCAGGCGTGGGGGCTGCAGTGGAAAAGCTTCCTTTCCAGATGAATTGCAGTCTCTCGAATTTGAGGTAAACAAGAACACATCCACAACTTCTATTCAAAAGAATTAATGTGTTTATATTAATCTTACAGGGTTACACACGCACACATTTTATTTTGCTTTTTAAAAAAGAACTTATTTTTGTTTCATTTAAAGTTGAAGCATCAGCCAGGTGTGGTGGCAGAAGCCTTTAAACTCTGCACTCAGGGAGGCAAGGCAAGTGGATCTCTGTGAGTTCAAGGCCAGCCTGGCATACATAGTCTAAGACAGCAAAACTACACAGAGAGACCCTATCTCCAAAGAAACAGTTGAAGCATCACTAAGATGAAATAGAAATGTGTTTCTCAAACTTGTTGTAATGTGAATGTGTCTGATTTAAGAGACACTTGATTCAAAAAGAGAGAGAGAGACTTGATTCATCTCTGACGTCCAAGTTTAAACTCTATGCTTTTTCTAAAATTTGTCAATATTATATGCTATATTTTTTATATGTCCAAATAAGCTTTCACTTACAGTCACGTAAATTTATTACATTATAAGTATTACATACTTTATATATGAGCACTTTGTAGTTCACATGTTCATAAAGCTAAATCCTATTATATTATTTGTACAATGTTCCTGTTCTCTTTTGATAAAATTATTTTATCAAAAGTATTAAAACTTCACATAATATTACTCCATCAATCTTCATTATATTCATTTCTCCCCAGTACTCCTACTGTTTCCCAGTATGATCATCTTTTACCATCCCTCTAACCTCAGAAGTATCATTGGTCCCAACCTGACAAGTGTTGTTCTTGTGCTGAAGATTTACTGCTAAGAACCACACAGTGACTACACACACACACACACACACACACACACACACACTCAAACACACTTACACACACTCACACACACACACACTCAAACACACTTACACACACTCACACATACACAGAGACACACACAGACACACACACTCACACACACACAGACACACCCTCTCCTTCAGAGTTCCTGATTCTCCAGGTTCTGTAGACAACATAAGTGTATAACACACTCTATCTCTGGGCAAAGCAAGTGGCCTTAGAGACTGCAGCTCTTTATTTCATTCAACTCTCTACCAGCAATAGAAACCAAAGTGAAACAGTGTTCGGGGAAGCATTTGATGACAATCTCACAGAAATACAAGAGGTCACTGTTACTTTCACCATTGTCACCACCCTAGACATTTGTGTGCTGAAATTGCCCCAGCAGGGCATTTTACTTGCATTGCACCAAGCCTGGCAGGTGCTCCTGGGAGCTATGCATTCAGTCTCAGTTAGATTCATGGCAAATACGAGCAAACTAAAGTTCCTCTGTCTTCCCTTTGCGTTCTGCTCTGCTCTGACCGTGATGGCATTCCCAGCATTGTGATCTCAGGAAACGTGCCTTTCACGCTCCGGCATCTGTGGCATCTTGTAGCTCAGGTGCACGTTAAGGCAAGCAGGAGAGCCCTGCCTGGCTGCAGCCTAGTGTCTGCCAATGCACGGAAACACTTCACTTCAGCTATCCTGAAGAACCGATCTGTTCCAGGTCGTCAGCATGGCACATGGGAACCCTATCTTTTCCCAGAAAGAGCAGCTGCAAACTGATTTCAGACAGATCATTCCTAAAATGGCTGGCTTGGTCTCTTCATGCATGTTGAGTAGAGGAACAGCAGATATCCAGACTGCACTGCCATCATAGGTCCCCAAGTGCCAGCTACCATAGCCTATCTTCTGCGGGATCCCAATCTGCATGGCACTAACTATTTACAGGCTCACAGCACTGATGCAGTGTCAGTGTCATGGATTCACTTCATAAGACTCTCAGTGGATGTTGAGGTTGGTGACTGCTCTGTGCTCTGTGCTCTGTTTTTCTTTTCAAGGTCTCATGCAATGAGGTATTTTCTTAAATTTGTTATAGAAAACCCCTTATTTCAAAATACAATTTGTTTCTTTTTATCAAATAATAAAAATGTATGTGTTTCATTCTGTTTCTTTTTCCTTCAAGCATAAAACTGTAATGTCTCTTGCTAGGTGTTGACAACTGCATCTTCTTTTGTTTCCCTTCCTGACCTCTATTGCTTCTTAGAGGGCCGATTCCTTGGAGGCTGCGTGGTGGTGGCGCACATCCTCTAATCCCAGCACTCAGGAGGCAGAGGCAGGTGGATTGTTGTGAGTTCGAGGCCAGCCTATTCTACAAACCAAGTCCAGGACAGCCAAGGCCACACAGAGAAACCCTGTCTCAAACAAAACAAAACAAAACAAAACAAAACAGAGAAACTGGCATTTAAAACAATCAGTCCACATTTGTGTGTGATAGCTGTTTCTCTTTCCACCCTGTGGGCTGATGGTGTGGGAGAGTGGGAGATCTGTTTCTCAGTACTGGCTTTATGACTGGAGCACCACAGGCTGTGTTTAAGCAGTTCTAAAATGCGAGAACATAGACTGAGGCCCTCTTTACCAAACTGCCCTTTATGGCATGGAGCCTTCGTGCAAGCTTCATGTGGAAAGATGACCAAAGCCCAGCTTAGAGAGTACGTCTGACTTATATGGACTCAGATGATGCTAACTTTGCAGGTGGCATTCATAAAAGGAACTCAAGAAACTAAAAAGCTTCTCACAGAAAGGAAATACTCAATTAAGAGATAAAGAAGCATGCAGAGTGGGAGAGAATCTTTGCTAACTGTATATATGACAGAGTATTAGTACCCAGGATATATTTATAAAACTCTCAATAAAGGGCTGGGTGTGGGGAGCGTGTGTTGGAGAGATCATTTCGCAGCTAAGAGCACTTGTGTCAGGAGAGACTTTAACTGGCAAAGGAAAATGGAGAGCAAGACAGGGCGGGGGGATAGACAACACTAAAGAGATTCGAAAAGCCATAGGGGATAGTTAAAATAACACACACACACACACACACACACACACACACACACACACACACACACAGGAGAGAGAGAGGGGGGGAGGCACACGGGGGAGGGGTCACTTAGGGTCACAGGGCTTCTCCCCATCTATACACTATCTCCAACCCCCCCCCCAGTGCTAGCAATGGGAAAATTCAATTCTGTTTTGGTCAGGGGAGCCCAGGGGACCTCCAAAACACTACAGGTTGTAAACACTGCTCTTGGTTGCCTCAGGACAGGGTAAGTATGATCTTATTGCTGAAGAGACCTTAAATATAGAATTTGAAGTAGTTGAAGTTGAGATGGAACTGGCCTGGAAGCCTCCTTCCTGGGAATTCTCTCTCATAGTCCCAGAAGAAGGTATGCAAGCTGCCAAGGCAGAAAAGCAATGAGTGACCTATGAACCACAATGACCATACGACAAGATATCCTTAAAGGTGCAGTAGTGGCAACTATACCTTGTGGGTAAGCAACAGCCCTCTAATTGGATTTAAGGCTTTCCCTAACGGAGAGTATGTCTGCCTAATACCACAAACCTAGCCCACTTCTCTTGGTTGGTGATGTTGTCAACCCTAGAGGAGAGCCACTTCCCTACACAAGAATAATTTCTAACTGCATTTTACATGTCTATTCTGTGAACACAACTTAGTGTATCTTTTTCGGCAGATGGAAACCATTACAGAAAGCCTCAACTGGTCAAAATGCAGACAATTGACCAATGGGTGCCCAACCCAATTCTTACACAACCCTTACAGCTAAGATTCAGAAACATCACAGAAGAGGGGGACAAAAAATTGTAGGAGACAGAGGACCAGGATATCTGCTGTAAGGGTCTTCTGTATGTGACAGGAAAACTACACCCACAGAATCTCAAGAATATAATTGCCTAAACAAAACTGAAAAAAAAATCACTAGTTAATATGCCAATTTGGATGGGAGAAATCTCTCCCATCTCTCCTAGATGAAAGAATACAGGCAATTTATGGAGAGAGAGAGAGAGAGAGAGAGAGAGAGAGAGAGAGAGAGAGAGAGAGAGAGAGAGGAACAGACATGGTGTAAATAAAGTTCTAATGAGATTCTCAAAAACTTAAATTATGTAAAACAAAGCAATGCAAATATAGTTAAGATGAGCCGGTATCAGGACTCATGTATTTGAACACCTAGTAAGTATATATTAAATTATACTTATGGACATGTGGTGATTCAGATAAATGAAGTGAGTGGCATCTAGATTGATTATAGCATGTAACATGACTTCTAACTCAGATCTGACTCCAACTGAAGAAAGATGAGTCATTTCACAGAGTAAATGCATTTTTTTTCTCAGGGGGCAGGCGGGGGGGAGGTAGGCGCAGCTTCTGGAATGCTGGTCAAGAATTCTACCCCTAGCCGGGCGTGGTGGCGCACGCCTTTAATCCCAGCACTCGGGAGGCAGAGGCAGGCGGATCGCTGTGAGTTCGAGGCCAGCCTGGTCTACAAAAGTGAGTCCAGGACAGCCTAGGATACATAGAGAAACCCTGTCTCGAAAAGCCAAAAAAAAAAAAAAAAAAAAAGAATTCTACCCCTGAGCCGTAATTCCCAACCACACAATGTGAGTAGTTAATGATGACCTTGTAAGCTGTTCCTTGCTTTGAAAATCTTTTTCTTTTTTGACTTGAGCATTCCCTGACAGTTTCCAGAGCACTGACTTTTCATTCCTCACTCATTACTAGAACCTGCCAACCTGTGGCTATATCTATGGAGTCCGGGCAGCTGTGAGTTATGAAACCAAGGAGTGCCATTTAGTACAACTTGCCTTTTAGAATCTTCAATATTCCCAGCATATTTGATGCCAATACAGAAATGAAAGTGAGTCATGTCATACTGTCTGGTCACATGACAGAAGTAACCAAAGAGCCATGCCCTGCTCATTTAACTCACAGTGGCCTCCCCTGTCTTCCCCCCACACCCCCTGAGGAGAAAGAGGTAAGTGTGGCTGAACAACAGAAGCATTCATTTACATGGCACTCCATGTAATTATACAAATTGTGAAGGTTTATAATCAAATAGTTAACGGAAGCATTCATGTAAAAAGCCAGGCTGCGAAGCAGGAACTATTCTGAACTTAAAACAAGACGGACTTGTGACACTGGAATGCATGAAACTGTCCACCACTGTGTGCTCTGTAACTCGGGAGACACCGAGCCCCTCAGCTCCAGTGTTTCCCTGCGTGAAAAGATATGAACTTCTGTACGGTGATGCAGAGTAGCCAGAGCCGGCGCACATGCTCCTTAACATAATGTCTAGCCTTCAAAATGGTTTCCAATGTTATTTTTCTCTTTAATCGCATAACTTGTGGCCACATCCTCTAATTTCTTTATTCTGCCCCCTCATCCAAAATGCTGGCACCCACCAGTGCTTCATATCTTACATGGCGTTGCATGTGAAATGCTCACCCTAATTTGGATTTTGAAAGCAATAGTTACTACACAAATTAAGAGTGAAAAGGATTCCCGGAGCCTAGGGCCTCTGGACTTTGTGGATGAGGCAGCCCAAGGCCTTGTGAGGCCTAATCACAGCATCTAGGACATAGAGCCCCAGGACAGGAAGCTCTGTAGAGCGGAGTCTGGGTCTTGTCTACGCTTTTTATCGCTCACATTCTGAGCAAGAGCTGCTTGCTGGCTGACAGTGGAGGTGATTAAACGCAGATGTGGAGCCATGAAGCCTCTCTCCACAGACTGGAACTCCAATCCCTTCCGGAACAGGCACATGGCACTAAACTGGGCCTTCTTCAGGCAGCACAAGGGTCAGCGCCACGCATGCTGTTTGTTCTCACACTACCCGAAGCCGTCAGGCAAATGAGAGGGCTGTGTTGCCACCCTTAGAGTTTGCTGTAAGAATGAGTGAATTCGCTGTACTTAGGTATGTAACCATAACCAGGAGTAGAGATTTTGCAGTTTTCCGAAGAAAGGAACATAATGTAATGTCTCCAATATGTAGAGAAGAAATTAAAAAAATTCCACTTGGAGGAGTTCCGCTTAAAAAACCTTCAACAAAAAGTAACCTGCTGTAATATTAATATTTATGACTAGCATAAACACTGAGTCTTCATAAGATTCTAACTTTCCCCTCATCTGTGCTCTGTAAATGCAGGATTTCAGTTTGCTGACTGACAAGGAAGGAAGGAATTGCTTACAAGGTAGCTTTATTTCTACACCCAGTAACTCATAACTGTGAAGTTGTGGTCAGATATGGTTGATTGTAATTTTGTTCTAAAAATAAGAAAAAAAGACCTAATCAGTTATGCACTACTAAGATAGCACTACAATGCCTTCCTTACCTGAGGGAATCACTCGGAGCTTTGTTCCATCTCCAAATATCTTGGTCCGTGATGACCTTTCACATTGCTCAGAGCTTCTACAAAAACGTGAGGCCTCTGAAGCTCCAGCGCCATGAGCCATTTCGGAACCCTGCCTAAGAAAGCTGACTTGGATTCCTTTGCAAGTTTTGTGTCATCCCATAGTTTATACATTTTCTTGTAAACTGACTCCACAAAGTCTTCTCTTTTCTAAGATGGCGATGACTGAAAAATATCAACGGACAGTGGGAAAGATAAAAGCAGAGAGAGAGAGAAAAAAATAAGCCACAAACCAACTACCTTTCTAAGTTACCAGGAAACAAATTCTGAGAATGAAGTCTCTTTTTGTTAATTCCCAGATGCTCAGTTTTGTTGTTCTCAGAAATACCAAAACCACTCCTTCAGTAATTTGGAGGTTGCTTAAGGGAGAAGGCTTTCTAGCAATGGCCATTGAAATGTACCACCCAAACCAAATTTATGGATGGGGAGCCAAGCCTAACGAAGACACATGACTGCTTGCCATCATGGGTCACCATCAGGGTGGTGCTGACAAAGACAAATGGCTTCTTCAATGACTTCCTATTTTCTTGCATATAAGAAAATAAAACTATACAGTCCTACATCTCATGGAATTAGAAATTGCTTATTTATACTAGAATGTGGAAATTAAAATCCAGTGTGCTGAAAATCTGGGGAGCTGGGGTGTGGCTCCTGAAGGCAGTTCAGTGACATTCTGACACCCACCTCAACAGGAGGAAAGGGATGGCCAGAAGAAGATCCGCCAGGCCTGCCTCCTCCCTGTCAACCTTCAGTTCAGGCTTACGTTACATGAGCAGACACGGACTCTGTGCCTGAGGATGGAGGACTGTTGGTGATCAGAACAGCTGACCATCCACAGCCCACTCACAGGCACCAGCCCAGACGGTAAAGGAAAATTATATCCTGGATATGGTTTTCAATGTAAATGTTAAAATTTTAGTTTTCTGTATGTGAGTGTTTTGCCTATGTGCATGTATGTATAGCTCATGCATGCTCAGGACCAACAGATGACAGAAGAGAACATGTATCCACTGAATTGGAGTTAACAGGCAGCTGTGACCTTTGTGTGTGCTGGGAACCAAATCTGGGACTTCTGTAGGAATGGAAAGCAGTCTTGCTGCTAAGCCACCACTCAGTTGGCATTTTGAGACAAAATAATAGTTTGTGCACTGAGTTCACATCAGTTCATTTCCAGAAATGTTGCTGTCTTTTAATGAGATCTGGTCCTTAACTAGTTGGAGATGTCTATGAGAGTGAGGAGCAGCCTGATTTCTTCAGCAACATAAGCTGTTTCATACATATATATGTGTGTATTGGCAATACATATATATTAGCAATACATTATATTTATACTATTGACATGTGCAAGAGAGAAGAGTCATATACACTTTCACACAGTGGTATCATTGTGAGTTTACAAGTGACACACGGTCCAATGGCAATTCTCCCTTCATACTCTCTAGGTGATTCTGACTTGTGCCTAGTTGAGAATTAAAGCTATTCAAAAACTTCATTAAAAGGAGCTTGGCTTAGCACTGATCATAAAAGAGGCACAAAGAGGCACTGAGACTGAAATACAAGTGCAGCCACCTTTGTAAGGCACAAGGTCCATTCCCTCTCTGGATTTCACCTTCCCCATTTGCAGTGACAGCTTTGAGCTCAATAGTCCTAAGGACCTGCTCAGTGCAAATACCTGTGAACCTATGCATGAGAGAGCACTGAGGGCTTTGGGTGGTTTGCGGACAATGAATGCAGCTGAGGAGCTGGGACAGGAAGGTTCCTTTCAGATGCCTAGACACTGGGAGATCCCAGCAGGCACAGTAGTAGGTGGCTTCATCTGATGTGATAACACTGTTGATGAACAGGTAAAGGCATCATTGTTCTCATCTCTTTCCAAGTGAGAGTGGGGCTTGTCTGATTTGTAACTCTTGACTGAGTCCTAGAGGGTTTGTTGCAGGGGCCTCTCCTTCTTTCAGTTGGTATCAGTGCATAATGGTGTTCTGAATGGGACACCAGAGAGCTTGAAATGCATGTCCACCATCTTGTTTGTTCTTTGGAGAAAGGACAGCTGATCCTCAGGAATCCTCACTTTGGAGTCCCTATCTGAAAAACAAGGAAGAGAAATTAGAAACGTTCAAATCATTTTTATTCTCAGTTGCCTCCAAACAAAGAAATAATGGAAAGGAAGAAGGGAGCAAAATCAACTTACAAACCTGAGCCAGTGACAGAAGGAAAAACTCAGAGGGCCAGCATTTCCCAGTGCTAGTGGCAGTGGATCCCAGAGACAGTGAAGAGAATCTCAGCTACAGTGGGTTAAGTTGCAGCTTTAGCTCTATGGAGAAGGGACAGGGGAAAGGGGGCATGAAGCATGGTTCATAGCTTTGCCATTGGGTCATTTTATCATGTCCCTGGTGCAAAGGAAATACTAGATACCAGAAGATGTCATTGTTTTGCCTGTGTGTGATAACAGAGTCTCCTGCCCGCTGTTAGTGGCCAGTCCGCCCCACCTCTTGTCTGTTAGGTGTTTCAAAGATAGCTCTCCCTCACAACTTTTTAAGAAACTGATGTTATGCTTTTCCATATTATTTAAGAGGTCTCTAATAGTATGTGATTGTAGTAATCATACAGGAAGGGCTTTATTATTATATCCAGTAAAGAATGAGATGAGGAAACACACTAATAAAAGAGAATTTCAGAGCCCTATGAATAGCACATTCCCTTCAGAGTTGCAGCATTTACCACAGTCCTGCGCTTGACTCCAGTTATTCCAATAATGGCTGAAGACTTCCCACACTGCTGTCAATTAACACCTTTTGTTCTTACCCATTTTCTGTAATTACTCATTTTCAGCTAAATCCTGAAGAGTAGCAGAAGAGCAAATCTCATATTCATCAAGGTGCGCTGCAGAAATTGGTTCACTAGTCAGTTTTTAAATTTAAAAAATGTGATTTTTTTCCTTATTTTCTATTTGAAGGCATAACATAAAGAAGCCACCTAGTTGTTTAAAAAGTAAAGTTATTGTGTGCTTGAATTTAAGGAAGCAATAAAACTAAAAAGATGGAGAAAGAAAATGAAGGGAGGAGAAAAGTAGGGATGGAGAGAAAGAAGAAAGATGATGGTGGCAGTTGAGCAGTACTGAAATAAATTTTAGAATATATATATACATATGTATATATGCAAATGCTAGATAATAGATGATAGATATGTAGATTATGATAATAGATAATAGATAAAGATTGATGATAGATAAATAGTAGATAATAGATGACAGATAAGTATATAAATATAGAGATGATAAATCCTGAATAGACAGCTAAGTGATAGTTAAGAGATAGATAGAAGATAGATAGTCCCTGATGTTCACATTTGAATTTTCTTTTGGGCAAAGGAAATACTAGATACCAGAAGATGTCATTGTTTTGCCTGTGCGTGATAACAGAGTCTCCTGCCCGCTGTTAGTGGCCAGTCCGCCCCACCTCTTGTCTGTTAGGTGTTTCAAAGATAACTCTCCCTTACAGTACTAGCATTGCTGCTCACACCACACTTCACGTGGACTATTTGGAGACAGGCTGCAGAGAGAACTTACTTCCATCCCAACTTTAGACTTCTAACTACCCAGCTAAAGGAACCTGCTTTAGGCTTTGTTTTGCTGTTAAGTGCTGCAATTAAATGGCCAACATAAAGATGACTTGCTCTTGTACCATTTTACTATGCATTAACACAAACCTGTGGGGAGATTCAAGGTGGCAGCGACGAAGACACACGCTGCCTGATCTGCAAGGAAGAGACCACAGACGCTAACTGGACCCACGGAACGTGGGAACTGTGGATAACTGGATGAGAGAGATCGACACAGTACGGACCACAGGTGAGTCAGACCTCTGGTCATCGAGCACCCCAGGAAGGATGACAGACTAGTCCCCAGCACTAGACAGGAATCAGACTGTAAGAGACGAGCTGTGAGCAGCAGCTTTGCTTGGTGGCGCAAACTGAGTACTTGGGGCTGAAATTATAGTAGTGGTGCTTCAACCCTCCTGGCCTAGGGAAATCTACAGAAAACGGGTGGATTGGGGCCTCAGACGCCCCACTCACCCCATGCAAGCCCACAGAAAGCCTAGGCGCCAGTCAGGCACCCAGTTGGCGGTGGGCACAGTCCCCAGCTGCTGTGCGCTCTGAGAAGGAAATGCAGTGGCCTTGGTTGGTGGGTGAACTCAGGATTTGGGACTGAAATTGCAGCTGGAGTGCTTCAAACCTCCTGGCCTAGGGAAATCTATGGGCACGAGTGGATGGGGGCCTCAGATGCCCCCACTGACCCCATGCAAGCCCACAGAATGCCTAGGCACCCAGTCAGCTGTGGGTATGGTCTCCAGCTTCTGTGTGCTCTGAGAAGGAGACTCTACAGACAGCAATCCAGTCTCCAGCATCTGCTCAGAACCCCACCTGAAAGCTGTGAGCTGCTGAAATCAGGGATACACCGCCACAGCAGTGTGATCTGAGACTGGAGATGCTGCCAGGAGTCAAGGACCACAACAGCCCTCTGAGCAGGGCTGGGCAGAAGCCATACAGCTAGCCCCAGAGCACTACCTTGGCACAACTGGTCAAAATGGACCCAGTCTAGCTAGGCTCCACAGCCTAGGTGGGATTCCCATACTAGTGGGAGTGGCTGGAAAGGTCAGAGGAGATAGAGCAAAAATCTTGCTAACCAACAACAATCAAAAGGCAGTTGCTGCTCTTTCCCTGACAGGCAGAACATAGGCCCCACTACCTGATTGGAGCAGGCAGAAACCCAAACAACTTCTAGAAGCCAACAGGGGTCAGGCACTCTAGGGTGATCTGAGCCTAGGTTCCAAAGCCTCAGGGCCCAAGGGCAGGGTATTCAAAGCCCAGCCAACATAGGAAAGTTGGCTCTATATACATTACCTCAAACTGATACTGGAACTGCAGAGCACCAACTCCTACCTCGGCTGACCCAGTGGGGAACCCAGGGTGTGGGGCAAAGTCTTCAGGAGCCAAACCAGGGCACCTGCCTGTCCCAGGGAAGAGTTCCCTAATCACTATGGGCAAAAAGACCCTCGACCTACAATCAATCAAGAACAAACTGCTCTCAACGATCAGTGAAGGAACCCAAAAAAGAAGAAATACAAAAAATCATAAGATCCTATTTCAAAGGCATATATGCCAAAGAATTTGAAAATCTAAGGGAAATGGACAATTTTCTTGATTGGTTCCACTTGCCAAAATTGAATCAAGATCAGATGAACAAATTAAATAGCCCTATTTCTCCTATAGAAATAGAAGCAATCATTCATAGTCTCCCAACCAAAAAAAGCCCAGGGCCAGATGGTTTCAGTACAGAATTCTACCAGACCTTCAAAGAAGAGCTAATACCAGTACTCTTCAAGCTACTCCAAAAGATAGAAATGAACCTCAAATTCTATGAGGCCACAGTCACATTGATACCTAAACTTCACAAAGACCCAACAAAAAAAGAGAATTTCAGACTAATTTCTCCTATGAACATAGACACAAAAATAATCAATAAAATACTTGCAAGACAATTACAAGAACATATCAAAGATATCATTCACCATAACCAGGTAGGCTTCATTCCAGGCATGCAGGGATGGTTTAATATATGAAAATCCATCAATATAATCCATCATATAAACAACTGAAAGAAAAAAACCACGTGATCTTCTCCTTAGATGCAAAAAAGCATTTGACAAAATACAACACCTGTTCATGTTTAAAGTTTTGGAGAGATTGGGGATACAAGGTACATACCTAAACATTATAAAGGCTGTATACAGCAAGCCAACAGCCAACATCAAATTAAATGGAGAGATACTCAACAAAATTCCTCTAAAATTGGGGACCAGACAAAGCTGCCCACTTTCTCCATATCTCTTCAGTATAGTTCTTGAAGTTCTAGCCAGAGCAATAAGACAACCAAAGAAGATCAAGGGGACCCAAATGGGAAAGGAGGAAGTCAAATTATCCTTATTTGCAGAGGATTCTCAACAGAGGAATATCAAATGGCCGAAAAACGCTTAAAGAAATGCTCAATGTCTTTAGTCACCAGAGAAATGCACATCAAAATGACTCTGAGACCCATCAGAATGGCTAAGATCAAAAATTCAAGTGACACCACATGTTGGCAAGGACGTGGAGAGAAACAAACACTCCTTCATTGCTGGTGGGAAGGCAAATTTTAAAACCGCTTTGGAAATCTATCTGGCACTCTCTCAGAAAACTGGGAATAGGGTGTCATCAAGACTCCCTATTCCACTCATTGGAATATACCCAGAAGATGTTCCAGCACTCAACAGGGACATATACTCAACCGTGTTCATAGCCGACTTATTCAGAATAGCCAGAACCTGCAAACAGCCTAAATGCCCCTCAGTTCAAGAATGGATAAAGAAATTGTGGTACATTTACACTATGGAATCCTACTCAGTTATTAAAAACAAGGAAATCCCAAAATTTGTGGACAAACGGATAGAACTAGAAATGATAATACTGAGTGAGTTAACCCAGAAGCAGAAAGATTCACATGGTATATACTCACTTAAAATTGGGCAATAACCAAAGAGGCATGTCCCATGAAAATCTTTACTTACTAGGAGATTGGGATAGATGTGAGGACATCACACTGGGTAAGAGAAATATAACAGATGGGGAAATAAAAGGATCCAGAGGATCTTAGAAACCTTCAAGAAGAATATCATAATGGGTGGATCAGGGCCCAGGAGTGTCTGTTCAAACTATTGCACTAACCAAGGACAAGATAAATAGTAAACACTGAAGCCCTACTCTGATCTAGCCAATGGACAGGACATTCTCCACCGATATGAGGAGAGCAGGGACTGAATCTGACATGAACTCTGGTGCCCCATATTTGACGACCTCCCCTTGGAGGGGCACCCTGGTGGCAATCAAAGAAAGAATAAGCATCCATCTCTCTCTGCCTTTCAATCTCTGCCTGCCCCTCCCTTCCCCTGTTGGAGCAGCACCTCACTGTGCTGCCCAGGCTGCCCTCAATCTCTTGCTGTTCTTGCTCTGGCCTCCCAAATGTGATCAGCACAACATATTCCCCTTATAAACTACTTACAGGATCATTGCAGAACACAGCTCTCATTTAAATGGGAGTAAGAGAGAGCTGGATTTCTGAGTGAAATATAGGTGCTCGTTTCCCAGGAACATGGATTGATTTTTATCATAAATGCCATGTTCCAATATAGCAACAGTTTAATAATGTCTTTGTAGTAAATGAAAAGAAGTCGTGAATCAAAGTTCTTTTCAAATATTTCAGTGAGACTATCAAGTAGGTAAGTGGATTGTAGCAATGTGGGGAAATCTCCACCATAGGCATCAGGTAATATCTCGTAGCATGCTTAGCCTTTGGGTTGGTGGCAGCTAGTGTCCTGTTAACATATTTCAAAGGGATTTATCTGTTAGGCATAATGATGCTTGTCACACACAAACAAGGACAATTAAAAATCACTAAGTGGTTGAGGATAGTTGAGGGGAACTTGCATGCATATGACACGTTTTGGTCTCACTAACAACTCCACTCTCTCTAATTCACCTCATCCCAATCCTTTCCCCTTCCTAGCCAGCTCACCGACTCTACATGTCTTTTTGTTTTTTGCTCTGTGACCCACTGGCTGTCATGAATCTCTTGCTCTGAGTTCATTATTTTCTTTGCAGATCAGTGAAGTACAGGAGAAGAGCTAGCTTTGTCCCAGCCATGAGCCCAGAGCACAGACCAAGGTTTAGCACATTGAGTCACCTCCCAAGAAACATACTCTGGTCTCTAATATCCCCAAGTGAACTGAGTATTTACTCACAAGTGTAATGGTCACTAGCTTTCCTTACTATAAACTATCAATTGTAAATAAAGACAGATCTTCCAACCCCTGAAACTGTCCATGACTGGGAAGGAACTGGGAAACTGTAGCAGGAAATATCCCCATGGGATGCGCGTCTCTCCTCACTCTTAGCACTCTCCTGACTTCTACTGTTCAGTTACTGCAAACCTCTGTTCAGAGAATTAATAAAAGACATGATCATGTTGCAAGCTCCTCATCCTCCTTTGAATAGATTTCAGATACCCTAACTATGCAGGCAATAGTGCGGGGCTATCCTGGCACTGATAATCCACAGGACCTAGGACCTCACTAGGGGACTTAAACCCATGAAGTTGCCTGGCCCCCTCGCGCCCCCCGCCAAGAGCACTGTGCGGAAAGGAGTCCCAGGTGTCCCCTCATCTGAGCAGCGAGTGGCTGTGCTTGCCAAGAAGGATGTGGGTGCAGACAGAAGGGGGATAGTTCTTATGCAGGCTGGTCTAGACACTCTAACGTTGTGCGATATCCAGACTGCACAGTAGTAGGTGGCTTCATCTTCTTTCTTCAAAAAATTTACTTTCAAGATTGAAGTAGAAGTTTGAACTTCTTTACTTGCTTCAATTTTCTTATTCCTCCCTTCTAAGGAGCGTTGATTATAATTTGTCTTGACATATATTAGATACTCAATCTCTTTGTTTGGTTTATGCCGGTACCAATATATATTTATATTGGTAAACTCTGGAAGAGAAACCTTACAGGTTATTTGAGCGCTCCCATCTGTTGCCCTGGTGACTGATTGTTCAGTTTGCTCCAGCTGCCCGAGTCCAGCTGCAAGCAAAGAGAAGAATTCTCATGAACGAACAAAGCAACGAGTGGAAAAGAGGATGACTCCACCGCCCTCTGAGCACGGATATGTGGACTTACAAACCCAGAGGCAGGAGAAGGTGAACAATGTCAGGAGCAGCATCCCAGCGGCCAGGCTGCTCCACGAGGAGGCAGGGAGTGGACCGGATGCTGGAGTCTCAGGTCACCAGCAGGAGGGTGGAGCTGTCCTAGTGTCTCAGGAAAATGCAGGGTCAGTGGGTCCCCCAGGGCTGGTCACGACCTGCTGACGTTCTGAGCAGTTCTGGGGTTTCCTGCCCCACAGCACTGGGTCAGATGTACACGTGAGGTAAAGGTCTACAGACAACGTCCTCTGTCTGCCTGTCTTTATCTGGGTACAGAGCAGAGGCAGTGGCCCAGCCCTTCCTTCACTGTACTGTTTGTATGTTACCTGGAGGCTACAAAGAGCAAAAGACATTGCTCTACTCTGTCTGGTTTTGGGATTTGCTGTTGACTCAAGATCCAAATATGAAGGTTTACTGTGATGTTCTAAACTAGGAGAAAGAACCCTCAGAAGCCATATTTGGTTGACACTCTGTGCACAAACAAAAGGGTATTTTGTGTTGTCTTTTAGCAACAGCGAAGTCATACAGTAGATTGTGACTATGGGAATATAGGAAATTCGAAGAAAGAAACGGAATTGAAATTGTGTCCAGGTATGGAGCAGGCAATCCATACAAAGTGTCTCCGTGGTGGCATGTGCCTTTAATCCTAGCATTCAGGAGGCAGAGGCAGGAAGATCGCTGTGAGTTCAAGGTCAGCCTGGTGTACAAAGAGAGTCCAGGACAGCTAAGGTTAACACAGAGAGACCCTGTCTCAAAAATGAAACAAACAAACAAACAAAAAAACCCCAAAAAGACCCAAAACAACAACAAGGGTCTTTGTTGTTTATCAAAAAGGAACAAATAGTATCACTTGTAACAATAAAGGTAATATAGAACAATATGGTGTCACATGAAAAAGCGAGGCACAGAAAGACACATGTATGTTACTTATCTTTATTCCTGCTATATGAGGGCATTCGTATCGCATTTATTTGTGGATACTAGAAAACTGGTGTCAGAGATGTAGAGAATAAAATAATGATTGATAAAGCCTCGAGTGTTGAGGAGAAATGGATGGGGACAGCGTGGTTGAAAGCCCAGGGTGCAGTTAGGCAGTGGGAATATTGTCTGATGTTGTACAGCTGACTAAGCGCCTGCCTAGCTCTGGGTTTGTTCCTCAGTTCCACGTAAGCATGTGGTAGCAAGTGTGTCATCCCAGAACTTGAGAAGTAGACGTAAAGGCATCAAAAGTTCAGTGTCATCCTTGGATAAATATCAACTTCCAGGCTAGTGGGACTATATAAGACGCTATCTCAAAATAAGATAAATGTCCCACTTTACCCTACAGATAATACTGTATACAACTACTATGTGTTGATTACAAAAACACATACTTAATTTTGCAATGCATGCATGTTACACCCATGACACATACATGTTACACATGTAATTCATGCCAGTAATTCTGAAAACTTCTTAAAAACAAGAGATTTTATGGTTTACGTAGTGAAATTGGGAGCGGTGAAAAAGAAGGGATAGGATCATTTGCTATTATGCACATATACACAGGCACACAGTGTACACTTGTGGTATTTGCAAATGTGGCTTCTTCTTTTCTTTCATTGATTAACTCACTGTGAGAAGCTGTATAAACTTTTAAATAATCTATGTAGAAACTTAATGAATGAAGAATGAGGGAAAATCATCAATATTTCTTTACCTTATAGATTGTTGACTAACTTACGTAAGCTTTGATTGCAGCATGCATACCTTGTCGACACTTGAACTTTTAGAATCATTAAGAGGCTGACATCATTGAATGGCACCAGAGTATGACATAAAATTGCCACATAGTAGCAGCTGACAGAGAAATCAGGAGTTTTCAATGACGTCATTTAACTCCTTGCATTAGTTTTATCATCAATAAGAGAAAATGAAACACTTAAAATATATGTTTAAAATGTCAAGTGATGCGTTGCTTTCTTTTTCCCACACTCCTGCCTTCTACAACCCACTGTGGACCACAGATGCCAAGCACAATGCCAGTCTCACACTTTGCCTTGAGTTTCTCACACTCCTTTTTAACAATAAACACCTAAGAGAAACCACATTAAAGGTCTTCTTCTGATCCTTAGAATGAATCCTCATCTCTATAGGGTGCTTGTGTCTCGTTCTCAGAACTGCTTACTGCAGGGTGCTGGACAGACCCTGCTTAAAGCTCTGCATATCTGTTAAAAGGACTTCCTCCCAGACCTCATCAGTCATCGTCCTGCTTGACTTTTCACTTACTTTCTTTTCTCTTTTTAGAGTCTCACTCTGAGGCCTGGGCATGACAGTCTTGAACTCTATGGTGAAGATTCCTCCACAGCCTTCAGTCCCCTAAGAAGTAAGGGCTACAGGCCTGTGCAAGCATGCCTCTGTGGCTGAGTTGTTTTGTTTTAAAGGAATTTCATGTGTGGAGCAGAAAGATCCCCCTGTACTGCAGGCTTCTTCCCAAGGACTAGATGAATGAGCCAACCTGGTCTTGTGGGTGACTCCAGAGATGCTGGCTGATCTAGAGACGACATGTCCCTTATGTGGTGTGCCTGTGTGAGTGGCTGTTCTGTCCCTGTTCCCTCTCTTCCTGCTGCTGTGCTGGGAGTGGCGGTGGGGGCGTGGGAAGTGGGGGTGCAGGGAAGTGTTGGGCCTGCAAGCCAATGGGAGTGGTTTACTTTTCTTTCTTTTTTTTATTAATTTATTCATATTACATCTCAGTTGTTAGCCCTTCCCTTGTATCCTCCTATTCCTCCCTCCCTCCCACTTCCTCCCTTCTCCTCTCCCCAATGTCTGTGATTGAAGGAGACCTCCTCCCCCTATATATGCTCTTAGAGTATCGAGCCTCTTCTTGGTCACTTGCTATCCTTCCTCTGAGTGCCATCCAGGGGACATGGTCAGAAAAGGAGCACCAGAGTTTGTGTGAGAGTCAGATCTCACTTTCCACTCACCAGTGGAGAATATCCAGTTCATTGGCTAAGTCTTGGTAGGGGTTTGAAGTTTACTGCCTGTATTCTCCTTGGCTGGTGCCTTAGTTTGAGGAGGACCCCAGGAGCCAGATCTGCCTGTCATAAAGTTCTTCTTGTAGGTTTTCAGGACCCTCTGGATCCTTCTATTTCTCCATTCTTCCATGCTACTCTCACCTAAAGTCTCAATAGGATGTCCTCACCTCTGACCCACTTTCTTGGTAAGTAAAGTTTTTCATGGGACGTATCCCTTGGACTAGTGTCTTGATATAAGTGAGTATTAAAGACCTCAACTTAAAACCAGAGACATTAATTCAGTTAGAGGGAAAAGTGGGGAAGAGCCTGGAACACATAGGCACAGGAGACAACTTCCTGAACAGTACACCAACTGCCCAAGGCGTTAATGTCATCAATTAATAAATGGGACCTCACGAGGCTGAGAAGCTTTTGTAAGGCAGGAGACACTGTCAGTAGAATAAAGTGACAGGCTACAGACTGGGAAAAGATCTTCACTACCCTTCATCTGACAAAGGTCTAATATCCAAAACATATAAAGAACTCAAGAAATTAAACACCACAAAACCAAACAAACTAATTGTGAAATGGGGCTCAGAACTAAACAGAGAATTCTCAACAGAGGAATATCAAATGGCTGAGAAACACTTAAAGAAATGCTCATCCTCGTTAGTCTTCAGAGAAATGCAAATCAAAATGACACTGAGAGTCCATCTTACACCCACTAGAATGGCTAAGATCAAAAACTCAAGTGACACCACATGTTGGAGAGGATGTGGAGAGAAAGGAACACTCCTTAATTGCTGGTGGGTATGCAAACTAGTACAACCACTTTGGAAAGCTATCTGGCGCTTTCTCAGAAATATGGGAACAGGGCTTCCTCAAGACTCAGCTATCCCACTGCTTGGAATATACCCAGAAAATGCCCTACCATACAACAAGGACATATGCTCAACTATGTTCATAGCTGCTTTATTCATAATAGCCAGAACATGGAAACAGCCTAAGTGTCCCTCAGTAGAAGAATGGATAAAGAAACTGTGGTACATTTACACTATGGAATACTACTCAGCTATTAAAAAACAAGGAATTCCCAAAATTTGTGGACAAATGGATTGAACTAGAAATTATCATAATGAGTGAGTTCACCCAGAAGCAAAAAGGGAGTGGTTTACTTTTATCCAAAGTAAGTGAAATGAAAATGGTAAAGAGCCTGCGCTGCTCTGACAGAGAACCAGAAGTGAGCTGCTAGCCCCAAAGCCAGGGGCTCGAGGGAGGGGGTAGAGCAGCACAGCTTACAACTGCCTGGAATTCCAGCTTCAGGGGGTCCTGACTCTCTTCTGGCTTCTGCAGGCTCCTGCAATCACAAGTGAGACCCAAATGTAGACATAAATAAAAACAAAATGCATCATTTAAAAAGAAGACAGGAAAACGAGTAAGAGTGAGGTTTCTGGAATGGGAGCTCTGCATCCATCTTCTTAGCTCCGTGATTCCTTAGCAAGAAGCTATGTGCCTATGGAAAACCGCCCATATCACACTTTAATAGTCAAAAGATAACAACTGCTGGTGAGGATGAGATGAAAAGCTTTCGGTGCTGTTGGTGGCAGAGCAACAGTGTGGTCTTCTAGGGAGCATAGCGAAGAGGTCTCATAAACTGCCACAAGACACAGCTGGCAAATTCCCAAATGGAAAACCAATGAAAATAAAATCAGTTTGATTTTTCAAAGGGATGTCTACACTCTGATGTTCACTGACCATTTACGCCATCAAGGAAGACATGATGGCCTCATAATTCTGTATTTGGACGAATGAATAAATGTAGTAAGATAGTGCAACAGACTTACACATGCACACACATGCACACACATGCACCAGCACATCCGCACACATACTCTCACTGGGGATACAGCCAACATTTATGTGTGACCTCATTACTAAGTCAATAAAATAAAAAAAAATTAACCCACAGGAACTGTTCATATTCTCTCTCCCTCTCGCTCTTTCTCTCCCTCTCCCTCTCTCTTCTTCTGTATTTGAAATTTATTCAGAAGACATGTTCTAGATTAGGCTTTCATGTGCCTCTCTTTCACGAAAACATTTCTCAAATCAACTCAAAAACACCTTTGTATGATATTGGTCCCAATTTTTTTTTTCATTCTCTTCAACACTTGCTTTGGGAGCCTCCTGTTGCCTGTCTCTATTTGAGGAGTGTTCTGTGACAAGCTTGGCTGGTGGCCTCTGCTGCCGACCTGCACAATACACTGGAGGCAGCATGACAACATTGTGTCAGAAATCACAGTCAGGGGCTATGGTCTCATTGTGTGCTAGCGACTGTCCTGAGCACTGTGTGTGTGTGCGTGTGCATGTGATGGCGGGCAGGGTGTTCCTGATTTTATTATCATAAGAGGAACGGAAGTCAGGAAATGTTCAAAGGACTCAGACCTTGCAGACAGGCAGAGTCAGTCTCAGAGTTGCCCATAAACAGATGTTAAATACTATTTACATTAAGACTTCTTCCATGCAATTTACATCTATGGAGTCCATAGTCTAATGGGTGAGGCATTTTGTTCTTGTTCTTGGTTAAGTTTTTTTTTTAAAGTTGCACCTTAAATGGTTATCCATCACGGGCATCAGAATACATTCAAATGCTTCCATTTCCCCAGTTCACTCATTTGTTCTCTTTTTTATATACTCTACAAACAAATCCAGGGAAGCTAACCTTGGTCTCCATCTCCTGAAACAGTTCCTAATAGAAAACAATGGACAGGAAAAGTTGTAACAGAAGAGGACACAAGGGGGCGCCACTATCCAGCGATTGGAGGTGGCTCCCTCTGACTTCAAAGGAGAGGGAGGCACCCTGGAGGATGCAGCTGAGACTGCCTAGGAAGCAGAGTTAGAAGGGAGCCTGAGTTATGCAGAACATAGGATTCAAAACAGGATTCTGTGTAGAGACAGCACTACAGAATGCTAGGGTTCTGGAAACTTGACTTCATGCTCACAAATGAGGCCGAACAGGAGGGAATTCTAAGCGTGGAAGAGGGCCAATGAGATCGGTCACAGATGGAGATGGAGTTGGAAGAAGACCAGGGTTGGAGGCATGGCTTCCTGTGGCAGGAGGCGGTGACAAATGTCTCGGGCAGGAGGTCCGGGAACTGCAGTGTGAAGCAGTGGAGGAAGAATGAACTGACACTGTGTCCCTGCAGTGGGCAAAGTGGACAGCAGTGACAGGGCCTGGTTTGGAGGTGGAGACACCCTCTGCTGAGGCCCGTGTTCAGCAAGCACGCAGCGGTCTGTGGGCATCTGCATATGTTCACAGGAGAGCAGGAGAGAATTGCCTTGAAACGTCTGAGACTTTCTCCCGCCCCTTAAAGATAATTAAAGCTGGAACTGTAAGTGACTGTTCCGTTAGTGAAATCACAACCAAAGACAGGTGTTTAGGGGGTGGATTTTGGAGATCAATTTGTGGAAATGCCCTCATGCTGATCAAATGTTCTGGGTTAGGAATAAAAACATACAACTAGTGATCTAGGTATCCTGGCTAGTTTTGAAGGGACAATTCTATGCTTTATGAGCAAAATTCAGGTATTTGAGAAAAGGTATAGACCTTTAATGTGAACAAAGATGAACGACTTGGACTCAGTAACCAGATGGTAACTGTGGCCAAAGAAAGCCCAAGAATAGAGTTCAGGGGTAATTACAGGCTGGGAACCCATAGTTTCCAGCAGGGTGAAGGCAAACTGTCTGTGTACCACATGATGCTCAGCACAGCTCCAAGTCTCACTGGATAGCTCACAGCATCATTGACTAGCTATTGAATTCTGTTATAGGTGGTGAGAGAAGAAAGCAAAGATGGCTATCATGGCTTCAAGCCAGGCCCTTAGGACAGTTCCTAAGGGGCAGGTGACATATCAATGTATCAGTTTCCCAAAGACCTATGTCCTGTACGTTGTGCATGGTGGAGCTTCTGCAGAAAGTTCAGGCACAAGGGTGAGAAGTAATCTGTTCATACAGTTTTGAGAGAGAGAGAGTGAGAGACAGAGAGAGAGAGAGAGAGAGAGAGAGAGAGAGAGAGAGAGAGACAGAGAGAGAGAGAGAGAGAGAGAGAGAGAGAGAGAGAGAGAGAGAGAGAGAGAGAGTTGAATTGTAGGTGATGAGTTACTCACTGCATGCCTGAAGTCAGGTTGCCCTGGGCAGCAGAGGTAAGGAGAAAGGTTTGGCCCTTTAATTAAGCCATGCCCATCTTATAGGAAGAGCCTCCTTCAGCCATTAATTGACTAGGGCTCTAGCCAAACTGCTGTTGGGAAAGTGAGGATACGAGCTCGGTGGCAACCACACAATGGTCCCTGTCATTTCTCTCACAGCAGAATAAGAGGATGCCGCAGGGGAGCCAGGCTGAGTGCTCCTACCCCAAACTCAAGGCTCCCACGACCTTATCGTCTCACACAGGAAACACAGATCCTGTGGTTACTGTTTTGGATGTTGGGTCCTCTGTGGTTTGGCCTGGTATCTGGCATTTCTGTAACTGCAACATGTTAGATTCTGTACTAAGGATATGTAACATCCATCACTCCGATGAACCAATACATCTGTCTACCCGTCTTGGTTTTCTTCTATGGCTGTGACAAAATATCATGATCAAAAGCGTCTTAGGGAGGAAAGACCGTCATCTGAAGAAACAATGAACTTGGAGGTAGAAACTAATGTAGCGGCTCTGGAGGAGGGCTGTTTATTGACTTTCTCCTCATAGTTCACTCAGCCTACTTCTCTATAGCCCACAGGACCAACACAGAAAGGGCTGCCCCTCTCACACCAACCGTTAGCCATGAAAATGCTCCACTGAGTTGCCTATAGGCCAAGCTTATGGAGACATTTTCTCAGTTGTGAGTCCATTTTCCCAAATGACCCTTGCTTCTGTGAAGTCAACATAATACTAGCCAATATATTACTTGTCTATTGGCA
Organism: Acomys minous; assembly: GCF_964271855.1. Classification (NCBI taxonomy): domain Eukaryota; kingdom Metazoa; phylum Chordata; class Mammalia; order Rodentia; family Muridae; genus Acomys; species Acomys minous. Next base: position 72,336,846 of record NC_140490.1, read on the forward strand.
ATAAACATATATATTCTCCCTCTTTTCTACACACACATACAGACACACACACACACACACATACACACATACACAAAGACACACAGACACACACACAGACATACAGACACAGACCCAGACATACACACAGACACACACAGACACAGAGACACACACTCCATACACATAGACCCAGACACACACCGAGACACACACACCACACACACAGACACATACACCATATACATAGACACACAGACACACACACACACACACACACACACACACACACACACACACAGACACACACACACACAGAGACAGCTATATGCCACACACGGAGAGGGGGTTGTGTATTGAGAACTTTACCATCACATCACTGTTAGTGATTCTATCACAGTTTGTGGACAGAACACCTACATACTGAAGAAACTGTTATAAAAAGTCATTCTAAACTTAATTTTAATTCAAATTAACAATCACAATTCCATGTGAACACTATAGTAAACCCCTGATTTAGCACCTTCCTTATGGCATGGTTCACCTTTCATTTTCTTAGGGTCAGAGAAACATTACCTAAAGCTAATGGAAGGGGAAGTTTAGGACTAGATGGAGCTGCAGTCTCAGTGGCTGGCTGTGTTCAGCACTGCTTCCTGTGTGGTTGCCAGGAGGAGACAGAGATTGGGCTCAGGCCCACTGAGACAGCATCCAATGACCTCTGTACCCCTTGAGATTCACAGAGGGTCCCCAGCACCGGAAGTCCTAGCAGCAGAGAAGGACCTAAATTAGCTAACACTGTGATTTAAATTTAGGAAGCAGTGCTGATTAATCATGCTATTCCTCAAACACTGAATATCTAAGTGGAGAACAAGACCCTCTGCAGTTAGAGCAAGTTAACTAAGGACAGAGCCCTGCAGAAAATTCCACAAGGACTTCAGAAAGACCAGAAGTTGCCCTCGTTGTTTACTCTCTCCAAAGACTTGGTAGTCAGGCCTTTCTTTAACTCTGAAAGCCCTCCAACTATTCTCCCATAGTTTCTATTTTAGCTGATGTTTTCAATAGATTCTTATTATCTGTAACAAGGAGACTTAAGTAGCATTAAAAACTGTCCTCTGTAGCTGAGTGTGATGGTGCATGCGTTTAATCCCAGCACTCAGGGAGGCAGAAGCAGGCAGACCTATTCAAGTTTGAGGCCACCCTGGTCTACAAAGCAAAGTCCGGGACAGCCAGAGATGCACATAGAAACTGTGTCTCGAAAAACCAAACTAACCAAACAAACAACCAATCAACCAACCAACCAACCAACCAACCAACCAATAACCCAAACCCATCCCCTGTCCCGCTCCAGCACCCCAGCCTCCCCCTTCCAGATTCCCAGGCCCCAGGGCAGCAGCAAAGCAGCTGTGATGATCTCCACATCCTGCTTTCTCTTCCCTCTTGGCCTGCTGCCTTCAGCTCTTCTGCCCTAAACGCCCTCTCTGAATAATTCTTATTCACATTCAGGACTTAATCTAGATGTTACTTCTGCTATAGTTTCCCAGAGTCTCCCAGGCTAGATATTCATGTTCCCATGGGAATTTGCCCAATTCCTCACTAATAGAGCCCAAAAATAAGTTATGGCACTCATGCTTGACAAAGATTAGGTTCTCAGTGCCTACCTTTCTTCATGGAAGCAAACAGAATGAGAAGCCTATGTTATCTCTCAGAGAAATGAAGCAAAAGTTTAAAAATAAAGATGCTAGTACATATCACTGCACTTACAAGTAGCAATGGCCAAATTCAAATCCAGCCTGTTATAAATAGTAGGTTCCAGGCCAAGCTGTCTCAAATTTAAATAAATAAGGAAATGGGGAGATAACTTAGTCAGGAGAGTGTGATTAGGAGAAGTAAAAGGACCTGGGATTGATCCCTGGCATCCACATAGAAAGATGGGTGTAACAGCATGGGCTTATAATCCCAGCACTAGGGAGGTGCAGGTGGGCAAATCCCCTGGGTTTGTGGCTTGTTAGTCTAGACTAATGGGCAAACTCCAGGTCCCAACAAATATATAAAATTATAAATATATAGTAACATATAAATATTATAAATACTATTATTATTTATTAGTGATAATGGATACTATTATTTATTTTTTATATAATTAAGATGACACTTAGAAATCAAGATTTTCAAGCAAAATAAAAAATAAATGTAGCAAAATCATTATAATTTATCATTTAAAACAGTTGTTTTTTTTTTTTCAAAGAAATGCTTGTTTTTCTAATTATCCATTTAAAAACTCTTGGAAAGCATAGACATCCAGACACAACAAACAGTCCTAATATCTATACAAGGGTTTAAAATGTTCTCACCAAAAATATCAGGATTCAATGTGAGGAACAGCTTAATTCAAGTTTGGTTCAAATGTATATTAAACAACGATACTAAAATTGGGTATTATTTTCCCAAGATCAGTCCTTCTAGCACTAGAAATTGTGTTAGTGAAAGCTACTTGAGGGGAACACTCCTTCATTACAGGTGGGAGTGAAAACTTGTACAACCATTTTGGAAATCAACCTAGTGCTTTCTCAGAAAACTGGGACTAGGGCTACCTCAAGGCCTAGCTATTCCCCTCCTTGGAATATACCCAAAAGATGCTCCACCACACAACAAGGACATATGCTCAACCATGTTCATAGCAGCCTTATTTGTAATAGCCAGAACCTGGGAACAACCTAGATATCTTTCAGTCGAAGAATGGATAAAGAAACGGTGGTACATTTACACTATGGAATACTACTCAGCTATTAAAAACAAGGAACTCCTGAAATTTGCAGGCAAATGGATGGAGCTGGAATTGATCATCCTGAGTGAGTTAAGCCAAACCCAGAAAGACACACATGGCATATACTCACTTATAACTGGGCACTAGACCAACAGAGATGTCCCATTAAAGTTGTCACTTAGCTAGAGATTGCGATGGATACTGGGACTTCCTATTGGGACTCCAGATAGGAGAGGTAAGGAAGAATGTGGAAATAGAAGGATCCACAGGACCCTAGAAACCTACAAGAAGACCACTAAGGCTGTCGGATCCAGGCCCCAGAGGGTCAGCTCAAAGTACTGTACCAAGCCAAGGACAATGCATGCAGTAAACCTAGACCCCTATCCAGATCTAGACAATGGATAGCCAGTGGATAGTCAGCAGGGGCTGACTCTGACATGAGCTCTTGTGCCCCATAGTTGACCACTTGGTAGGGAGACCTGGTGGTATTGCGAGGAACAACAAGCAGGCTACCAGGATGAGACCTGATTGGCTATGATCATATGGTGGGGGAGGAGGTCCCCTTCTGTCACTGACTAGGAGAGGGGAATAGGATGAAAGAGGGAGGGATGGGGAACGGGAAGATACAAGTGAGGGGATAACAATTGAGATAATCTGAATAAATTACTTAAATAAAAAAATGAAAAAAAAAAGTCCCTGAGGGAGAAAAAAAAAACCTACTAGACTGACTTTTTGTTCTGTATTGTTTCAACCAGTGTAGTAGAAGTGGGCTGTCGCAGTGTTTTATTTAGCAGTGTTTTCAATAGAGTAATCTAGCTGCATGAAATATTTCTTTTTAAAATTTTTTTATTAATTTATTCATATTAGTTCTCAATGGTTATCCCATCCCTTGTATCCTCCCATTCCTCCCTCCCTCCCATTTTCCCCTTACTCCCTTCCCCTATGACTATGACTGAAAGGGACTTCCTTCCCCTTTATATGTTCATCGGGTATCAAGTCTCTTCTTGGTAGCCTGCTATCCTTCCTCTGAGTGCCACCAGGTCTCCCCATCCAGGGGATGTGGTCAAATATGAGGCACCAGAGTACATGTGATTTCTAACTGCCAAATAATTTCTCTTCATTCAGGACACTTGTACATGACATCACAAAACCTAGGAATCGTTTGTTTGCTTTTCTTTCTCTTGAGCACATCCCAAGTGGCAGGATGCTACTTCTACTGGTACTCATGTGTTCAGGTTTTATCCAATCATCTGTACCTATCCATGCTACACTTTTCTCATCAAGGAGCCTTTTTAGGAACGTTTTTAGGAACGTGCTCTGAATTTTTGTGAAGATACAGAGAAGATGGCCTTGTCTTCTCTTCTTTGTCCTTTACTCAATTTCTGTCTAAGTCAGTGTGATACCACAGGCAAACTGACATTTACTGGTAACCACACTTGGCTACAATTCACTCCATGGATTCTAGCAATACCTATGTAATCTTCATGCTTCAGTCTTTGAATCCTGGTTCCAAATTCTTTGAGGAAATAATAATATCTGCATCAGGAAAAAAAAAATCACGCCAACTTCAGGATCTGAAACCTGCTTACCTGAAGCAGGCGCTCCCTGTGTGGCCGTCCACGAAGAAGTACAGGGAAGAGCACGGCCTTCTGCTGTAGCTTATCTAGGTCTCTCTTATATTCTCCTTCAACTTTAGAAAATATTTTCATGGTCCCAGGATGTAGAGCGGGGCACACAGAACCAAATATCATAGTTAAAGTAATATTTTACTATTTCATCTGAACATCTTTTTGTTGCTTAATAAGTAGTTTTTGTTGCCATTATTCATATTTTTTCTATAAAGTCTTTAGAGCCTAAATATGAGAGAAAAATTGTTTAACATAAAAGTCTCTACAGAATTGTTTAAGTAAATAATCCCTCTTATATCACCTTAAATGCTTTCATGTAGTCATGCATAGTAGAACCTACTAGTGCAGATTTTTTAAAGGTAATGGTAAAATGGTTGGCTGATTTCCTATCATCCACTGAAGCATCTTTATTTAGAAGCTGTTTTCCCTGTGGTCAAGTGAATAGGGGTCATATTCAAACAGAACTTATCTCAACTCCTACCTATCAAGTCACTCCATTTATCAAAGTGTCCAACTTTCATTATAAAATTGAGATGATAAAAATATGTACATCTCACCTTGATTATCAGATTAAATTGTAATTAACATGGGTCTGCCACAGAAGCCTTACTCAAGAATCAAGAGCATCATTACTAAACCCAAGAAGGCATTTGCAATGATGCGCACATTCATCCTGGAAAAAGTCCTTGACAGAATACTCTGTATAACTGACTAAATATATAACCAAATATTTTGGTGCTTTTGTTTGTCTAGGTAAAAACAGGAAGTTTGCAGAATCAGGCAAGTCTATTGTCCCTTGGACTGTGCATTTTGATTCTATCAGGGTCTGAATATGGTTACATAATAGATTTTTTGGTAACTTATAGCTTTTATAGGTTAAGACAGATAAAGGGAAGGAGACTGCAGATAGGAGTGGAGTCTTCCAGTGACAGAAAAAAATGGTGACATCTGATCATTGATAGCTTTGTTGGTGAGTTAATGAATTTTGTAATAGTGATACCTCATCGATGTCCACTTTACCTCCAGTTTGATCCAGTACCTACCTGTGGTACTCAGATGACACCATGGTCCTTTTTCTGTTTGCTGTAACTCAATCTGACCTGATAACGAGTAACTGATAATCTTGAATTTCTGGGGAATGAGAAGATTTTATAATGTATTGAACCAATACTTTCATGGTAAATGAAATGGTCTTTTAAATAATCCAATTTTGGGGTTTGAGCCTCAAAATTTTAGTATTTCCATTAAAATACATTTTAACACTAATGTTTTTAAACTGTGTTCCTATTTCTAAACATTTATTTTCTGATTCTAATCTATCATTTACCTAATCCTATGTTAATATCTTCAACCAAGCCTTTTTCAGGAGGACTCTGATGTCCTCTTCCTCATTTCTTGGATGGCACTTAGCACAGCTGAACTCAGGCCTTTGTTTCTGTGACTTCCTCTGGTACATTGTTCTTGCCCACATCTACATTTCTCTGCACTACTTGGCGCAGGGCACAACCTTGTTCCTGTTCAACCACTGAGAAAATGAAGCAACAAGCTCATTGTACACTTAAATCAAGCACCTGAGAACAGCTTCTTAATGGGATGTTAAAATGATCTTGGGACTCTATCTCCCCTTCTCTGTTTCTTCCTTGGGTTCAGTGTCTACACAGTTCTGGGAACCAGAGTCCAGGACCAACAGCTGAGCACTGTGAGGACCAGCCACAGCAAACCCAGCGTCCATCAGCACAGAGGCTGTTTCAGAACCACTTCCAGTGGTTTTCTCTCTGATAGCGGTGGTCTTTTGAAAGCCAGCAGAACCTCCTGTGGTTTAACAGCTCCTATGTGGCCTTCTAACACCTTAGCTACATTTTTTGCTGCCCCAAGTAGAGGAGGTTTGACTTTAACCGTTCTCCAGGAAGTAGCCACAAAGATGGAGCAGGGAAACAAAAGAAGCTTGAGAAAGTAAAACCTCCACATCTATTCTCACTCCACCCCTCTGTCCCCAGCACTCTCCCAAGGTACACTGCTGAGGCTCAGGGCTGCTCCAGCAGGAGGGGACTAAGAGGCTTGACACCACACCAGACATAGTCTGGTGCTTTGTCCAATGACCCCAGCCCCACAGGGCCCTTGCTGATGGTCAGTTTCCAGCCAATGGCATCTGTTTTTTGAGCAGCCATAGCCATGGGGCCAGGAACTCAGCCTGAAGAGGTCTTGTCAGTTCAGAAGCATCCGGGACTAAATCAAAATAAAATTCTTAAGCCTTGCTATTCTTGTTACTTTTCTGTCTGAAACTCTTGGTTTCACAGAAACTAGAGTTGATTGTACAAAACCCCAGACATTTTCATGTTAAGTTAAAAATATGAGATCTAACTGAGGATGTGTGGGTGGGTAAAAAGGTCATTTGCTTCATCCACTTTGAGCCTAATAGCGATAGGAGGTTTTCCTGAAGAATAACCTGTTTCAGTCCTACAGACAAATGCTGTAAAAGCAGTGTAAGAGCAGAATTATTGACACCAACCAGCCGAATGCTGAGTCCTGCCGTTCTCTGTGGACCTTTAGGAGATCACACAGTGTTCCCTGCCACACCTTGTAGACAACACAGAAGCTCGTCTGTCTCACTGTGTATTTATGATACTCACCTGATGTATTACATATTTAATCTGCTACCTGGAAAATACCACACTAGCCATTTCCACTTTTACGTTGTTCAGATGTCAACCACTGTTTGTAACTTTGCATGTAAACCTGAAATGACTTAATTGTATGCATGTGGAACTAAACATTAGAAAATAATAATACAGTGTGCATTTCCAAAGGCAGTGAGAAAGATTTTCACTATTTCTTACAGCATAGAAATAATGAATGGACACTTCAGGAAAACAGTGTGCTTACCCAGATGTGAAGAATCCTCGATATGTGTGGACTCAGACATTACATAGAATTTCATGAACATGTACAAATGTTGTCATTCAAAGAGAGACGCTGGTTTAGCTGAGAAAAGGCAGATGAGGTAGGCAGGATTCTGTGAAATGCGGCTTCGTGTTTAGGGCACTCCCTCCAAATTATGTAGTTATCTGCATGAGGCTGTTGTGTTGACAAAAGGGCATGGACCGAGGGGATTGCATAACATCCTTTTTGAATCAGGAGTCACCTGGATTCCCAGAAACATCTGCAGGTGACTCAGTCTATGGATGATCTTGTTCTCAGGATGCTACCCACATCCACACAGCAGCACTGTTAGGGGTGCTACCATGCCTGAGGCTCACAGCCCACTTTATCCGTGTGCTCTCCAGAAGAGCAGTTTTACACCCAAACCAAATGCTCAATGGAAAGCGGAATGGCTGTTCTACGTGTAGCAAGGGGCACAATTGTCACTGTTTTAGAGGAGATCACATGTTGGCAGTGAGCGGTTGGATTAAGCTCACACTTCCACCTCACTGTTCATCACCAAAGGAAGTCAGGACAGGAGCTCAAACAGGGCAGAAACCTAGAGGCAGGAGCTGATGCAGAGGCCAGGGAGGGTGTTCTTTACCAGCCTGCTTCACATGATTTGCTCAGCCTACTTTCTTATAGAATCCAGTACTACCAGCCCAGGGAGAGCACCACTAACAATGGGCTGGGCCCTCCCCCATTGATCACTAGTTGAGAAAATGCCTTAAAGCTGGATCTCTCATGGAGGCATTTCGTCAACTGAAGTTCCTTCCTCTCCAATGACTCTAGCTGACATAGAAAACCAGCCAGTACAGCATCCTTAGCTGCCTTTTGAGTGAGACTGACCTATATAGGGCCCAGTGTCAGCAGATTCAGCTGTTACAGTTTCATGCCTGTTGTGGCTGTGCCCTGCTTACAAGATGGCATCATAGAATCCTTCTCCCTCCATCCAGGTCTGACTTTCTCTCTACCTCCTCTTTTTCAAAACTCCCTGAGTCTGAATGGATGGTATCAATGTGTATTGAGGTCTGTGTCCTCAACTATCTTTATTCTCAGCATCTTATATAATTCAATGTCTCTTTAATATGTAATTATATTTTTAATAAATGGAGGGGAGGAACTGGATGGGAGGAGGGTAATTGGGGTAGGGATCAGGTGTGCTGAGAGTGGTGGTAGGGTGTGGTGGGGAGGACCAGGAGAAAGAATGGAAATCTTCTCCGGGGTGAGGGTAATCTCTGGGACAGGGGAGGCTCCCTGGAGTTTATAAGGGTGATCCTAGCTGAGACTCCTAGCAGCGGCGGTTAAGGAGCCTGAAGTGACCAACTCCTGTAGCCAAGAGGGACTTCCAGTGGAGGGAAGGGGACAACACCCATAAAACATAAGAACCAAAATTTGTCTTGCCTACAAGAAGTGTAGGCATAAATAAGGAGCAGAGACTGAGGGAATGCCAAACCAGTGGCTGCCCACCTTGAGACCCACCCCATGGGAGAGAGTCATCCCTTGTCACTATTAATGATACTCTGCTATGCTGGCAGACATGAACCTAGCATAACTGTCTTCTGAGAGGCTTCATCCAGCAGCTGATGGAAACAGATGCAGAGAGCCACAGTCAAACAACAGCCTGAGCCCAGGTTGTTCCGTGGAAGAGTGGGAGGAAGGGCATAGGGAGCTGGAGGAGCTGGAGGACACCACAAGAAGACCTACAGAGTCAACTAACCAGGGTCCATAGTGGCTCACAGAGACTGAACCACCAGCCAAAGAGCTTGCATGGCCTGGACCTAGACCCCTACACATATGTAGCAGATGTGCAGCTTGGTCATGGTGCTGGTGCCCTAACAATGGGAGTAAGGGCTATCTCTGACTCTGTGGCCTGCCACTGGATCCCTTTCCCCTAGCTGGGCTGCCTTGTCAGGCCGCAGTGGGAGAGGATGCATATAGTCCTCTCCAACTTGAGGTGCCAGGGTAGATTGGGTACCCCTTGGGGGGTCTTCTATTCTCTGAGGAGACAGGGGTAGGGTAGGGGAGCATGAGGATGGGACTGGGAGAAGAGAGAGAGGATTGGGATCAGGCTGTAAAGGGATGAAATAAATAAATAAATGAAAAGGTAGAGTAAGAATGAGTGAGTAAGAATGACAAGTCAGTGGCATAGAATAATCACGAGGAATAAAGAGATGAATTCACAAGACTTTAAAGAAATCATCACTAACTATATTAAGGTGGCAATGGATGCTTTTATATCTTATTATTTTTCTGAATATCATTGAAAGATATTGGATGATGGGGTACATCACTGTACATACACTCTCTCTGACTCATTTTGTTCCTGTCTCTCTAGTCTCCGTCTGTCTCTGTCTGTCTCTGTCTCTCTGTCTTTGCCTGTCTATTTGTGTCTCTCTTCATCTCTCTCTGTCTCTCTGTGTCTGTCTCTGTCTCTGTGTCTGTCTCTGTGTCTGTCTCTATCTCTCTCTGTCTCTCTCTCTGTCTCTCTCTGTCTCTTTCTCTCTGTCTCTCTCTCTCTGTCTCTCTCTGTCTCTGTCTCTGTCTCTCTCTGTCTCTCTCTGTCTCTCTCTGTCTCTCTCTGTCTCTCTCTCTCTCTCTCTCTCTCTCTCTCTCTCTCTCTCTCTCTCTCTCTCTCACACAGACACACACACACACACACACACACACACACACACACACACACACACACGGGATCAGGGAAATCTGGCTTTAAATTATGAGTACTGCTTCAAAATAGCAATCTTAGTACGGAGGTTAACGCTCCGATCTGTGAATTGTGACCCATAATTATAGCTATTTCAAAGAGTAGTTAGGATCAGGGGTTGCTAGGTGCATAGTACAAGATATGACACTGTTGCGTTAACATGGAGAAGAATGGAAATCACTATTGGTGCCTTTGTGTGTGAGTGCGGTATCCACTCTCTCTATGGTAGTCAAGGGACTATGCCAGGGCTCCCAAAGGACTTGCTTGCAATTGCTGCTACTAATTCACTGCACATGCAGAGCTCTAGGAGACAGAATGCTGTAATGTCATTTTACAGAGGGAAGCTGCGGTGCAGGGGTTTCAGCGTCTGAGGCCTCTCCTCTCACTTCTCCTCTCTGGAGTTCTGGCAGCTTTCAGGGAACAGTCTGAGATTCAGAAAGCATACTGTTGTGAAACACAGGCCCGAAGCTGACCACACACAGTGTGAGTCGTGTTAGCCATTTGCTCGTTGCCTCCAGATTGCCAAAAATCTAATGATCTCCAAAATATGGTGGCCTATAAGTGCAGTCACATGGCCTTTTCAATAGTTTGCGGCTCCTTCTACAGCCACTCTCTTAAGAAATGTCATTACCACAGACTCCGAACAAAGATTGGGAATTTGTTTTGAGACTCTTCTTACTGAATGCCAAGGTCTAGTTGTCAAATTGTTTCATGCTGAAGCTTTAGTTTTTTTTAATTTAAGTAATTTATTCAGATTATCTCAGTTGTTACCCTCTCACTTGTATCTTCCTTTTCTTCCCTCCCTTCCTCTTTCACCCTATTCCTCTCCCCTTGATCTGTGACAGAATAGGACCTTGTCCCTCACTATAAGATCACAGCTAATCAGGTCTCATCCTGGTAGCCTGCTTATTCTTCCTCTGAGGGCCACCAGATCTCCCCACCAAGGGGAAGTGGTCAACTAGGGGGCACAAGAGCTCATGTCAGAGTCAGCCCCTGCTCTCCACACAGCTGTGGAGAACATGCTGTCCAATGTCTAGATCTGGATAGAGGGTCTAGGTTTACTGCATGCATTGTCCTTGGCTTGGTACAGTACTTTGAGCTGACCCTCTGGGGCCCGGATCCGCCAGCCTTAGTGGTCTTCTTGTAGGTTTCTAGGGTCCTGTGGATCCTTCTATTTCCACATTCTTCCTTACCTCTCCTATCTGTAGTCCCAATAGGAAGTGCCAGTATCCATCGCAATCTCCGGCTAAGTGACAACTTTCATGGGACATCTCTGTTGGTCTAGTGCCCAGTTATAAGTGAATATATGCCATGTGTGTCTTTCTGGGTTTGGCTTAACTCACTGAGGATGATCATTTCCAGCTCCATCCATTTGCCTGCAAATTTCAGGAGTTCCTTGTTTTTAATAGCTGAGTAATATTCCATAGTGTAAATGTACCACAGTTTCTTTATCCATTCTTCGACTGAGAGATATCTACGTTGTGTCCAGGTTCTGGCTATGACAAATAAGTCTGCTATGAACATGGCTGTTCATAGCAGGTTGTTTTAAATTATAAATTATAATGATTTTGCTACATTTGTTTTTTATTTTGCTTGAAAATCTTGATTTCAAAGCGTCACCTTAATTATATATAAAAAATAAATAATAGTACCCATTATCACTAATAAATAATAATATTATTTATAATAATTATTTATATGTTACTATATATTTATAATTTTATATATCTGGTTGGAGCAGGCAGAAACCTAAACAACTTCTAGAAGCCAACAGGGGTTCAGGCACTCTAGGTTGATCAGAGCCTAGGTTCCAAAGCCTCAGGGCCCAAGGGCAGGGTATTCAAAGCCCAGCCAAACATAGGAAAGTTGGCTCTACATACATTACCTCAAACTGATACTAGAACTGCAGAGCACCAACTCCTACCTCAGCTGACCCAGTGAGGAAGGCAGCATGTAGACAAAGTCTTCAGGAGCCAAAACCAGGGCACCTGCCTTTCCAAGGGAAGAGTTCCCTGACCACCAAGGGCAAAGGCCCTACAATCACTCAACAACAAAGTGCTCTCAACGATCAGTGAACAAACCCAGAAGATACCTTCCAACATTAGACACAGCAAGATGATGAAAGGTCAGCGTAGGAACATGAACAACAAAACCAAAACAATGTGGCATCTCCAGATCCCCACTATCCAAAAGAAAGTAACCCAGAGAACTTAAGCACAATTGAAATACAAGAAAATGACCTCAAATCCCTAGTAATGAATATGATAATAGCAAAAACAAATAAAATCCATAAACAAATGCAGGAAGAGGCAGTCAAACAGGTAGAAGACATAAAAGAGGCCTATAGAAAGGCACTGGAAGGAATCCAGGAAAATTCAAACAAATAGTTGAAGGAAATCAATAAAAGAATTTAAGATCTGAAGATGAAAATGGAAACAATGATAAAGACTCTGACAGAAGAAAAACAGGCAAGAGAAAGCTTAGAGAAGAAAGCAAACAACACAGATGAGTTTCTCTAACATAATCCAAAGATGGAGGAATGAATCTCAGGTCTAGAAGATACAGTCATAAGCTTTGAAGCAACCATCAAAGAAATGCTAAATCTGAAAAATTCCTGACACAAAACATCCAAAAAATCAAGGACACCATGAAAAGACAAAAACCTAAAATAATAGGCAATGAGGAAAGGGGTGACTCCCGACTCCAAGGCCCAGGGAATATTTTCAACAAAAATATAGAAAAACTTTCCCCAATTTAAAGGAGATGTCTATAAACATAGAAGAGGCCTACAGAACACCAAATAGAATAGGCCAGAAAAGAAAAACCTCACGTCACATAATAATCAAAACACAAAATATTCAGGACAATGGAAAAATTATTAAAAACATATGAGAAAAAAAGTTCAAGTAACATTTAATGGCAAACCTATCAGAATTACACCTGACTTCTCAGAAGAGACCTTAAAAGCCAGAAGGGCCTGTAAACCAGCACCCCAGGCTCCCCCTTCCAGATTCCCAGGCCCCAGGGCAGCAGCAAAGCAGCTGTGATGATCTCCACATCCTGCTTTTTCTTCCTTCTTGGCCTGCTGCCTTCAGCTCTTCTGCCCTAAATGCCCTCTCTGAATAATTCTTATTCACATTCAGGACTTAATCTAGATGTTACTTCTGCTATAGTTTCCCAGAGCCTCCCAGGCTAGATATTCATGTTCCCATGGGAATTTGCCCAATTCCTCACTAATAGAGCCCAAAAATAAGTTACAAGTGGTAAGTCTTATACCAACACCTAGGACGGCACTCATGCTTGACGAAGATTAGGTTCTCAGTGCCTACCTCTCTTCATGGAAGCAAACAGAATGAGAAGCCTATGTTATCTCTCAGAGAAGTGAAGCAAAAGTTTAAAAATAAAGATGCTAGTACATACCAGTGCACTTAGAAGTAGCAATGGCCAAGTTCAAATCCAGCGTGTTATGAATAGTAGGTTCCAGGACAAGCTGTCTCAAATTTAAATAAATAAGGAGATGGGGAGATAACTTAGTCAGGAGAGTGTGATCAGAAGAAGTAAAAGGACCTGGGATTGATCCCTGGCATCCACATAGAAAGATGGGTGTAACAGCATGGGCTTATAATCCCAGCACTAGGGAGGTACAGGTGGGCAAATCCCCAGGGTTTGTGGCTTGTTAGTCTAGACTAATGGGCAAACTCCAGGTCCCAATAAATATATAAAATTATAAATATATAGTAACATATAAATAAGTATTATAAATAATATTATTATTTATTAGTATAATGGGTACTATTATTTACTTTTTATATATAATTAAGGTGACACTTTGAAATCAAGATTTTCAAGCAAAATCATTATAATTTATAATTTAAAACAACCTGCTATGAACAACCATGTTCATAGCAGCCTTATTTGTCATAGCCAGAACCTGGCCGCTACATTAGTTTCTACCTCCAAGTTCATTGTTTCTTCAGTTGACGGTCTTTCCTCCCTAAAACACTTTTTTTTCATGATATTTTGTCACAGCCATAGAAAGAAAACCAAGACAGGTAGACAGATATATTGGTTCATTGGATTGATGGATGTTACATATCCTTAGTATATAATCTAACATGTTGCAGTTACAGAAATGCCAGATACCAGGCCAAACCACAGAGGACCCAACATCCAAAACAGTAACCACAGGATCTGTGTTTCCTGTGTGAGACGATAAGGTTGTGGGAGCCTTGAGTTTGGGGTAGGAGCACTCAGCCTGGCTCCCCTGCGGCATCCTCTTATTCTGCTGTGAGAGAAATGCCAGGGGCATTGTGTGGTTGCCACCGAGCTCGTATCCTCACTTTCCCTACAGAAGTTTGGCTAGAGCCCTAGTCAATTAATGGCTGAAGGAGGCTCTTCCTATAAGATGGGCATGGCTTAATTAAAGGGCCAAACCTTTCTCCTTACCTCTGCTGCCACGGGCAACCTGACTTCAGGCATGCAGTGAACAACTCATCACCTACAATTCATGGGACCTCTCTCTCTCTCTCTCTGTCTCTCTCTCTCTCTCTCTCTCTCTCTCTCTCTCTCTCTCTCTTTCTCTCTCAAAACTGTATGAACAGATTACTGCTCACCCTTGTGCCTGAACTTTCTGCAGAAGCTCCACCATGCACAACGTACAGGACATAGGTCTTTGGGAAACTGATACATTGATATGTCACCTGTCCCTTAGGAACTGTCCTAAGGGCCTGGCTTGAAGCCATGATAGCCATCTTTGCTTTCTTCCCTCACCACCTATAACAGAACTCAATAGCTATTCAATGATGCTGTGAGCTATCCAGTGAGACTTGGAGCTGTGCTGAGCATCATGTGGTACACAGACAGTTTGCCTTCACCCTGCTGGAAACTGTGGGTTCCCAGCCTGTAATTACCCCTAAACTCTATTCATGGGCTTTCTTTGGTCACAGTTACCATCTGATTACTGAGTCCAAGACGTTCATCTTTGTTCACATTAAATACCTTTTCTCAAATACCTGAATTTTGCTCATAAAGCGTAGATTTGTCCCTTTAAAACTAGCCATGATACCTAGATCACTATTTTATGTTTTTATTCCTAACCCAGAACATTTGATCAGCATGAGGGCATTTCCACAAATTGGTCTCCAAAATCCACCCCCTAAACATCTGTCTTTGGTTGTGATTTCACTAACAGAACAGTCACTTACAGTTCCAGCTTTAATTATTTTTAAGGGGCGGGAGAAAGTCTCAGACGTTTCAAGGCAATTCTCTCCTGCTCTCCTGTGAACATATGCAGATGCCCACAGACCGCTGCGTGCTTGCTGAACACGGGCCTCAGCAGAGGGTGTCTCCACCTCCAAACCAGGGCCTGTCACTGCTGTCCACTTTGTCCACTGCAGGGCCATAGTGTCAGTTCATTCTTCTTCCACTGCTTCACACTTCAGTTCCCGGACCTCCTGCCCGAGACATTTGTCACCGCCTCCTGCCACAGGAAGCCATGCCTCCAACCCTGGTCTTCTTCCAACTCCATCTCCATCTGTGACAGATCTCATTGGCCCTCTTCCACGCTTAGAATTCTCTCCTGTTCGGCCTCGTTTGTGAGCATGAAGTCAAGTTTCCAGAACCCTGGCATTCTGTAGTGCTGTCTCTACACAGAATCCTGTTTTGAATCCTATGTTCTGCATAACTCAGGCTCCCTTCTAACTCAGCTTCCTAGGCAGTCTCAGCTGCATCCTCAGGGTGCCTCCCTCTCCTTTGAAGTCAGAGGTTGCCACCTCCAATCGCTGGATAGTGGCGCCCCCTTGTGTCCTCTTCTATTACAACTTTTCCTGTCCATTGTTTTCTGTTAGGGACTGTTTCAGGAGATGGAGACCAAGGTTAGCTTCCCTGGATTTGTTTGTAGAGTATATAAAAAAGAGAACAGATGAGTGAACTAGGGAAATGGAAGCATTGAATGTATTCTGATGCCCGTGACGGATAACCACTTAAGGTGCAACTTTAAAAAAAAACTTAACCAAGAACTCCATAGATGTAAATCTCATGGAAGAAGTTTTAATGTAAATAGTGTTTAACACTATTTATGGACAACTCTGAGACTGACACTGCCTGCCTGCGCGGTCTGAGTCCTTTGAACATTTCCTGACTTCTGTTCCTCATCTATCTTATGATAATAAAATCAGGAACACCCCGACTGCCGAGACACACACACACACACACACACACACACACACACACACACACACACACACACATTGTGTGTGGCTAGCACACAATGAGGCTGTAGACACTGGCAGTGACTTCGGACATGACATTGTCACTCTGCCTCCAGTGACTTGTGTAGGTTGGCAGCAGAGGCCACCAGCCAAGCTTGTAACAGAACACCCCTCAAGTAGAGACAGGCAACAGGAGGCTCCCAAAGCAAGTGTTGAAGGGAATGAAATATCATAAAAAGGTATTTTTTAGTTGATTTGAGAAATGTTTCTGTGAAACAGAGGCACATGAAAACACAGTCTAGAACATGTCTTCTGAATAAATTTCAAATACAGAAGAAGAAGAAGAAGAAGAAGAAGAAGAAGAAGAAGAAGAAGAAGAAGAAGAAAGAGAGAGAGAGAGAGAGAGAGAGAGAGAGAGAGAGAGAGAGAGAGAGAGAATATGAACAGTTCCCATGGGTTAATTTTTTTTATTTTATTGACTTAGTAATGAAGTCACACATAAATGTTGGCTGTATCCCTGGTGAGTGTATGTGTGCGGATGTGCGTGTGCGTGTGTGTGCATTGCACTACCTTACTACCTTTATTCATTCGTCCAAATACAGAATTATGAGGTTTTCACATCCTCCTTGATGGCATAAATGCTTAGTGAACATCAGAGTGTATACATCCCTTTGCAAAATTAAACTGATTTTTTTTTTTTTTGGTTTTCCATTTGGGAATTTGCCAGCTGTGTCTTGTGGCAGTTTATGAGACCTCTTCCCTATGCTCCCTAGAAAGACCACACTGTTGCTCTGCCACCAACAGTGCCGAAAGCTTTTCATCTCATCCTCACCAGCAGTCGTTGTCTTTTGACTTTTACAGTGTGATATGGGCGGTTTTCCTTAGGCACATAGCTTCTTGCTAAGGGATCACGGAGCTAAGACACTGAAGGTGGAAGCAGAGCTCCCATTCCAGAAGCCTCACTCTTACTCGTTGTCCTGTCTTCTTTTTAAATGATGCATTTTGTTTTTATTTATGTCTACATTTGTGTCTCACTTGTGATGGCAGGAGCCTGCAGAAGCCAGAAGAGAGCCAGGACGCCCTGAAGCTGGAATTCCAGATAGTTGTAAGCTGCACTGCCATAGCCCATCCCTCTAGCCCCTGGCTTTGGGCCTAGCAGCTCACATCAGGTCTTCTGCCACAGCAGCGAAGGCTCTTTACCACTTTCATGTCATTCATTTTCCAGAAAAGAAAACCACTCCCAGTGCAGTGCCCACCCACCACCTTCACAACCCTACCCCCACGCCCCCACCGCCACCACCAGCACAGGACCAGGAGGAGAGGGAAACAGAGACAGAACAGCCACTCACACAGGCATGTCACATAAGGGTCTTGTCATCTCCAGATCAGCTGGCATCTCTGGAGTCACCCACAAGACTAGGTTGGCTCATTCATCTAGTCCTTGGGAAGAAGTCTGCAGTACAGCGGGATTTTCTGCTCCACACTTGAGATTCCTTTAAAACAAAACAAAACAACTCAGCCACAGAGACATGCTTGCACAGGCCTGTAGTCCTTACTTCTTAGGGGACTGAAGGCAGTGGAGGAATTTTAACCATAGAGTTCAAGACTGTCATGCCCAGGCCTCAGAGTGAGACTCTAAAAAGAGAAAAGAAAGTAAGTGAAAAGTCAAGCAGGATGGTGACTGATGAGGTCTGAGAGGAAGTCCTCTTAACAGATATGCAGAGCTTTAAGCAGGGTCTGTCCAGCACCCTGCAGTAAGCAGTTCTGAGAACGAGACACAAGCACCCTATAGAGATGAGGATTCATTCTAAGGATCAGAAGAAGGCCTTGAATGTGGTTTGTCTCAGGCATTTATTGTTAAAAAGGAGTGTGAGGAACTCAACGCAAAGTGTGAGACTGGCATTGCGCTTGGCATCTGTGGTCCACGGTGGGTTGTAGAAGGCAGGACTGTGGGAAAAAGAAAGCAACCCATTGCTTGACATTTTAAACATATATTTTAAGTGTTTCATTTTCTCTTATTGATGATAAAAGTAATGCAAGGGATTAAATGACATCATTAAAAACTCCTGATTTGTCTGTCAGCTGCTACTATGTGGCAATTCTATGTCATATTCTGGTGTCATTCAATGATGTCAGCCTCTTAATGATACTAAAAGTTCAAGTGTCGACAAGGTACACATGCTGAAATCAAAGCTTACATAAGTTAGTCAACAATCTCTAAAGTAAAGAAATATTGACGATTTCCCCCTCATTCTTCATTCATTAAGTTTCTATATAGATTATTTAAAAGTCTATACTGCTTCTCACAGTGAGTTAATCAATGAAAGAGTAGAAGAAGCCACATTTGCAAATACCACAAGTGCACACTGTGTGCCTGTGTATATGTGCATAATAGCAAATGATCCTATCCCTTCTTTTTCACTACTCCCAATTTCACTACGTAAACCATAAATCTCTTGTTTTTAAGAAGTTTTCAGATTACTAACATGAATTACATGTGTAACATGTATGTGTTAAGGGTGTAACATATATGCATTGCAAAATTAAGTATGTGTTTTTGTAATCAACACATAGTAGTTGTATATAGTAATATCTGTAGGGTAAAGTGGGACATTTATCTTATTTTGAGACAGCGTCTTATATAGTCCCACTAGCCTGGAAGTTGATATTTATCCAAGGATGACACTGAACTTTTGATGCCTTTACATCTACTTCTCAAGTTCTGGGATGACACGATTGCTACCACATTCTTACGTGGAACTGAGGAACAAACCCAGAGCTAGGCTGGCGCTCTAGTCTGCTGTACAACATTAGACAATATTCCCACTGCCTAACTGCACCCTGGGCTTTCAACCACGCTGTCCCCATCCGTTTCTCCTCAACACTCGAGGCTTTATCAATCATTATTTTATTCTCTACATCTCTGACACCAGTTTTCTAGTATCCACAAATAAATGCGATACAAACGCCCTCTTATAGCAGGAATTAAGATAAGTAACATACATGTGTCTCTCTGTGCCTCGCTTTTTCATGTGATACAATATTGTTCTTTATTACCTTTATTGTTACAAATGATGCTATTTGTTCCTTTTTTATAATTGAATAATATTTCATTGTCTGAATGCCTGTGTGCACACACACACAGACACATACATACACACAGACACAGACACACACAGAGACACATACACACAGACACACACACATACATACACAGACACAGACACACACAGACACACACAGACACAGACACACACACAGACACATACATACACACACAGAGACACATACACACACAGACACACACACAGACACATACATACACACACAGACACATACACACACAGACACATACATACACACACAGACACATACATACACAGACACAGACACATACATACACACACAGACACACATACAGACACACACAGAGACATACACACAGACACATACATACACACATAAACATACACACACACACACACACACACACAGCACATCACATTTTCTTTATCCATTCATCCATAGTTAGAAAATAAAATTAGCTCATATCTTGCCTCATAGGAATAGTGCTTCAAAAACTATGCAGAATCAAATATCAGTTTGACTAGATGATTTCTATTCCTTTGGCGCATGTGCACAATGTGTGTGTGGGGGGTGAAGAGATTCTATTTATACCCATAAATATGTAGAGGAAATTTTGAAGAAAATATATATGGCTGGTAGCTTCACTGACTTTTTCAGCTTACTCATACATTCATTAGCAGATTTTTGTTTATAAGAATCATCTTATGTAAGAGTTCTGTGTCACTGAGTGTGTTGTTTCGCTTCTTTTTTCCATGGTCTCCATCTGCCAAATGGAGAAGAACACAGTACCCACTTCATAGAGTCATGGATAGAGTTAAGTCAAGTCTTGTAGTGAAGCTTGTCAAGTGCCCGAGAAACCCCCAATGCCTATGAAACTCTAAGGTTAATCTTAAAGCTAGCAGTGAATGTTAATCATGGCTGTCTCAAGCTGTCTCTAGCTAATATCCACTCCAGACTCCAAGACCCAAGAGGACAAGACACATTGGTTTTGTTGTTGTTGTTTTGGGGTTTTTTGTTTTTTGTTTTTTATTTGTTTTATTTTTGAGACAGGGTCTCTCTGTGTTAACTTTAGCTGTCCTGGACTCTCTTTGTAGACCAAGCTGACCTTGAACTCACATTGATCTTCCTGCCTCTGCCTCCTGAATGCTAGGATTAAAGGCACATAGCACCATGGAGACAACACTTTGTGTGGATTGCCTTGCTCCATACCTGGCCACAGTTTCAATTCAGATTCTTTCTTCGAATTTCCTATATTCCTGTAGTCACAATCTACTGTATGGCTTTGCTGTTGGTAAAAGAAAACACAAAATACCTTTTTGATTGTGAACAGAGTGTCAACCGAATATGGCATCTGAGGGTTTTTTTCTCCTAGTTTAGAACATCACAGTAAACCTTCATATTTGGATCTTGAGTCAACAGCAAATCCCAAAACCAGACAGAGTAGAGCAATGTCTTTTGCTCTTTGTAGCCTCCAGGTAACATACAAACAGTACAGTGAAGGAAGGGCTGGGCCACTGCCTCTGCTCTGTACCCAGATAAAGACAGGCAGACAGAGGACGTTGTCTGTAGACCTTTACCTCACGTGTACATCTGACCCAGTGCTGTGGGGCAGGAAACCCCAGAACTGCTCAGAACGTCAGCAGGTCGTGACCAGCCCTGGGGGACCCACTGACCCTGCATTTTCCTGAGACACTAGGACAGCTCCACCCTCCTGCTGGTGACCTGAGACTCCAGCATCCGGTCCACTCCCTGCCTCCTCGTGGAGCAGCCTGGCCGCTGGGATGCTGCTCCTGACATTGTTCACCTTCTCCTGCCTCTGGGTTTGTAAGTCCACATTTCCGTGCGCAGAGGGCGGTGGAGTCATCCTCTTTTCCACTCGTTGCTTTGTTCGTTCATGAGAATTCTTCTCTTTGCTTGCAGCTGGACTCGGGCAGCTGGAGCAAACTGAACAATCAGTCACCAGGGCAACAGATGGGAGCGCCCAAATAACCTGTAAGGTTTCTCTCCCAGAGTTTAACAGATTATATATACATTGGTACCGGCATAAACCAAACCAACCGTTTGAGCATCTAATATATGTCAATACAAACTATAATCAACGCTACTTAGAAGGGAGGACCAAGAAAATTGAAGCAAGTAAAAATGTTCAAACTTCTACTTCTGTCCTGAAAGTAAATTTTTTGAAGAAAGAAGATGAAGCCACCTACTACTGTGCAGTCTGGATATCGCACAACGTTAGAGTGTCTAGACCAGCCTGCATAAGAACCATCCCCCATCTGTCTGCACCCACATCCTTCTTGGCAGGCACAGCCACTCGCTGCTCAGATGAGGGGCCACCCGAGACTTCTTTCCCCACAGCGCTCTTGGCGGGGGGCAGGGGGACAACCAGGCAACATCATGGGTTTAATTCCCCTAGTGAGGTCCTAGGTCCTGTGGAATATCAGTGCCAGGATAGCCCCGCACTATTGCCTGCATAGTTAGGGTATCTCAAAGCTATTCAAAGGAGGTTGGGGAGCTTGCAACATGATCATGTCTTTTATTAATTCTCTGAACAGAGGTTTGCAGTAACTGAACAGTAGAAGTAAGTCAGGAGAGGGCTAAGAGTGAGGAGAAATGCGCTTCCCTTGGGGCTATTTCCTGCTACAGTTTCCCAGTTCTTTCCGGTCATGGAGAGTTTCAGGGGTTGGAAGATCTGTCTTTATTTACGATTTATAGTTTATAGTGAGTCTTATAAGTCAAAACTAAGTTCACTGGGAGGTATTAGAGACCAGAGAATATTTCTTGGGAGGTGATTCAATGTGCTAAACCTTGGTCTGTGCTCTGGGCTCATGGCTGGGACAAAGCTAGCTCTTCTCCTGTACTTCACTGATCTGCAAAGAAAATAATGAATTCAGAGCAAGAGCCTCATGACAGCCAGTGGGTCACAGAGTAAAAAACAAAAAGACATGTAGAGTCGGTGGACTGGCTAGGAAGGAAGAAGGATTAGGATGAGATGAATTAGAGAGGATGGAGTTGTTAGTGAGACCAAAATGTGTCATATGCATGCAAGTTCCCCTCAACTATCTTTAACCACTTAATGATTTTTAATTGTCCTTGTTTGTGTGTGACAAGCATCTTTATGCCTAACAGATAAATCCCTTTGGAATATGTTAACAGGACACTAGCTGCCACCAACTCAAAGGCTAAACATTCTATGAGATGTTACCTGACACCTATGGTAGAGATTTCCCCGCATTGCTACAATCCACTTACCTACTTGATAGTCTCACTGAAATATTTGAAAAGAATCTTGGATTCATGACTTCTTTTCATTTACTACAAAGACATTATTAAACTGTTTCTATATTGAGACATGGCATTTATGATAAAATCAATCCATGTTCCTGGGAAACGAGCACCTATATTTCTCTCAGATATCCAACTCTCTCTTAATCCCATTTGAATGAGAGCTGTGTTCTGCAGTGATCCTGTAAGTAGTTTATAAGGGGAATATGTTGTGCTGATCACATTTGGGAGGCCAGAGCGAGAACAGCATGAGATTGAGGGCAGCCTGGGCAGCACAGTGAGGCGCTGCTC
Source organism: Acomys minous (assembly GCF_964271855.1). NCBI lineage: Eukaryota > Metazoa > Chordata > Mammalia > Rodentia > Muridae > Acomys > Acomys minous. The sequence goes on from NC_140490.1 coordinate 72,359,715, forward strand.
CAACAGGGGAAGGGAGGGGCAGGCAGAGATTGAAAGGCGGAGAGAGACGGAGAGACAAGCCAGGAGAAGAGAACCTGAAGAAGGTTATATGTGTATGTGTATATATACACATACGTCTGTTTGTCTGTGTGTATATTCTTAATATCATTAGCACTAATAGTAGAGGTAACATAACATGGGCCTCTCCATAGTTTAGATAAATTTTCTTCTATGCTTTATATTAAGATGTTTCCATGTCTTTTCCTTGGAATTCTCCTCCATCTTCTATCCCTTAATTTGCAGATGTGATCTTTCCACTCTGCCCCAAAGGGTTCCATTGTTGCACTCATATGCTTCCTAGGAATTATGATTTCCCTGACTGAGTGATGCAACTTCTCTACCTTGTCTTCAAGCCCTGATACCCTACTGCCCACATGATTATCCTATTGCTGAAACTTTCCACTTAGCCTTTGATTTGACTTATTGAATTTTTTTTGCTTTATGTATTCAAGAATTATTTTAGCTTGAATTGTCTTCCACATCTCTATGGCTTTGCTCAATTCTACTTTCATAATCTGAATTGTCTTCATTTGTTGGTGCTCTCTTAGAATTCATACAGGAGTTTATTGTTATTCTCTTTGAGTCCATAGAGGAGTTAACTTATGTCCTCTTTGAAAATATTTATATTTCTTGGAAAGATATTTATAACTTGAAAACCCCTTCTTCTGGAGTTTTGTCTAAATTACTCTCACTAGGGACTGCATGTTTGGTAATTTTGGAGGAGACATACTCTTGGCTTTTCATGTTGCTCATATTTTGAGATTGGACTTTCACACCTGAAAGTAATTTGCTGGTTCCATTTTTGGTACGAGTTTCTGGCCCACCCTCACTGACTGAGTGTGTGGCTCTCTGCCTCCTGTTCCCTTGACTTAGTTGGCTTTATATCAGCTAGATGATGCTGGACGTTGAGGCATTGAGGCACTCCATGTTGGTTTATGAGTGGGGAAGCTATACTGACACCAGCACAGCTGGGAGGTGTATGACCTCTGACCTCACTAGTTGGTGTTCTGCTTGAGCTGGCATGGATGGAAGAGGGTGCAGCAGTTCTCAAGGTTGTTTCCTCTACAATTTAGGGAGCAATCAGGGTCCTATGGCAGTGGTGCTTGGTAGTACCAGAGATTGGTAGTGTCATCTCCTACATGATAAGAGGGCAAGCATTCTGGTGGGTCCTGTATATGGCACTGGAATTTGGGATGCCAAGAGTTAGATATGTGCAATTTCTTTTTTATCTTTCCCTATTCGTGAATGCTTACAAATGAATCTTTGGTACATATCCATTCCCTAACAATCTCTGAATGGCTTTAGTTAAATTGTGTATCTTATATTTGTTTTCATAATTTGCAATGGAAAATAGATAATATTAACCTTAATGAACTATTTAAAGGCATCAGCAAATAATGCACACTAAGTTTTGTAATACCTATACTCATCCATCATTCAATAATTGAGGCACTGGACTGATGACATGGATTATTAGTTCATATTAGTGTATGTGATTGTTTAGAAAACTAAAAATATAGGACAGAATAAAATATAGAGGTTTGTTTTTTATTTTATTTAATTAATTTATTCAGACTACAACTAAATTGTTATCCCATTATTGCATCCTCCCATATCTTCCTCTCTCCTGCTTTTATCCTATTCCCCTCCCCAAGTCTATGACTTAGGGGGACCTCCTCCCCCACTTCATGGTCATAGGCAATCAAGTCTCATCTTGGTAGCCTGCTTATTTTTTCTTTGAATGCCCTCAGGGTGCCCCTCCAAGGGGAGATCATCAAATATGGTGCACTAGAGTACATATCAGAGTTAGCCCCTGCTCTCCACTTAACTGTGGTGAATGTCCTGTCCATTGGCTAGATCACAGTAGGGCTTCAGTGTTTACTACTTGTATTGTCTCTTGGTTAGTGCAGTAGCTTCAACAGACACCCCTAGGCCCTGATCCACCCATTAAAATGTTCTTCTTGTAGGTTTCTAAGATCCTGTTGATCCTTCTATTTCCCAATCTCCTATATTTCTCTTACCAAGAGTCCCAGTGTGATATCCTCACATCTAACTCAATCTCCTGGTAAGTAAAGATTTTCATGGGACATGCCTCTTGGGCTAATGCCCAATTATAAGTGAGTATATACCATCTGGTTTTTTTCTGCTTCTGGGTTAACACACTCAGTAGGATTGTTTTTAGTTCTATCCATTTGTCCACAAATTTTGGGATTTCATTGTTTTTTTTATAGCTGAGTAGTATTCCATAGTGTAAATGTACCACAATTTCTTTATCCATTCTTAAACTGAGGCATATTTAGATTGTTTCCAGGTTCTGGCTGTTATGAATAAGGCTGCTATGAACATGGTTGAGCATATATCCCTGTTGTGTGACGCAGTATGTTCAGGATATATTCCAAGGAATGGAATAGCTGAGTCTTGAGGAAGCCCTATTCCCAGTTTTCTGAGAAAGTACCACATACATTGCCAAAGTGGTTGTAAAAGTTTGCATTCTTGCCAGCAATGAAGGAGTGTTTCCCTTTCTCCACATCCTTGCCAGCATCCTTGAATTTTTGATCTTAGCCATTCTGATGGGTGTAAGATGGAATCTCAGAGTTGTTTTGATTTGCATTTCTCTGATGACTAAAGACATTGAGCATTTCTTTAAGTGTTTCTCAGCCATTCAATATTACTCTGTTGAGAATTCTCTGCAAATAGGGATAATTTCACTTCTTGGGTTTGTAAGCTGACTTTGCTCCCTTCTTCATTTCCATTATTTCTTTGTTTGGAGGCAACTGGGAATAAAAATGATTTGAAAGTTTCTAATTTCTCTTCCCTGTTTTTCAGATAGAGACTCCAAAGTGAGGATTTCTGAGGATCAGCTGTCCTTTCTCCAAAGAACAAACAAGATGGTGCATATAAATTTCAAGGTCTCTGGGTGTCCCATTCAGAACACCATTACGCACTGATACCAACTGAAAGAAGGAGAGGCCCCTGCAACAAACCCTCTAGGACTCAGTCAAGACTTACAAATCAGACAAGCCCCACTCTCACTTGGAAAGAGACAAGAACAACGGTGCCTTTAACCTGTTCATCAACAGTGTTGTCACATCAGATGAAGCCACCTACTACTGTGCCTGCTGGGATCTCCCAGTGCCTTAGCATCTGAAAGGAACCTTCCTGTCCTGGCTCCTCAGCTGCATTCATTGTCCGCAAACCACCCAAAGCCCTCAGTGCTCTCTCATGCATAGGTTCACAGGTATTTGCACTGAGCAGGTCCTTAGGACTATTGAGCTCAAAGCTGTCACTGCAAATGGGGAAGGTGAAATCCAGAGAGGGAATGGACCTTGTGCCTTACAAAGGTGGCTGCACTTGTATTTCAGTCTCAGTGCCTCTTTTATGATCAGTGCTAAGCCAAGCTCCTTTTAATGAAGTTTTTGAATAGCTCTGATTCTCAACTTGGCACAAGTCAGAATCACCTGGAGAGTGTGAAGGGAGAATTGCCATTGGACTGTGTGTCACTTGTAAACTCACAATGATACCACTGTGTGAAAGTGTATGATTCCTCTCTCTTGAATGTGTCAATAGTGTAAATATAATGTATTGCTAATATATATGTATTGCCAATACACACACACACACACACACACACACACACACACACACACACATATATAAAACAGCTTATATTGCTGAAGAAATCAGGCTGCTCATCACTCTCATAGACATCTCCAACTAGTTAGGGACCAGATCTGATTAAAAGACAGCAACATTTCTGGAAATGAACTGATGTGAACTCAATGCACAAACTATTATTTTGTCTCAAAATGCCAACTGAGTGGTGGCTTAGCAGCAAGGCTGTTTTCCATTTTTCCAGAAGTCCCAGATTTGGTTCCCACAACACACAAAGCTCACAGCTGCCTGTTCACTCCAGTTCATTGGATTCGCGTTCTCGTCTGTGGTCTGTGGGTCCTGAGCATGCATGAGCTATACATACATGCACACAGGCAAAACACTCACGTACAGAAAACTAAAATTTTAACATTTACACTGAAAACCATATCCAGGATATAATTTTCCTTTACAGTCTGGGCTGGTGCCTGTGAGTGGGCTGTGGATGGTCAGCTGTTCTGATCACCAACAGTCCTCCATCCTCAGGCACAGAGTCCGTGTCTGTTCATGTAACGTAAGCCTGAACCGAAGGGTCACGGGGAGGAGGCAGGCCTGGCAGATCTTCTTCTGGCCATCCCTTTCCTCCTGTTGAGGTGAGTGTCAGGAGTTCACTGAAACACCTTCAGGAGCCTGTCTCTCCCTCCAGCTCCCCAGATTTTCAGCACACTGGATTTTAGTTTCCTTATTCTAGTTTAAATAAGTAATTTTTAATTCTATGGGAGATACAACTGTATAGTTTTATTTTCTGATACACAAGAAAATCGGAAGTCATTGAAGAAGACATTTGTCCTTATCATTGCCACCCTGATGGTGACTCATGATGGCAAGCAGTCATGTGTCCTCATTAGGCTTGGCTCCCATCCTTAAACTTGGTTGGGGTGGTACATTTCAACAGCTATTGCTAGAAAGCCTTCTCCCTTAAGCGACCTCCAAATTACTGAAGGAGTGGTTTTGGTATTTCTGAGAACAACAAATCTGAGCATCTGGGAATTAACAAAAAGAGACTTCATTCTCAGAATTTGTTTCCTGGTAACTTAGAAAGGTAGTTGGTTTGTGGCTTATTTTTTTTTTTCTCTCTCTCTCTCTGCTTTTATCTTTCCCACTGTCTGTTGATACTTTTCAGTCATTGCCATCTTAGAAAAGGGAAGATTTTATGGAATCAGTTTACAAGAAAACTTATAAACTATGGGATTAAACAAAACTTGGCAAAGGAACCCAGGTCAGCTTTCTAAGGCAGGGTTCCGAAATGGTACTGGAGCTTGAGAGGCGTCACGTTTTTGTAGAAGCTCTGAACAATGTGAAAAGTCATCGTGGACCAAGATATTTGGAGATGGAACAAAGCTCCGAGTGATTCCCTCAGGTAAGGAAGGCATTGTAGTGCTATCTAGGTAGTGCACAACTGATTAGGTCTTTTTTTCTTATTTTTAGAATAAAATTATAATCAACCATATCTGACCACAACTTCACAGTTATGAGTTACTGGGTGTAGAAATAAAGCTACCTTGTAAGCAATTCATTCCTTCCTTGTCAGTCAGCAAACTGAAATCCTGCATTTACAGAGCACAGATGAGGGGAAAGTTAGAATCTTATGAAGACTCAGTGTTTATGCTAGTCATAAATATTAATATTACAGCAGGTTACTTTTTGTCGAAGGTTTTTTAAGCGGAACCCTTCCAATTAGAATTTTATTAATTTCTTCTCTACATATGGGGGACATTACATTATGTTCCTTTCTTCAGAAAACTGCGAAATCTCTACTCCTGGTTATGGTTACATACCTAAGTACAGCGAGGTAACTCATTCTCACAGCAAACTCTAAGGGTGGCAACACAGCCCTCTTATTTGCCTGACGGCTTCGGGTAGTGTGAGAACAAACAGCATGCATGGCGCTGAGACACTTGTGCTGCTTAAAGAAGGCCCAGTTTAGTGCCATGTGCCTGTTCCGGAAGGGTTGGAGTTCCAGTCTGAGAAAAGAGTCTTCATGGCTCCGCATCTGCATTTAATCACCTCCGCTGTCAGCTCGTGAGCAGCTCTTGCTCAGAATGTGAGCGATAAAAAGCGTAGACAAGACCCAGACTCCGCTCTACAGAGCTTCCTGTCCTGGGACTCTATGTCCTAGATGCTGTGATTAGGCCTCACAAGGCCTTGGGGTGCAGATTCCACAAAGTCCAGAGGCCCTAGGCTCGGAGAATCCTTTTCATTCTTTATTTGTGTAGTAACTATTGCTCTCAAAATCCAAATTAGGGTGAGCATTTCACATGCAACGCTGCGTAAAATCTGGTGGGTGCCAGCATTTTGGATGAGTGGTCAGAAAAAAGAAATTAGAGATTGTGGTCACAACTTATGTGATTAAAAAGAAAAATAACATTGGAAACCATTTTGAAGGCTAGACATTATGTTAAGGAGCATGTGCACGGGCTCTGGCTACTCTGCATCACCGTACTTAGGTTCATATCTTTTCACGCAGGGAAACACTGGAGCTGAGGGGCTTGGTGTCCCGAGTTACAGAGCACACAGTGGTGGACAGTTTCATGCATTCCAGTGTCACAAGCCCGTCTTGTTTTAAGTTCAGAATAGTTCCTGCTTCGCAGCTTGGCTTTTTACCTGAATGCTTTTGTTAACTACTTGATTACAAACCTTCACAATTTGTATAATTACATGGAGTGCCATGTAAATGAATGCTTCTGTTGTTCAGCCACACTTACCTCTTTCTCCTCAGGGGGTGTGGGGGGAAGACAGGGGAGGCCACTGTGAGTTAAATGAGCAGGGCATGGCTCTTTGGTTACTTCTGTCATGTGACCGGACAGTATGACATGACTCACTTTCATTTCTGTATTGGCATCAAATTTGCTGGGAATATTGAAGATTCTAAAAGGCAGGTTGTACTAAATGGCACTCCTTGGTTTCATAACTCACAGCTGCCCGGACTCCATAGATATAGCCACAGGTTGGCAGGTTCTGGTGATGAGTGAGGAATGAAAAGTCAGTGCTCTGGAAACTGTCAGGGAATGCTCAAGTCAAAAAAGAAAAAGATTTTCAAAGCAAGGAGCAGCTTACAAGGTCATCATTAACCACTCACATGTGTGGTTGGGAATTACGGCTCAGGGGTAGAATTCTTGACCAGTATTCCAGAAACTACGCCTACCTCCCTGCCCCCAACCCAGAGAAAAACATGCATTCATTCTGTGAAATGACTCATCTTTCTTCAGTTGGAGTCGGATATGAGTTAGAAGTCATGTTACATGCTATAATCAATCTAGATGCCACTCATTTCATTTATCTGAATCACCACATGTCCATAAATATTATTTAATATATATTTACTAGATGTTCAAATACATGAGTACTGATATAGGCTCATCTTGACTATATTTGCATTGCTTTGTTTTACATAACTTAGGTTTTTGAGAATCTCACTAGAACTTTATTTGCACCATGTCTGCTCCCCCCTCTCCTCTCGCTAACACCTCTAATGTCTCCTCCAAACTCCCTCCTAAGTTTATGGCTTCTTATTGTTTAATAAGAATTTTATTATTATATACATCATTTATTTTATTTTATGCATTATACATTATATGTTATATAAATATATTAGAATTAATAAACACTCATATATAATGAATTTATAGATACAATAGATACAATAATGTTGCCAGTGTGTGTGTATATGCTTAGGGCAGACCACTTGGAATTAGTTAACCCATCAGACACTCATGCCTCAAGAAGTCTGACTCTCTCTCTCTCTCTCTCTCTCTCTCTCTCTCTCTCAGTGGCCATGAATTGCCTGTAGTTTTTCATCTAGGAGAGGACCCTTGAGAGATTTCTCCCATCCAAATTGGCATATTAACTAGTGACACTTTTTTTTTCAGTTTTGTTTAGGCAATTATATTCTTTTTTTTTCTTTTTCTTTTTTCTTTTTCGAGACAGGGTTTCTCTATGTTACGTTGGCTGTCCTGGACTCACTTTGTAGACCAGGCTGACTTCGAACTCACAGCAATCCACCTGTCTCTGCCTCCTGAGTGCTGAGATTAAAGGTGTGTGCCACCACCATGTGGCCTTCAAGGAATCAGCCCACTAAAAAGCAATACAAGTCAGGAAGGGAAACAAAAAGGAGATGAAGTTATCAACACCTAGCAAGAGACATTACAGCTTTATGCTTGAAGGAAAAAGAAAACAGAATGAAACACATACTTTTTTATTATTTTTTAAAAAAGAAACAAATTGTATTTTGAAATAAGGTGTTTTCTATAACAAATTTAAGAAAATACCTCATTGCATGAGACCTTGAAAAGAAAAACAGAGCACAGAGCACAGAGCAATCACCAGCCTCAGCATCCACTGAGAGTCTTATGAAGTGAATCCGTGACACAGACACTGCATCAGTGCTGTGAGCCTGTAAATAGTTAGTGCCATGCAGATTGGGATCCCGCAGAAGATAGGCTATAGAATTTGGCACTTGGGAACCTATGATGGCAGTGCAGCATGGATGTCTACTGTTCCTCTACTCAACATGCATGAAGAGATTTAGGAATGATCTGTCTGAAATCAGTTTGCAGCTGCTCTTTCTGGGAAAAGATAGGATTCCCGTGTGCCATGCTGCCAACCTGGAACAGATCGGTTCTTCAGGATAATGGAAGTGAAGTGTTTCCATGCATTGGCAGACACCAGGCTGCAGCCAGGCGGGGCTCTCTTGCTTGCCTTAACATGCACCTGAGGTAGATGATGCCACTGAAGGTGGAGTATGAAAGGCACGTTTCCTGAGATCACAATGCTGAGAATGCCATCACAGTCAGAGCAGAGCAGAATGCTAATGGAGGACAGAGGAACTTCAGTTTGCTCGTATTTGCCATGAATCTAACTGAGAGCGAGTACATAGCTCCCAGGAGCACCTGCCAGGCTTGGTGCAATGCAAGTAAAATGCCCTGCTGGGGCTATCCCAGAACACAAATGTCTCTGGTGGTGACGATGGTGAAAGAAACAGTGACCTCTTGTATATCTGTGAGATTGTCATCAAGTGATTCTCCGAACACCATTTCACTTTGGCTTCTATTGCTGGTAGAGAGTTGAATGAAATAAAGAGCTGAAATCTCTAAGGCCACTTGCTTTGCTCAGTGACAGAGTGTGTTATACAATTATGTTGTCTACAGAACCTGGAGAATCAGAAACTCTAAAGGAGAGGGTGTGTCTGTGTGTGTGTGTGTGTGTGTGTGTGTGTGTGTGTGTGTGTGTGTGTGTGTGTGTGTGTGTAGTCACTGTGGGGTTCTTAGGACAAGAACAACACTTGTCAGGTTGGGACCAGTGATACTTCTGAGGTTAGAGGGACGGTAAAAGATGATCATACTGGGAAACAGTAAGAGTACTGAGGAGATGTTAATACAATGGAGACTGATGTACTAATATTACATGGAGTTTTAATACAAGTAATTTTATCAAAAGAGAACAGGAACATTGTACAAATAACATAATAGGATTTAGCTTTATGAACATGTGAATTACAAAGTGCACATATATAAAGTATATAATGCTGATAATGTAATAAACTTATGTGACCCTAAATGAAAGCTTATTTGGACATATAAACAGCATAGCATATAATATTGACAAATTTTACGAAATGCATAGAGTTTAAACTTGGACGTGAGAGATGAATCAAGTCTCTTTCTTTCTTTTTGAATCAAGTGTCTCTTAAATCAGATAAATTCACATTAAAACAAGTTTGAGAAACACATTTCTATTTCATCTTAGTGATGCTTCAATTGTTTCTTTGGAGACAGGGTCTCTCTGTGTAGCCTTTGCTGTCTTATACTCTCTATGTATGCCAGGCTGGCCTTGAACTCACAGAGATCCACGGGCCTCTGCCTCCCTGAGTGCTGAAATTAAAGGCTTCTACCACCACACCTGGCTGATGCTTCAACTTTAAATGAAACAAAAATAAGTTCTTTTTTTAAGCAAAACAAAAATGCTAGAGTGGGTACCTTGAAAGATTAATATAAACACATTAATTCTTTTGAATAGAAGTTGTGGATGTGTTCTTGTTTACCTCAAATTCGAGAGACTGCAATTCATCTGGAAAGGAAGCTTTTCCACTGCAGCCCCCACGCCTAGTGTGGACAGAGGCTGAGATGGGGTGGTGTGGAACAATAGAGAAAGAGCAGGAACTGCAGACCTGGGCAGAGATCCGTGGGCACAGGCAAGGGATCCACAGAGGGCGCCTAGTGCACGTGGGAGGAGATGGCCACCAACACAGGCAACCACCATGTGACACCTCGTCTGTGACACAATGTCAAAGGCGCACATTTGAGAATCAGCTAAGTCCTGGGTGGGCTAATTGAATTACAAACGCATGGGAGAGCACTTATCCCGTGGACAGTGTGAGGGAGACAACTGGTGAGAAGACCAGCTGTCAGGAAGTCCATGTCCTTGTCCTCGAGGAGAGCATGCAGGCTTCCCCTGTACTCCGCCATCCATCCTGAAAATGTGCTCTAGTCTGAGAAAACACAGAAGATGTAGTGAATAATCCATGCGGGCCTGTGGAGCAGCCAAGTCCAGGTTTCAGTCAGGCTCCTCCAGTTAGCAGCTGACCCCGGCAAGTCATGGGAAAATCTCTATCATTTGTATAGTTTTTAAAACGGGGATGATAGTAAGTTGTGTGGCCTGCGGTGGGTGGAAGTCTACAGTGGGCATGGCTAACTCAGTCGTGATTTGTCTCCTTAGCACTGTGCACCAGACCATGTAAATCCATTGGATATCTGAGTCTTTTTACATTTACATCTTCCTACAGGCAAGCACCTTGATTCAGACAGTTCCCCGAAGCCGACCATCTTTCTTCCTTCTCTTGCTGAGACAAATCTCCATAAGGCTGGGACATACCTCTGTCTCCTTGAGAAATTCTTCCCTGATGTCATAAGTGTATACTGGAAGGAGAAGGGTGGCGATAAGATTCTGGAATCTCAGGAGGGAAACACCGTGAAGACTAGGGACACATACACGAAGTTCAGCTGGCTGACTGTGCCGGAAGAGTCAATGGATAAAGAGCATAAATGTATTGTCAAGCATGAGAACAATGAGAACGGAGTGGACCAAGAGATTCTGTTTCCTCCCATAGATAAAGGTATGTATGTATAAGTTAATATAAATAGAACTTTCCAGAAAACATATGTGAAAGGGAATAATCTTGTTGTTATAGTGTGCATTCACAAAACTGAAATGTGAATCTCTCTTCAGTCTTATTACATATATTGTTCTGTCCCAGAGAATGTTACAGGTGGGAACAAAATAGCAGAAGATTGGCTATTAATTTAGTAGGCCTCAGTTGCACTATGTAAAATATGAAGATCATATCATAGTTTAAAGAATTGATTGAATGAAAAACATACATGATGGCTGAAGAGATGGCTCAGAGGTTAAGGGAACCGACTGCTCCTCCGGAGGTCCTTAGTTCAATTCCCAGCAACCACATGATGGCTCACAACCATCTATAATGTGATCTGATGCCCCGTCTAGCCTGCAGGTGTACATGCAGGCAGAGCACTGTATACATAATAAATAAATATTTTTTAAAAAGGAAAAACATACCTGAAAACATCTAGTGACTCAGTTAGCATAAAAGGCTGAAATGCTGTTGCTACTTTTGCTGACTTTTCTTGATTTAGACATAAGAACTATATACATCTTTCAGAAATGTTCTACCAAGTAAATTAAACAAAACCACCCAATTCCATTTCAATGAATGCCATTTTGTCTACAGTAAGTTTTTAAGTGAGAAGATGGTGCTTTCACAATACAATTACATGTCTACTACCACCACCATCACCACCAGCAACAACAACAGCAACAGTAACTGCAAAATAGAACTATTTGGCCACTGAAGATGCACTTCTTTTTTATTTTATTTTATGTGGTACTGTTACATAGCAATCATAATTGAAGTTTGGGCGAGGCTAATGTATGCAACACATTTCTGTTTTCCATGGTGAATGGATTTCTTACCATTGGTAAGTGTAGCCACTTGGGTAGACATTTGCTGTGTCACCTCTATGTCAGACCTGAGTGCAATGTAGATGAATAATTTGGGACAAGTTAGTATCCCAATGGCTACAGTGGAGAGTCTATGTTCTGTTTCTAATCATTTAGAATCATGCATTATTCCAATACCATGTCCTAGACACTTCTACACAGCTAAGCAGAGGACTGAGTGAGCAGACTGGGGGTGTGCCAGTATTTGGTTCAGTGTGTGGGCGTGTGCCTATCCTGAGTGGAAAGTACACATTGGGCCCCAGAGAGACAGAGACAAAGAATCCTTTTATTTCTCTGCCATGTGGTTTACAATCCCTTTTGATCTAGTGGAGAAACAAACAAATGACAAAACATGAGGATATGTTTGCCATTTGCTCATCAGATATCCTCAGTAAGTCTTTGTCCTCTGGAATACTTTGTTTCAGCAGTACCCAATGATGTCTGTAAAGTTGCCTGTCTTTACCTATGGCTGTCTTAGAGAGAAATCAATTAACAATAATGAAGGAAGTTGTTTGTTACAGCATAGCAAATCATCACAAGACAGCCCCATATTTTAATTCCAGCTCAAAGAGATAGAGGCAAGACAAATACACAAAGCATGAAGCCAATATAACCATTTTATTAACTATTTTATTAGTTTAATTATGTTCTTACCTTTCTAGTGGTTGAAGACAATATAAGAGGACAGTAAAACTCTTGCTGGGAGACCTTCTAGTTATTAACATTTACTTACAATGAACACTGAAACAAGTCTTTGTTACTTGCGTCTCATGTCAGGAAAGTGATCAAGGGCATTTCTTGTAACAACATTTAACAAAAAATCTTCTGATAGGGCCTCAGGAAAACTCCTCATTCTGTATGTTTTGTCTTGATAAAAGCTTCAAAGTCATACATGAAATAGAACTTAATAATGTGATTATGAAATGGCATGAAGCTGATCTCTAAGACTGCAATTCCCGTTGGCTGAGGGAGTTTAGAAATACAAAGATTATATTATTACTAACTATTCTTTGTACCCCAATCAGTTCATGCTGACAGTGATTTTCATTTATCTTTTAGATAAAAAAAAGTACCTGAAAGGACAAAACATAGATTTTTAGAGCCATTAAGGAAATATCTTGAAAATACTTAGGAATCAAACATGACTGCATATACATTTTCATTAAACATATGTCTATGTGGGTATTATATATATGCATATATAGTTCAAATCCATTTTTATGCACACAGAGCTTGTTCTTCAATAAAATTCCATAGTGGACAGAAATTCATGCCTTTGGGAACACACTTAACTGAAGAATATGCTCAAAGAACAGATGTCTGCTTTTCAAACATATTTAAAATAATTAAGCACCACATTTTTTTTTGCTTTAAAATACTCACAATTGTCTCTCTCTCATCTCAAATTTTATACAGAAAACTAGGATTGTCTGATAACTTGGGTTATCTCTGAGAAATAACTGCACCAAGGAATAACTGGATTTTAATAGGCTTTTTTTTTCTTAAGACAAGGTCTTACTCTGAAGCCTTGTTTGGCCTGGAACTCACTATATAGACCAGGCTTGCTTTTTATAGTGTGGCACGCCAAGTCATGCATGTGCAGGCCCGCGGGTCAGCTGACATTCTGTTTTGTTTTTCATTGAGCATGCATGTATACGTCTTCTCTTCTGTAGCAGAAGCTTCTCTAGGACCTAGGAGTACACAGGAAAAGTGGGTGTGGCTAGAAAGTGTTGGGCATTTCCAGTGAGGCTGTGATAAAGTGTAATCTTTGTGAACTTCCCCATATGTGAATGCCGCCTACTAAATTATATACAATGCAGCTAATATCTCTGGATTTAAGAGACTCATGTTTTAATGGGTTTCTTTCTATTGACATTAAATTTATATGCACATGTGTACAAATAGGTGTATAAATATGTCATACATACATGTACATGAACAGAAAAATCATAGCCACAGAGAGCTGACTGGTGTTTGCTTTCCTTCCCTTTAGTTGCCAACATCATTACTCCCACAGAAGCTGCTTTGAGAACTGAAAGTGGTAAGTTTTAGATTGCATTTTCTTCCTTCTTAGTCATCATAACTTTTGAGTCCATCTTGCTTTAGGTAGAAAAAGCAGAATGGCTGAATTTTGCTGGACAGAGAGAATACTGAGTGACATTTAGAGCTATAAGTCATTTCCTTGGCATCACATAAACACTGAAAATTAACAAATGGGAGGGTTCACTGACATGCTCTGAATGACTGCAGAGAATGTAGTCTGTCCATCCACCCATCCATGCATCCATGCAAGCATCCATCTATCCATCCCCCCAAACACCCACTACCCATCCATCCATCATTTAACTGCTAGAAAAAGTGTTATACCAAGTTACTCTAGTGTTGCTTTTAAACACTGATAACTACAATTTGAACCCTAAGTTTGATTCAGAGAACCAGACACTTAAAAAATGAACAGACAAACAACAAAAATCCTACAAAGGCTTGTATTGCCTGTCCCCAAAAAGTGACTGTAGAAGCATGCACAAGAATATACAGAAAGCAATATATTCTTTATAGAATAAGAGTTTACATACTTACAGCTTGGAATATAATAATACAGATCTTGAGGGCAAAGGGTTTCTCATCTAGAAGGAGAAGAGCAGTTGGCTTCTGCAGCAGTAGCCCATGTCCTGAATCTTCATACAACTCAGAACCCCCTGTTTTGGCTTAGGGTCCAAAACAGTGAGTTTCGTGACTCCGTTTTCGTGCCCGTGTGCCTTCCCTGGCTTTGCCCCTCTTTGCCCACGGTTAGTTAGCATCACTAGCCCTGCCTCCTCACTCCTACTGGCATCCACACTTCCTCTTCTAGACTCACACAACCTCTACAACACAGAGAAATCGCGCCACATCTGTCCTTGTATGTTTCATTCGTTTACAAGAGGATCTGCAGGTCCATTCATTAACACTCAGAGGATAATTTCTTCTTTTTAAATTATTTATTTATTTTTTTAATTCCTTTAGCTGAAACAGAATTACATGACTTCCCATCTGGCTTTATTTACTTCAGCCCCTCCAAATTTTGTCCCCTCAATATCTTCCAATGCCCCCAGATTCCAATAAAGACAGCCTCTTTCAGATTGCATACAATATGTTGTATGTACCAATATAAACACATAGAACTCTCTGAGTCTGTTTTTGTTGTGTGTGTGTATGTGGTTTCAAAGCTGACCACTCCGCACTGGAAAACTAGAAAGCACATTAATCCCTGGGAGGAGCTAATTCTCCTTCCTTCAGAAGCCAACAGCTGCCTGTGGATCTTTGCTAAGTGTGGGACTCCACCGAGGTCTTTTTTTTTTTCCTTTCCATGTTAGCATGTCCATTGATACTGCTATTGTTCCTGTCTTGTTTATGCAGCCATTTCCAGGACAGACTGTTTCAAAACAGACTTCCTGGTATGCTGGCTCTAAAATCTGTCTTCTCCGTCTTTTAGGACGTTCCCTAGTTGAAGATGCACTAACTGTGATGTTGGTGCAGATGTACACATAAGGGTTGGGCCCTCGTGATCTGTTGGTGTCTGCATTGTGTCCAGTTGTCAGTTTTTGTTTTAGTCTCCATTTGCTGTAAAAAAAACAAAACAAAACAAAACCAACAAACAAACAAACAAAAAACAGGTTCCTTTAATGATGGGGTGAGAGCTGCACCTACCTATGGGTATAAGGATAACATGCAGCAACATACATATATCAAATCTTCTCTGTTCATCCGCTGTTTGTGGGTATCTAGGCTAGTTCTACATCTTGGCTCTTGTGAATTGTACTACAACACGCTCTGATTTTTAAATCGCTCTTTGGTGTGTTAACTTAGCTCCCTTTGTATATACCCAGGAGTGGTCCAGCTGCATCATAAAGTAGTTTTTTTATTATTTTATTTTTGAGAAGATAACACAGTTTCTAATAATAGTTCATAAAATAGTTATTTTATCTTTAGGCAATGATTATTACTTCTGTCACATCTTCTCTAATAGTTGTCATTAGTTTTCTTAATGATTGCTGTTCTGACTGGGGTGAGATTGAATCTTAGTGCAGATTTAATTTGAATTTTCCTGATGGCTGAAGATTTTTATGTTTATTGGCTACTGGAATTAAGTCTTTTGAGAACTTTCTATTCAAAACATTTGACATTTTTTAATAGATTGGAAGAAGGTTGATTTAATCCCATCAGATATGTAGGTAGATGCTTTTCCAAGAATCTGTAGGCTTTCTCTTATTTTTTTTTATCATTTCCTTGCTATGTGTAAAAATTTCAATTTATACAATCCTACTTGTCAATTAAGCCTATTGCTGGGCTATTGGAGACCTATGCACAAAGCCCTACCTACCTATTTTCTCTACTATCAGTTTCAGCTTATAGATAGGAGAGACAGATATCACGTTATGCCTATTTGGAGAAGATTCCTCAACGACAAATACTTGAAACCAAGTAGGCAGACAACAATTGTTTAATCCTGATTTTCACTTTGTATAATTTACAAGCTAGTTGTCATATTTTCATGGGAGAATTGGACCATTTGCATTCCAGATTATTACTGGAGGGCTCTACTGGTTTCTATAATTTGTGCTGGTTGTATTTCTGCTTGAAGTAATGGTTCCTTCTTTTCTTTCTCTCCCACTTTCATTAGGAACTTTCTATGTTGCCGAGCTGTCTGCATATGGTTCTTCTTTGTATATGAAATTTCTTCTTTGCCGTTCTCTCTTGTTGATACTCTTTCTTCCTCTCTGCTGTGTCGTGTCGGATGTCATTTTACGCACAGCCTAAAAGTTCTTTTGTTTCTCCACTGATTTTCAAATACCATTTCCTGGATACAACTGCACATATCATGCGCAGATTCTTACATTCTGAAATTTATCACTCGGCTATTTCTTTGCCTTAAGGGTTCCTGCTGAGTGCTCTGAAATCCCAATATGTGTGCCTCTGCGGCTTGATATTTTTCTTTTGAAGCTCTTTGTGACTTCTTTCCATTATAGTTTTCACGTCTCGGCTCTAGTGTGCCATGCAGGGCTCTTCTCTGACTGTGTGTATTCTAAGTGCCTCTTTTGTTTGGATATTTATATCTTTCTCTGGTTTTGAAATGCTCAACTATAGTTTTATTGATTACATTTTTAGACCCATATTTAGTTTTTCCCATTTTAACTTAGCTATTTCTCATACCCTATGAATCTCTTGATTTTCTCTTGATCATTTACCAAAATTTATGAATTGTGGTCATGCTTATTTTTATAGATGTGTAAATGTCATATTTTATCAAACCTGCATTCTATTCCAAATATTTTTATTTTGATTGAAGAATATAAATGCTCCACAAGTTTGATGATATTTACAAAGTATTTCCCACATATCACATCTATTAAATCCACACTCTCCTGTATATGTTAATGCTCTCATTCACCATTGTGAGTTACATAAGCTCCTTTATATTTTATTTTTTAATCCGAAGTTAGAATATCTAGAATTTGACTCAATTTAGGGTTACAGGAAATTAAGCAAGATGTTGCTGGGGACACGCTTCTCCAGTTCCTGGTGTAGCCATGGTCACAGCCAGTACCTGGTGTAACTGTGATCACAGGCAGTTCCTGGTGTAGCTGTGATCATAGCCATTCCTGGTGTAGCCACGCTCATAGTCAGTTCCTGGTGTAGCCATGATCATAGCCAGTTCCTGGTGTAACTGTGATCACAGCCAGGTCCTGGTGTAACTGTGATCACAGCCAGTTCCTGGTGTACCTGTGATCCCAGCCAGTTTCTGGTGTAACTGTGATCACAGGCAGTTCCTGGTGTAGCCCTGATCACAGGATGCACAGTAGCTCTGATTAATGCTGACGTGCATGGCTACAAGCACCTCTCTGCCAGCAACCATATGAGTGGGACATTTGGGGACATGAGTGATTTACAAAGATGTGGCTGTTTAGATAGAAACTGGTCTAAGCCAGACCACCTCATAGTTCATACGATTCTGTTGTTGACTCTAAGGTCAGACACAGTCATTATGGGTGGAACATGACATATCAGTGCAGAAGTGTGAAAATCAGCCAACTTGAAATGTCTTCCGTTGACCATACCATTGTGGCAAATTGGGCATGGAGCTTAGATACAGAAGAAAAGCAGGCAACCTGGCATCTTGTGTTTTAGGAAATGACAACTGTTATATACTGAATAATCTCAGAGTGACTGCAATCATTCTGGGAATTATGAGCCTCATATATTTTAATATGGCTTCTCCTCTCTCTGTCAACATTTCACATGTATTTCACACACACATGCACACACACACATGTGCATACATACACACTTACTTTCAAATAATAAGCATGAGTAACTAATTGGCACTTTAATTTCTTTTAGCTTTCAAAACTATTCATGTTAACCCAAAAGAAAGTGTGTTGAGAAGTGAAAATGGTAAGTTTTAATGTATGTTTGTCTTTGCCGTGTAAGAAAGTTTTTTTCCTCTCTATTACCTCATCTTATGAACATCCTTAGATTAATCTTTAAAAACAAACAAAGAAAAGCAATGGCTAAATGTAGCAGAAGAGACTGAGTTGCATTTTAAAGCAATATCTTCCTCCATGTCACTATAGATTAAAAGAAATACAAGTTTCTCCCCTATTTGTCCATTATCAGAAAGATTTGTACTGGAATGCTCAGCCCTTGTAGTAAAAAAAAAAAAGCCATTTCTAGGAAAACTTAAGAATTAAGATGTGTGAAGTAAGTGTTGTGAGGCACGCCTGTAATCCTAGTGCTTGGGAGAGAGGGGCAGAAGGATCAAAAGTTCAAGAACAGCCTGGGATGGATGAGACTGGCTTTGTTAAAATGTGTCCGTGTGGGGTACGGGGATCAGAGAGAGTGTGCATGCAAGTTCGTGTGTATACACGCACGAGCCTGTGAAAGCTGGAGGAACACCTTGGGAGTGCAGCAGGTCTTTCATTGGCCTGGAGCCCACCAAGTAAGCTAGACTGCCTGGGCTAAGGGAGCCCCCTCTGTCCCTGATGACACAGCACAGTGGCTAGAGAATTTACCCAGGCTGAGCATTTTTACATGGATTAAACTGAGGATCAAACTCTGATTCTTATGTTTTCAAGACAAGCACTTTTACTAATAGATTTACTTTTCAACCAAAGACCCTGTCGTTAAAAAAAAAATAGTCATGTGGGGACTGGAGAGATGACTCAGAGGTTAGAGTGCTGGACGCTCTTCCAGAGGTCCTGAGTTCTATTCGCAGCAACCGCAGGGTGGCTCACAACCATCTATAATGAGATGTGGTGCCCTCTTCTGGTATGCAGGCAGAACACTCTATACACACCAAATAAATAAATAAAACCAGGTAATATTTTTGACTATATCTTTCAAGCCTAATTCTTTTCTCATACATGGAGACATTCAGAATTTAAGCCATTGAAATGTGACTATGAAATTAAATACAATGAATGTAAATCATTTAATACATTGACCAGCATAGCAATCATCGGTCAATAAGTGAAATCTCCCCACCTTTCTCTGTCTGTCTCTGTCTGTCTCTGTCTCTTTGTCTCTGTCTGTCTGTCTGTCTGTCTGTCTGTCTGTCTGTCTGTCTGTCTGTCTCTCTCTCTCTCTCTCTCTCTCTCTCTCTCTCTCTCTCACACACACACACACACACACACACACACACACACACACACACACACAGCATGCCAAATAATGGCCATGGTAACTCACTAGAACTTGTTCCGGTTTCTTCTAGCTAACAATACTACCGCTCTGGAAGCTTGCCTGGAAGAAAGCAGAGGTGCGTCTTACTATCAGTTTCCTTTTATCTTATTATTGAGAACATGATCTTAATCGTACTAACTCTTAACTTCACTGATTTAAGAAAAGCCATAATGGCTAGAATAGTGGTAGAGACTGAAAGATGCCACCATTTCACCAGTTGTTTCCTGGTTATGCCAACAATTGGTCTTTATACAGTATGAATTTGATTAGGCGTTATAGATTTTTAAAGCAGTTTTTGTTTTGTTTTGTTTTTAGGTATTAACCATCTTTTTCTAGCACCCACAGAGTCCATTTTAGATGAAAGGCCCTTGATCCAGGGTCTGTGTGTATATCTGGAAGAGTTCCCTTATTACTCCTCCCATACATTGTCATGGTTTCCTTTATTTCCCAGATGTAGACGGTGAGCTCATACTTAGTCCTCTTTACATGTCACGCATACAGGTCTGGGGTAACTCAGATCACCAAAAGGCAATGTGATTGCTCACTCAGTTTTACATTTTTCATCTAAGTCACAGAGTAAGCTGTGGTCTATGGTGCAATGCCAAATGCTGGATGAATTGGGGACATGGGCTCCAGGCTGCCCCAGATCAGACTAGGGCTCCAGGTCTTCTAGTGATCCACGTGTCCATATGTGCATGAGTGATTTCCATCCTGCAAGCAGAATAATTGCCCTAAATTCAGTTATTGAGATGGGTGCCAAGATGTCAGATGTCCACTGTAGTTACCATATTTAGAAGGCAGAGTGAAGGACTACTCTCTGGTCCTTTCTCTCAACATATGCAGCAAAAGGAGAGTCATGAATTGGCTTTAGGGCTGACTGCTCTGCCAGTTCCTCAATGCCAAGATCTGAGAATCTGAGGTACCACATGATGAATGGACCTGACCAAGGACAGAGTTAAAACAATTCATTACTGAGATCTCTTATCTCAAGGCTAGAAAGAAGCCATGGCCTTGACTCACTAAGTAGCTACTGTGGCTCTCCAATTCCACCACTGTATTAAGTGATGACATCACATGTCTCTTACAAAACTTCACTTACCCACTAGATCCCAAGGAGAGCCTTGAGATGCATAGGTGAATGCTTGGGGAAATTTGGATTGACAGGTTCCTTCAGGCTTTTCCTTAGTGCCCTCTCTATAATCTGCTGTGCTCCTGTTGGGTTTCCATAGCACTGCAGGCTTCCTGTATAATGCTGCAGATATTCTACACAGTATTTGTGCTTACATTTTTATGTCTAGATGACAGTTAGAGATATACAAAGAAAAATAGGTAACATTTCTTTAATGTCACTTCTGTACACAAAGACTTAGGCTGTAGTTTACTTAATACACATTGGGCAAACTATTTCTCTGGGCCCTCTGTTTGTAAATGGAAATAAAAGTTATTCCTCCACCAAAAGCTATAAATTTATTAGAAAAAGTGAAAGTTTCTTGTGCAAAGATGTCAGAATCATGTTTAGAATTTGCTTTGTATATGGTGGATATTATCTATTATATAGACACACTGGAAGTGACTTATCCCAATAAATCATCAAATGGATCCATCTATCCCAAGTGCAAGCTCTCTTTTCAATACTAGGATGATTATAAATGAATTTATCAAGGGCTGTTATTAGTCAGACTTCCAAGATGAGTCTTTTTGCTGGTTCTGGACAGAGTCGGTAGGTGTTGAGTTGTCATTCAATGTAGGTCGGCAGATTTTTAAAAATCGCCTCTGTGTGCTGTTCTGTCAAAAGAGCAGATGAAACTAACTCGAGGCTCTCTTAGATCTGCTGCAGCTTCAAGTCACCAGCACCTCTGTGTTCTACACCTACCTCATCCTGCTGGTCAAGAGTGTGGTCCACTTGGCCTTCGTTGTATTCTGTCTGTGCAGAAGAGCAGCTGGGCCTGGCGATGTTCCAAGTTCATAACGGATGATGAAACGGAAGGGTGATGTTGCTGTCATCCTGCTCTGCACCTCAGTATCTGCTGAGGCTCTAGCTGGGCTTGCTTGTTAGCTCTGGCTCCTCAAGGTCATATGTGTGTAATCTTATTTCATTACTGTGCAAATGCATTCAAAGCAGGGAGGAAACTGCTTAACTGCCCTCTACAACAGTAGCCCAAGGAAGCAGTCGGCCATCCTGACCCATCCTGTCTCAGCCCCTCCACAGCGCCGAGCATCTCAGGCTTAATGTGCAGACTGCAGCTTCTTGTTACCCCACTTCATGCCCTACAACCAGATAATGCCCCCAAAACCTCTACTTCCCATGTCCTGAAACCTTATTTGGAGTTTAATTTTGTGCTTTGATTTGCAAAACAAGAACAAAAAATCAGGCCTACTCTTGGTGTTCTGTGTGCTTTTATTTATGACATTGATTGAAGGTTCAAGCAACATGACTCGCTGAGTAATGACATGCAATGCCCATTGGTAACACGGTCCAAAACTATATTCCTAAGTCTGGCCCTTAGATGCTGGTTGGGACAGTTTTCTGGAGCAGTGGGTCCTAGGAGCTGCAGCCAAGTGCAGAGCCAACGTGAACGTGACCAGTTTATCAGGAAACCAGCCCTGGGGCATTTGGTTTGAGTCATCCCCATGGGAACAGAATGATGTCCAGTAGATGTGTGCTGTGTTGTCTGCGATGCCCCTGTTTAACAGTTCCACGCTTCCCAGTTCTCACACTGTTCCCAAGAGAGCTGCCCACACCTCATAGAGGAAGGATGACAAAGGGGATGATGGAGAAAGCCACATGGACTGTAGGCCTGAGGACCCGCGCTTCATTCTGGGTCCAGAATTTAGTATCTGTGTGAGATCAAACACCAAACTCTCCACACCACAGTTTTCTCCTTTGACAGAAAGTTAGAATGATGCATTGCCTGGGTCTGTGCACACCAGATGGATAAAATAAAGCTGTGTGCTGGCCAGGCCTCAAGAGGCTTGGTATATGTTCTAGACTCTACCACAGAAAAGTACTGGATACTGAGCTGCCTGTCAGCTACATCTGGGGGTGGGGGTGGGGTAGGTCCAGCCAATACATGATCCTTGGTTGGTGCTTCAGTCTCTGAAAGGCCCTCTGGGCCTTCAATAGTTGGCTCTGTTGGTCTACTTGTGCAGCTCCTGTCCCCTCCCTTTTATCCTTGCCCCCACTCTTCCACAAGACTCCCTATGCTTCTTCCAATGTTTCATTGTGAGTCTCAGCATCTGATTTAACTGCTGCTGGGTGGAGCGTCTCAGAGGACAGATATGCCGGGCTCCCAGGTGAGAGCACAGAGGAGTCTCATTAACAGTGTCAGGGGCTGGCTCTCTTTCATGGGGTGGGTCTCAGGTTGGGCCAGGCATTGGTTGGACATTCCCTCAATCCCAGCTCTATTTTTATCCCTGCACATCTTGCAGGCAGGGAACATTTTGCATCATCATGTGGATCCCTTAGTAAGGGGCGGGGCCTGTCTCTGACCTGGACTCTGTTGCCTGTTTTTCGATCACTTCCTCCTGGATGGGCTGCCTCATCAGGCCACAGGGGAAGAGGATACATTCAGTCCTGATGTGACTTAATGTGCTATGGTGGGTTGGTGGCGAGGTGAATGGGCACCCCTTTTCTGAGGAGTGACAATTGTGCCCCCTGCCACAAGTAGAACAGCCATTCTGCTTTCCATTGAGCATTTGGTTTTGGTGTAAAACTGCTCTTCTGGAGAGCACACGGATAAAGTGGGCTGTGAGCCTCAGGCATGGTAGCACCCCTAACAGTGCTGCTGTGTAGATGTGGGTAGCATCCTGAGAACAAGGTCATCCATAGACTGATTTTGAGAATCCAGGTGACTCCTGATTCAAAAAGGAGGTTATACAATCCCTTAGGCCCATTCACTTTTTGTCAACACAACAGACTCATGCAGGTAACCACATAATTTGGAGGGAGTGCCCTAAACACAAAGCCGCATTTCACAGAATCCTGGCTACCTCATCTGCCTTTTCTCAACTAAACCAGCCTCTCTCTTTGAATGACAAAATTTGTACATGTTCATGAAATCCTAATTAATATTTGAGTCCATACATATATTGAGTATTCTTCACATCTGGGTAAGCACACTGTTTTTCTGAAGTGTCCATTCATTATTTTTATTCTGTAATAAATAGTCAAAATCTTTTCCACTGCCTTTGGAAATACACATTTTATTATTATTTTCTAGTGGTTAGTTCCACATACATGCATCTCTAGAATAATGCATACAATTAAGTCATTTCAGGTTCACTTGCAAATTTACAAACAGTGGTTGACATCTGAACAACATAAAAGTGGAAATCGCTAGTGTGGTATTTTCCAGGTAGCAGATTAAATATGGAATACCTCAGGTGAGTATCATAAATATACAGTGAGACAGACAAGGCTTCTGGGTTGTCTACAAGGTGTGGCAGGGAACACTGTGGGATCTCCTATAGGACCACAGAGAGCGGCAGGACTCAGCATTCGGCTGGTTGGTGTCAACAATTCTGCTCTTACACTGCTCTTACAGCATTTGTCTGTAGGACTGAAACAGGTTATTCTTCAGGAAAACCTCCTATCGCTATTAGGCTCAAAGTGGATGAAGCAAATGACTGTTTTACCCACCCACACGTCCTCAGTTAGATCTCATATTTTTGACTTAACATGAAAATGTCTGGGTTTGTACAATCAACTCTAGTTTCTGTGAAACCAAGAGTTTCCCACAGAAAAGTAACAAGAATAGCCAGGCTTAAGAAGGCAAAATTTTATTTTGATTTAGTCCCAGATGCTTCTGAACCAACAAGACCTCTTCAGGCCAAGTTCCTGGCCTCTAAACAGACCCACGGCTATGGATGCACTAGAAAACAGATGCCTTTGACTGAAAATTGACCATCAGCAAGGGCCCTGTGGGGCTGGGATCATTGGACAAAGCGCCAGACTATGTCTGGTGTGGTGTCAAGCCTCTTAGCCCCCTCCTGCTGGAGCAGCCCTGAGCCTCAGCAGTGTACCTTGGGAGAGTGCTGGGGACAGAGGGGTGGAGTGAGAATAGATGTGGAGGTTTTACTTTCTCAAGCTTCTTTTGTTTCCCTGCTCCATCTTTGTGCCTACTTCCTGGAGAACGGTTAAAGTCAAACCTCCTCTACTTGGGGCAGCAAAAAATGTGGCTAAGGTGTGAGAAGGCCACATAGGAGCTGTTAAACCACAGGAGGTTCTGCTAGCTTTCAAACGACCACCGCTATCAGAGAGAAAACCTCCAACACCGCACACAGGAAGTGGTCCTGAAACATCCTCTGTGCTGATGGAGGCTGGGTTTGCTGTGGCTGGTCCTCACAGTGCTCAGCTGTTGGTCCTGGAATCTGGTTCCTAAAACTGTGTAGTCACTGAACCCAAGGAAGAAACAGAGAAGGGGAGATAGAGCCCCAACACCATTTTAACATCCCATGAAGAAACTGTTCTCAGGTGCTTGATTTAAGTGTACAATGAGCTTGTTGCTTCATTTTCTCAGTGGTTGAACAGTAACAAGGCTGTGCCCTGAGCCAAGTAGTGCAGAGAAATGAAGATGTGGGCAAGAACAATGTACCAGAGGAAGTCACAGAAACAAAGGCCTGAGTTCAGCTATGCCAAGTGCCATCCACGAAATGAGGAAGAGGATATCAGAGTCCTTCTGAGAAAGGCTTGGTTGAAGATATTAACATAGGATTAGGTAAATGATAGATTAGAATCAGAAAACAAATGTTTAGAAATAGGAACATCATTTAAAACATTAGTGTTAATGCATATCTTAAACGAAATACGAGCTTTGTGAGGCTCAAACACCAAAGTTTGATTATTTAAAAGAGCATTTCACTTACCATGAAAGTATTAGTTCAATACATTAAGAAATCTTCTCATTCCCCGGAAAATCAAAATTATTAGTTACTCGTTATCAGGTCAGACAGAGTTACAGATAACAGAAAAAGGACCATGGTGTCATCTGAGTACCACAGGTAGGGACTGGATCAGACTGGAGGTAAGGTGGACATTGATGAGGTATCACTATTAAGAAATTCATTAACTCACCAACAAAGCTATCAATGGTCAGATGTCACCATTTTTTCTTGTCACTGGAAGACTCCACTCCTACCTGCAGTCTCCTTCCCTTTATCTGTCTTAACCTATAAAAGCTATAAGTTACCAAAAAAACCTATTATGTAACCATATTCAGACCCTGATAGAATCAAAATGCACAGTCCAAGGGACAATAGACTCGCCTGGTTCTGCACATTTCCTGTTTTTACCTAAATAAGCTAAAGCACCAAAATATTTAGCTATACATGTAGTCAGTTATACAGAGTATTCTGTCAACCTTGTCCAGGATGAATGTGCGCATCATTGCAAATGCCTTCTTGGGTTTAGCAATGATGCTCTTGATTCTTGAGTAAGGCTTCTGTGGCTGACTCATGTTAATTACAATTTAATCTGATAATCAAGGTGAGATGTACACATTTTTTCATTTTTTTCTTCTTTATTAATTTATTCTTGTTACATCTCAATGGTTATCCCATCCCTTGTATCCTCCCATTCTTCCCTCCCTCCCATTTTCCCCTTATTCCCCTCCCCTATGACTGTGACTGAGGGGGATTACCTCCCCCTGTATATGTTCATAGGGTATCAAGTCTCTTCTTGGTAACCTGCTGTCCTTCCTCTGAGTGCCACCACGTCTCCCCTTCCAGGGGACATGGTCAAAGGTGAGGCACCAGAGTACGTGAGAAAGTAATATCCCACTCTCCACTCTACTGTAGAGAGTGTACTGTCCATTGTCTAGATCTGGGTAGAGGTTTAAGGTTTCCCGCCTGTATTGTCCTTGGCTGGTGCCTTAGTTTGAGCGGGACCCCTGTGCCCAAATCTGCCTATCATAATGTTCTACTTGTAGGCTTCTAGGACCCTCTGGATCCTTCTACTTTGCCATTCTCCCATGCTTCTCTCATCTAGAGTCCCACTAGAATGTCCTCCCCTCTCTCAGTTTCCTGGTAAGTGAAGGCTTTCGTGGGACATCCCCCTTGGGCTAATATGCAGATATAAGTGAGTATATACCATTTGAGTCTTTCTGCTTCTGGGTTAACTCACTCATTATGATCATTTCTAGCTCAATCCATCTATCCACAAATTTCAGGAATTCCTTGTTTTTAATAGCTGAATAGTATTCCATAGTGTATATGTACCACAGTTTCTTTATCCATTCTTCTATTGAGGGACACTTAGACTGTTTCCATGTTCTGGCTATTATGAATAAGGCTGCTATGAACATGGTTGAACAAATTTTCTTGTTGTATGCTGGAGCATCTTCTGGGTGTATTCCAAGGAGTGGAATAGCTGGGTCTTGAGGAAGTCCTATTCCCATTTTTCTGAGATAGCACCAGATAGATTTCCAAAGTGGTTGTACTAGTTTGCATTCCCACCAGCAAGGAAGGAGTGTTCCTCTCTCCCCACATCCTCGCCAGCATGTGGTGTCACTTGAATTTTTGATCTTAGCCATTCTGATGGGTGTAAGATGGAATCTCAGAGTTGTTTTGATTTGCATTTACACATTTTTATCATCTTAATTTTATAATGAAAAGTTGGAGACTTTGATAAATGGAGTGACTTGATAGGTAGGAGTTGAGCTAAGTTCTGTCTGATTATGATCCCTAGTCACTTGACCACAAAGTGATTGCCAAGGGAAAACAGCTTCTAAATAAAGATGCTTTGATGGACGATAGGAAACCAGCCAACCATTTTACCATTACCTTTAAAAAAATCTGCACTAATAGGTTCTACTAAGCATGACTACATGAAAGCATTTAAGCTAATATAAGATGGATTATTTGCTTAAATAATTCTGTAGATATTTTTATATTAAACAATTTTTCTCTTCATATTTAGGCTCTAAAGGCTTTATAGAAAAATATGAATACTGGCAACAAAAACTTATTAAGCAACAAAAAGATGTTCAGATGAAACAGTAAAATATGACTCTGACTATGATATTTGGTTCTGTGTGCCCTGCTCTACATCCTGGGATCATGAAAATATTTTCCAAGTTGATGGAGAATATAAGAGAGACCTAGATAAACTACAGCAGAAGGCCGTGCTCCTCACTGTACTTCTTCATGGACGGCCACACAGGGAGTGCCTGCTGCAGGTAAGCAGGTGTCAGATCCTGAAGTTGGCATGACTTTTTTTTTTCCTGATGTAGATATTATCACAGTGGTATCACACTGACTTAGACAGAAATTGAGTAAAGGACAAAGAAGAGAAGATAAGGCCATATTCTCTGTATCTTCATAAAAATTCAGAGCACGTTCCTAAAAACATGCTTGAGTATGTGGCTCCTTGATGAGAAAAGTGTAGCATGGGTATCAGTGGAAGTAGCATCCTGCCACTTAGGATGTGCTCACGGGAAAGAAAAGCAAACACAAGATTCCCAGATTTTGTGACATCATCTACAAGTGTCCTGGATGAAGAGAATTAATGGACTGTTAGAAATACTTCATGGAGCCAGATTACTCTATTGAAAACATTGCTAAATAAAACACTATGACAGCCCACTTCTACTACACTGTTTGGTTGAAACAATACAAAACAAAAAGTCAGTTAAGTAGCTTTTATTTTTCTCCCTCAGTGACTTTTTTTCATTTTTTTTATTTAAGTAATTTATTCAGATTACTTTGAGTAACCCCCCTGGGTCCAGATCAGCCAGCCTTAGTGGTCTTCTTGTAGGTTTCTAGGACCCTCTGGATCCTTCTATTTCCACATTCTCTCTTGCCTCTCTCACCTGGAGTCCCAATAGGAAACCCAAATATCTATCCCAATCTCCTTCTAAATGAAAGCAAAAATTGACACAAGTAGACTTCTGAGTTTTTAAAAGTTTATTGTCTCTAATATGACATACAAGGCACAGAATTTAAGTAAAAAAAAAAAAAGAAGGCTGTCTAGAGTGGGGGCTCTCAGGGAGTGAGCAGGGCCAAGGTAGGAGCTGCAGGCTGTGTGTGCTGGGGGTGGGGGGAGTGAGATGCTTCGGGCTCCTGGGGGAGGCGGTTGGTTGAGAAGATGCTCAGCAAGGAGGTGTGCCCAGCTATACTGAAAGTGCTTACATTGCTCATAAAAGTTTTCAAACTTTTATGCAATGACAGAATGATGTACTCGTGACTTTATAGAAGTCAAAGCTAACAAGGAGACCCAGCTGGACTCCCGTAAGGCATCTTTTGACATTGAAGGATTAATACTAGCTGGCTTTTTGTTCGCTGCTCATGTCCTTAGGCACTCTTCTTATTGCCACAGACAGCTGTTCTCCTGAGCAGAGAGAAGCTGACGATGGCCAAGTAGATCCCACTCTTGAGGACCAGGAGGAGGTAGATGTAGCAGGCGGTGGTGCTAGTGAAGTGAAGCTGCAGAGCATCTAAAAGAATTCTTTAATTAGTTCCATCTACTTTTTTTTTCTTTTATGGTATAGCCCATGTTACTGAGGAGGGAGTAATAGGATTTAATTTCTGATGACTTACATTGAGGAATGGGTCTCCTCACACAAATCTGAAAGGCAGCACTCACCGTTCACAAAAGAGCCACACATAGGGAGATTGAACTTGGGAGGTAACCTGTCTAAATCCTTCAGTGTGGGTAATTAGTGAGTAACTAGATGCTTTTTAAAACTTAGCCTTGACATTTATCATACTTCTTTGGTGGTTAGAAGCCATCGGCATCGGAGGAAATGAGGACATCACTGTATCCCACCTAACAGCCACTCATACTGAACTGGTAGTTCACCGTGTTGCTGTGATGTCTGTGTAGAGCAACATACTAGTTGTAAATATCACTGTCTATACTGTAACACCCAGACATTCAGATATTTTAAAGTTAATTCAAGGCAGTTCAAACATTGCTATATTCAAAAGGAAAAGTGCTGTAAAGTGGCACAAAGGCAAACATGTGCTAAAACCTACCATTTTTATCTTCCCAGCAAGTTGTAGGCTTCGAACTCATGGCAACTACAACAAACGACAACAAGAATTTGTTAATTAATATGTACATTATTTGACTTTGACTTTCCTCTGTGTGTTTGTGAATATGCATATATCTAAAAGCAAATAAATACATAGATGTCCTCACATCGACAGAAGTGTATTAAAACACGAACTCCATAATTATATATATATAATCATATATATAATTATAAAACTAGTATCATTATATGTAACTCAGTACATGTCATTCATGTGTTCTATTTCTGCATGCAGAGAAGTACAGAGTAGAAAACAATATTGTTTTCTTTTTTACCCTAAAAAAATAGTAGACTGTCTAAAACAATCTTCAAAGAAAAGCAGCCACATCTTTCCAAATCAAATGTCTTTCCAAAGCAACTGGTCGAAGTTCATTGACCATTGTAGACTTGGGGTCTCAGAGGAGAAACCCAGACAATGAACATCAAGTAGCTCACACGTTTTATGTCTACTCATTCCTTATAGTTTCAGGACATCCTTGGAGCCATCAGCAGTGACATTTAATGAATTACAAGATTATGAGGACCTCTGCACATTCAGCCCTCTGCCTGGATGTGCAGCCATCCCCCTCACTAAATCAAGGGGCTCCTTTGCGATCTTGCATCTGAATTATTCTGAGTAATTTGGAAAGAGTGTGCATTCTTCACTGCACGTCCCCCTCCATGTTGGGACACTGACTAATCCTGGTCTCCCCACACACACTCAGGCCTATATGTGCTGGCACAGAAAGAACATTCTGAAATGCACCGAGATAACAAGAGGTCCATTAATTATGAAGACAGCAAAACACTTGCAGTCAATATCCTCACTCAGTCTTTAACTATGACATTCTATCTGACAGTGGTACATACAACAATAAAACCTGAAATTGTCAAGGCTGCTAAGCCTACTCCTTTTTTTGGAACAGGCTTTGTGGGTCTTTCATTTGAAGATGTTGTTAACTAAAGCACCAGTTCCTAAGGCACCAGCTTTTGGAGGCTGAACTTTGTACACAATAAGATTAAAGCAAACAACTTTACTTGTTTGGTAGAATATTGCTAATTATATCATCAAATGTGGAACCTTGATTTTAGCATTTATTATGTACTGAGTTACTTGTTGCTTTAATGTGTCATTTCTTTTAATTCAATTAACAATTCTACATACATACATACATACATCTAAATATGATGGATAATGATGCTAAGGCTTATAAAGCTTAAGAAAAAATACAAGGTAAAATAAAAGTAATGGTCGCATTAAAGGTCATCTTAATATTTTATTATTACACTGTAGAAAAATGTTGGTTATTTTCAAACACATTATCTAGAAAGCTATATTTCAAAGGATATACACACATACCTTTCTTTATTGGAGGAAATAAAATCTCTTGGTCAATTCCTCTTTTGTTGTTCTCATGTTTGACAATACATCTGTGCTCTCTGTGCATTGACTTTTCACTCACGGTAAGCCAGCTAAATTTCATGTATGTGTCATCAACCTTCATTGTTTCTCCTTCCTGGGAGTCTAGAATCTTATCATCATCCTTTTCCTTCCAGTATACCCTTATAACGTCAGGGAAGAATTTCTCAAGGAGACAGAGGTATGTCCCAGCCTTATGGAGATTTGTCTCAGCAACAGAAGGAAGAAAGATGGTGGGCTTCGGGGAACTGTCTGAATAAGAGCGTTTGTCTGTAGGAGAGAATGAACACTAATAAAGATGATAATAATGATAGTAATTAGTCTTGCTATGTACCTGTGGATAGCCTGAGCTTCTGGTCCTCCTGCCTCTGCCTCCCAAGTGCTAGGATTATGGATGGGCACCAGCAAATCCAATCACTCAAAACAGTTATTACAATAACACAAATATTGAATGGTTACAGACAATTTATTTTTTTTAACAGACCTTTGTTTTCTCATGGTAAAGCACACTGGGGGGATGAGAGACTACATTGCTTTTACTGTCAATGGACACATGAACTCTTTTTTTAAAAAATCATTTCTAGCATGCTTCCCAGCCCGACCCTTTGTTTCTTTGTGTTCTGGCTATGCAAGTCAGTGCAACCACTGTTCATTTAACTGACTCTACAATGAGCCTTGAGTTTCTTATATCGCAGTAGAGGTCAGGAAGCCGCTTTCAAATTTTCCTTGTAACTACATACAGTCATTTATGTAATGATATATCTTTCCATGTGTCTGCTATGATTTGGACAATGTACCACATGCTTTATTCACATCATCACCTTAGGTTCGTACATGAGCTTGCTATTCTCAGGCACGCATTTGTCTTACCTATTAGGATCTGAACATAAATTAATTCATGGTCTCTAGGAATAAATGGGGAATCCAGAGTTCCGTGTCTGAGTTCAAATCTCAGACTTGTTCACAGCACACTTAACTAGGAGAAAAGGGAAGGTGCCAGACTATTGAGTCCCTTACATTCTTGACTGTAATAATGAACCCATGTCAGCCCAATAATAGGCTTCCATACATTACATATGAATGTTTAATGGAAGCCCAGTTCCTGCACGCTTTGCTAGGCCACTCCACTGTGGCCATACTTTGCCTTCCCTTGATGACTTTGAAAATTTATTCCCTCAGAATCCACCTATGACATCCCTTTTCATTCCTCTACCAAAGTTGGAGGAACACTATCCTATTCAAGTCTTATTGAGACTACTATATTAGTTTAGTGTCCTTGATTCTTCAGAGTCCAAGGAGAACATGACGGTCTGGACTTAACTGATTTGTAGCAAGTTCTGAGACCGAGCAAACCAAACAACTTCTACGTTTTTAGCTGTTTCATTTTCCATAAAGCATATCTGTTATTGGAAATCAATCCAGCCTCAGCACGTTAATGAAACAAGATGAGAAAAACTGTTTTAAAAGAGTAAAAAATACAGAGCTTATAACTGTTATCAACATGGCGGCTAGGACCAGCAACTTATTTTCCATAACTTATGCTTCAATGAGACATTAGCATTCCATGGATAAACACTTTGCTATAAACCATAGAAAAGGAGGGCTTGGTTTCCAATAAATCTAGGTCAGGTAAGGAAAGGAATGGTTATTCTCTACCCACCATCTATGGTCTACTTTGCCAAATCCACCACCACGAGAGACTTGCTGCTCTAGGATAGCAAAGGGAGATGTGGCTAAGCCTAGAATGTGCGTCAGTGGACGGAACACATTGTTTCTGCTGTCCAAAACAGTGGCTATGCTCCCAGCCAGCAACAAAACACATGGGAATTGGATCTTTTACTGAAAGTTCGGTTACAGTATGGCTTCCATCAGCTCATGCCAAACTCTCTGCTGCAGCTGCTGGCTTGGCTTGTTCATGAAAACTAACTGAAGAAATAGCAGGAGGCTGGTCCTCAAAGACATCTTCGGGCACTGATATCTGCCTGACTTCATAGGCTGAGAGTTCTGGTGTGTGTGTGTGTGTGTGTGTGTGTGTGTGTGTGTGTGTGTGTGTGTGACATCAAATGTTATGATTTAGTAGCAGTATCAGTGGGTTGTTTAATGGTCACTTTGTGTGTGTGTGTGTGTGTGTGTGTGTGTGTGTGTGTGTGTATGAGAGAGAGAGAGAGAGAGAGAGAGAGAGAGAGAGAGAGAGAGAGCGTGCATTTCTCAAAATGAATGTTGGAGACAATTTCCAATCAATATCCACTTTCCTTTTGAAGAAAATGTGCTTTGAAATCTTTTTTCCAATGCTATGTGTATGTGGAACCTCAAAGTTCCTGCCTGTAAGTTCAGGCACATGCTTGCAACATGCCCCTGTGGCACTCAGAGGACAGCCTTACTTCACTCCTCACTGTCCACATGGTTTTAGCAAAGATTTTCTTGCTATTTACCATTCCAAAGAACAGTGTAGCAGGCCTGGGACATTCTGGGGTTTTCCCTGCCCCACTGTCCCACCTTACCATAGGAACACACGTGTGGACTGCTCTGCAGGACTTGAGACTGACTGAGGATTCAAACTCAAGTCCTCACACTTGTGCCTCAAACACTTTATCCACTAAACCATCTCCCCGGACTACTTCTCCAATTTTACAGTGGAAAAATTATCACGGTTGGAAATTGGTCTGCTTCACTATCAATCAATAAAATGTGCTGAACTACATTTCATTTTAACTTCTGGATGTTAATTGTGTGCTTTTCCCTCTGAAGGGTCCTTAATTGCTCTGCACTCCTTGCTCGTGTGTCCCATGCCAGAGCAGAAAGAGCACAGCCTCATAGACAAGCAGCCTGAGTTCCCTGGACATCATGGTCAAATCAGGAACACTTCAAGGATGCTGAGACTGGAGTGTGCAGCACCAGCATCCTGGCCATCTCCTTGCTTTATTCTGTACAATATGAAGAAAATTTCTTTATGCCTAGGTTAAACACGTGAATGAATTTACATGTAATAGCCAACATCTGAAATGTATCTTGTGAACACATAGAATCCCTGACAATATTTTGTTACCACTTGTGTGGATATATAAAATTGGATCTGTTGGTATTAAGTGGAGATAAAACTAAAACAAAGTGACATCACATCTAACGGTGATAATGGATCTAAGGATGAGGATCTAAGAATCTAAGCCTCAAAGCTTGAGCCATGTTCACATAGGTGAAAATTCTTATTTTTATCTTTTCAGGATTTTCCAGAAGTTTCTGTATTTCCTCCCTTAAAGGGTTGTCATTTGTAGATCAGTTCTAAGCCTAGAATGCAATTTAGAGTTTCCAGAATTTTCAGAGCGATATAAAAGCAGTAGTCATGTATTTAGGCATAACTACTAATAATTAGGCAATAAAGATACTCTTACAAAAAGTCAGGTTGCAGAAATTGAGGGTAATAATGATAAAAAGCAGGTGTAATTCCATAAAGAGTCTTTCATGGACACTGCACAGAAGTGGTTTGTACAAACTACAAATTCTAACTGAGAAATCTCCAGGTAATATTTCAAGAGTCAGAATGACATAAATTGTGATGAGTCACAACCTGCCCTACAAAGAGTCAGACGAATAAGAAGGGGATTCATTCATGTTCTACAATAATTTATTATGAATTATAGTCAAAACTAGCAAAGCAATAATTATTTTTCAGTTTGACTGGAGAATGTAGTACTAAGTTGTATTTCAAAATACAGAGAAGAGACATCAATATCCTTTTCACACGATCCTTAAAATAACTCCCATTTATCCTTTGTATAGGTGAATATTCTAAATACAACATTTTAATGTCTTCCGGAGGGAAAGAAGAAACCATTTCTAAAGTAGATTTTGTTGTCATATCCAGTCATCTGTTCTGAAAAGATGACTCTGGCTAAGAACATTGTAGTCAGATACAGTAGCTCATAGTAGGTATTTATGTTTTCTACAACCATATATGTGCTTCTCATCAGCGGAATAAAGCAGAAAAAAAAGTCACTTACCAGAGGGAATTACTATGAGCTTAGTTCCTTCTGCAAATACCTTGCTCCAGCCAGTGCTATCACAGTGCTCTCAGCTTCTACAAAAATCGGAACCTCCTCCAAACACTCATGACATAATGAACAGGGTAAAAATTTGTTCTGATAAACTGACCTTCTGGGTCCCTTAGAAAGCCATTGAATATAAGTAGTGTGGCATCTGATAACTTGTAAGTTTCTTCACAGACTAGCCTCATACATGTCACTGGAGGTAGCGATAATCGAGATTCACCAACAGAAAATAGAAGGTGTACAATCGGAAAAGAGAAAAGTTGGGCTAACTGGTCCACCAACTATTTTTTTCAAGTAACTAGAAAAAATGTTCCAAGAATTGTTTTGTTCTTAGTTTCCATGAGTTCAGTTGTGTTGAAACTGTTCAGTGTTTGCATCAAAGGAATCCATCTTCTGTTCCCACGAGCACCAAAGTTTCTTCTTAGGAAGAGGGAAAATATTTCCGAGAAGAGAAAGCTCTTTAGTAATGTAAAGCAAAACCATGCCAACATATTCGAAAAAAATGTAACCCAAATTCTGTTTTAAAAGTTGCCATTATTAGTTGGAATCAAGAACAATTATTTTAGCCATATCCATGAAAAATGTAACCTGCCACGCCTTACTGGAATAGAGAAGGCTACATAAAAAGTATATCTGTAAATCGCTATAAAGTTTTATTATTGCTTTAGTGATTGATTGCACTTTCCTCTTACTCAGACCTGTTGCTTTCCCTTTGTACTTTACGCAGGCATGGCATGATTTCAGGCCCTGTTCTCTACTATTAGAACACCTATTCACATACAATTAAAAATACATGTTTTAAAAGTGATACACAAGGGGCTGGAGAGATGCCTCAGTGGTTAAGAGCACCACCTGCTCTTCCAGAGGTCCTGAGTTCAACTCTCAGCAACCACATGGTAGCTCACAACCATCTATAATGGGATCTGGTGCCCTCTTCTGCAGATAACACAGGCAAATAAAATAAATGAATCTAAAAAAAAGTGATACACAAATTTAATTAAATGTCCACTGAAATTCTAGTGACAGTCTTCATAGAAGTAGAAAGAATAATCATTAAATGTATATGGAAACACAAGAGGCTTTGAATACCAAAGTAAACCTAACTAAGTAAGAAGGGCAATGTTGAAAGCATTATAATTCTTAGTTTTATTATTTATTTATTTATTCACTTTACATGCCAATCATAGCCCCTCTTTTTCCCCAGAACTCACTCCCCTTCCCTCTTCCTCCTCCCTCCTCCCCCATCCTCAGAGAAGAGGAGCCTTCACCCACCCACCCACCACAGCTCATCAAGTAGTATCAGGACTGAGTAGTTACTTTCCCTCTGTGGTGTAGCAAGGCAGCCCTGCCGGCGGGGGGGGGGGAGGAGTGATCAAAAAGCAGCAAGGGACCTACATGAAGCATGAGCTGTCCGTCTGTTACATCTGTATGGGGCCTAGGTCCAGTCTATGCATGGTCCCTGGTTGGTGCATGAGTCTCTACAAGCCCCTTTGGACTCTGGTTAGTTGGCTCTGTTGGTCTTCCTGTGGAGCTCCCATGGACCCCAGGTCCTTCTCTGTGACTTCTCTGGTCTGTTTCCAATGTCACAGGAGGCATCTCTGTGACAAACTGAAGACATAGGACTAGGTAGACTTCTAGGAGGATATAGGGGTGACTCTAGCTGAGACTCAGAGGAACAGGGGTCATGGATACTGAATAGGATACCCTTTATCTAGACAGGACTCCTATTGGAAGGAGAAGAACACCAACCCACCCATAAAAATGTTGACCCAAAATTTACCCTGTCTACATAATGTGCAAGGATAAAGATGGAGCAGAGATTAAGGGAATGTTCAACCAATTCCTGGCCCAACCGGAGACCCACTCTATGGGAGAGAGCCAACTTCTGACACCATTAACAACGCTCACTCACAGGACCCTAGCATAGCTGTTCTCTGAGAGGGTATACTTAGAAGTACATCCAAAGAACTTCAGAGACTCAGAGCCAAGCACTGGGCAAAGCACAGGGAGTCTTGTAGAAAAGTGGAGGGATGGATAATACTTAATTTTAAACAGATTCCAGACCAATAGAGGGGGAAACAACCTAGTGTGATTCCAGCACATAGATTAGACATGTGCAGCAGTGGAATAGAATAGAGGATCAGAAATAAGCCGATTCAGCACAACTGCCATTTTCAATGACAGTGAATAGACAATTTCCTTAATAAGTAGTGCTGGGAAAGTGGGTCCTCCATGTAGAAGCCTGAAACTAGATCCTTACTTATTAGTTTCTACAAAGTAATCACTCTAAAATGGGTTGAAAAATACCTTAATGGAAGGTGATGAAACTTGGAATCAATAAAAGAAAACAGGGGAACACTGTTAGAAATAACACCTGATGGTTCATTTTCAAAGTACCTGTGACAGCTTAGTTCCAGCTACAAATGAGCGCAAAACACTAGACCCCTCTTACCATCTGCTAATTTAGTTCTTCCCCTCCCATACCCAAAACAGAAGTTCAGAGAAGTATTGTGCAAGGTCCTATTTATTTGATCTCTTTACAGCCTGACCCCAGTCCTTTCCCTCCTCTCCCCACAGTCCCACCCTCATGTTCCCCCCACCCCCTCTCACCTCAGAGAATGGGAGGCCCCCCAAGGGGTACACAAACCACCCTGGCACCTCAGGTTGGAGAGGACTAAGTGTATGCTCTTTCACTAGGGCCTGACAAAGCAGCCCGGCTAGGGGAAAGGGATCCAGAGGCAGGCAACAGAGTCAGAGACAGCTCCTATTCCCATTGTTATGGGACCCACATGATGACCAATCTGCACATCTGCTACATATGTGTATGGGGTCTAGGTCCAGCCCATGCAAGCTCTTTGATGGTGGTCAGTCTCTTTGAGTTCCCATGGGCTCAGGTTGGTTTATTCTGTAGGTCTTTTTGGGTCTTTGACCCCTCCAGCTCACTCAATCCTTCCTCCCACTCTTCCCCAAAATTCCCAAGCTTGCCCTATTTGGCTGTGGGTCTCTGCATCTATTTCCATCAGCTTCTTGATGAAGTCTTTCTGAGACAGTTATGCTAGGCTCTTGTCTGCGAACATAGCAGCGTGTCATTCACAGTGTCAGAGGTTGATTCTCTCCAATGGGGTGGGTCTCAAGTTGGGCTAGACATTGGTTTGCCATTCCCTCAATCTCTGCTCCACCTTTATCCCTGCATTTCTTGTAGGCAGGACAAATTCTGAGTTGAAGGCTTTATGGGTGGGTTGGTGTCCCCCTTCCTCCACTGGAAGTCCTACCTGAAGGTGGCAAGTTCAGGCTCTGTATCCCATCATCCCCATTAGGAATCTCAGCTAGGGTCACCCCTATAGACTTCCCCCAGGGACTCCCCTGTCCAAGAGATGTTCCTCTTATTTCTGCTCTCTCTCCAGGTCCTCCTGTCCCTCCCCCATGCTCTCCCCACACCTGTTACCCTCCCCACACTCTTTCCCACACAGCTCCTTCCCTTCCACTACTTCAGATGTCTATTTTATTTTCTCTTTTGAGTGAGATTCAGGCATTTTCCCTTTGTTTTTTTTTGGGGCTGTGGACTGTAGCATGATTATCCTGTACATTATAGCTAATGTCCACTTATAAATGAGTACATATCATGAGTGTCTTTCTGGGTCTGGGTTACCTCCCTCTGAATGATCTTTTCTAGTTCCATTTGTCTCCAAATTGCATGATGTCATTGTTTTAAATAGCTGAGCAGGACTCTATTCTGTAAATGTACATTTTTAAAAATCTATTTTTTGGTTGAGAGACATTTAGGTTGTTTCCAGTTTCTGGCGTTTCTGAATAAAGCTGCTATGAAAACAGTTGAACAAGCATCCTTGCGGTATGATGGAACATCTTTTGAGTATAGTCCCAGGAGTGGTATAGCTGGGTCTTGAGGTATATCTATTCCCAATTTTCTAAGAAACTTCCAGATTTTCAAAGTGGCAGTAGCAGTTTGCACTCCCACCAGCAATGTTGGAGTGTTCTCCTTGCTCCATATTCTTGCCAGTATGTGCTGTCGTTTGATTTTTTGATCTTAGCCATTCCATTGGGTGTAAGATGGAATCCCAGAGTCATTTAGATTTGCATTTCTCTGATGACTAAGGACATTAAGCATTTCTTTAAGTGCTTCTCAGTCATTTGATATTCCTCTGCTCAGAACTCTTGGTTTAGCTCTCTACCCCATTTTTAATTGGGTTATTTGGTTTGTTGGTGTTTAATGTCTTGAGTTCTTTATATATTTTGGATATTATCCCTCTGTGGGATGTAGGGTCGGTGAGGACCTTTTCCTAT
The DNA here is from genome assembly GCF_964271855.1 of Acomys minous. NCBI lineage: Eukaryota > Metazoa > Chordata > Mammalia > Rodentia > Muridae > Acomys > Acomys minous. Next base: position 72,398,918 of record NC_140490.1, read on the forward strand.
TCTGTTGTTTTGTCCTATTGACAGTGTCCTTTGTAATGAAGCTTCTCAGTTTCATGAGGTTCCATTTACTAATTGTCAGTCTTAGTGCCTGAGCTCTTGGTGTTCTGTTTGGGAAGTTGTCTTTTGTGCCAATGAGTTTTATTAATTTTCTGGACTACTGCAGAGTGAGCCAATAGACAGCCCACATGTACAGTGCATGCCCACCTAGTCCAATAGACAGCCCACACGGACAGTGCATGTCCACCTAGTCCAATAGACAACACACATGGACAGTGCATGTCCATCTAGTCCAATAGACAGCCCGCATGGACAGTGCATGCCCACCTAGTCCAATAGACAGCACACATGGACAGTGCATGTCCACCTAGTCCAGCCAAGAGGTGTTCATTCTCTAACTGCATGCTGTGCACCTAGTTTAACTGGTCATTGACTCCTCTTCCTACCTCTGGCTTTGCATGCGTTTCAAGACCTGCTAACTATGCTAAACTCCCTTTCTTCCCACAGCTTCCAAAAAGCACTGGAAGGCAGACATTTTCTTAAATGATGAGGTCTAAATGACCAATAAGTAGTTTAAGATGTGTTCAAAAATCTTCATCACCAGTGAAGCACAAATGAAAACTGCATCCTCTCCTAGTGAGAATCCCTTCTATCATCAGAATCAAAAACATCACAAAGGATTGCAGAGGTGGCTGTAAGGAGTCATTATGGAAGAGTCCAGTCATTTTGAAAGTCAAAAAAATAAAGAAAATCACCAATATGATCCAACCATTTCATTTATGTATAAATAACCCCCAGTAGTCAAAATCAGATTAGTATAGAGATATCTGCACATTTGCATCCATTGCAAGACTTCTCAAAATGGTCAGTTTATAAGATCAAAATAAATGAATAGATAAGGAAAAAATAGTGATAAATTATATTATTTGTAGGAAAGAGATGGGATAGGAGATAATCACTTCAAGTGAAATAAGACAGTCTCATGAAGACAAATATTGCATGTTTTTATTTTCTTTTTCGTTGGTGGATGCCAGAGGGAAAGGAAAATTGGCTTGAATACAAAAGAGAAAATGATGAAAATGCAGAAAGGAAGAGAAATTGAGGATAGGGGAGGAGTGAGAAGAAAGAATAATAGAAGCCAGGGTCGATGGCTCAAGCATATGATCCTGGCAGGCAGGAAGTAGAGGCAGGAGCATCAGGAGTTCAAAGTTAACCTCAGCTCCATAGAGAGTTCAAAGCCATCCTGAGCTACGGGAAATCTTGTCTCAGCAAAAATGAGCTGAATGTAATCAAAGTACATTATATTCATGTACAGAAGTGTCAAGGTAAAATTCCTTTCTAGAGTTAACATACAATGAAGGCATTAATACAGCATTTCAAAGTTGATGTGAAATTATTGACTATTTCTACCATCAGCCAAAAATTATCCATTAGAAACACTTTTAAAAAATCTAACTTCTATGTAAGATAGGTTCAAATTAAGTTAAAATCAACAATGCTTATAGTATATTGGGGAGACTATATTGAAACAACACATTGCATTTCCTAGATTGAAGAATAGAAGAACCACCATGTAATGTTTTATTTAAGAAATGCAGTGTGGTATATTATAATTTACAGTATTTTCAAATGAATGTTTCTAAGAGAGTCAGGGTTTACTGGTGGCTCTATGAAGAAATGTGGCACGGCCACATCAGAATATAAATTCATGAGTACAGAGGATACCTCTTGAAGGTGATGGAGACGAGTCAGTAGAAGACATTGCTTCTGACAGTGACATAGCACGTGGCTGATGTGATGAATGCTGAGAGGCTTAACAGAGTTTCAAGGAGGTCATCATGTAAGGAGTCAGCTGACTGCCTCAGGACATTGAAATTGATGGGCGAGAAGCTTTAGTTCCAAAGAGGAGCATCAGCCACAATGCTTCTACTCTTGGTGATATGGCCTTGATGTGTTTAGGTCTCAATTCTCGGTGTTCTCATCCAAGTGGATGAGATACGCATCACAGGACTTTGTAAGGTTTCAATGAAATGTTTCTAGAATAGACATTCCAACATAGTAGGTACTCATAAATGGTTTCTCTTACCAGTGATGTGAAACTTCAGGTACAGACCATTTTAATATTTTTATATATATTTGTGTGTGGGGGGGGGGGTGTGTTCACGCACATGTGCACACTCATGGTGAGTTCAGAGAACAACTTTTGCTAGTCAGTTTTCTCCTTCCATTATGTGGGTCTTAAAGATTGAGCTCAGGTCAAAAGCTTGATAGCAAGCTCCTTTATCTCCTAGACATCTTGTCTGTCTGATTTACATTTTAATAAAGTACAAAACTATCTTAGACTTGGGTGTAAATAGCAGTAATTTTTCCTCCTCATTCTGTCTTATTTCTCCCTCCCTCCATCCCTCTCACACACACCCCGCCTCCATCTCCTTCTCTCTCTCTCTCTCTCTCTCTCTCTCTCTCTCTCTCTCTCTCTCTCTCTCTCTCACTCTCTCCTTTTCTCTCTCTCTCTCTTTCTCATGCCTCCGCACATGCATTCACTTAAGTCTTAAGATGACTAGTGAAGACAACTTAAATTCTAATTCAAGAAAAGATTGGATAAATAAATATGTAAATTATGAGTTAATGAAGCATCATAAAGCTCAGTTTTATGTGGTTTGTAAAGTTTAATTTCACTTTTTTAAAGTTTGAAATGACAACTTTTATAATTGAGAAAGTTCAGACAAATTTGTTTTGTGATTAAAATAACACCATATTTCAAGTTTTGGTTGCCTTCTTAAAACACAACAGCCACTTTTTTTGCATTGGTTCATTTTCTTAAAATTATCAGTTTTAATAAAATTTGTATCTGAGTAATTTACAGAGATTTCCAATAAGAAAACAAATGAATATAACATTATCTTTTTAAAAAGTCATATCACTTGACATGTTCAAGAGATAAGTACTTTTTCACATTAACATTCGTAGTGTCTATCATTGCAACCCCACTTACCATGTCACACATGTAATGGCAAGCATGTTCCTGCACAGAAGAGCAGGTCATGGGATGGTTCTGGGTCTGTCTCTTTATATATACTCAAGGGCACTGTTTGGAAGAGGACAGGCCATAGCAGTCCTGGAAGGGGCTTCCTCTTAGTGATTTTACTACTGTTTTTCTTTTTGCATTTTTATTATCTAGTCTATGAATGAAGGCTTTGTTCATACTGAACATGTAACATACCACTATATATGATATGGAAACTTCTTGATACATGGAATGCTTACAAGCAAACACCCTGGATGTAACCCATGGCTTTTGGAAAGTATATGAATTTCCATTGAAATGTATAGTCAGCTCAGCTGTAAAATTTCCTATATCCATATTTGAGGATAACAGGTTCAGATTCTAGGCTCTTGGCAGTGAGCAAGAAGAAAATTCACAGAGAATTTTCCATGAACCATCATCCATACATTTACCTTTCAGGTGCATTTGTAAATTTTTATGACCAATAGAAATCAGGTGGGCCACTGAAGTGAGGTTTGAGTTCAAGACTAAAGACTGCAGACTCTGTTCACTCAATTCCTTCACACTACACTGGTCACTACACTGGTGCAGTGGGAAGGCTGGTGTGGCTGGAGCCAGCTCCGGTCTCTGCCTGGCCAGTGTCTATCAGAGGATCTGCATCTAAAATGAACCAGTATTGTAATACTGGGTGCTGACTTGTGTGGACCACATGGATTGCCACAGTAAATAAGAAATAGAGGGATGGTTCGTCCATAAGTTATAAAAGTAGTACATGTTAGTGTGACTCAAGCAAAGATTAGGGGGCCATGGATAATGAACAATGTGTATATATTTTTATTTATTTAATTAATTTATTCATATTACATCTAAATTGTTATCCTATCCCTTGTATCCTCCTATTCCTCCCTCCCTCCTGCTTTCACCCTATTCCCCTCCCCTATGTCTGTGACCAAGGGGGACCTCCTCCCACACTATATGGTCATAGGCTATCAAGTCTCATCTTGGTAGCCTGCTTATTCTTCCTCTGAGTGCCACCAGGCCTCCACATCACAGGGAAGTGGTCAAACATGGGGAACCAGAGTTCATGTCCAAGTCAGTCCCTGCTCTCCACTCAACTGTGGAGAATGTGTTGTCCATTGGGTAGATCTAAGAAGGGGTTCGATGTTTACTGCAAGTATTGCCCTTTGTTGGAGCAGTAGTTTGCCAACAATGTATATTTTAAAAAATGAGAAGAAGTTTGAGTGTTTCACCTTGAAGAAGTAATAATGGGTTGAAGAAATGTATATGTTTGTCCTGATTTGAGTCTTATACATTGTATGAATGATTTTAAAGAACCACAAACTACTACCTGGATGTTTACAGATTTGGGTTGCATATATCAGTTAAAGAATACACTTAAATGAGAAATATGAAGAAAAACATCTGGAAACTTTAAAATTTGTGAATGTCAGCACTTAATGTGAATGACATTCCATGTGTTTCTTTTAAGAATTAGTTTATCATTTCTTTCATTTCTGGTTACACGTCTGCTAGTTGTCTGTAGAATTGAAAACTTATATAATGAGGAAAATTATATGGTATATTCTTAGGATGGTGGGCAGCGTGCCATATGACTCTTACTACTCAAGGACTTAAGTCTCCTGGTGCTTACCTTATAGGTAGAAATAAAGTGAAGCATGGATAAACAGGGTAGATATCTAAGGAGCAAATCCATGAGAACTGAACATAGATTAACGTGAGTGTCCACACAAATGTTACTTGATTTTTTTCTTTTTCTTTTTTCAGTTATACAAGGAGACTGCAGCATCTGTGGGTACATTTGCTTTTTACTGATGTGAATCAGGCTTATGTGGTTATTGCTGTCATGGCTGTCTGCTATAAAGAGGCCAGTGTTAGAGAGGACTTGCAGTTGTCTCATTGGGCCCACAGAGTTTTTGGGTCATGATCCTATCTTAAGTGCCACCACACTTTTGGGAGTGTCAGACTTTGGTCTAGCTGTGGTTGACTTTCTAACAGGTGAAACCACAGATCCCAGGGTGCTGTCACCTTCCACATTCCATATCATAGAAAGCTCAGAGGAGTGGGTCAGAGCTGGAGAGGTGCCTCAGTGGCTAGAAGCCCTTAACTGATCTGGCAGAGAATCTGAGTTTTGTTCCCAGTACCCAGTCAGGCCGCTCACACCTATCTGTAACTCTAGCTCTAGGGACTTTGACAACCCCTCTGGCCCCCAGAGGCCTCACAGGCACACATGCATGCACACACACACCCCAAGCACACATACAAACAGACAGACACAAACACATAAATAGAAATGAAAGAAATATTTTAAAAAGCAGAGCTGAATTTCATTTGTCTGTTATTTTCAGTAGAGGAGACAAAGCATGTATAAGCTAAAAAATGAAGAAGAAAAAAAAACAAAACCAAGAATCATATTGTTCTCTTCCCAGTACATCCGCATCTTTGCCATGGAGGGCATTGGGAGCAAGGGGTTGAGAGGAGAAACCAATGGCTTGCATGTCAGAGTCAGACTGGAATTGGAATCACTTGGCTCTTGCTGAGACATCTGAGGAAAAGCATTTGCCTAGAACACAGTTGCACAGGTTTTGCTGCTGCTGTTCCCGTTCTCTAGGTAAGGCTCACAGATGTTGGACACACACGGTCTATATCTATTTAACAAGCCACATATCAGGCCAGACCACCAAATTTGAGGAAAACCCATGGCCTCAGTTATGAGAAATCCATTGTTTTACAGAGTAGACTAGGAAATGTAGGCCTTATACAAAGGATCCTTCCAGAACTGGCAAAGACTTATATAAATATACCTGTGAAGAAGTTATTCTCTGTGTCCCTCACACCCTATTTATGCCACAGAAGCTCTTCTGGGTGTTGGGACTTCAGGACGAAGAGAAGGCTATAAGAACGAAGATGCACAGGTAGCTGGGGATGTCGGGTGTGGAATGCATCTGTCATCTCTGTCCAGCTCCGTTCCAGCTGTGTGGTACTGTCATATTTGGATTACATCAGCCACCCAGCCGGGGGGGGGGGGTCTAATGGTATAAGGAAGCCAAGCAATCTCCTGCCTCAGTGTCCCTTTGAATGATAAAGGTTTATCCTAGTAGTGACCATAAGAGAAGCAAGGAAAGGGGGCTGGAGAGAGATGGATACAAGTCTGTAGCTACCTCTCTGGTCACTTGCTTGGGACAAGCCAATTGCCTTTTCTGGGCTCCAGCTTCCCCATTTGCAGGGACATCCTTGAACAAAAGGAGTCCCAAGGACCCGCCCAGTCCTACCACCTGTGAACCATGAACGAGCGCACTAAGGGCCTTTGGTGGTTGAGGGGCTGTGAGTGCAACCAAGAAGCTAGGAAGGTTTTCTTACTGGTTCCTTCAGATGCTGAGCTACTGTGAGATCCCAGCAGGCACAGTAGTACGTGGCTTCATCTGATGTGATAACGTTGTTGATTATCAGGTAAAAGGTACCGTCATTCTTCTCGTCTGTTTCCAGACGCGAGTGAGGTTTGTCTTGCTTGTAAGTTTTGGATGAGCCATAGAAGATTCGTTTCAGGGGCTCCCCTTCTTTCAGTTGGTACCAGTGCACAATGGTGTTCTGAAGGGGGACTCCAGAGAGCTTGCAACTTATGTGCACCGTCTTGTTTGGCTTCCTGGTAAAGGACAGCTGATCCTGAGAGATCCAGGAGTCTCCATCTGAAAAGCGAGGGAGAGAAATCGGAGATGTTCAAATCATTTTTATTCCCAGCTTACTTGGTACCCAGAAATGATGAAAGAGGAAAAGGAGCGAAGTTAACTTACAAACCCAAGGTAAAGAAAGAAGGAAAACCCAAGGGGCTGCCATTCCCAATGGCAGCTGCAGTGTGCACCCAGAGCCTGTGGGTAGGACCAAACTACAGTGGATGAAGCTGCAGTCTCAGCTCTGTGGAGAAGGGACAGGGGAGGGAGACAAGACTCGTTTCTGAGCTGTTTAAAGTCCTGCCCCCTGAGCTGTGTCTCGGGGTCATTTTATCATGTCCCTGGTGCAAAGGAACTATTAGGTATCAGAAGATGTCATCAAAGCACCCGGTACAGCAGCAGCGTTACCTTTCCCGTTGGGAGCTGTGCCCCCATCCCTCTACCCCTGTTTTCCTTAAGTATTATTTCAGTGACACCTCTCCTTGACATCTTTCTCACTCCCTAAGTTTTAAACTATTTTCCTTTTTTTTTTTCATAAACACAGTAGGTAAGTATGAATGGTCTCATGAGCACGGAAGAAAAGTAGCTCTACTCTGCATAGCGGATGAGATTCTTCACTGTCCTGTGTGTAGGCACACACGACACACTAGTCTGTTTCAACTTGATAACTTTATGATAACAGGCAGGGTAATGAAAGACACCAAGTTGTGATTTTTCTGAATGAAATCCTACTGAAGAAAAATGTCCTTCATTTGACCCACTCACAATACCCTTCAAGAATGAAAGCTCTGCTTTAATTTTATTGGGAGAATGAGGATGACAGGGTTTCCCGAGCTAGGGAATGTTTTTGCTGGAGCTGAGATCTCACTGAAGAATTGTGTTGTAATGTGAAAGACTGAGCTTGGTTGATCATGATGCTGAAAACCATCGAATGAGACTTTTCAGGAAGTCCCCAGAATCCTGTGCACTTGGCATCACTGTGGCTCTGAGCTGAGAAGTTCTGGAATCCAGCTCTGTCTTTTTCAAAATGTTTTGGACCTTCCACCACTTACTCACTTGCTCATTCCCGAAGTCCACGAGCCTCCTTAGGCACTGCACTTTGGCTGCTTTCCCAGGAAGCTTTCCCTAGGCAGGGAAGCAGGGACACTGGTGGGAGTTGCCCCAGGGATGGAAGGAGAAGAGCTCCCGGTGAAGGAGACACTCCAATGAGCCCTTGGGATTCTGGTGAGATCAAGCTCAGAGCAAAAATGCAGGATATGAATTCTCAGTAATCTTGAGCTCTCTCTCTCTCTGGAAAGTGGGAAGAAGGAGGTGAGGATGTGCATATAATCAAGTGGACGAGTCAGGATGGCTTCTGTTGAGTGGCAGTGGTCCAGTGCTCATGGAAAGAGTAAAAGAGAAGCATGTGTCTGTGTGCAGGTGAGCCCCCATGGGGTTTTTGTTTGCTAACAGTACAGCATCTTGATAGAGTGTATCCCAGTATGCACAGTGGTATGTTCCTGTGTCCTCTTCTGTCACATGGTGTATTCTGTGGATTGAGGACAAGCCACTCTGCCATTTCTTTGCCTCATATCTTTCCGCACTAAAGCCTTTCTCATAGACAATATTTTCTCTTGAAGAAATACAAAGCATTCTTCTTAGAGGCTGGCCTGGCTTCTGTCGGTACCAGTGTATATATGAATTACGTTTCAAAACACTTGCTTTTATTTGGCATTCAAGAAATGCTGTATTTCCCTTTTTCTTGGTGATATATGATGCCAGATGGGAAGTGGGAATGCTTCCTCCTGTGTCTGAAAGATAATAAAAGCTAAAACTTTTGAAAACTTCCAAAACTGTGAATTTTGAATTTCATTAAGATACGACACATTTGGCATCCAATTCAAATCAGTGTCCGGGTTTTGTTGCCTTCCCCTCCCGCAACATGTGCATTGAAGGAGGATTCGGAATCACGGTATGATTTGTTGGCTCAATTTGAACGGCTGTATAATTATCCGCTCAGTGATTGTGGTGTGACCTGACTGTCCCAGTTTTTTGGATTCTCCATTCCCATGAGTGAAGTACGTCTACTCACAAATCCTGAGAGAGACCAGCATGAAGATTTGCAGCAGGAGCCACATTCTACAGCCTTTGTCCAGAAGAGGCACTGAACACTAAGTCTACACAGGACCAGAATAAATTGGAGACTGTGCAGGAAGAGGAAGTGGCATTCTGCAGACTGGAGGGGGAGGGGGCATGGTGTTTCACCAAGGTTTTCTGTGGAAACTGGTTTGCCAAACACAATTATTAACAGATGTCACTATTTTCTCTATGAAAGATGTTTGTTTATAAGACTGTCAACTTAAATAAACAATTTCTTGACCTGTGAGCATGCCTCCAATGGAGTGTGGAAATACTACACATGCACAGTGTTCACTCTCCACTCTTCTTAAGCCCTGTGAACCACAATTTCAGTTTCAGGTTGACATTTTTTACCTTGCACTTATGAGAGAGAACGTTTGCTTCTTTACTGGCCAGAAATGATTGTCTTATTGAAAGACCGACATTCTTTATTGGATTACTCCTAAAATACAGACAGAGTTAATGACGAGTGAGGAGAGAGACAGATGCAGAAAGAAAAGAAGAAAGGAAGAAGGGAAAGAAGAGAGTCAGAAACAGAGAGAAGAGGGAGGCGAGGAAAGGGGAGGAGAGAGAACTGAGAAGTCTTCCTCCATGTTGCATCATGGGAGCTTTTCATTGATCATTATCACCCTGAACCTGACAGTTTTGGGCACAGGTCTCAGGGATCACTTGAGTAGGTATGGTTTACTTTGTCCTGTAGGTAATCTAGACAAAGAAATGCCTTTCTAGCTCTGCTTTTGAATGCTGCCATTAAATCGCATGTTTGAGTGGCTCTCTCAGGCCCATCACTCCTTCTTACAAATGAGTACATATCTGATAGTGATCATTACAAAGCATACAGGGAGAGGATAACACACTCGCTTTTGCACCATGAGCGGTGGTGCTGGGCATCATGCTAACACGATCAGTCCTCAGGCACAAGCCCAGAAGGCAGAGCTGGACAGAGAGACCTTATCCATGTAAGATTACCATATCCCAGCACTCCTTGGAAAAAGATGAAACCTGAGCAAGTGATGTGAGCTGACTGTAGCACAGTCTCTCTCTCTCTGGAAATGTTCAGAATCTGCCTTGTCAGGAAGTGCAGCTGTGGGTCCAGAGCCTGCTTGGGATATGCAGAGGTGGACACATGGAAATGATGTTGTTTCCACAACCGTTTGCCTGATCTCTGTTGCTTTCTCATTAGCACTATGAAGCTACTAATAAGAGGACAAGCATTTTGTGTGTAAAGCAAAAATTAATCTTCCTGTGGATTAGCTGTAAATAAAAAAATGCAAGCTAGTGAAGAAAACCTGTTTCTAGGAAATAAGGTAGTGACTGAAAATTTGCACTGATTTACGAAATGCATTTTATAAAGAAAGTACAAAATATATATACATGGATAGAAAACCACATGTGCATGCATTGGTTAGAAAGTGCGTTTGGCTACAGAGAAATCAAGTAGCAATTCACTATTTCTGTCAAGGGATCAAAGAAGACACCAGACCAGCTGATCCAGGCAAATGGGATGAGCTTCTTGTTGTTGTGGGCCGTGGGCTCATCCCTGGAACAGCCTGGCACCTAGACTCTGCACCTCAGATTGTAAGTGTCTCAGAGGGACCTGGGTCCTTGGGAAATGAGATTTAGACTCAGTTACCCTAGACTGATATTTGATTTTTTTTTTCTTTTTTGCACATCTAACTGCTGGTGCCATGGATATAAATCAAAATAATCTGCCATTTTCTGATCTGCCATAGACCAATGAGATTAGCTCCAGTTACTGAACATCAGACACACTCATGGTCTATGTCCTTGTTATGGGGTTGTGTATTTTTTTGAGATGGTCCTTGCAACACTTCAAGTTAATTTCTTGTTATTATTCATTTGTAAGTTAAGAGAATGGGTCATAGATAGGTGAAGTAGTTTAATCAAAGATGAACAACTAATATGGGGAGTTTGGAAGTAGAACAAAAGTCCACTAAGAGAATGATGACAAACATAGAAACACAAATTAAAGTAACCATCATAAGTGTCATTCATCAGCTAACACTCGCTGGTAGCTATGGACTAGTCTCCTGGATTTCTTTACTTATGACAGGCTTGATGCATTCCAAGTGCTGGGACTGTAGGTACGGAAGCCATTATGCCCAGTTTATGTGACACTGAGGAGCAGAATCCAAGATCCTGCACTGAGGCAAGCTACTAACCGAGCTCCAGACTCAGCTGTGACGAATACGTTTTTAAGGGAGCCAGGTAATAACTACCTCGCGCTCTGTGAGCATCTCTTACAACTACTCACTAGGCTGCTCCCTGAGACTTCATCTTCAGGTAGCATACAAGTGATTGGAAGCTATACCTGGACCAACCTTTATTTACAGGCCAGGGCTATGGGCTCAGACACAAGTGTATGGCTCTTCCGCTGTTTGTGACTGTTATTATAATGACCATGTCACTTCATCCTGCCTTGGTTTTGTCCATGGAGTTGTACCACGGATGAGTGTGAAAACATAAATAGTAAAACGCCTCCAAGCGTATGATTATGCGTATGATTATGTTTGTAAAAATAATTTCACCATTAAACACATATATAAACATGTTAAATTTACTATACATACCTAACATTTTATGTAACAGAAGCTTCTATGAGCATGTGTAAAGTCTATGACAGCACTAGAAATGGTTTTTTAATGTTTTTATTAATTTATTCATATTACATCTCTATGGTTATCCCATCCCCTGTATCCTCCCATTCCTCCCTCCCTCCTACTTTCCCCTGACTCCCCTCCCCTATGACTGTGACTGAGGGGGACTTCCTCCCCCTTTATATGCTTATAGTGTATCAAGTCCCGTCTTGGTAGCCTGTATCCTTCCTCTGAGACCAGAAATGTTTTTAAGTCACCTATTGTTTTCACAATCATTTCCTAAACTTGGAAATTTTTCTTTCTATTTAATCTTTTCTTTGCCAATAAATATGTTCCTTATATCAAAACTTAAAATACAAATCACCTCTGTAGCCAACACAGTTCCAGCAAATATGCTGTAGCGGGCTTTTTAATTCAAGACATAAGACTATAAGGCTGCTTTCCTTAGTAAGCACCTGGAGGCCTTCGGACTAAGGCTACAGAACCCCCAGTGTCACGAGCTTGAGACTTTTATGAATTTTTGGCTTCTTTATCTCCTATTTGTGGCAGTATACATTTGGATTCAGTGTTTTGAATTACTATGTAGTGTTGGTTAGAATGAGAAGGGAGGCAGAAAGAAAGGAGCTGCAGGAGAGACAGGATCAGCCTGCACTTTCAAATGAGACCAGCCAGCATGTACACATCCATGGGCATTGACTAGCCCAGGCAGTTGTTGCCTGGTTTTCTTTGTCTTGGTGCTCTTAAGACTCCTTTCTTCTACTGCTACAATGTAATGAATACTTTCCATTGTACCAACAATTCTTCAAAGAGTGTATTTAATGATTACATGTTATTTTGCCACCTCAGAGCCACAGATAAGGTATCCCTTTCTCTTTTTTCCATCTCTTCAGCATCCATCAAGTTTACATCCCAGGAATCTATTTGAAAGCTGAGACTCTGGGACTTTCCACTGCTCTTTTGAGAATCAAGTGAAGTCCTCTGCACCAAGCACTTAGCTCAGCGAGTATAAGAAGCTTAACTCCACCCTTTGGTCCACTTCTTTCCATCTTTTCCACAGTCTTCTTACAATCGTGTCTATGCACACGGTAGGCAAGAGGCAGTATGGGTCCTGTGCTTGGTCCCACCATGGACCGCCATGTTCGGAAGCCATCATGTACAGTATGGGGCACCAGGGGGCTGAGTCTGCCCCTTGGGGAGATGTCTTGAGCACCTACCCGTTCTCTCATTCCACAATGACATCTCGGCTTAGCAGCCCAACCTGATCCTTAGAGGAAAGAAATGAATCAAAAACATATTGTAGATATTTCAGAGACTGTAGCTAAACTGTATGAATGGCTAGTGCACTGTGAGATACTGCATTGTTAAATTCATTTAATTTAGGCATTTAATGTTTGGAACTTTTAAATGTTCCCAACCTTCCAAAAAGAAGTGGGAAAATAAACACGTAATAGTTGTCCATAATTAATCTTTACTTTTCCAATTTATGAAGGATGATGATTTTCTCTGTTGGTGCAAGGAGCAGGTACTATTTATTCTTTTGGAGTCAGCACAGTTCATATGTAGGGTTGTTATTATTTGTTTCTTATAGACCTCTAAAGAACTGAGCCAAAGTGCTTTCCTAGAGCAGATCTTTCTTCATCTCAGCCTTGCTCCTGAGTTGCATTGAGCTGCATCCCACATGCAGGATTCTGTTTTGTTGTTGTATTTGGAAAAAGATGATTGTCTCTTGTTGCCATAATGGTCACTATTTTTTTTTCCAGAAAGACCTTAAGATAGTGGTAACAGTCACCCACTTATGACATTCGCCAGATTTTCCAACCTCTAAAAGCCTCTGATGCTCATGAATAAAATCAGAAGGTAACTGTAGCTTTCAGCATCTCTGAAATAGCTACACCCCTCTTTTGACAAATAAGCCTATCTTGCCTTCTTTATAAACGTAGTTATGAGAAACTTCGGTACAATTGAAAAGGAGCCAAATCGTGCAGTGAGCCTCCCATCCTGTACTGAACTGTTCTTAGATATTTTTACTTAGTAGGAAACAGTCTCCATCCAGCCTTTGATTGCAGTATCATCTCTGAGGCTTCACCTGGATAGAAGAATCCGCGCAGTTGCATGGAGAAGGCAAGGCTCAGGTGGTGCCCCCAGCTGACAGGCAGGTGGCGCTCATGCTGAGATGGATGTGGGTTGGAACACAGGCTTGGGGGGGATGGTTCTTGTGTAGGCTGCTCTGGAAGCTCAAACGCTGTGCTTTAGCCATAGGAGCAGAAGTAGACGGCTTCGTCTTCTTTCTCCAAGGAGTATATTGTCAATGTCGATGTGGAAGCACTAAAATTTTTACTTGCTTCCATTTTCTTGTGCTTCTCATCTTTGAGAATACGGGTAGGGGTTGCGAGGACATACAACAGAAACTCTAAGCCTTTCTTCGGTTTCTGCCGGTACCAGTGTATGGTTACACTTTTAAAGTTGTTGATGGAAACCTTACAGGATATTTGGGCACTCTCGTCTGTTGCTTTGGAAAGTGACACTAGGGGTTGCTGCAACTTCTCATGTCCACCTGCAAGCAAAGGAGGAAAATCCCCATGAAACACCGGCAGGGGAAGAAACATAAATCTGGACTGACTTCATTTTCTGCTGCACAGGGACACGACAGTGTCAACTCACAAGTTACGAGGCACGAGAGAACGACTGCTTTCAGGAGCCAAGTTCCGTCTGCAGGGCCAGCTTCCCAGGGAAGGCGTCGAGGAAGGAGGACTTTCCAGATAGGTTTCTTCATGGTCTACCGTAGTTATGGGTGGTTCTGGGTTTCCTGGCCCACACAAGCAGCTCAGATTAGCACGTAAGTTGTGGCTGTTCTTCTAGGGGTGGGGCAGCATGAGTGCAGCCTCCTCATCCTTCCCCTCTTCAATTGCTTACCGCAGAAAAGCTGTTCCGGAGCTATAAAGACTTATATGAGCTTCATATAATGCTATGCTTGCTCTCTTTCCATGTCTTCCTTTCCACGATTTGGTGGTGTACATTCAGGCCTGGAGACAAAACAAACAAACAAAGAAACAAAAAAGTGACCTTAATAGTCTAACAACGACACACTGGCCTTTGAAATGTTTTTGCTGACTTTACTTAACATGCCAAATGCAGAAGCTCTGACCGGATACTTTTATGTCCTCTTTAATCAATGGGGAATCACTAAGCAAATTGTGAGCCAGCGAAACCGTTTCATTTGTACCCCTAGTCCCTTTAAGAATGCATCAGACCGCGGTTACTGGGCATGTGAGAGAGGCTAGCTGTGAAAATGAGTTTTTTTCCCCTCTAGTAATGGATCCCCATCCCCCATGAGCAGATGTCAGAGGCAGTGGTATTTGTAAGTCAGTGTTAACTTCAATATGTAATGAGAACTTTAAGATTAATTTACTATCTTATAATATTTAGTTGAACTTTTTGATAGCCTTTCAGAATAGGTGTTATGGGCATTTTATTTGACAAATAATATCATTAAAATAGTTTGCATTTTTTGTACTTACTTTGCATTCATTAGTAGAAAAAGGCTCCTCGGTGTCATTTATATTTGTGTATGTAGCACATAACTCTAAGAGGGATGTGCACAACTGATCTTAAATTTCCTTCCATTTATTTTCCAATTATTCACCTTTATATCTATATGATCATCATTTTGGGGAACCAATGGCAATTAAGTGCATTCCTATAGTCACAATCTCGTGGAGAACTAGCTGAGGTTATTATGCCTCCTGTGCCTCGATTTCTACTTGAGTACCTTGCCTCTAGGCATCTTTTTTTTAGGCTAGGAGATTTATAATGCTGTGATATGTAAAGTAAGTAAATTAAACGTTCAGGTATGTATGTCTTATGCATCCTAAGTCTTCAGTGCTGTCATTAACCATTACCAAACAACAGAGAATAAGAGCACTGATCATTTTTACAAAGCCATAATATCATCTCATTTAAGAACAAGTAAAGTTATGAAATGTATGTAGAAGAAATTAAAACACATATTTCTTTGGAAATAATTACTATTTAAAAGTCAGGAAAATATATTTCCTTTTCTAAAATGTCATGATTTTTGTATTATTCAGAGATTAATTATTACATGAAAATTTCATTATATTCCATTGTATCTTTTAATCTTACTAATAAACACATAGCACATTGATAGCAAAGGCTGTATGATAGTCATTGTATGTAGATCTAGATGGGAATAAAAAGGCATGATCATAAATAGAGACAGGGGAACTGGATGAAGCATATGTCTACATTTGTGTCAAAGGTCTATGAAACATACTGCTCATGTTCGCCTACCTTGTAAATTCTTCTCTACTTTCCCAAATGTGCCTCAAATAAATCAATAAACTGTGCATCATTGACACAAGGAACAGCACGAGTGAACATGTTGATACAATTTTGAAGATTAATTAAGTTGAAAAGTAGGTACAGCAAAGAGAGACATGTTATTTCCTGAAGACTACTATTGTTAAATATAAGAAAGACAAGGAATCTGAATTTTTTTTTCAAGACAGGGTTTCTCTGTGTAGCCTTAGCTGTCCCCAGGCTCGCTTTGTAGACCAGGCTGGCTGAATTGTTTTACATGAAAAAATTAACTTGGCATTTCTTAGCATACTACTTAGTACACAAACCACATAATTATTCAGATCCTGGACATGGCTTCAACATACAGTAATAATTAACACTGATTAACATTACACTATGGCACATCTCGTCTATGGAGTGGAAATAATCAAGTGATTGTTTTATGTCCCCAGAAATGAAACCCTTTATAGTAACGAACCATGTTAGTTGTGTTTCTATCCTGCTCTATCATGGACCCTTGCCTGAATAAACGCCTGGGCCATTTGGTGTTTCAGTTAGTTTCTGAGTCTGATATGTTTGACAAGAAAAGCACAGATACTTTAGGTAGTGTGGCTGTAAGGAACTGATACATCAGTGGAGAGCTTACACATGGGGTTAGCTTCTGCCTCAGCAGTTCTCTCTTGCCTTGCTGCAAGCACGCCATGCTGGGGCTCACCTCATGGCTGAAATGGTCCCAGTTGTTTCTGATGGCAGCATCCTGAAAGATTTCCCAGCTCCTAGTCCCAGTGAAGGGTTCTTCTTCCATCCTAATGTGCTGCAGATATTCTAGCACCCACTTACAGAACTGCAGTCTTTACGTTTCT
This sequence comes from Acomys minous, assembly GCF_964271855.1. NCBI lineage: Eukaryota > Metazoa > Chordata > Mammalia > Rodentia > Muridae > Acomys > Acomys minous. The sequence continues at coordinate 72,415,527 of NC_140490.1, forward strand.
TAGTGTGGCCTTGTGGTCTAGTTCAGACAACTGGGCTTCTTATCTTTGCTTGTTCATTAGACTTATTTATACTTGGCCAATCTTCAGTTTCTTCAGTGCTACAAAAGGTCAAAGGTTGTTATGCTCCTGTGGGTTGTCTGACTATATAGATCTGTTGGCTGAGTTAGATCCTAAGCAAATAGAATATGCACTGAATAATGTGAGAGCTGATGGAAGCTGAGAATATATATGCATTGCCCTATGCTTCCTCTCAGCGCCTCCACCGGAGCCGGCACTATTGAAAAACCATGGGAACTGAAAGAGGGGAATCTTGCTTTCTCACTGAGGTAGTCAGACAATGTTTAATGCACTTAATGTCTAAAGCAAGTCAACAGGAAATTATGGCGACCCACAAAGTTGAGGCCACGGTTCCTGGCATCTGTGGGGTTTCTGGTTTCCCCTGATAGAGGTACTGCAGGTGGGGCCGGAGGCTGAGGAGGCTCAGGGCTGGACTGGGTTGCTCTCTGGTAGGAAGGAAGTGGTTGCAGACATGCAGAGGGTGTATGCGCTCGTTACTGTGATGCTAATCATGGCAGTTTTCCAAGGCCAGCATGTCACCGTGTCTTGTCTTTCCATGAAATTTGTATTACGTATCGAAGAAGGGAGAGAGGATTTTGTGTGCCTCACATTTGTTGCTCTTTGCCTGTAAATGACCTCGGATACTTTTTTTTTTCTTCCTGAAGTAAATATCAGATCCTCAACAGGCTCACTTGGAGCTTTTCATACTTAAGTATGTATAAAAAGCTGTATGTGGAGAGCCTGCAGAGAAAAGATGGGCGTCATTTTTGCAGTGTAATGTGTTCGCTCAGCTTACTTGTTAATTTCTACTTCAAACCAATGAATAGAGTTATGAGAAATATATAAATTGCAGGAATACCAAACATCATTTAAAAGTATCTTTCTCGCAGTCTTAGGAATAGAAGAAGAAACCCCAAGACTGAAAAGCAAATGAAGCTGGGCGTGGTGGCGTATGCCTTTAATCCCAGCACTCAGGAGGCAGAGGCAGGCAGATCGCTGAGTTTGAGGCCAGCCTGGTCTACAAAGTGAGTCCAGGACAGCCAAGGCTACACAGAGAAACCCTGTCTCAAAAAAACAAAACAAAACAAAAACCCAAAAAAAAAAAAAGAAAGAAAAGAAAAGAGAAAGAAAGAAAGAAAGAAAGAAAGAAAGAAAGTGAATATCTGTAGCTATAACATCCCACTAGCACGGGCTCTGTGTCTAAGGAGAGGAAGGCGGAGTCAGGGTAAATGCCTCAGAAGGTGTCAAGGTAAAATGAAGGAAGAGGAGTTGTATCCTATAGTGTTTAGAAAGAAAACAGACACACCCAGATCAGCCAGTCCCAGAAGGGCTAATGGGTCAGGGTTGCCCAATTTCTGTATACACCTAACATTTATTGAGACAAATGTTACAAGAGTTGTTTCTTTCTCAAGTCTTAGAAAGTTTGAGGATGGATCCTTCATCAACATTATTATTTTATTGGTTTCAATGATTACTAAGCCTTTGGGACATATGTATAGTGCAGAGTTCCTTGGCCTGGTTCTGTGAACACCTTGGTTGTGGTCGTTGGTCCTGAGGTTTGAGTAGAGAGCTGTGCTATGGGCAATGGCATGTTTGGCTGACTCATGGTAATTACCCAGTGGAAGACAGTTTGACTTCATCCTTCTATGATAACGTAAAGTATCTGCAAACGCTAGCAGTGTCTCCCGGAGGAGATGATTTACAGGTGAGAACCACTGTCTTAGACACACGTTTAGGGACAGGTACATTTTAGCATAATTGTCCTGAAGTCTTAGCTGAGATGGAGGCAAAACGAGACTCCGGGCGAAGAAGCAGCATGTAAAATTTCCCTCTTACCATCAGCTTCTTTACACCTCATTCTCTGAGAAGAGGATGCACAACAGTTCCGTCACTTAGTGTGCAGTGCTGACACTTATGGTGCTCACGTTTAAGCATAGCACATCTTCACCCCATGTTCTGCTGTATTGAGCCATGTTAGAGAGAGGCAAGTCCTTCTGTGGTGTCCAGCAGAGCTCCTTGTTTCTACAGAGTTCTTCCCAGTGATTGTGAGTCAGGGATAATTCTTTTTATAGGTCCCATAAAACCACAATTACTTATTTGATTATTTAAGTTTTCCCATATATTTTCTATATGTTGATTCATTTCATCTGAGCGACAAAGTTTTCAAGCAGAAGGATCATGCCAGTGGGAAGGGGCAAGGGGAAGGTGGCGGGGATGGGGGGGGGGGGGGAGGGGAGGGGGGAGGGCGGGGCGAGGAGGGTTGCTGAAACTCAGGCCTGTTTCCTTAGCACCAAGTCACGTGGTGTACAGAAGGGAGCATCAAGTGCCTGTGTCCTGCTTCTCAGACCCTTCCTGACCCTCAACTATGAAGACTAAATAAGAATGTCTATCGCTCAGCCTCTGTTTGACAACGGGGACCAGCAGGGCACACAGGGACTCATCCTCTGTGGCCTCCACATCATTCACCTCCCCCTTTCTCTTATGCCTCCTGTTGCAGAGATGCAGCTCAGAGCTAATGTGATGCTCTTCTGTGGGTAAAAACAAATAAATAAACAAACAAACAAACACTGCTCTTTATGTGTCTTTCATTCCTTTGGGAAAGGGCCTGTAAACACCTGTTTTAAGAACCTGAATGCTTAATAAATCTTTCAATAGATCATTTTTAAGTAAGCACTGAATTCAAGTTCATTTGTATGATGTCATTTCACTCTGGAGAGTACAGTCTAAGGCGGCAGGCAATGAAACAAACCATACAGTGGGTAAAAACATTATTTATTTCACCCTGGCGTGTTTACAGGCAAAAGGCTTGGAGGTTAGTGTATTTATTCTCTTTTGCTCAATACTGCAAAGAAAGCAGGAAAATGTTCAGTTTAAACTAAGCTCAAATATCACAACATTTGACACCTTCTATTTTATTTTATTGGGTTTTTTTTTTGAGGCAGGGTTTTTCTGTGTATCTCTGCTTGTCATGGACTCTGTAGACCAGGCTGACCTTAAACCCATAGAGATCTGCCTGCTTCTGTCTCCTGTGTGCTGGGATCAGAGCTGTGAACCACCATACCTGGCTATATCTTTCATTTTTAATAATATTTTAATTAGGATTAAAAGACAGAGTGCTAACACTCAGTATCGAAAGACAATAGTTATCATTACATTCTTAGGTGAATGTTTGTTGCATTCTTTCCTTATACAGAACTGATTTTCTTAAATGAACATTGTTCACTTATTTTTCTGTGCATTAATTAATTTTTGGTGTTGCCCTTTAAGTCTTTCTATTTTTCATTTTTTTCTTTGGGTTAAGTAATGTAAATAAGAATAAAGTCAACCTACAAAATTCGAATTTTGATGCATTTCTTTTCAGAGTGTGGGTACGGATTTTTGGCAACTGTAACTTTCATATGTTAAGAAATGAAATCAATGGCACTTCAGTAGTGTAGTGATGATCAGTATGTGAACAGAACAGAGAAAGGTTAAGTCAAAAATATTCAGAAGGTGCATGAAATCTACAGGAGGGATGTCAGCTAAGGCAACAGATGAAGGCAGCAAATCCTCTACTCACAGGGAAAAGCTGGGGGAATCACTCTATTAAATATTTATTGCTGTAAAGAACATCAAGGGTTGAGGCACAGCTCTGTGGTAGAGCACCTGTTTGTCATGCGTGAGGTCCTGGATTTGTTCCCCCAAAATGTACCCCAAAAAGGAAGAAATCAAGAATGCAGCTTTGAGCTACCATAATGTTCTTTCATGAAGCATTATGAATATTTATTTGAACTTACATATCTTTTAAAGCTTATGGAGCTTGAAAATTGTTCAGTAGTAAAGGAACTTGCTGTTGAGCCTAGCAACCAGTGTTTGATCCTCAGAATCCACATAGTGGAAGGAAAGAGCTGACTCCTACAAGCTGTCCTTCAGCCTCCACACACACAGTATGCCAGGCACCCACGCTACCCCACAAAACACAACATCCCTAGGCTGGTGGTCCTGAGTTGTAGAAGAAAGAAGACTGAGCAAACTACGGAGAACAAACCAGTAGGCAGCAGCCCTCCCTGACCTTTGCATCATCTGCTGCTCCAGGTTCCTTCTTCCCTCCCTTGGGTCTTTCCCTGACTTCCTTTGAAGATGGACTGTGACCCGAGGGATGCATCCTAGAATAAACTCTTTCCTTCCCAAGTTGCCTTTGGCCATAGTGTTTTATCACCGCAACAGAATCCCTAAAATAACCATATGAGGAATACAATTATAATTCCTAAGTACAATGGGCAAGGGCATTGGGTAGAGTGCATATGTACTCATGTGCCTGGCAATTATTTATACCCAAAGTGGATGAAATTTAAATTATGAAACTAAAAGTCTACAAACCCATTTTCCTTCATAATTCTGAAGTCATATGCAGATTCTCAACAAATCTCATCATCTCGTTAATTACATATTAATCTTATATCCTTATATATGACCGAGTTTGGCATCTGTTCTTCCTTTCTTGTGTGCTTTCATCTCCAATGTGCACTATGCATTATGTGATCATTCAATGTGTTCCTTAGTTTTATTTATTGGGGGAAAAATCAGCAATGTGATTAGTACTCCAGGCAAAACTGGTTTGGTTTGTCAATCTGCAGGTTGGCTTTGGAACCTTATATTTATTTATGTAAAGCAGAACAGATCTGTCCCTGGGCTGTATTTCGGTTTGTGTGTCAAAAGAATTTATGGGAGGCCATTGGTAGAGATCAAGTTCTGGTTCCATGGGACGAACAGGCTAAACTGAAATGCAGTTCTCTGTTGAAGGCTCCATGTCTCCAAACCAAACCCACACTGTTTACTTCTCCAGCAACAGAGGAGAGAACAAGTAGCCAAAGAAATAAGCCAGTGTGCCCACAATTCCTAAAGATAATAACAACATCAAGGAGATTCTCCAGAGGACTGGTGTACCCGTGGTGGCACCCTGACGGAGGCCCTCTACGTTAGCCTACACGTCAACAGGAGCCACATGTTGACACGTTGACATCTTCTCTGTGAACTATGCTGTTTTCTGTTAGGCTCAAGCTGCTAGGCAAACGCCAGCAGAGCTCCTCTCTGTTTTGTAGATTGGAAACCTTTGTTCCTGAGCCCCTAAAGGAATCCAATTATATCTTTGAAACTCAGTGCGTTGAATTTGTATTCTTTAAGTAGACACAATACTTGGCATATTTACAAGTATTTTCCTTTATTTCCATTCCAACAAGCAATGTTTTGAGTGTTACGATGATGGAAAAATCAGTTTGTTTAAAAAAATGAGTGTACATTAGCATGAAGTCTTCAGGAAGAAAATTTCTCACATTCTGAGTAATAAAAAATAATTGGTTGGGCTATTTTCTCTGTGTCACAATTACATACATAGCCCCACTTAACTAATTTTTCCAAAGTGCTCCCTTAAGTAAACATCTTGTGACAAATATCAATCCTAAGCAAATTTGTTCATTCCAGACTGTCAACTGTGTGGGCCTCCAGCAGACTCTAGGAGAGCTGAAAGTGTTATATTTTCAACCAGGGTCTTGGTCAAGGCTTAGAGGTGGTAGTTTGGTCTGCGGAAATGTCCAATGGTCCTGTTAGGGGTTGGGGTAGAGCTAGAAAGGAAGAAATGGAATAGATGGAAGAGAAATATAAGGCATTTCCTTTTCAGAGTAGAGGAGGTCACAGGTAAGAAGTGAGGTGGCAGCTGGTCTGTTTTGTGCACTAGGAACAGCTGCAAGTTAATTATTTTGGTACAGATGAAGGCAAGGCTGAATCATTGTGCCATCCTAGCCTGCACAGTAATACACAGCAGAATCAGATTCTTCCACATTCCAAAGGACAAGTTTATGACTCTTGTCTGTGCCTTTAGAAACATGGTATTTCTCTGACTTGAGTCCAGAATCCACCACAGTTGTTGACCTAATGGAGTCATAGTACAGAATATGTTGTGGGGTCCTCCCTTTCTGGAATCGGTACAAGTGGATGTAATTGTTTGCTGTGAGAATGTGGATATCACAAGTGAGGACAGCAGCGGACCCTGTTTGCTTGGTGATTGACATTATTCCTTCTTCCAAGTTGGAGGATGCTTGTTTGCCTGCAGAGGTAACAGCAACAGAGTGAGAATAGTAGAATCGGAGTTCATCAGCCTGGCTTCCCACTGAAGAATTAAAGCTCACGGGCATCTATGCCATATACTCACCAGCAGGCAAGAAAGCTAGAAGTAGGCCTAGAGTCCCCAGCATGCCTTCTGCTCTGTGGACTGGGAAAGGCTAAGCTTAGCACAACCAAACCAAGGTGAACTGAACCAAACTGGACCAAACCAAATCGAACTGAACCTAACCAAACCGAACTGAACCTAATAACACGAAACCAAACCGAATCGAACCAAGCAACCCCCTTAGACAGGAGTTCCTAAAATTGCAACTCAATGTTGGTCTTGCTGGCTGAGTGACAGGCAGAGACTTAAGCTAAAGCAGCTCTTAGATTCAAGCTGCTGTCCAATGGGAAGGGTTGGGGGGAGCAGCCACCCCCTCTGTTTCTCTGTGTGTATTTGTCACCCTCTTGAGGTGACTGCTAAGAGACAGACCCACTGTGAAAAATTCCTGCAACTCAGGTGATGGCTACATCTGACCCCCTCCTAAAGGAATGTGTGTGTGTGTGTGTGTGTGTGTGTGTGTGTGTGTGTGTGTGTTTCTCTGTGTGTGTGTGTGTGTGTTTCTGTGTGTGTTTCTATGTGTGTGTGTGTGTTTGTGTGTGTGTGTGTGTGTGAGAGAGAGAGAGAGACAGAGAGAGACAGAGAGAGAGAGAGAGAGAGAGAGAGAGAGAGAGAGAGAGAGAAAGAGAGAGACATAGACAGAGAGACAGAGAGAGAGAGGCACAGAGACAGACACAGACACAGACACAGAGACACAGAGACACAGAGACAGGGAGGGAGAGAGGGAGACAGACAGAGAGACAGGCACACGCAGCAGCATGTGTGCATAAATCAACTTGTTAAACCCTTCCTGCTGGGCTTGCTGGGTGTGACTATAATCTTGCTTCCAAGAAGGCTGATACAGGTGTCTTGCAAGGGAGAGACCAGCTTGGGCTACATAGTATATTCAAGGTCAGTCTAGGCAACCTAGCAAGATACTGCCTCAATATGAAATGTGGTCAGTAGAAATGTCCAGTGGCCAGAATACAGCTGGCCAAAGGAAACGGGATGGGTACAAGGTAAAGAGAAGTCATGAGGTGAAGAATTTCCTTTTCAGAGTAGAGGGGGTCAGAGGTAAGCTGAGATGGAGACAAAGCGAGACTCCGGATGAACAACCACCATGTAAAATTTCCCTCTTACCATCAGCATCTTTTGTGAAGAGTACGCACAACAATTCTGTCACTTAGTGTGCAGCGCTGATATTTATGGCGCTCACGTTTATGGATAGCACCTCTTCACCCCATGTTCTACTGTATTGGGCCATGTTAGAGATAGCAAGTCCTTCTGTGGTGTCCAGCAGAGCTCCTTGTTTCTACAGAGTTCTTCCCAGTGATTGTGAGTCAGGGATAATTCTTTTTACAGATCTAATAAACCACAATTACTTATTTGATTATTATCTATATGTTGATTCATTTCATCTGAGTGAAGATGCTTTCAAGGAGAAGGATTATAAACATTTATTTAAACTTACATATTTTAAAGCTTATGGAGCTTGAAAATTGTTCAGTAGTAAAGGAACTTGCTGTTGAGCCTAGCAACCAGTGTTTGATCCTCAGAATCCACATAGTGGAAGGAAAGAGCTGACTCCTACAAGCTGTCCTTCAGCCTCCACACACACAGTATGCCAGGCACCCACACTACCCCACAAAACACAACATCCCTAGGCTGGTGGTCCTGAGTTGTAGAAGAAAGAAGACTGAGCAAACTACGGAGAACAAACCAGTAGGCAGCAGCCCTCCCTGACCTTTGCATCATCTGCTGCTCCAGGTTCCTTCTTCCCTCCCTCGGGTCTTTCCCTGACTTCCTTTGAAGATGGACTGTGACCCGAGGGATGCATCCTAGAATAAACTCTTTCCTTCCCAAGTTGCCTTTGGCCATAGTGTTTTATCACCGCAACAGAATCCCTAAAATAACCATATGAGGAATACAATTATAATTCCTAAGTGCAATGGGCAAGGGCATTGGGTAGAGTGCATATGCACTCATGTGCCTGGCAATTATTTATACCCAAAGTGGATGAAATTTAAATTATGAAACTAAAAGTCTACAAACCCATTTTCCTTCATAATTCTGAAGTCACATGCAGATTCTCTACAAATCTCATCATCTCGTTAATTACATATTAATCTTATATCCTTATATATGACCGAGTTTGGCATCTGTTCTTCCTTTCTTGTGTGCTTTCATCTCCAATGTGCACTATGCATTATGTGATCATTCAATGTGTTCCTTAGTTTTATTTATTGGGGGAAAAATCAGCAATGTGATTGGTTCTCCAGGCAATACTGGTTTGGTTTGTCAATCTGCAGGTTGGCTTTGGAACCTTATATTTATTTATGTAAAGAAAAGCAGATCTGTCTCTGGGCTGTATTTTGGTTTGTGTGTCCAAAGAATTTATGGGAGGCCATTGGTAGAGATCAAGTTCTGGTTCCATGGGACGAACAGGCTAAAACTGAAATGCAGTTCTCTGTTGAAGGCTCCATGTCTCCAAACCAAACCCACACTGTTTACTTTTCCAGCAACAGAGGAGAGAACAAGTAGCCAAAGAAATAAGCCAGTGTGCCCACAATTCCTAAAGATAATAACAACATCAAGGAGATTCTCCAGAGGACTGGTGTACCCGTGGTGGCACCCTGACGGAGGCCCTCTACGTTAGCCTACACGTCAACAGGAGCCACATGTTGACACGTTGACATCTTCTCTGTGAACCATGCTGTTTTCTGTTAGGCTCAAGCTGCTAGGCAAACGCCAGCAGAGCTCCTCTCTGTTTTGTAGATTGGAAACCTTTGTTCCTGAGCCCCTAAAGGAATCGTATATCTTTGAAATTCAGTGGGTCGAATTTGTATTCTTTAAGTAGACACAATAGTTGGCATATTTACAAGTATTTTCCTTTATTTCCATTCCAACAAGCAATGTTATAAGTATTACGATGATTGAAAAATCAGTTTGTTTAAAAAAAATGAGTGTACATTAGCATGACGTCTTCAGGAAGAAAATTTCTCACATTCTGAGTAATAAAAAATAATTGGTTGTGCTATTTTCTCTGTGTCACGATTACATACATAGCCCCACTTAACTAATTTTTCCAAAGTGCTCCCTTAAGTAAACATCTTGTGACAAATATCAATCCTAAGCAAACTTGTTCATTCCAGACTGTCAACTGTGTGGGCCTCCAGCAGACTCTAGGAGAGCTGAAAGTGTTATATTTTCAACCAGGGTCTTGGTCATGGCTTAGAGGTGGTAGTTTGGTCTGCGGAAATGTCCAATGGTCCTGTTAGGGGTTGGGGTAGAGCTAGAAAGGAAGAAATGGAATAGGTGGAAGAGAAATATAAGGCATTTCCTTTTCAGAGTAGAGGAGGTCACAGGTAAGAAATGAGGTGGCAGCTGGTCTGTTTTGTGCACTAGGAACAGCTGCAAGTTAATTATTTTGGTACAGATGAAGGCAGGGCTGAATCATTGTGCCACCCCAGCCTGCACAGTAATACAGAGCAGAATCAGACTCTTCTACATTCCGAAGGACAAGTTTATGACTCTTGTCTGTGCCTTCATAAACATGGTACTTCTCTGACTTGAGTCCAGAATCCACCACAGTTGTTGACCTAATGGAGTCATAGTACAGAATATGTTGTGGGGCCCTCCCTTTCTGGAATCGGTACCAGTGGATGTAATTGTTTGCTGTGAGAATGTGGATATCACAAGTGAAGACAGCAGCGGACCCTGTTTGCTTGGTGATTGACATTATTCCTTCTTCCAAGTTGGAGGATGCTTGTTTGCCTGCAGAGGTAACAGCAACAGAGTGAGAATAGTAGAATCGGAGTTCATCAGCCTGGCTTCCCACTGAAGAATTAAAGCTCACGGGCATCTATGCCATATACTCACCAGCAGGCAAGAAAGCTAGAAGTAGGCCTAGAGTCCCCAGCATGCCTTCTGCTCCGTGGACTGGGAAAGGCTAAGCTCAGCACAACCAAACCAAACCAAACCAAACTGAACTGAACCAAAATGGACCAAACCAAACCAAACTGAACCGAACCAAACCAAATCAAACCCAACCAAACCAAACTGAACTGAACCAAAATGGACCAAACCGAATCGAACCGAACCTAACCAAACCAAACCAAACCGAACTCTCTTAGACAGGAGTTCCTAAAACTGCAACTCAATGTTGGTCTTGCTGGCTGAGTGACAAGCAGAGACTTAAGCTAAAGCAGCTCTTAGATTCAAGCAGCTGTCCAATGGGAAGGGTTGAGGGGGAGCAGCCACGCCCCTCTGTTTCTCTGCATGTATTTGGCACCCCCTTGAGGTGACTGCGAAGAGACACAACTCAGAGATGTGAGTAAATGGAGGGAACCTGGAGCAGGCTCAGCACAGACACATTTGGAAACAGCACTGGATGAAATTGCCTACCCCACTGTGAAAAATTCCTGCAACTCAGATGATGGCTACATCTGACCCCCTCCTAAAGGAATGTGTGTGTGTTTGTGTGTGTGTGTGTGTGTGTGTGTGTGTGTGTGTGTGTGTGTGTGTGTGAGAGAGAGAGAGAGAGAGAGAGAGAGAGAGAGAGAGAGAGAGAGAGAGAGAGAGAGAGAGAGAAACAGACAGACAGACAAAGAGAGATCCAGAGGGAGACAGAGACAGACAGACACAGACTGCATGTTTGCATAAATCAACTCTTTAAACCCCTTCCTGCAGGACTTGCTGGGTGTGATTGTAAACCTACTTCTATGAAGGCTGATACAGGTGTCTTGCAAGGGAGAGACCGGCTTGGGCTACATAGTAAATTCAAGGTCAGTCTAGGCAACCTAGCAAGATACTGCCTCACTATGAAATGTGGTCAGTAGAAATGTCCAGTGGTAGAATACCGGCCAGAATACAGCTGGCCAAAGGGAACGGGATGGGTACAAGGTAAAGAAAAGTCATGGGGTCAAGAATTTCCTTTTCAGAGTAGAGGGGGTCAGAGGTAAGAAGTGAGGTGTGGGCTCGTCTGTGTTGTACAGCAGCAACAGCTGCAAGCTGACTTTCTGAACAGATGAAGGGCAGTTAGGGACATATTTCAGTGGTACAGCACATTCCTAATATATACAAAGCCAGTACTGATAAAAAAATAAAATATCAAAAGTAAAAAACTTGTGGAGCTGGAGAAATGGCTCTGTGGTTAAGACCGCTTCTTACTCTTGCAGAGGAAGCAACTTTGGTTCTCAGCAGTCACGTGCCAGCTCACAAGTATTGGTTACCCCGGTTACAGAGAATGCAATGTAGGCTCTTGCATACATGCATGTTACACATGCATGCACTCGGGGACACACACCCATGCTACACATGCATGCAGGAGCACATACACACATGTGCGCACACATGCATACATAGAGGGGAGAGACAGAGACAGACAGACAGAGACACACAGACCCAGACACACACACACACACACACACACACACACACACACACACACACAGAGAGAGAGAGAGAGAGAGAGAGAGAGAGAGAGAGAGAGACAGAGACAGAGACAGAGACAGAGACAGAGACAGAGACAGAGAGACAGAGACAGAGAGACAGAGACAGAGACAGACAGAGAGAATAAATGTTTGTGAAGGCTTGTGATTAAATGCAAGGCAGTGGCTATGTCTATCCCAGGCACTTTCTGGCCTCTATTAGGGAACTCACTTTCTGATAGAACAGAAGCTGGACTATCACAAAGCTTGTGTCCAGTTGTTTTGTTTCTGTCTCCAGGTCCAAAGCACAGGAATATGAAGCTGCCCTGGAAGCCGTTCTGAAATCAGAGGCCTTGGTGCGGGTGGGAGTGCCACATAGGATAATGTTTCAGGGCCTCACAAGTTCTACTGTCTTGGAGCCTGGAAGGCTCTTGCTAAGATAGAAGGCTCAGAGTTAAACCTAAGGAAGGGGAAATTCCCATCGACCAGAGTGAAAAGAATATTGTTATAAAAATGTCATGCAGTGGCACTTGGCCCAGGCAGGGAGAGCAACCCTGGGATGACCTCTGCCCAGCCTCAAGCAGCCTGGGTCAGAGCAAGCCTGAGACAACCCCCTGCCCAGTGCCATGCATGCCCAGGTGGGCAGACTACCGCTGAGACCATCCCTCCCTGGTGCCACAAGGGAGTGGTATAGCACTCCTGAGCTGACCCCCGACACCCAGAAGCACCACTGGCCACTAAGATGAGCATGTAAGTGGTGGAGAGACAGAAGAGACAGAGAAGCAGGAGGGTGTGTGCACAGTGAAGAGAGGTGGGGCTGGAGACTCGAGGGTAGTGAGGAGCAGCCTGATCTGAGTAGCTTGCTAAGCAGCCAAGGCTCTGGTCCTGGCCTAGGATGCCATAGAGGGTCATGTCTGGGTCCATAGCCCCTGTAGCAGCAGGCATCTGCTTTCACTAAAAGCCAGGCAGATGTCTGAGCTGCCATCTGGGGCCATGTTGATGCCTGAGGGCTGTGCAGAACTGGCCCCATCGCTCCCCTGAGGGTCATAGTAGAGCTGGCCCTGAAGGTTTGACATTAGCAGAGCTGGCCCCTTATTGTGGGGGTTTAGATGAGCCAGCCCCCAGGCTGTAAGAGCAGGAGAGCTATCCAGCCCCCTTGAGATGGTATGGGCACAGAGAGCTACCCCTTCCCCCTTCCCACCTGCTGCTGGTGGGAGAGCTGGCTCAGGCCCTCGTCTGCTACAGCACAAGAGAGAGGGCCCTGCACCTCCACTGGGCCTTGATGGCATGGGCATGGGTGGAGCCTAGTGGACAGACTAGCTCAACTACCACCCAGGCCCAGATCCAGAGCCGTGGGTTGGCCCATCTGTGAACTTCTGGAGTGCGTGAAGGAGCTGGTCCTGCAGACCCAAAGGTGCAGGATCTCCATGACACAGTGCCTTTTCCTTTCACAAGTTAAAAGCTTATCTGGGTGGGATCTTGCCGAGAGAGCACTCTTTTCTGGTCCAGTACAGATCAGGGCTTTCCTTAATGGCCCTGAACTCCTTAGCATTTGCAGTCTCTCTTCTAACATGAACCTTAGATGTGACACTAACCTTGTCCCTACAAGCTGTATTCGTTATATTTCTTCTCAAAATCTCTTCTGCCAAGGAAATTTGTCTATTGCTTTTAAACTTAGACTACATGAGAGGTAGCTGAGCTGGTCAGCTTGCCTGTTTTTCAGTGCCTGCACCATCAGGTGAGTTCTCCAGCACTGCCCCGGCTAGCCCTTCAGTGCTGCAGCTGGCAAGGGGCAGGGCCAGCTCATCCATGCCCAGGCCATCAGGACCAGCTCTACTGTGACCAGGTGTGGGGCCCACTCTCCTGCTCTCATGACCCCAGGGTCAGCTCTCTTGCATGTGTAAGTGGTAAGAGGCAAGGTGGAGGATGGCATCTCTCATTGTACCATAAAACCACACTGAAGATGAAGGGCAGGGCCAGCTCTTCTTTGCTCATGCCTTCAGGGCTAGCTCATAGGTGCCCCTGCCACCAGGGTCAGCTCTATTGTGCTGCCCAGACAAGGTGCGGGGCCTGCCCTCCCTAGTGCTGTAGGTGACAAGGGTGGGCTTGTGGCTGGGGAAAGGACATCTCTCCTTCAGATATGCCAGCTGTCCTGGTAAGAGCCAGATCCAGCTCTCCTGAGTGTGGTGGCCAGTGAGGAGTGGAAAGAGCTCTCCTGCTCCAGGAGATGGGTGAGGTTAGCTCAGCATAGCGCTCAGACATTAATATGGCTTCAGGTGGCAGTCCAGACCAGAGCCATCTGTGTAGACTTCAGTGGTAACATGGACCTCAGATATCAACACAGACCTTGGCTGCAGAAGGACCACAGACCCAGACATGGCCCCCAGTAGCAGCAGGGGCCCATATAGCACCATGCCCTCAGGTGGCAGAACCAGCCACTCAGATCTACAAGTCATCCCATGACAGCCATGACAGCACAGCCCTCAGATATCCACATGGTGTCAGGTGACATCCCAGACTACAGACATGCACATGGCTTTTGGTGGGAACTTGGGACATGATCTGCACCTGGGCCATGGACCTAGACATGGCCCTCATCAGCAGCTGGGTCCAGGACATCACCATGGCCTCAGGTGGCAGCACAGGCTACTCAGATCACTTTGGCCCTAGTGTCAACATGACCCCTGACATAATCATTGTCTCAGGATGTGCCCTAGACTACAGACGTCTAGATGGCCTTTGGTGGCAACATGGACCACAAATATCAGCATAGACCCAGGTAGTCTGGGCTAGGCACCATGTCCAGGATGCTGGGTGTGTCTTGGAAGCTTCATCCAAAGCTCCACCTCTTGGTCACTGTGTCCATATATGCATGAGGATATCAGGAGGCCATGAGTTCTGATCCAGCCCTGCCTCAGGCTACATGTCTGTCACACTACACAGTCAGGCCGTGGGGCTCATCTGGGAAGGGCGGCTGTTAGCATGATCCACACACAATGCACTGGGGCCAGGGACTTCCCAGGATGACGCTTCTGGAAGGACACTTGAGAGGGCTTGGCTGAGAACCTACAACTCTGTGATCAGTCAAGTGCAAGTGCTGCCACTCAGAGGAGTGTGCTCCTTGGAAACTCAGCATCCCAGGCAAGAATAACTCTTTCCCTGTATGACCCGACCATGAAGTGCTGGGAACTGCATCAATATACTGGTGCTAAAATAGATAGGTTAGTTTTAAGGACAATTTAAAAGTTGGGAACCTTTGAATCTTTATAATAATTTTTCAAGGGAGATAAAAACTGCATCTGACAGGAGAGAGAAATGGAGTTTAAGAAACTTCACCTGCTCAAGGCCATTTAAGGCACAAGAGGCTTGAACTAAATATAAGCCCAGTGGGTTCCCAAATGGAAGCCACAACCACTTAACATAGAAAGAACTCAGTGTAGACAGAACTTCTGCCTAACCTAGACAATGTAAGGGAACAATGCAAAGAAAATTGCAGAAACTGAAAAAAAAAAAAGCCCAGGGTATTCTCAGATCATTTAGTAACTTATGGGGGCTGAAAAAAGTGGTAAACTGTTGTCCCAGCACTTTGATAGCTAATGTCACTTTTTGAAAAACTAATTCTTCATCCATTAAATGATAACAAACAGCCTTTAGGGCATATTTAGCCTTTCCCTAGGAAGAGTAGAGTAGGCGTTACGTGTTCCAGTTTCTCTAATGAAGTTCCAGCAGAGAGATCAAGAAGTCGTTGATGTCATGTAACTCTCCAGAGGACACTCAGAGTTTGGAAAGGGGGCTGCAGAGATGAGTGGGTGCTAAGTCACGTGCCACACCTGTGTGAAGATCTGAGCATGAGTCCCTAGCACGCCATGACGCTAGCTGTTTCAGGGATTGTATCCACAACTCCAGTGCTGACACAGGTCAGAGGCAGAGGCAGAAGATCCAGAAGCCCCTTGGCCAGTTAGTCTGACGTACATGGTGCGAACAGCAAGGGGACTTTGTGTCAAACAAGGTGGAAGGATCAACACTCAAGGTTGTCCACTGACTTGCCACAGTGTGGCAAGCATGTGTCTATGCGCACACACACAAGCATGCACACACATAGATACCCATAACATACCTCCCTCCCCCCATCCTTCCCTCCTTTCTGTGTGTGTGTGTCTGTCTCGGTCCTCTCTCTCTCTCTCTCTCTCTCTCTCTCTCTCTCTCTCTCTCTCTCTCTCTCTCTCTCTCTCTGTCTCTCTCTGTCTCTCTGTCTCTCTGTCTCTCCCTCCCTCCCTCCCTCCCTCTCCCTCCCTCCCTCCCTCCCTCTCCCTCCCTCCCTCCCTCCCTCTCTCTCTCTCTCTCTCTCTCTCTCCCTCTCTCTCTCTCTCTCTGTCTCTCTCTGTCTCTCTGTCTCTCTGTCTCTCCCTCCCTCCCTCCCTCCCTCCCTCCCTCCCTCTCTCTCTCCCTCCCTCCCTCTCTCTCTCTCTCTCTCTCTCTCTCTCTCTCTCTCTCTCTCTCTCTCTCTCTCTCACACACACACACACACACACCTCAAATCAAATCAAAACATTAAAAATAAATGAAAAAATTTTGAAAGAGCCACGCAGTCTACTGAGCCTGTGCCCTGAGTAAATTACTTGCGTGTATGATTCAGATTTAACTATTTTTTGCTAGAATGCCACATTTAAAACAAGAAGACATGATGGTGATCTACTTTCTCTAAGTTTTCAACTTCTGCTTAAAAGATAGGTTTTTGATTTTTTTTTTCCCATTGCTTTAGTTTGTACACTAATTTTTGGTGCCCTCTCCTGGCCATAGTAGGTATAGCAATACATTGTGTTGCCATACTGAGCCTCTAGAAAATCAAGTTTGAAGAGCAGGTATCCTGAGTAAGGACTGGAAAAGGCCAAAAATCAAGGCAGGCCCTAATGCTCCCCTAGTGCATACCATGGGCTTAATTAGTGTCTACTTTCCAATCTTCAAAAGTGAGAGAAGTGGCTGATGCGTTTGCTTTCTTCCAGATTTAGTCTTCTGGGACCCCAGTTCGAATGGATGGTTCATACACTGAGGTAACAGGTATAAGGTGAAAAAAGGAAGCATGATCACTTTAATTTTGACTCAGAAATAATGTATATTGCTTTTATCCTCTTTACTAGACACTGAGTAGAATTGTTAAGAAATCCACAAGGGATACGGAGTGTCTGAATAGATGGTGGTTTAGTTACCTAGCCAAGCCACTGTCTAAGGTGGGTGACTTCAGCGGACTAGGTTTAGATTAATAGGATGGATGGCAATGCTCAAAATTCCCCCAAGAAACTTGAGCTTTGCGGAGGTAACTCACGGAGGACACACACTTGGACCCATGCTTGCACACAAACATACACAACTGAAGCACCCAGGAGAAACTGAGTCATGCTGAATCTTACTGGTCTTAGAAATTGAAAAAGAAGACCTCTCAATAAAAAAAAAACAGTGGACTGACCTGGAATATTAAGGATGAGTCATCTGCTGGTTTCCTCTCAGTTGGATGCAGCCTGTTTTATTTAACATTTCAAATGTTTCAATAATCCAGTTATAAGAACCAGCAAGACACCAGCAAGACCTTCAGCTGAGACTCTGTAACATTCTGTAACTGA
This sequence comes from Acomys minous, assembly GCF_964271855.1. Lineage (NCBI taxonomy): Eukaryota > Metazoa > Chordata > Mammalia > Rodentia > Muridae > Acomys > Acomys minous. The sequence goes on from NC_140490.1 coordinate 72,432,812, forward strand.
GGGACATGAGGGACACCTATGATTTGGGTAACATCTTACTAAAAGCAAGCTCCTATCATTTCTCTAATGTTCATATGACTGAGCTATGAGAGTCCTGAATCCAGTGTCCTTTATTCCCCTCATTCCAGGTGTGACAAATCCCCCAAGATGAGTGACCAGTGGTCAGAGCCACCACGATGGCCTTTTGCAGCTACTGGATACAAATTTTCCCTGAGAAAAGAAGAGACCATGTTGTTTGTTTGTTTGTTGTTTTTTTTACAACCACCAAAGAAAGAGAACAATTCTTTCTACCCTGGTCTCAGTCTATGAGCTGAAACCACTCTCTGTGGCTGAGGATTATGGGTTGTCTAAGTCTCAAGGCTTAATGACCAGGCATGGTGGGACACACCTGTGGGTCCAGCTATTGGGGGCTAGGGTATGAGGATGTCAGGTCTAAGGGCTGCCTCTCTTCAACACTGAGTTACGTTGATCATGGGCAACTTAAGATTCTCTCAAAAATAAATATAATAAAGGGGCTGGGATGTACCTCAGTGGTAGAGTGCTTGGGTAGCATGCCTGCATTCAATTCCCACTACTGCAAAAGAATGAAAGTAATTTAAATATGAGGTTTTGGATGGGCTATACAAAAATTGGTAATTGATATCTTGTGGAGTTGCCTATGTTGTTTCAGATTATAGGTCTTCTGGATTTCCATTCTATTTCTGAATGGTGGCATGCTGTCATTACTAACTCTTGCCAGTAATGGGGCATGATTTCACGTGTCCATCAGCTGTCTTTTCCTGTGCACCTGACCTAACACATTTGATGCAGGTCCCTAGAGCCTCTGTGATCTGTGAGAATGGCGTAGCGCTTATTTTACCTACAGAAGCAACACACACTCTTCCCACTGGAGGTGACTGGATCCGCTGAGTTCTATTCATGTAACTTCCCAGGGTTAGGGCCTTTGCTGTCACTACCCATGTGTGATGTAACCTTCATGGGCCTCCTGACAGAAGGTCAGTTCTTCCTGGGAACTCAGTCCTAGGGTTGCTGGTCATGGAGAAAACACACACACACACACACACACACACACACACACACACACACGCACGCACATTAAGCAGGATCTCCTTCCCCAACTTCTGGGTATTTAATGTCCCTTATATACAGTAAAAAGGAGGTAACATTGCAGAGAGTAAGTGAAGGAGGCAGTCCTCCGCGGTGACACAGCCTGGTTTGCTACTCTATGACATTGCTCAGATTTTTCGGTTTGTGATGAGCGAGACTAATGATCACATCATAGTTTTGTAAAGATCAAGTTGTTTCAAACACAAAACTTTTAGAGAACCTGGCAAAACCCAAACATTATATTCACTATTGATGCCAATTAATCAAAAATATAGGCATGAATATAAGAAGCCATTGGAATGAATTTTGTAAGGATAATTTTTTAAAATGTCCTCTTGGATGCACATTTTGTGTGTTACCTGTCAATCCTTTGTGAGTTTCAGACGTAACAAATGTATAAGTTGCTCTGCTGTCTCTATGTCTCATTAAATGAAGCTTATTTTTTTTGTCTGTACACTTGGTATGCTTTGGAGTTTTATTTAAAATTACCCTTTCCAGTGTGACAGAATTACTTTGTATTTCATTTATATTTAATTTCAGATATCCTGGAATGCTGTTATAGGGCTGTTTCTGTACTATGTCTCTAGCTTACCCACTTAGGACATATATATATATATATATATATATATATATATATATATGTGTGTGTGTGTGTGTGTGTGTGTGTGTGTGTGTGTGTGTGTGTGTGTGTACCAGAGTGATGGAGAATATGGAGTTGAGATAGATAGAGTGTCTGTTAGTGTAGGGAACAAAAGACTGAGGGCCTCATGCCCACTTTTCATTCAGAAGGCAGTCTGTGTGGGTGAGGCCACAGGCTGGAACCGATGGAGAGCCCTTTACTTCAGAGTGAGACATAAGCTGCACTCTGGGGTGGCAGGGGAAGAGTGCAGGCAAACAGAAGAGAGGTCACTCTAGAAAGGACTGCAGCAGGGTGAGCAAAGATGTAGTGTGTGCTTGCGTAGTGTGTTCAGGGAGGGACAGTAAGGAGACTCAAATGAGAGGAAGTGCCTGTGAAGACAGAGATCCTTGAGTGCCAATGACGTCACATGGGTATGAGGAGTAAAGGTAATGAGCGGGTGTTAATCATAGGCTGGCACTAGTGTTTTGCATATAAAATGAATTGAGGAGAGCGGCAAATTAGGAAGACAGGAAGTACAAAATCACCTCCGGCTATGGGGACATGCCTACAGGACTGGGTAGTCAAAACTAAAATGCAGGATGGCACGACATTTTGGGAGGGTACAGACAACGGTGGGTGTGCATTCTTGAGAAAACAAAGCACAAAGGAAGCTCCAAATACAGATGTGTAGGATTCAGCCCTGTGCTGGCTGCAAGGTGGAGTCTTGTAGAAAAGCTCTATGAAAGTTGTAGCAATTCAGACGGAGAGGCTGCTTGACAACTGTTTAATGAACACGCAAATATGTGGACCTGGAAGCAACAGCAGGACCCTCTCAAGGGAACAGTCCCTGGACAGCAGAAATACGCCCTCGTTTAGCCCCCTCACTCCCAGCACCCACAGAAAGAGAAAAAAAATGAGCACAGACAGGAAGAAAGGGAAAATTAGAGAGGTGGGACAAGGCGGATTTGTATTCTGGAATCTTAGGGAGAGTGCGGAAATGTTTAATGGTGTCACGGCATTCCAGAAAAGTCTCATGGTGGTCACTGGTGGGGGAGGTATGGCAACGTGAGAGTTCTATCACATTTATTGAGTGGGGAGAGGACACACGGGCATCATTCCTGTGGTGAAATGCTTACAGACAAGGCGTTCTCACAGGGGGTTGAGCTTACACAGCGTTATGATGTACAAGGATGCATTTCTCAAGAGCTAAATACTGTCACACCTGCAGGTGCTGGAGGGAGGCAAAAGTAAGCTTGCAGATCCACTTGACCTTCAAGAATCACACAAACCTAAGTGTTTGACCTGAGATCGTAAGGGTCTGGGGACTATTTGTATTGTAGGAAACTAATACAAAGAAAAAGTTTTAGGGTCTTTCTCTCAGTTTGCATAGATTTAAGTAAGAGTTGTGTCACAATTAATTATCTTGTAAACTGTAAAAGTCATTAAGCAATCTTGAAAAAGGTATTACTAACAGTTCACAAAATATTTGGGGGGAACTATTCAGTTTTTTTTCATGCATTTAAATGTTTGGTGCTTTTGAACTTGCTCAGCCCCTTGCTCTGTGCTAGGCTACAGAGAGTTGGTCTCAGCCTAATGTTGTAGAATAACTCAAAGAAAGACTGAGTCAGGAAAAAGAGTGTCTCCAGGCTGAACAAACCCACATGGCTCTCAGTTGTCTAACTTTGCCAAGAGACAGTCATTGTCTTCTCAAAGAAGCTACTAAATGTCTATTTGCTTGAGGCCCAAGAAGAGGTAACCCTGTGGGAAGGCAGTAGCTACTACCAAGCAGGAACAGTGTGAGGCACCCTGCACCAAGGTCTGGCCCATAGTATTTATAAGGATTTTCTATCAGCTCTAAGTAAAAATCAGAAGGCAGATAGTAAGTTGAGATTTTCAAAAAGGAATAGTAGAGTCCTAGGACTCTGTTGACTTGTGTGTTCCTAGAGCTTCAAAGTGCTCAGTCCTGCAATTTGTGTGGAACAAAGCCCTGGGCCTTAGTCATCACCAAATTCCCCGTTTCTTGTGTGTTTGGAGTTTCCCCACGGTGTTTTCTTTAGCGGGACATCTGAATGGGTTGTGGAATCGCTATGAGGTTTTCCTAACCACCCAAGCCAAGGCTTCTATATGTTGTAAAAGAGCATCTAAGGAGTCTTCGCCCTCCACCCAGCAGATGCCGTCACCACGGCTTCCTTGTGGACTTCCCGAGCTTTGACTGACATAAAGAGTCTTGTTCGGAGTGGCACAGCTGCACAGTGTGTGGAGCTTTTCCTTTTCAAAGGAGCAGTGTACCCTGAGTCATTGAATTTTTAAAACAGCAAAGGATTTTGTAGCTATCCACACCCCACGTGTTGAAGGAGTAAAGTTCTAGCAGGGGCCAGTGGCTGTCCTGTCCACTTCATGGGAACCACAGGCTTTCTCTATCTGAGTCTTAAAGATGTGAAAATCTACATGCCATTGGTTTCCAAAGAGGGAAAAAAATCAAGTGGCTCCACAGGTTTTTGGATTCAGGCCACATGGAATAAAATACAGGTACAAACTGAACGGTATGTGATCGAATGATGTGCACACCGTGGGTTCACCACAGCCATAGCCACGCTAGTTCCTGAAGCCACTGCCAACTCACTCGAAAGCCCACTGGAAAAAAAAATGTCCACTGCACGTAGGAGCAGTTTCTGCAGCACAGGACTAGGGCACTGCCTTCCACCCATTCTTTATCAGGGCATTGGGAATTCTTGGGTCTTTCCAGGTCCTAAAACAATCTGGTTACTTGTAGTTATTGTTTCACAAGCAAAAAGTATCTTAAAAGCAAGATTAAGTGATGAAAGTACGTTGTCTTAGCTTCACCTAGGTACATTCATCTAGGAAGTTAAGGGCAAAATTTATCTGAACCATGTCCTGTCTGTCGTGTTCCGCCCTGTGTCAGCCACTCAGGGGAGGCTCCCAGTGGAATTGCAGAGTAACTGCTCCTGGAGATGTGACAATTAGCTTTGCACAGCTTACATATATGTTATTACCAAAACCATTTGGGGTGCTGGGGAAGCAGATACATTGCCTAGCACTTGCAGGGGTCAGAGTTTAATACCAAACACTGCAAACAACAACAGAACCGAAGCCGAGAATTCAACCCCCTGATTTGTTCAGTCACTTTTCAGCAGCCCATACGCTCTCATGTCAGGAGTGATTTCCTTTATACGATTCACCTTGCTGCACTTGGCTTGCCTAGCTCCCTAGCAAGCAGCATTTTAATTTCTTGCACTAGACTTCCATGCAAAGCGACCAAGCCTCCCTGTAAATTAGCTCATGGGAAAATGGTGGGTCAGTAATAGGCATTTCCCTTCTAACACTTAAAAAACATAAAACCCAGTAATCCTTAAGGAAATCTGAAACACAAATAAGAAACACATTCCTGATCTGCATACACTGTATGTATGTAGAGCTGTGTTAGCAGAAATCCCTCAGGATGAAACATGCTTGCACGATGCGTTCTCTTCTAGCTGCCATGGCTCTACGAACTGACTTTTTTTTTATCCCATCAGACCTAATTCTTTATGCACTTACAAACATAAAAATGCCAGAAAGAGAAGCGACCAAAAATGAAGCTGTTGTGATGCCGACTGATTATGCGTCACACGGTTGGTTGCCAGTGATTCACAGACTTGAGTGTCCACAGCCAGCAACGGAAGGGGGTTTCCCCGCAGCTGTTATTTGTGCTCTAGTAATTGCTGGTTCCCAGGAAGTCCCAGTGGCCAGCAATGACTGGGATGGAGGGATGGGTAAGTGAGGCAGGGTCACAGAGCACAACCTGGTGGTGGAGCAAGCACACATCTGCACAAATAACAACTCTGCTGTAAATTGCTCCAAGTGGAACAAGGTTTCAAAAAGATAAAAAAAAAAAAAAAAAAAAAGAAAAAAAGCACTCGTGAAAAGGAATCGGTGTGACTTGGAGATTACCAAAGGTTTATTTGGAATGACACAGCACTGAGAACATTACTGTTACAGATGGTTTGTGGTACAGCATACATCACCTCGCTCATTTTAGAATGATCTGTGAAGATGAGTTGCATAAATATAACATGGAGGAATAGAGGAGCTTTTGTAAATAGGTTCTTTTGCCCCCCCTCACCTAGTCAATCACATAAAGGCAGAAGTGAGGACTGCACAGCTGCTGGTCCAGATCTTATATTTATCTGAACTTAGTAGCTGGGCAGCTGCACGGCCAGGGCTCTCTCCAAAGGGGCAGCAGCATGGACGTGCTATCTGTTGTATCACTCTGAAAACTGCACACAACACACACACAGACACTGTCAACTGTTTTGGCAATGGGATGAGTGGTTTTGCACTGAGGCAAAACTGCAGCTGGGATGCCAGACGGAATAAGAGCAATGCGTGTATCAATGACACTTGGAGGCAAATAGCTACAGTGGAGAGGGAGGAATCAGCTATGTATATGTAGCCATCTGCATACACATAGGTCCAGCAGGCATGGGAACAGCGTGTGGGGCTGTGTGTCCGTACATATGTGTATAGAGGTGATGGGAAAAGACTGTTAAAGAATGTTTGCAGCTGTTTAGTTTTAAACACGGTAACCTTGAAAGGGAATGAGAGCAGGTGCTCACATCGGGCAAGGGAGTAAGATGATGCCTTACTACAGGGAAATTCATCACATCTGCAGGGCAGCCACTCGACACCACACACTTGATGCAAAGAAGTCAATGTCCGGCCTGGAGGAAGGTACTTTAGACTTGGTGGGAGGGGACGCAAGTACCAGTGTCCACAGTTAGACAAAGCACAAGCAAGCCTCTATCGAACACGGGGAACAAAATAAGGGCTCTCTCCTCAACTTGCCATTTCCCCTCCTCTTACAGTTTTTGCATACATGCTCTATTGATCGGTCTTGCCAAGTCTCATCCGGCACTAGTCTGTCAATCATTAAGAGTGTAGTAGCAAAAGTGAACTCTTCCGTATTTCGTGGAGGTTTAAAAGCCCAGTCACGTGACTCTTTTGCAACATCTGCAGCCCTACTCCAGGCGCCGGGTGAAGTTCTCTGGGAAGAGGCCTTTGTAAGTGGCCAGGTCTCGGTACTGAAGCCAGTCTGACTCCTTCACCCCCACCAGCCATCCTGCATCCTGCAACACAAGAACAGTGTTTCAGCATTGGACCAACTACCGGCCACGTCCACAGCTCCCAGAACTTACATGAAACCCATTCAGCCAGTGCTGTGGCCTCAGGATGCCACGCTACTAGAAAACACTGTAAAGTTTGTTAGTTGAAAAACATAAAGGAACAAATAATTTGAGGTATGTACTATTGTACACAATGAATGGAAATTGAACATTCTAATTTTGTGTAAGGCATATTTAGTTAACATTAACTGAATTGTAAGTTGTTAAGAAAAAGGGATCTCACAGGAAAATATGGTAGTCAATGAACACAGCCAACTGGCTTTGTGATTCACAGTAGCCCAAGGATCCAGAAAACAATCCTTGGTGCCAAGGAGGGTCAAATGTAAAGCTGTTAAATTAGAATATAGTGCCGCATGGCCACCAAGTGTCTGCTGTGCATCCTGAGCTACATTCTTATAGGAAAGAAATGCCCCACAGCTCACACCACACAGCCCTAAGAAAGAACCTTATACAGGGTTCACCACTACTGAGTGTTGGACGGGTGCTGCCTGCTGCTGCTGCTGCTGCTGCCGCTGCTGCCTGCTGCCTGCTGCTGCTACTGCCGCTGCTGCCGCTGCTGCCTGCTGCTGCCTGCTGCTGCCACTGCTGCCTGCTGCTGCTGCTGCTGCTGCTGCCACTGCTGCCTGCTGCCTGCTGCTGCTGCTTGCTGCTACTGTTGCTGCCTGCTGCCTGCTGCTGCTGCTGCTGCTGCCACTGCTGCCTGCTGCTGCTGCTTGCTGCTACTGTTGCTGCCTGCTGCCTGCTGCTGCTGCCTGCTGCTACTGTTGCTGCCTGCTGCCTGCTGCTGCTGCTGCTGCTGCCACTGCTGCCTGCTGCTGCTGCTGCTACTGTTGCTGCCTGCTGCTGCTGCTGCTGCCGCTGCTACTGTTGCTGCCTGCTGCCTGCTGCCTGCTGTTTCCCATTTGTGTGGAGTGCAGAGAAACTTGATGCTGTGGTATTCTTGCTGGAGACACACATTCTCTCTAAATGAGCTTTGTTTCTCTCATAAGTGCCATCAGGCAAATAAAGACATTTAGCCATAGGTTAAAGGAGCTATGCTGGGATTGGCCACCTACAGATTGGGAGACAGCTGCGACAACTGAGAACTGCAGGCTCTCCTCTGTCCTTGACCTGAGGAACATGGAAGGAGACATACTTCGAGGACAGCAGTGGGAAACGATCATCTTTGTTATGTTAACCAAAGCAGGGAAGAGAGCCCACTTACAAAGAGGGATGGCCAGGTTTAATCTGAACCGCTCCTCGGAAGCTCAAGTACATCTGATAAAAGAGGTCTCAAAAATTAAATAATGTGCTGGATATATTCCCCTTGATATCATCTAAGACTATAAATTGATGCTTCCACACAGACAAGAAATATAAGCACTTAGACAGGCCAATTTTTGAAGAGAGCGGAAAACAACCACTCCTCAAAAATAACAGAGGAAAAACAATTGCCCCAATGGAACTGACTGATAACACTCTGGCTGATGAGGGAAGGTGCCCTCCTTCAAATTATGATGTTGCACATGTAAAGGACAGAGTGATAGCTAACGTACGAGACGATAAGTAAACATTCCCCAAGCCTCTACCATGCATATGAAAGGTCAGTCTCCCTCCCACATGTCTACAGTGGATTTTATTTACAGTGAGTCACAGTCCAATGCGGCCAAATAGAGCGAGGCATTTTAAAATTCTTTCAGCAGAGAACAAAAAGATAAGAGGCGGCATCCACGAGCCCATAATGAAAATATATTCTAACACATTCCTCTTAAGTACAACTTTAACTGTACAGTGAAGGACATTACGCAATATAAATCTATAGCTGAGGAAAATTAAATTTTTAACTGCCTAAAATATGTATGTGGTGGAGGGGAATTTTCAGTTTTGATTATGGTGGAACCCCTTGTATTGGATAAATGCTTATGCACAGAGTAAGGACTCCAGATAACTTTGCATATGTGTCTCCATAGATGAATCTGTACATAGCTGATTCTTTGCTTTGAAATATAATCATAAAATATAAGACATTTATGCATAGTAGAAGTGGGTATAAATCATATGCAGGGCCAGCTAAAGGCAAGAGTGAAAAAAAAAACAAGCAGAGAATAGAAAATATTTAACCTTTAAACTTAGGGAATCAGTGTGGGTGAGAACAGGTTAATACATCTGTACCCCACGGATGATGCTCATTCCCTGTGCTGACGGATTACAGAAGACGAGGTCACAAGAGCAGCGTGCACTGATGGGCACAGAGGTTCTGGGAGGAGGGAAGTCCCCAAGTACTCAGAGACACTTTCATTAAATCCTGGCCTGCATCTATGAATGAGATTTCAAGAGCTTGGAGGGAAATAGTAGCAGAATAGCTGAGAATTGGAAAAAGAGTCTTAGCCTTGCCAGTAAAGGGGGAGTTTGGAGTTTAAAGCCTGAGTCGGGCTGGAGGGGGACTCGGTGGTTAACAGTGTGCGCTCTTGCAGCACTAGAGTGCAACTCCAAGTGCCAGGGTTTGGTTCTTAGCACCCACATCAGACAGCTCACAAACACCCATAACTCCAGGCCAGGACATTTGATACCCTGCCTACCTAGGCACCTGCCTCAGGTGCACATATCTGCATACAGTCACATATACACACATAAAGTTTAAAATAAAATAAATCTTAAAAATAATGCATACTGAATTAGGAGAATTGATAAAACATTACACTATAGGCCTTCTATAGACATCTCCCTAAACATGCCTTCGGTTTTAGAGGTAGAAATACTGTCCTAGGGCTAAGAATTTGTAAAAAGTCTATAGGATGACATTATAAGAAAATACAAACCAAACTATCTTCCCCAAAATTTGGATGATAAGTAAATAATCTAAGTTCCTACTTGGAACAAAAATAAATGGCCTTCGGATATAGAAAACAGAATCCAGCTCGCTACAGTGTTCAATGTTAATATAAATATTACCAGACCCTAGGACAAAAATCAGTAAATATGCCCCATAGACAACGGCAATGGATAGAAATATACCCTCATGTTGTACAGATTTTGAATTATCATTTGAGACTATTAAATCAATTATTATGAATTTGTTCAAGTATCTAAGTTGGAAGGTAGTGATTATGAGACAATATATGGGAAATCGTAACTAGGAAATGGAAACTGCATAAAAAGACCAGAAAGAAATGGTAAAATGGTACAGAGTGATCCTAGAACTGAGACAGCTACTGCATAAATGCAACAACTACAGAGCAGCAAAAGAGAGTCTTAAAAATTCCCCAACCTGATTACCACAGTGCAATATATATTGATTAAAAAAGAACAGGCTGCTAGGCATTAGCTTTGAATACAATATAAATGGAAATTCTGAAACAGAAAAGAAAAAGAATGAAGTAGGAAAAAATAAAGAAATAATACCGGATAGTTTTCCATATAATGGGAAATAAAATGTTATGAGTCAAAGAAACAAAATGAACTCCAAGTACGAAAACACACACACACACACACACACACACACACACACACACACACACACACACACACACACGCACGCACACACACACATGCACACGCACACACACCACTCTACCATATTATAGTCCAACTTATCAGTTAAATTGCTTATGGGTAATTCATATTAACCAAACAACAGCTGAGTTCTAATTATAAACAATGGAGACCAAAAAACAAGATATTGAAGTGTTGAGAGGAAAAAAAGTCAGCCTAGAGTCTTTTTCTAAGTGAGAAGTCTTTTGACGTGAATACAAATGAAGAAAGGCTCAGAGGATTAGCTGTTAGCACACCAGCATTCAAGGAAGAAAAATTAATCAGAAAGATATGCCCTCATATATATTACATATATATATATATATATATATATATATATATATATATATATATATATATATATATTATAGAGTGTACTGGTAACTATAAAAGACTTCTGTCTTACTTTTAAAAAACACATTATAGTTAGTGAAAAAAATACATACATTTACATAATAGGTGTGATGGATAGTTTCAATTGTCACCTTGATGGGATTTATGCCTAGGGCATCATATGGCACACCATTGGTTGTGCCTAGAAGAACTGTTTTTTTTTTTCAAAAGAGAGTTGACTGAAGAGAGAGTCATGCCCACATGGGATGGGAGTGGTGCAATTCCATGGGCCATGATCCTAGAGTAAATAAAAAGGAAAAAGGGCAGCAAACTCGGCGAATACTGGGATCCTCTTATTCTGCTTCCTGTTATTATGAGATATGAGGAAGCCAGAAAGCACATCCCTGTATCCCCACCGAAGCAGAGCGACCTGCTACTATGCTTCCTGTCACAATGGACTGTATCCCCTCAAACCGTGATCCCAAATAAGCATTTTCTCCCTGAAGTTGCTTGTTGTCTGATACATGGTCACAAAGGTGAGGATGGTAACTAACATGGGATGTTGGTGCCGTGGGGCAGGCTTGCGACTGTGACTACCTGCCTATGTGCCTTGTAGGCTTTTGGAACTGTTTTGTGGGGAACAGTGGAAGGGGTTGGATCCCTGGGTGAGAAAAGACCTCGGATGTGGTTCACACATCCTAACGGGATAGTCTGATGGGATTTTGGACATCAAAATGCTGACAGAGTGCTGGAGGTGAAGACTGACTGTGCTCATGAAGCTGATGTGAGGGACAAGGACTCTAATGGGCCATTCATGGTTTATTCTGCCAAGGAACCAGGCTGAGTTTTGCCTGTGTCTTGAAAGTATAAATGATATTGAACTAAAAATTAAAAAGCAATGGGCTAAGCTATTTGGCAGAGGACAGCATAATATCCAGACCAGGGTATGTTAGTAACCCAGGGTTAGCGCATTGGCTTATATTTATAGTGTAAAGGAACAGAAAGATGTAGAAAATGTGTAGTTGAAGGCAAAGAACTTGAGCCAGTTATGGTTATAAACATAACTGATGAGGGAGAAGCAGATATGGCTGTGAAGAAGATCTGCACAATCGATGTAAAACCCGGAGCTTTGTACTGGGAAGGTAAGAGAGATGTTGGGGCCATTAGACTCCAGCTTGTAGACATGCAAATGTGTCTTAATTTACTCATTTGAAATGTAATAATTTGCTGAAGACTGGTCCTAGGGCATCCAGACTGAGCAATGGCCACTTAGTGAAGTGGTTTCCTAGGTTCAGCATTGAAACAAAAAGAAGCTACTGTGATTGTGGTCTAAGGAAGCCAGGCTACATCTTGAACAGACAGTATGGTTTTTGCCTTTTCCATAGGTTATTAAATTTTTCAAACATGCAACATACAAAGTTTACAGAGTCCTGAAGAATCACACCAAGGCTCCAAGAAGCCAGAGTCTATCAATGAGCAGCAAAGTCAGATCTTCTGCGTAGAGCTCTAAGAGGGAAATGCACAAAGATGTAAAGGTGAAGCCAAGCTGAAATATCCCATGAGGTACTGGAAAGGCAAAGGATGTCTGTCAAGAAAAGCTTCATGTAGTTGGTGAAGTCCACCCAGGGGAGAGGACACAGTGCTGAAGGAAGCAGTGCTGGAGGAGGTGGGGACAGGAAGCCCACTGGAGCACAGAACATAACTCTACAAGCTGAGATGCTACACATGTGGTTGCAGGATTTGGTGCTGAGTCTGCTGGGATTCTGCCTGGCTTTGGTCCAGTATTTTTTGTTCTTCTCCTATTCTTTCTTTCTGGGGATGTATACTGGAAGTATGCAATAGGGTTGCCCTTTCTTTCTTTCTTTCTTTCTTTCTCTCTCTCTCTCTCTCTCTCTCTCTCTCTCTCTCTCTCTCTCTCTTTCTTTCTTTCTTTCTATTTCTTTCTTCCTGGCCTTATAGTTAAGAAGTTGTCAAGTGTCAGTTGAGACTAACTTAGATTTTTGAGCAATGTTAGAGTTGTTAAGATCTTGGGGGTGCTGGAGATGGACTAAGTGCACTGGCATTGTGAGGTAAAGGGTTCAAGGGTGAGACACGTTTGCTTATTAAGCTGACAAGGGATATACTTGCCATGTTTACTTTCCGTTGTCAACCTGATTAGATTGATAAGCGCCAAGAGCGTTTCATGAGAGGTGCCTTAGGACTTTTCCATGAGTGCTTTGCCAGTGAGGGCTAACCAAGGGGAGAAAGCCGGTTCCAAATATACACAGGACTGTCCATTGGGTTGTGACCTAAACTAAGCAAAAGGAAATCTGGGGGACCCAGCTAAGTTCTAACATGCCCCTTTCTCTGCTTCCCATCCAGCAAGATTTGAGGAGGGCTGGATGTACATTCCTACTGCCACAGAGCCACCTGCTATCAGACTGATTGATGAGCGGCAATTCTCAGTGATGGATGGACTATATGCCCTACTATGAGCCCAAATAAGCCCCTCCTTGCTTGAGTTGCTTCTCATCAAGTCAACCACAGCAATGAGACAAGTAACTAATTAAATGGGATTTTAATGCTTTACAATGCACAGAGATGCTTCTGCTTCTGCCTATATTGTTAATCTCTGCTTTATCAATTTTCCTCACAAATAGCATAATAATTAAATAATAATCTTATTAATCCTTTCAAAGAATTAACATACGTCTTATTAACTATTATTAATTGTTCAGGATTTGGCTTTTTTGTACTTTGCTGTTTTCTGAGTTTGTGTGTGTGTGTGTGTGTGTGTGTGTGTGTGTGTGTGTGTGCACATGTGTGCACACGCACATTGAAAATGCATTTTCAATATGTAGTCTTATAATAGTCTGTATCTGGTAAGCCTCTCTGTCAGTATCTGCCTCCTGAGTGCTGGAATACAGACATGGGCCATCATTTCTGGATTTTGGGTGCTATTGGTTGCGTTCATTTGTAAATTTATTTTTATTGTTTCCTTTTCATTATATTTATTTATTTATTTTACTTAATAAATCATAAATAATTTATTTTAAACAGCTCTTTGGTTGTACTTGCTTAATTTTACACATAGAAGTAAACGCTAGCAGATCTTTTAATTGGAGGATTAGAACATTGGCAGTGTTTTCCAGAGTTGGTTTTGATTTTATAATTGTAATTTTCACTATATTTAAATATGTATAATTTCATTTATTTATTATGTGTATGGGTGGTTTGCCTGCTCGCATGCCCATGCAACATATGTGCACAATGCCCGCAGGCCAGAAGAGGGTGTTAGATTCTCTGAGACTGAAGACACAGACAGTTGTGAACCACCATATGTATTCTAGGAATCAAATCTGAGTTCTATGGAAGAGCAACCATCCTTCCAGGCCCATTATGAAATATATTTTTCAATTAAAATATTGTTTATTTGATTAAATTTATTGTTTATAAACATGTTTTTAATTTTTAAAATATTTGGTGCTTTAGAGTATTTTTTTTTTTATTAAGTTCTAACTCTGTCAGAGGCAATTATCTGGGTGTTTGGACATCAGTTGATTTATATTGCTAAATCTATTACCAAAGGAAAGAACAAAATGTTGGTTTATAAATACTACTTTAAAGGTGTGGTCTTAAACTTTATTTTGAGGGAAAAGACATATAAATACATTTCTATAAAACTAGTACAGGAGTTACAGCTCTTCTCTGTAAAATATCCACTCGCAGGCTTGTTTACACATGCGTACCATTTCAGGAATTCCTAAATTGTGAATAGGAATTATCTAGGAGTTCTTAGCATCTTATTATTCAATCATTCTGTTAAGAGAGACATTTCCCAGTTGAGGTATAACTTAAATACTGTGCTCTATAATGGTAGAGTCATTAGCTGTAAAGTTCAATAAGGTTTAACAAAGTCTACCTGTGTGTGGCCTCATCAAGACTCAAAACATTTCAACCTCCCTAAAATGTTTTACCCGGTCCTTTCCATGGGTTACCATGGTATTAGAGGCAGTCACTTCTGAAAGGGATGCTTAGTTCATGCCCAGTGTCAGAATTTGCTGAAACCTGTTTTACAGATGCAGCATCCCTGGCAAGAAATCTTGAGACAGGAAAAGGCCATCACATCTAATTGTACAGAAAGCTACAGCCAGAGGTATCCGACATGGGTACCCTGGAGAACCCCGCTGATGGAGTGCTGAGCGTGCAGGTCCATAGGGCCTTTCAGAGTTGGCTTGCAGCATCTTAGAGAACAGAAATGCTTCAGGAAGTCCCTTCTCCAACAGATCCCAAAAAACCCATGTGGCCTGATGCACTTTCCAGCCTCATACGTTACCTGGTCAGCTTCTGAGTCTGAGGGGACCACGAGCACCACGTCACCCCTTTGCAGGTTAAGTTCATCGGAATTTGCTGCCTCGAAATCATGCAGGGTTTCCACCTGCAACACATTTAAAAGGAACTGATTAAGTTTTAGAAACGAGGCTGAGTGTGGTGGCTCTTCCTGTAATCCAGCACCCAGGAGTCGGTCGAAGGGAGGAACAGAGCAGTGACTTCAAAGTCAGCTTGGGCTGCCTCTTGTGCTCTAGACAAGCAAGGGCTGTGGGCTACAGAGCGAGGAAGGAAGGAAGGAAGGAAGGAAGGAAGGAAGGAAGGAAGGAAGGAAGGAAGGCAAGCATAATGTCACATTTCCTAATAGATTATGCAGACACTGCTAGAAACTTTCTCCGAGTAAATAAGGGATGAAGATGCACGTTACAATCCTGCTATAGGTAGGATGCGGCCTGCTGCACAGGCTCATTTGTGGGTGTGAGAAGCTTGGTCCACAGAGGGGAGGAGAGAGGCATGGAAAACAGTAAGACAAGGAGTGTAGGAGGAGGCCCTGGGGTGATGTCCTCAAGGGAACTAGCAGGCTTCTCATAGGACTCTGGCATTCTGCAAGAGGATTATAATAGAGTGGGATTTCTCCATGCTTCCTCTGCCATCACATGAACTTTCCTTCTTAAATGACAGCATCTGCTTATAGCCAGAGCAGGGCCACTGCCACTTGTTCTCTGAACTTCCCATTGTGAGGTAAATAAACTGCTTATCTGTCTAAAGATGTGGAATCCAGCATCCTGATATGGTAATATAAGTCAGGCTAATTCAAACGCCAAGGGGAGAAGAAAACTTCAAAATACTTTTGGGAACACTGCTTTCTAATTACTTAATACGCTTGCTTCTTGCTGACTTGTATGAGGCCATTCGTGTCTATGCTTATTAATTCAATGTAATACACAATAGCTGAAATATTAGTTTTTTAATTTTTACTAGATATTTTATTGTCACTGATGACTATTTAAGTTCAGCTAAATATGCCAAAATAAAAGGCTGTTTTGTAAAATAATGAAAAAATAGGCAAACTTGCATGTTATATAAGAATTACTATTTAATTAAACAAATGGCTTTCTTTTTAAACTTTTTTTATTAATTTATTCTTGTTTCATCTCAATGGTTATCCCGTCCCTTGAATCCTCCCATTCTTCCCTCCCTCCCATTTTCCCCTTATTCCCCTCCCCTATGACTGTTCCTGAGGGGGATTACCTCCCCCTGTATATGCTCATAGGGTATCAAGTCTCTTCTTGGTAACCTGCTGTCCTTCCTCTGAGTGCCACCAGGTCTCCCCCTCCAGGGAAAATGGTCAAATATGAGGCATCAGAGTTCATGTGAAAGTCATACCCCACTCTCCACTCAACTGTGGAGAATGTTCTGCCCATTGGCTAGATCTGGGTAGGGGTTTAAAGTTTACCACCTGTACTGTCCTTGGCTGGTGCCTTAGTTTGAGCAGGACCCCTGGGCCCAAATCTGCCTATCACAATGTTCTACTTGCAGGTTTCTAGGACTCTCTAGATCCTTCTACTTTGCTATTCTCCCATGCTTCTCTCATCTAGAGTCTCAATAGGATGTCCTCCCCTCTGTCCCAGTTCCCTGGTAAGTGAAGGCTTTCATGGGACATGTCCCTTGGGCTAGTATGCAGTGAGTATATACCATTTGAGTCTTTCTGCTTCTGGGTTAACTCACTCATTATGATCATTTCTAGCTCAATCCATTTATCCACAAATTTCGGGAATTCCTTGTTTTTAATAGCTGAGTGGTATTCCGTAGTGTATATGTACCACAGTTTCTTTATCCATTCTTCTACTGATGGACACTTAGGCTGTTTCCATGTTCTGGCTATTATGAATAAGGCTGCTATGAACATGGTTGAGCAAATTTTCTTGTTGTGTGCTGGAGCACCAAATAACCCAGTTGAGAAATAGGGCTTGGAACTAAACAGAGAATTCTCAACAGAGGAATACCAAATGGCTGAGAAACACTTAAAGAAATGCTCAATCTCCTTCGTCATCAGGGAAATGGAAATCTAAACAACTCTGAGATTCCATCTTACACCCATCAGAATGGCTAAGATCAAAAATTCAAGCGACACCACATGCTGGCGAGGATGTGGACAGAGAGGAACACTCCTTCATTGCTGGTGTGAATGCAAACTAGTACAGCCACTTTGGAAATCTATCTGGTGCTTTCTGAGAAAACTGGGAATAGGGCTTCCTTAAGACCCAGCTATTCCACTCTTTGGAATATACCCAACAAATGGCTTTCTAAAAATTAACATTCACCCTTTTCTATCATATCGCTTTATGCCGTGGCAGCCTGTTTTTTCTTTTCACTTAAAAAAAAATAAAGTTTACATTATGGAAAAGACAGAATACCCATTTCTCAGCTTGAGGATAGCCCTGACCGGTATTATTTCTTCCATATTGGTTCCATGAAAACACCTGCACACTCAAGATGAAACAGCCTGTCTCTGAAAGATGCATCTCATATGTAGAATAAAAATTATCAGAGCTAGAACTGCCCATTATCCAAACATCAACGTAAGCAATGGGAACAGCGGTCCAGAGAAGGGCGGAGCAATGCGCCTTGAGTCACACCACAGTGATCGGCAGGCTAAGATGGGTCCCTCATGCCCCAGTCTTACCTGGCACAAACCTTTGCTATACTGCTTAAACAAATAACCAGGGTTCTAGTCCTAACTTTAGCCCATATGTTCAAATTATTTTGGCACACGTTAATCCCTTCATAAATTTATTATGCCGGCACCCACTTCTGGTGACAAGGTTTCCTTCTAAAGGAGGGACAGAGAGAATCCCATACTTATAAACATGAATGTGTGTGTGTGTGTGTGTGTGTGTGTGTGTGTGTGTGTGTGTGTGTATGGTGGCTTGTGCCTATCACTCACCTCTCTGGGAGGCTACAGCAGGGGATCACAAGGCAAAAGCCTGCCTATGAAACTTAGTAGGACCTTGTCTCAAAATGAAAAAGTACAAAGGCATGTCGCGGAGCAGCAGAGGGTTGCGTGGCATGTGCAAAGCTCTGAGTTTGCTCTCAATACTGCAAAACAAAGAACCACCCAAACAAAACAAGGGCTGCATTTTGAAATACAGTATCAAATTATAAAACATTTACACTCTCTAATCAGATTCTTCGGGGACCTTATCTGCCGCCAACAGTGGGCTGTAAGTGGTTTTTCTAGGCAATTACTGTTGTTGTTTTGTCGACTGGTAAGGAGGCTTTCATCCCTGCCCAGAAAAACTTTCTTCCCAGGAAGGCTCGTTTCTTTCTTCCTTTTCACAGAAGGCCCACAGAGTCTTTGGATACTTGTTTTTTTAGACTATTTGTTGGCCCCTCAATCTGTACCCAGTGGCTCTGTTTGCTGCCTCTTTGACCACTCCTCATGGGACAGACTATGGAGTACAATTCACTAGGCAGGGAAGCCAGACTCAGCTCTGAAGGAGGAGGCTTGGAAGGCACTGTGCCCACTCACTACCCAGGGCCAGTGCACATGCAATGTGCCCGCTCACTACCCAGGGGCAGTGCGTATGCCCTGTGCCCGCTCACTACCCAGGGGCAGTGCGTATGCAATGTGCCCGCTCACTACTCAGGGCCAGTGCGTATGCACTGTGCTCGCTCACTAGCCAGGGGCAGTGCGTATGCAATGTGCCCGCTCACTACCCAGGGCCAGTGCATATGCGATCTAGTTATTCTATTTGGAAATATAAAGGGTATCACTGTAGATCTTGCTTGCCCAGAGTACGCACCGTGGGGCCATTCACCCAGGGGAGGTCAAGTAAAGGGAAGCAGATTTAAGAATACACAATGGAAAACAAAACAAAAAATGAGCAAACAAAATACCTCAAACCACGTGAAAACCAGAAAATGGCGCAAAAGAGACTCGAAGAAACGATTAATGACCCCGAAGTGACGATACAAAGACCTTATAGAGAAAGCCAGGAGGCAGGTTCTGAGCGGCATCGCCTGCAGACAGCGATGAGTCCACAGCATCTGCTGGCGCAGGTGGAGCTGCCTGAGAATCCAGCGGTGCGGGCTCTGTAGGCAGTTCCTGCTTCTCAGCCCCTGGACCCTGAGGAGCTGCATCCTCGGTGGCCTCCCTCGTTTCAGTACCCATAGCAGCTTCGTGGTGTTCTCCTTCCCCTTCGTGGTTGGAGGCTGGCTCGATGACAACGGAAGGGATAACCTTCTCCTGGTGGGTGGAGAAGTGGAAAGTGTCATGGCCTGGGAAACAGCAGGTGTGTTTGCTACTGGGTCAGTACCAGCCACCCATACTTTATCCCACTCGCCCACAGTTCCAAGATCACTGAGTTTGCAGACGCCCATGAGCTGCGTTTGACCTGACTTTCTCACCGTCTCGCCTGAGCGCTAACCCATTAGTGGGAACCCTATCCAGACCCTTGAACTGTCGCACTGCCTGGAAAATGGGAGGGGTCTATGAGCAATCCAGGGTGGTCAGAGACTGAAAAGGGAGGGGGTCTGTCCTGAGGCGGCAGGAGACTATGCTGAAAAGAAAATAGAAAGGACACTTCATGCTGCTGTCACACTTTGCAATGGGTGTTCGTAAGTGCCAAGGCATAGGGGCCTGGGATGTGCTGTTTTCTGTAACTGGTGTGTGTGTGTGTGTGTGTGTGTGTGTGTGTGTGTGTGTGTGTGTAAGAAGCCTTGTGAAGAGTCTGAGATACCCTGCAAGTGACAAACACTAAATAGTGATATAGTAACTGCACCTCACTACTCATGCTGAGTTCCCCCCGAGGGCTGGCAGGGAGCTAAGTTTTGGGGGGCGTTTCTAACCCCAACAGTTCTATCATTTTATCACATGCTTCGTTCCTCTCACTACTATGGGCTTTCTCACTGTGGTGGTTTGAATAAAAATGCCCCCCCCCCAGACTCATAGGGAGTGGTGTTATGTGGTTTTGTTGGAGGAAGTGTGTCACTGGGGCGTGGCCTTTGAGGTTTCATAAATTCAAGCCAAGCCTAGTGGCTCACACTATCTCTTCCTGCTGCCTGTGGATCCAGATGTAGAACCCTCAGCTCCTTCTCCAGCATCATACCTGCATTCCATCACGCTTCCTTCCATGACAGGGATGAACTAAACCTATGAATTGTAACAGCCCCAATTAAATGTTTTCCTTTATAAGAGTAGCCATGGTCATGGAGTCCCTTCACAGCAACAGAAACCCTAAGACACTCAATGTCTATGCTTTATTCCTTCCACCTACTATGGTTGCAGCTTCCTTTGTTCTTTTCCGTGCATCAGCCACAGGCACAGGAAATCTATTCCACACAGATGGCTACCACCCAGGCTAGTGGACAAAGGCCCACACAACAGCCATCGCCTTAGACATGCCTCAAGAACCCTTTACCTGAGGAGCAGCGCCTTCAGGCTCTGCTGGTTGCAGGCTCTCGCTGCTCACACCCTCAGTGCATTCAGCATCTGTTTTGGCTGCCTCTGGACTTTCTCCTTCTCCAGCAGGGAGGGCTGCTTTCTCCGCCTCTGTTTTCTCCACTGGAACCCCCTCAGTTGGCACTGTAGCCCCCACAGCCTCCTCGGCATCAGTTTCTGGAGGGATCTGTAAGGGAGAAGGCAGTCACTATGTCTGTGCATTCAGAGTCTCCGCAAGGCCTCAGCCCCACTCCATCGTTAGTCCTCAACTGCTAAAGGCTCAGCTCTGAGCGGCTTTGCCATGGACCAAATCCCAGGAGTCAGGGGCAGCAGGATCAGAGCTCACTCTTCCCCAGAGCATCTAATGATATGGATTTTGCATCCCTTGGCTTTCCCTTCAGCCAGATATTGTAGATGGCATGGACCAAGTGACATATACCATTCTTTGGACTCTAAAGTTTAAAGGCTATTGGTAAGCAGTGGGTGAATCTCTCTCCATGGGCTATTTTTTTGTTGTTGTTGTTGCATAAAAGCAGATAACAGTGGCATAAGCCTTAGGGATCACACAAGTTAAAACACTGAATGGACCTGGGTCCATGTGAGGTGTGCCTCATGGAGGAAGAGCACAGGGGTCAGCGTCCCACCAGGCAGCACAGTGGGTCAGCATCCCACCAGGCAGCACAGTGGGTCAGCGTCCCACCAGGCAGCACAGTGGGTCAGCATCCCACCAGGCAGCACAGTGAGTGGGTCAGCGTCCCACCAGGCAGCACAGTGGGTCAGCATCCCACCAGGCAGCACAGTGTGTGGGTCAGCGTCCCACCAGGCAGCACAGTGGGTCAGCATCCCACCAGGCAGCCACAATCAGGATGGCTGCACTAGTGATGCTCTCCACATCTGAATCCTTTGGGGAAATTGGAATGATGGTGGGGTTCGCCCAAAAGATCGTTAGTGGATGAGGGGAACTAGCTCTAAATTTTAATATGCATCAGCAATATGCAGATATGCATGGAGTCAGCTGCTGGAGAGGAAAATGTCACAGTCAGACTTGGAGTCTTTACTAAGGGAAGCAAAATCAAAAAAGCTTTCAGTAGTATTTAAAGCATGTGATGATGAAATAAAGAAAGCACCGAGTCTAACCCTTTAATAGGGTTCTAATACTACCAGCATGGCAGGCCTGATTTGAGAAGGTAGAATAAAAGAGACCATTGAGAAAGAATGGTAAGACTGATTTTACATAGTGTCCCCAGGATACACATTCCAAAAATTGGCACTGCTTTATGATGGGCTTAGCAAGGGCTAATGCTTTCCTTTATGGAGTCAGCTCTGTGCTGTTCACTGTGCTAAGTCAGGAAAGCTGTACTCTTGCAAGCACTGGCTCTCCAACCGTGACTTCTGACATGGGCGATGGACAGCAGCGCTCAGTGGACACCACAGATGGGTCACATGGGAATGTGACCTCACACAGCTCTCAACATGGTTTCCTCCAGGAACTCTCCCCTCTGCCTCAATGTCACAACTGCTATGTTACGTAATCTTCTATGAAGCACTTTAGATAACTACTATAAAAGCTATGTCCTCTGACACACTGTCAAATGTCGGTCACATTCATAGAAATTTCCATGTCTCGTGTGAGAAGCTCCTGATATGAGAAACATGGGCCATGGTGCAAATGTAGCCACTTGTTTTTATTTCTTTTATTCTTACTATGTTATTAAAAGTACATGGACTCAAAAAGGTGATCTTCTTGTGTGATTTGTAGCTGGCGCTTAATTGAAATGAATTTTACATGCTGGTAAATACTGAAATTAGTTAAAAGTTACACGGAGATTTGAGGGTTTTTTTTGTGAATGACTGAACATTTCAACAACAAAAATAAATGAAAAACTTAAGAGAATCACACCCCTCGTTTAAGTAAACAGTGGTCTTTTTTTTTTTTTAATGTCACTGTTGTCAAGAGAAGCATACTTAGCGACAGCTTAGGAAGGCATCTTAACCCCTAGAGTAACAATGGGTTATTGTTGGTGAAATCAACAGTTTCCGGCTGGGATGCAGCTCAGTGCTACAGTGCTTGCATTGAGGCTCCAGTTTTAATGCCAGGTATTAAACAACAGGAAGGGAAGAAAGGAGGGAGGGGAGGGAGAGGGAGAGGGAGGGAGAGGGAGGTGAGGGAGGGGAAGGAAAGAGGCTTTCACCTGGCTACTCAAGACTATGCAAGTTTTCCTCCACACTAGGAACTATTCATACAAATGATATGACGGAAGGGCTTCACAGGCTCAAGTGCGGAAGACAAACTGTTTGATCATAATTCTGTTACTTTTGCTTTTCATCTGTCTTAAGAAAAGTCACTCCTATGAGCAACACAATGATTTCAATGGCTTTGAACAAGATGGGCTCTAAATACATGCAGACAGAATGGCAAACCAGCCTACACACACACACACACACACACACACACATACACACACACACACACACACACAGAGCTATAGATGAAAGTTTCATAATCTGTGCCTCCCTTACATAAATTCTTCCATGCATAATGTTCTGGGCAGCACATATCACTATCACTGTGTTAAGTGAATTAATGTTACTTTTTTTGAAGGAAACATTAATATTCTATGGCATATTGATGGCATTACCAAGAATAATTTTGTGTTGTTGTTTTTTCTTTTTTTAATTAAAAAATTATTAATTGTTCGCTTTACATCCTGGTCATAGTCCCCTCCCATCTTTCCCTCCCCTTGCCCCACCCTCCTTCCCTGTTTCCCCATTCCCCCCTCCTTTACTCCCCAGGGAAGAGGAACCTCCCCTCCCCCCAACCCTCCTCCCCTGCCCCCCATATTAAGTCACATCAGGACTGAGGGCATCCCCCTTCCCCTGTGGTCCATCGAGGAAGCCTCATCAGGGGAAAGCAACAAAAAAGCAGGCAGCAGAGTCCTTGTCAGAGCCAGAGCCGACCCCCACTTCCCTCACTAGGGTCATGATGACTGAGCTGACCATAGGCTACATCTGTGCAGGGGGCCTAGGTCCAGTCCATGCAGGGTCTCTGGCTGGAAACCCGGTGTTGTTTTAATTAATTAAATTTTTTAAAGATTTATTTTATTTTACTTATGTATATGTGCGATTGTGCCTTTATGTGCACATGCATGCAGGCTTCTGTGGAGGTCAGAAAAGGACATCAGATCTCCTGCAGCTGCAGTTACAGGTGGATATGAGGTATCCACGTGGGTGCTGGAAACTGAACTGGGGTCCGCTGGAAAAACAGCAAGCACTCTTAACCCCCAAGCCATCTCTCCAAAACACCAAAAATAATTTAAAAACTCATTTGATGCAAACAGAATCATTAGCCTATGCATGATTATTTTCTGTCTGTCTGTGTTTGGACTGTATCCAGACGTGCATATCATAGCTCTTCTTCGGCTATGTAATCTGAAAACGCTTTGTCGGCTGAACAGGCTTGTTCTGATGCCAGCACTGCTATGACAACAGCTACCAGCAGGTGGAGACCAGGGACTCGGTCCTCATCAGGCAGGTATGTCAGCCTCAGGGTCGCAGCAATTCACAGGAACTCTGTCACATGGAAGGGACCAAAGGGCAGCAAAGGGCTAATAAAAGTGGTGGCAAATAAACCTCCTCGCCCAAACACTGAAATGAACAATGCCAGAAAAAGATGCTAAGAAAAGTAGTGTTTTCACAGCCGAGGAAAACGACATTCGGAATGACCTACTGAGAAAGTGAAAGTGAAAAAGACTGCTTCCCAAACCTTTGCATCATCTAGCAATGGATTTCTAATCCTCTGGCAATGTTCAATTGACATTTTTGATTTTACAGCTTAAAATACTACATTCAGCGGCCTATTCCACTTCCTCATACATGGTTTCTGTGTCTGACCTGGGTTTTAGCGTTGCCTCAACCCTCCTCTTACTCCTGCATTGTCTTTCAAATTTCTACTCTTACCAACATTTTCCTATGAATATTTACTGACTAACAGAATAATACAAAACCACAACAGAGATTAGGAACCTGCTCAATGTAGGTGTTAGTACTAGATTAAATCAGAGAAGGACTGGAAAGGTTTTTAGTCCTAATATTTTCCTCTTTTATTGTATTTATTCATCCCAATAAATTAGCTTTCTGTAGATAAGAAAAGGCAACCCATTTCTATGCTTTCTTGCTGCAGTGGGTACCATAACTCACTGTGCAAACCGTTGCTTTTTAAAAGCATTATTCAGGAAGACAGGAACACAGAAGCTGCTGAAGGGGCTGTGCGGTGTTCAGATGAACAACAGTATCACACTTTGCCTAAGGTTTTTTTCCTGGTGGGCAATGTCCTTCTCCCCTGACCCCAGGCACCTGCTCTTTTCTATGATGATGAGGCCCACAAGCCACAACACACAGTACCACTGCTAGCCAGCAGAGGCATGCCACAGAAACCGTGTGGAAACCTTGCGGAGCTGGAGTGTTGCAGCCACCCC
Organism: Acomys minous; assembly: GCF_964271855.1. Taxonomy (NCBI): domain Eukaryota; kingdom Metazoa; phylum Chordata; class Mammalia; order Rodentia; family Muridae; genus Acomys; species Acomys minous. The sequence continues at coordinate 72,457,790 of NC_140490.1, forward strand.
ACTACACAGACACACTGCTTTTTCATCTGCTCTGATCTTACGTTCTGTGTTGGAGGGAAAGTTATGACATTTCTGTCAGACTCATTTAAACACCAGTAACTACATTAGCAAAACCTGGGCGTGGAATTACAGGAATATAATGTAACAATCACAGAGGGATCAAGTCTTGAGAGAGGGAAAACACAGCGAAGTGACAGAAGCAGGTTCGCAGTGGCTGAGATCCCCCAGCAGGGAAGGCAGCAGGAGAATTTGTAATCAGCGAAGCTACGCCATTCATTCTTTTGATTAATTACCCCTTTGCTTGCTAACATTAACTACAAACAATACATGAAAAGCAGCTTGCCAATTATTTACCAGTTGTCGATGTGGACAACTGAAGATAATTTGACTCTTCTTCAATTCAGTATAGGTCCCGTGTGTGTGTGTGTGTGTGTGTGTGTGTGTGTGTGTGTGTGTGTGTATAGAAAGAGATAATATGTGCATTTTCTGATTTAATATTTCGATACATACATGCATTTTCTGATTTAAAGAGGATATTATGATCTAAAAGATAACGAAAGTATGTCAGAGTATAATTTTGACATATTTATTTTTCTTATTTTTATAATCATCCAGGGGCTGGCTTTATTTATTAAGTAAAAGGTGGCTCATCTTCATTTTAAAAATTCTATCAGTGGCATACGATGCTTTCATTGCTTTTGTATTCAGCTATTTGTTTAACAGTTCTCATGATATTGGCTACTTGTTGGTTTCTAGTTCTTACTGCTGTGCACTGTGAGAAAGAGCCCTTAGCCTTGGGAACACCTACAAACACTATCCACTTAAATACTAAACTCTTCTATCTATTTGTTTTTGCTGATATTGGGGAGAGAAGATTTATACGCTATTGCATTATGAAAATTTTCAAATAGAAAACTGAACCGTACAGTAATCTTCTACTTATCTACCTGGCAACTAACACGTCACTTGTTCACTTATCCATGTTTATATGATCCACATGAGCGTCAGTGGAAATATATTCCCACAAATTGTTTCATGGTTCTTCTGGAGACATCATTTTGCCATGCTTTGATAGTGTCTTTTGTTCTCTTCAGAACAGTCAGTTCCTGGTTTGGAGCAGATGCTACAGTGTCCATGGAAGCTCGGTGCTGGTCTAACGACCTCTGGCCTTGTTTTGAGAAGGCTAAGTCTATAAAATCAAAACTTAGAAAGTTAGATAAGCAAATAACAGAGAGGCTTGCATAACTTTCTATGTTTTGAGTTAATAGTTTAACAATATATTTAGATGTTAATTGCCATCAGTTTTGCTGTTGCGTGATTTTTGTTAGCATATATTCATTTTTATGTAGTGATGGGCTTTATAGACATTTCTGTGGGTATATTGCTGGACCATAATTCCATGTCTGCCTTCCTGTTCTCCCCCCTCCTCTCTGTAAATGGTCTCACTTCCTCATTGTCATAGCTACCGACGACTATATTTATTGCATAAATGAATTTACGCACATCCACCTGAGAAAAATGTCTCTTGCTGATTGTGATTTCTTATAATCTGCCCTCACAGATTCTTTCAATAGAAAACCTCAGTTCACCATGACACGCCTTGTCTTGAGTCTGCAGATCTCTGCCCAGCCCCTTCTGGAGGATCAGCAGTGGTCCAGCAGTTGAACCCTTCTCTTGCCCTTCCGCTCTGTAACCTTTGCTCTGCTTTCCCGCCCCACCCCCCTCCCCCTCCGCCCCCGCCTCGGCGCTGGGAGACCCTCTGTCCGCGACGCCAGGAGATCCTCCGTGCTTGCTCCTATGCTTAAATTCTACACAGTCGTCCCTGGTCTTTACCGCTTGGCCCTCTAACATGCCACTTTATTCCCTTAAAGCCCACTGTTCGATCCTTTCCACGTGACTCTCGATGACTCTTTTCCTCTCATCAACGTCATCTTGGGTTTCAGGGTGAGGCGATAGTTTCAAGCTTTTCTCCCCAGATTTTGCAGAATACTCTTGGAATCTGTTCTCTAAAATGAAACTTTATCTCATAAGCAATACTTTCCTTATTTTCTGTTGCTTTATTTGCTCTTTGCTGCTTTCACACTGCTTCCATTTTGTTTAGTTACTTCAAGTTTGGTGATGTCTCAGCAGTTCCTGTAAGTTAGAAACATTTTTTTTTTTTTTTTGGTTTCTTTTTGCATCCCACCTGGGGACATTCAGATGCCCCTTTCAGGTCAACAGATGGACAGCATTATCTCGATTAGATTTTTTTTTTCAACTTGTCAGAAGCCAGAATTATCTGGAAAGAGGAAACTTTAATCGAAAAAAACTGTTTCTATCAGATTGATCTACAGGCAAGCCTGCGAGGCATTTTCTTGATTAATGACTGATGTAGAAGTGCCCCGCCTACTCTGGCTGATGGTTCTAGGTTATTTAAGAAACCAGGCTGAGCAAGTCATAGGAAGCAAGCCAGTAACCAGCCTTGCTCTGCAGCCTTGGCTTTCGCTCCTGCCTCCAGGCCTGTCCTGACTGAGCTCCTTCTGTGGCTTCCCTCGGTGATGGACTGTGATTGGGATGTGAGGGTCAAATAACCCCTTCTTCCTCAGGTTGCTTTTGGTTATGGTGTTTATCACAGCCGTAGAAAGAAACCAAAGCAGGGGTTTATCCAGTTGTCACATATAATCACTTACTTTGAATGTCTCAAATGTGTGTCAGAGGTGTGTAAGCGTGCTCCCATCAGCACACTGCCAAGGTGTGTGTAATGTGTGTGTGCTAAGACAAGCACCTTCATACTCAGTCCTCATGTGCCTTGTAGGCTTGGCTGTGACTTCATACTCAGTCCTCATGTGCCTTGTAGGCTTGGCTCTGACTTCATACTCAGTCCTCATGTGCATTGTAGGCTTGGCTCTGACTTCATACTCAGTCCTCATGTGCCTTGTAAACTTGGCTCTGACTTCAGTTGCCTCTATGCTTTCACTTATGGAACAGCCTCCTGGTCATAGCTGAAATTTCTAGAATATAGCACTATAGAAGCTTTGATGTTCTTTGTCAAAATTCTCTTTTGCTGTCAATTCTGAGGATTACAATAGAAGAACTAATAAAAGTTAGCTTTATTTCTTTATGGCTTTTTAGTATTTTCAATTTTTTCATCCCATCTTCACTTATGTAGTTATTTTATTTACATTATTTCTGTCATAAATGACACAAATGGTAAGTGAAGACTACAGTAAGTATATATATTACAGATTTTAGATAAATGATACATTTTGATAACTGCTGAACAGTTTATATTGGAGTCAGACTACGGCAATATTCCTGATGTTTACTTTATGTAGACAACTGATTGAAAGATCACAAAGCTCTGGGGTTTCTAGTTTATTCAATGCTGAAGAATAATAATTCTGATGCACAAACCATCTACTTCTGTCAGTTTTTTATATGTCCATGCTGTAACATGGGTAAGAAACCAGCATTTACTATAAATGCAACATTCTCCTGGTTCTATCACAGAAGTTTTGCATTTGTTGCATATTATTCCCTTAACATCTCTATTATAGCTTATTCCCGGTTTCTAGAAGTTAACTAAGATGACAAAAGCTAAAGTAACCTGCTCAGCCAGTAAACAGATTTGGAATGGTCTGTTCAAATTCTGTGGTTTTGTCATACCAATCTGTACCCAAGAAGATAAACATCTAAATTAGGGAGGTTCCTAGCAGTCCTTAGAACTTGAGCGCCACCTACAGACACGCTGGTGCTAACTCTCAAGCCAGCCATGTTTGAAGAGAACTCTAAGTATCCCTTTAAACAGCTAACGTGTGTCTTTTTGCTCTTGGAATGCCACTCTTTAAGTAATTTCTATTTTATGTACTATTTGGGAGCTCGCAAAGACATATCACAAAGTCTCATAATCAACAGCAAATTTTGCAACAAATTCAGAAATCAAGAAGAGGTTAGTTGGAGTTCTAGTTAGTTTTAATTGTCAACTTGACACAGCTTAGAAGGAAGCCATGATTAAAGAATTGCCTAGATCAGACTGGCCTGCTGACATGTCTGTGGAGGCAGTGCCTTGACTGTTAACTGATGAAGGGGACATGGTGTGGGTAGCACCTTTCCCTAATCAAGTAGTTCTAGACTATACAAGTAGCTAAACATAAGGTTAAGCAAGTAAGCCAGCAGGCAGTATTTCTCCATAATTTCTGCTTTTAATTCCTGTTCTGACTTTCCTCACAGATAAACTATGATATGGCAATTTAAATAGAATAAGTCCTTTCCTTCCTCAAGTTGCTTTGGTCATGGTGTTTATCCCAGTTACAGAATGAAACTAGAACAGTTGAGTAGAACTTTTCTACATTACTTTATCTCCTAGATTTTACTGTTTAGAAAGCTATGTAGAGAATGAAAAAGTATAAAAGGCCCACTGATCTTTGCCTGGATTCATTCATTGCAGTACAAACAGAAATGCTTCACAGTGATGTTCGCTAGCTAAGGATGAATGTCATCCCAAACGTGCAAGCCCCTGTAGCTCTGTGTTCTCGTCGTCCCAGTGAAGAAATAAAGTGGGGTGAAAGGAATGCTGGAGATAGGGCTGGAGGTGGACTGTCAATTCTCTTCGGAGCTGGCTGTATAGCATTACAGAGGAAAGTAGTAAAGGGACAGAGGCAGTGACAGTTCCCACCATCGGCCATTGCTGCCTTTTCCTCACTGTCCTTAAGTAAGGCTCCAGCTGGAGCTCTTGACATGCTGAAAATCCTGGCATTTTATAAGCTTTTAAATCCAAATTTAAAAGGATTAAAAATAAGGATGAAATATTTTCTTCAGGGTCTATTTTAAAGACAAAGTCAAGAGGTAGCTCAGGTCTACAAGAGACCATTATAATCCCACAGAGAGGATTCTGGTACTTGGACATAGGATGGCAGTTGGTACACCTCTTCCTATTAATGATATTTAAAATACTGCCCACCACAGCCTCCCTCCAGCAAGACCAAAGGGAGAGTGCTGTCCAATGGGCACTGTTTGAAGTGGTACCTGGTATTGCTAATCTGGCTGTCACATTCATGCATTTCCTTCCAAAGAGAATTACAGGAGTTTTCCCTCCCTCATCTGCATCTCACTCAGCTTTCAATTTGCTATCTTAGTCTTTCCTGCAGTCTCATCGGAAACTGTAAGCAGCTGGATTCTGGTCCAACTCAACCAATTGCTGCAATGTTGCCATGGCAACAGCTGTCAAAATTAGCTCCACATCTTCCTTGAAAAAATCATCTTCTGCAGAGATGCCAAAGTTAATCAATTTTTGTTGTTGTTAATTTGGCTTTAAGCACAGAGCACAGTATACATTAATAATATATTGTGGCATTAAAATTTTGATCAGTGATTTATCTGCAAAGTGACTACAAGTAGGTGTAGCTTTTGAAGGAAAGGTATTGTATGCTGTGCTTACTCAGACACGGGGACACAAGTGAGCAGTGGACTGGAAAGCAATAATAATAGGTGTCCCAAGTTTGTAAGATTTTTTTTTTAACTTAACTCTATTTAACAGTGTTTGGTGTTGAACCCTGAGCTTCAGTCATGAAAAACAAGCACAGTAATACTGAGTCATAACTCCCACCCTCAGATTGTTTTAAAAAGATGTCTTTGCCTCTGTAGCTCCCATCCCGATCCCTAGGCTCAGTGCTGCTGGTCAGACACAGTGCATGTTTGGATGTCCTCTGAGAGTCTTCATTCAGCGGGGCATCGGGACAGAAGCTGGGTCTTGTTATTGGACTCCAGGTGAAATTGGTATGGAAGGATGGGGTTATAGAAGGACCTAGAGGGTCCAGGAGCACCACAAGACCATCAAGGCTGGAAGATCTGGACCCAGGGGGCCTTCACAAACTGCTGTACCAACCAAGGACAGTGCATGCAGGAAATCTCCACCCCATATTCAGATCTAGCCAATGGACAGCGCATTCTCCATGGTTGTGGGGAGACCAGGAACTGCCTCCGACATGAACTCTGGTGCCCACTAGTTGACCACTTCCCCTTGGTGGGGAAGCCTGGTAGCACTCAGAGGAAAGGGAAGCAGGCTACCAGGATGAGACCTGAGAGGCTGTGAACATATGGTGGGCGAGGAGGTCCCCTTCTGTCACACGTCTAGGGGAGAGGAATAGGGGGAAAAGGGTAGGAGGGGAACAGGAAGATACAAGCGAGGGGATAACAATTGGGATGTAGTCTGAATAAGTTATAAGAAAAAAAAAAAAGACATCTTTGCAAGTCAGGAATTGTGGCATGTGTCTGAAACCCCAGCATTTAGAGGGTTGAGATAAGAGGACAGCTTGGGCTACATAAGTAAGTGACAAGGCAACCTACACAGTAAGACTCTGACTCTAAACACTGACAACAAAACAAGAGCAGCAGGACACCTCCTAAGCGGGCCTTTGATGAGGATGACAGAACTGAAGGAAAGGTGCCAGGCACAACCTGAGACTAGGTGAAGGAAGACCGGGGTGAAAATCACTTGAATATTCTCATGTTCATGTTCCCACGTTCATGTTCCCAACCCTGACTGTGTCAAGGATCATGTACAGGTCTTGGAGTAGCCTAGGCCTTGACAGATGGCAGTGTGTGGCCCGAAGCTTGAGGAGAGGGCAGCTGAGCACCACACTGAGAACACAGATGGGCAGCCCCTTTCTTCATAGCTTTAAAACAGTTGTGGCATTACTGAGTAAACTGCTCCATGGTGATCTGTCCTCCTAGTCTCCTAGCAAACACAGGCTGGAAACAGCCATAAATGAGTGTTTCACCATACCACAGGGAGTTGAAAGTCTTTACATTTTAAAGCATTTGGATGTAGATTTTTTTTTTTTAAGAGCAGAAGAAATGTTTATCAGGTGCAACTCTTTTAAGGGAGAGATGAGAGACAGGCACAGAAGGTAAATATTTCCCCAACACAGCTTCCTACAGCCAAGGAGCTGTCCTCTGGCAGGTTTTCCTCATGCCTGTATGCATCAGGGTAAGCACAAGTATCTGAGCCATAGGGTGGGTCTCGAATCCAGCACAAAAGGCATCCTTAAGGGCCCCCAGAGTGTCAAGGCCTGAGAAATATTTGTAAAGAATCAATCTTTTTAGATTCTTGGCTCTAAAATATATACTATTGGTTCAGTATTGGCCCATCACCAACTTAGGAAAGTAAAACAACAAGGAATCAATACATATGTGGCAGGCAATCATAGGAGACAAGTTAGTGACCATAGACATCCTTTCATTTTGACTTAATTCAACTCCCCCGCTCCCACTTCTAACAGTGCACTTGGTAGCCTAGTTCTGTCACTTGCACATACCGTGTAAGCACTCCTTTCCAGCAATGCATAGAAGATTTCAGAACCTCCTTAAACTCCTATATGCAGCAGGCTACATATATTTCCATTTCTGAACAATGGTACAAGTTTCCCCACCCTGGTAACAGCTACTATTCAAGTGAATCTCAAACATATCTGGGTGTGAAGAGTAGAAGGGCCAATCCGGCTGGAACTAGTTTCTGTCACATATGTAGTAAGGTAAAACTGTGTCATCTTTTAGGGATCATCTTCTGCCTATGCATAATTGGCCATGCATGTTATGATTAACATTAGATGCATTATGGGAAAGGACATGTAGAGCAGAGAAATGATGACATACTGAGAAGCTCTCAAACTATGCCCCTCAGTAGCCATCCCATTCCCCCTTGAGATCTATAGCTCTACCTCAAGACCGAGCTACACCGCTCCTGGGCCTATACCCAAAAGATGCTCCACCATCCAACAAGGACATTTGCTCAACTTTGTTCATAGCCGTGTTATCCATAATGGCCAGAAACAGGAAACCACCCAGATGTTCCTCAACAGAAGAATGGATAAAGAAACTGTGGTGCATTTATACAATGGTAAACTATTCAGCTATTAAAAACAAATGGATACTGCACGTATTGTCCTTGGCTGGTGCCTTAGTTTGAGCAAGATCCCTGGGCCCAAATCTGCCCATCATAATGTTTTTCTTGTAGTTTTCTAGGACCCTCTAGATCCATCTATTTCCCCATTCTCCCATACTTCTCTCACCGAGAGGCCCAATAGAATGTCCTCCTCTCTATCCCACTTTCATGATAAGTGAAGACTTTCACGGGACATGCTCTTTGGGCTAGTGTGCAGATATAAGTGAGTATACACCATTTGAGTCTTTCTGCTTCCAGGTTAACTCACTCATTATGATCATTTCTAGTTCAATCCATTTGTCCACAAATTACAGGAAATCCTTGTTTTTAATAGCTGAGTAGTATTCCATAGTGTAAATGTACCAATTTTTTATCCATTCTTCTACTGAGGGACACTTAGGTTGTTTCCATGTTCTGGTTATTATGAATAAGGCCACTACACTTCGTACCCCGAACCAGATCTAACCAATGGACAGCACAGTCTCCATAGTTGAGTGGAGAGTGGAGAGTGGGGACTGGCTTTCACACGAACTCTGGTGCCTCATATTTGACCGTGTCCCCTTGATGGGGAGACCTGGTGGCACTCAGAGGAAGGATAGCAGGCTACCAAGAAGAGGCTTGATACCCTATGAGCATATACAGGGGGAGGAGGTCACCCTCACTCACAGTCATAGTGGAGTGGAGTAAGGGGAAAATGGGAGGAAGGGAGGAATGGGAGGATACAAGGGATGGGATAACCATTGAGATGTAATATGAATGAATTAATAAAAAAAGATATTAAAAAACAAATGGATAGATCCAGAAAAGATCATCCTGAGGGAAGTAACACAAACCCAGAAGGACATGCATGGTATATACTCACTTATAAGCTGATATTAGCCACATAATACAAGATAGTAAATCCACAGACATAAAGAAGCTAAGAACAAGGAGGAACCTAGGGAGGATGCTTACTTCTCATTCAGAAGGGCAAATAGGATAGACACCTGAAGCAGCTGAAGAGAGGGAACAGGACGGGAGCCTACAATAGATGTGCTCTCAAAGACTTCACCCACTAGGGCATTTAAGCAGATGCTGAGAGTCACAGACAAAGTTTGGGTAGAGCCCAGGGAGTCTTATTGAAGAGGTGGGGGATAGAAGGACCAGGAGAGGAAAGGAGCTTCAGAAGGAGACCAACAAAGTTAACAAATCTGGGCCCAGGGGGGCCTGCAGAGTGATGCACCAACCAAGGATCATGCACGGAGGAGACTCAACCACCAACCAAAGAGTATGCATGGGCTGGGCCTAGACCTGCTACATATATGGAGCAAACATGCATCATGGGAGTAGAGGCTGTCTCTGACTCTGTTGCCTGCCTTTGGATCCCCTTTCACTAGGCCCCCAGCTCAGATGTATCCGATAGGTAGCTTAGTCTCCAATATGGGGAACAGGGCCTATCTCTAACACGAGTTCTGTTGACCACTTGTTGATCACTTCCCCCAGGCAGGGTGGCCTTCCCGGGCCCCAGAGAAAGAGGATGCAGGCAGTCCTGATGAGACTTGATAGGTTGAGGTCAGATGGTAGGGGAGGAGGGACACTCCTATCCAAAGACTAGGGAAGGGGGATGGGGGAAGAGGGAGGGAAGGCGGGACTGAGAGGACAGGAGGGAGGGGGATAGAATCGGGGTGTAAAGTGAATGAGGTTTTTTTGTGGTTTTTCGAGACAGGGTCTCTCTGTGTAGCCTTGGTTATCCTGGACTTGCTTTGTAGACTAGGCTGGCCTCGAACTCACAGCTATCTACCTGCCTCTGCCTCCCGAGTGCTGGGATTAAAGGTGTGTGCTACCACGCCCAGCAAGTGAATGATTTTTTTAAAAAATTAATTTAAAAAAAAGAAGCAGCATAATTGGGAGCTGTCAGTATATTCCCTCATGTGCTCGATCTTCTCCGTGTGTCTCTCATTCACCCTTTCACTTTGCTCCAAATAAATTTATCTTGGCTCTTTGCAGGTCCTTATGAGACCTCATTTCATATTGTTTTGAATAAGAGGCCAAGAACCTGAAAACACACTGTCCTGACCCAACTGCCAGCAACACAGATACAACCAACAAAGTTATCCTTACATTTATCTCTGGCAATTGGATCCCTAATTACAGGACGCTTACCTGTCTCAGGCCAAACACAAACATAGGCTAATTTTCTCCACATTCTGCAGCTTCTCCACTGACAAAAGGAGTGCATCAGAAGGAATCCAGGCACAGTGTTTGCAGAGCTGCTCCTATGGCTACATGGGCGGGTCCCTAATCCATAAATTCAGTTCTGTGGTATAATCTCAAAAAACAAAACAAAACAAAACAAACAAACAAAAACAAACAAACAAAAGCAAAAGCAAAAACCAAAACGTCCAATGATGTCAGGGAATTGTGTTTTACTATAAAAATATAGAAGGCTTTTTGATTCTGGGAACCATGGGAAATGGAGAGATCCTTTAGGCCAGAGGGGGCCAGGACAGGAAATGATACAGAGGATCATGGGAAAAGCTTGAAGGAGGAAGCAGGGTGGATGGAGGGGGCAGGGAGTGGTACTCACCACTGCCTCCTCCTTTGGCTCCTCCATCTCTAGTCCGAGGTCCAGCCCGGCAGCAGGCGCAGCAGCGGTGGCAGGTGCCTCCTCTGCTTCGGGCTCTGCGGATAGAGCCTGCTCAGCTGCAGCCTTGAGTTATTTGGGGGTAAGAAGAAAGGAAGATTCAACATGTGAATAGGTGGCACTGCGGAATGCGAGACAACCCAGAATTTCATCATCAATGGGAGCAGGTGGCCAGTTTCACTCAATCCAGTCTAGAAAAAATAAGAATCGAGTAGTGGAATTGTGTTAAGCTGCTTCTGAACAGACTCCAGAACTGTTTCCTTCAGAGTCAGGCAAAGACCTGCCATCGTATTCACCTGTAACAGTTTGTCTGCACGTTGCTATGGCCTGTGTGAGAGAACTTGAAATCATTCTTCTGTTGTGTGGAGAAAGAGAGAGACAGAGACAGACACAGACACAGAGACAGAGACAGAGACAGAGACAGACACAGAGACAGACAGAGACAGAGACAGACACAGAGACAGAGACAGAGACAGACACAGACATAGAGACAGAAACAGAGACAGAGACAGACAGAGACAGACAGAGACAGACACAGAGACAGAGACAGAGACAGAGAGAGACAGAGACAGACACAGAGACAGAGACAGAGACAGAGACAGAGACAGACAGAGACAGAGACAGAGACAGACACAGAGACAGAGACAGAGACAGACAGAGACAGAGGCAGAGACAGAGAAGACAGACACAGAGAGAGACACACACAAAGAGAAAGACAAAGAGAGACAGAGAAACTATCTCTAGAAGGTTCAACATTTGCCAGGTGGAATGAGTTGGGAAAAATTTATAGGGCACATAGTTCTACGAACTTTCCACGTGTAAATGTAAATTACCCTAAACACGGAGGGACCATCAACTTACCAAGCCACCTACCATATTCTGATCTGTTTGGACTGTGAATAATGAAGTGTCCTGGGTCTGAAAAGAAGAAGAAAATGAGGCATTTAAACGGCTGTCTAAACTAATAACCATCAATTAACACATTTTAAATAATTTTATAAGTCACATTTTAAATCACTAAAAGAATATCGATTAAGTGTTGACATGAGCTATTCTATACATAGATCTGTGCTAGCAGGACGCATCCAGGAACCACTGCTCTCTTGGACAGAGCCAGGGTGTGGCTTCTGGTCTTCAGGTGGCTCTTTTCTGGAGAATCCCTGAGAGGATGGCTGTACTCTCACATGGTGTAGCTCACTCTGACATTTTAGAAAGCACTTTTAAAAAACATCATCCCAAAGATCCAGCACCTTAGTCAAAATAACTTTATCTCCTCTTTTCCAAGAGTTGAGTCTAAAGGATTTTTCAGATTGGGATCACTTTTAAGGATTGAGGATAGGTAGAAAGGTTGGCATAGCATTACGGAGCATCTAATGTGCTGGGCCGCTGGGCTATGTGCACAGCTCACTTCATCACAACGTTGTCACACACAGCGCCGTCTCCTCAGGTTGTTACATCGTGAGGTCAAATTCTGTACTGATGCTCTTCATCATTTTGCTGGGTTCGTAACACAAAATCCACACAGGGAAGAACGACAACATTCCCAGCTGGTGGCTCATGTAAGAAAACAGATTCTCCTTACCTGGGGGAAGCCATTAAACGAATCTCCAGAGGCCTAAAGGAAATGGAAAATGGGGTAATGTTTTCCCGATACTTTCACAGGATGAGTGAATAGCCATTAGACTAGCTGGAGAGGAACATCTACCACACACAAACTTAAAAATAATACAACAGGTTGCTTTCCTTGAGAGTGTTTATGAACTAGAAAAGCCATGCTGTATTATTAAAAACAGGCTGACAAAAAATAAAAATAAATAAAAGATGAGCTTTACCATTGTCCCTGGCATGTATGTGGTTCAGTGTTCGCCAACACTAACCTTCTCGATCATGAGAAGACAAGTCTAGGCATGGACCACAAGGGTTAATATCTCTATATCTCTATTCAGTCATTGATATGCATCACTTTAATGAGCAAGCAAGTGGGATTTTTTTTTTTTTTGGTTTAATGATCCTGGGTAGAAACATTTCATACATTTTTATTGGCGTGGAGCCATATTAGAGACAGAAAGTCTCCATTGCTCATGGTTTTGCACATTTCAGTGTGTGAACAGAAAAAAGGGGGTGGGTGAAGGAGGTGGGGGAGGAGAGGGAGGGAGGGAGGAAGAGGGAGAAGAACAGAGAGAAAATGACTCAGAAAGTAGGATGGTAAGAAAGACTCCACTAATACTAAGTATAATCGTCATGTAGATTCTTTTTTGTCAACCTGTTTGTGTTCGGTTTACATAGGTTTCAAGAGGTACATCTGTCAAGGAGATCAACGATGGAGAGTGAAGCTGGTAAGAGACATAAGGAAAAACAGAACCTAAGGAAGTCCGGCTGGCGTATGCTACACTCTAGGGTAAGTACCTCATCTTTATCAGCCTCTATTTCTTGATACAACAATCCATATCTCTGGTTAGCAAGTTCATCTTCAGACAAATCTGAGTTGTTGGTGTCATTGTCTCGGGGACTATCCGGACAGTCCATGCTAGTGTTCTGGGAGGCTCCCTGAACCAAGGATCTAATTGTCTTGTGGTTTTGATCCAAGCTGCTAGCACTGGCATGTTCCCTACACACATCTGCTGGTAAGTCCTCCTCCAGCCCTTTCTTACTTCCTCCCAAATGTTCCCAGCATTTATGTAAACCTTCCATATCTCTGATAGGCCTGTGGCTATTAGATTCCTGCCACTTGGCAAATTGGCTTTGCTGGCCATCTGGAATACCAGAGACTCCCACTACATCCACATTGCTTATTGCCGAATTCAAGTCTGGCTGCCAGATTTGAGCTGGATCTGTTCCCCAAGAATCTGTCTTTTTAGATCTTGGCAATTTAATGTCCTGACTAGGGTTTGCAGGCACTGTACTTGCAGAAGGCTTTGATGATGACTCCCCTCCCTTATATGAACACTGTCCTTTTCTGTTTGCAAGCATTTCCAGAGAACAGTTAGGGCCAGTCGGAGACTCCACTACCACTGCACATTTGATTGACAAAGCATCAGTCTGACTCTTACGCCCGTCAGCTCCATGAGCATTGACTACAATGTCACAGCGAATTTCTTCTGTACCTGCACCTCGCTGTGCTGGACGAAGCCTTGTAGAATGGTTGTGAGGGCCTGTTGAATGTTTCCCTATCTCTTTTCTGGTTAAATCCCATACCTCAATGCTTGGATTTTTAATAATATTCACAGGGTCAGTCTGGATAAGCAGATTACAGCTTTCTGTGTCATTGGCAGGTGTATCCCCAGCGCCTTCTACATTTCTATGATGACTGATTATTACTTGAATCTCATCGGATAACTCTTGGATTCTGTCACCAAATTTATCTGCCACATAGAATCTTTCTCTGTCTTTTTCTAATAGATCAGCTTCTTCAGAATAATTTTCATAGGTTTCTAATCTTTCCTTACAACTCACCCTTAGATCGTTTCTACTTCCCATGTCATTTCTTTTGAAGGTCTCCTGGCCTTGCTCTGATGTTTTTTTGAGATGATTTCGTGTTCTATTTCCTAGATTGCCACATACATTCTCCTCAAGCCCCTTAGTACATTCCACCTTGATATCAATAGCTGCAATGTCTACCCTTTGACATGTCTCCACACGCCCCCACATAGGATCTTCTACCTTCTGTTTCTGTTTAATTTCTTCATCTGATATTTTAGCTTCTTCATGACCTTCTTTGAGGAGGTCAACTTTTCCCATGTCTGGCATCTCTGAGTCAAGTAATGCATATGACTGGTCCATCTCCACGCATGCAGGAATAGAAACGCCAGCCTGGGGTTCAGGCTCTGAGGACAGCTGCTCACTTTTAGCTGGAGGGGATGGCCCCAGGGCATCCTCACCCTGGTCAGCTACAGTAGAATGGTCAGCGGAAGAAAGCATCCCAGTGGATAATCTCATGTCTCGCTCAGCTTCAGAGAGACAGACAATGTCTTCTCGAGACCCACTTGGGGTCATCTCCTGGATGACACTGTCTGTCCTAGCATGGGGGCCCCAGATAAATGCACCTATGTCAGTTTCACATCTTTGAATCTCTTCAGCCAAACCAGTGTCAGGAGTTTCCTCTATGATCAGGTTACACATAGAAAGACTTTTTGAAGAGTCAGTCTTTACCGTATGTAGAAAAGCAAAGGGGGGGAAAAAGATAAAATAGACCATGAGATATTTGATGAGAAACATACAGCTCTTCACCATTGTAGTATCAGTTCAATTGGCTTAAGGCCAAGTCTAGGACTAGCCACGTCATGCGGAAAAGTCATCCTACAAACAATACCATGTGTATATTAACTATCTTTTAAATCCAGAATCATATGAAAATCAACCTACCGGTTGTACCAAATCAGTGCTTGTCTGTAAAGTAGGGAGGAGAGAGAAGAATAAAGAATGAGAAGACATTTAACTGCAATGCTGAAGTCTCATGTTGTCCAGGGACAGCGTTCTCCTAAAGGCGGTGGCTTTTACTGTCCAGGAATTAAACTTTACAACTCATTTGGCTGTAGGAATGGTTTTGTTCTAAAGCTTATTTAAGACAATTGATAAAGAGGCACAAATGGAACGCAAAGAACCGGTGTTATTTTCTAGCATCAATGAGGATGTTTCATGGCTAGTTCACAATTTTTGCCTTAGGAAACCATAAAATGAAAATGCTTATCTAAGTGAACATGTAAGTCTGAGAAAATCAAGATGCTAACAAGCATAGAAGTCAAGAAATCACTCCATGTCATATGCTCTGTAAGAGCATCAGAGCAAAGTCTCCCCAAACTCATTCTTTTATATTAGGGTCTATCTTTGAGGTGTGTCCTGGTCGAAGAAGGAATTCATATCAGCCACACTGACTACCTTGAGTGCTCTCTTGTCAGTCTTCCCTCAACCTGGAAGCCACAAGAAAATAATCTGAAAAGTAGATTGGACAAAGAATCATGGCAGTATGTCCAGAAAGCCACAATTTTATGTATTTTTGTTATGACTATTCTTCCTAGCAAGCCTGTCCTCTGAAGCAGTGAAAAGTTCCTTCTAGAAGATATCTTTTTCCTCACCATACTCCTTTTAGAGAGGGAAGAAAATGTGTTATAGTTCTCATTAAAGTAAACAAAATTCTGGGATTACTAGGATTAGTATTATTTTCACAATCAGCAATAAAAGTAATGCAACATTGAGGTTAGAATTCTAGGGCCTTGAGTATCAACTCAGTCTCCCCTTCAGTAAATCCACAAGTAAAACTAATTCAGTGTAAAAGGACTGACTTAATCATGTGTACCTTCAACCCAAACTATTAGTGGGGCTCTTGGTCTCTTCCAAGGATCCTAAAAAATGGAACATAAACTCTATAGAAGTCATTAAAGGTTAAGATCCAGCCCCGAGGAATGCAAGGGGTCACATGGGTGTCTCAGTCTCCTAATTTTGCAATGCAGATGAATGCCATAGATCTCTGCTCATCTCTCTTTCCTGAGTCTAAACCCAAAAACACTCAACCTTGCACATCAGGTTAGCTTTCTAAAATAACACTGTCATCATAGGTACCTTTTATTGATACATACCACATACTGGGATAAATGCCAGGCACATATCTTATTAAATCACCGAACAACTCTCTGAAGTAGATGGCATTACCTTTACTGTATAGACCAGAAAAGCTGAGGCTTAGAGAATTTTAGAAATTGATCAAATTGGCACGATTATAAGCATTAGTGTTCGAACTCAAATCCATGGCTGCCCAGCTCAAATTTTCCAAATGTTTCAATGAAACTTAATTGAATATAATGATGAAAAATAACTCCCATTGCCTGCCATCTTCTCATCACACTCTGTTTTGATTCTGTTTAAGAGTACCACATGTGTGCATGCCTACCCCCATGACAGCTCTTTTAGTCATCCGGCCCCACAGGAGGACACAAAGAACACAATAATTGTCTTTTAATGCTGTTGTTATTTCATCAATGTGGACCACAGTCACAGCTTTCTCTACTAGGTTTTTCAGATTTGAGAAAGGCTCAAACCTTCTTCTAGGGGAATACATTATCACATAAATTTATGGGTTTTCTTTCTTTCTTTCTTTTTTATTCACAAATGAAAAAGCACATTGAGGTCTCCAAATTTTTATAGATCAAAATATATAAAGTTAGTTCTTAGATGCCTTACCGTCCATAAGTCCCAAGGCAATGTCTAAAAACAAAGAAAAACATTTTGAGTAAAAGTTCTTACACTTAGTGATGAATATTAAGAGGCTAGGAATAGTGGTGACATCATAAACACTTACAAGCATTTAGAGCTGCACTCTTCCTTAAACCCACTTTTGGTAAAAGGAACGCCTCACTCCTGCTACCTGTTTTGGTAGACACTGGTCACATGTGGCTATTGAGAACTTTAAATGTGCTAGTCTAACTGAACCAAAATTTATTATATTTTATATAATTTAAATTTTTACTTAATTTTCGTTTAGCCATATACAGACACTGTGAGAACATCGCGGATCTAACCAATCTGTCCTTTGCTCTTCAGAGGAGTTTGCTCAGTACTGAGTGTGATATACAATGAGCCTGTCACTTCAATATGCACAATTAAAGGAAAGACGTTCTCCAACTGTAGGGTTATCATACCTGAGGAAATGCAGATTTTAATCCTTAACTAATTTGCTTGTCTCTCCCTACTACCTCAAGAATACATATTATGATCACTTTGATGGCAAACAGACCCTTAAAAGCCATTCTCCAATAGGCTGGGTTAGGGAACACACAGATTACTTGGCAGTCGTGCACATTAGTAGGTGCCCATTAGAACATATTAATGACATGCCTGACAAGCACTCACAGCTGATAATTTAATCATAAGCTTGCTGACCTATGAAAGAATCCCAGTGGTTAGAGCCACTTGCACTGAGGGTGAAGAGAATGGGAGAGACCTATCTTCCTGAGACTGAGAAGCCTGCTAAAGCCTCATTGTTGTGTACTATACCTCTGTGACTCGGGCTGCATTCACCCACTTGTTTCGGTTCACTAAAGGTAAACAGAAAGCTAAGAAGTCATTTATTTTAAACGAGGTTCTACAGGCTACAGCTGCCTTCTACAGATTCTGTACCATAGAAAGCCAGGTCCGGAGGATACAAGGGATGGGATAACAATTGAGATGTAATACGAATAAATTGATAAACTATATTTAAAAAAAGAAAGCCAGGTCCTTGGCACGGACTGATATTCCTTCCCTACACAGACTGGCCTGCTAACTTCTTCTGTATGCAGCTTGGATAGCCTTTTGGTTAACAGGAGGATAGGAGACAAAAGCTCCCTTGAAACCACACTTATTTGTGTCTGCAGATGCCTCTGTATCTGATGCCCATTTTCTGATTTTTCTGTCTATCCTGATAGTTTCTCTATAGCCCCTTGCTAGAAGCAGAAGATAATAAAAGTGATAAGATACAAGTCTCGGTGGAGTGCAGACAGCAGCAGTGTTTTCTCCAAAGGAAGAAGCAATGGGAAAGGTTGTGTTTATGGCTCCTCGGGAGCAGGAAAGGCTGTGCTAGCTCGTGTGAGTGCTGCAGAGATCATGGGATAGGCTGTCAGCTCGCAGCTAGACTATCAGCCGACAAGGCCTCAGTGGTAGGTAAAGGAGCTGGCTTTGAGTGAGGGGCAAAGGGCAGCTCAGGACTGAATAGACTCCAAGACTCACCCTCAACCTGACTTGCTCCTGTCAGAGGAAAGGCAAATATAGAGACTGCAGGGCCACTTCTTTAGGCCACCAGAAAAGTCAGAGTCACTTCCTCCTTGGCAGGAAGGAAGATCACAGGGACACAGAGCCTGTCCCAATTGTGGTAATTTATGCACATTGTGAATCTCCTAGAAGAGTTTACGGACAGCCTCCTAACTAAGAGATCCTCTTTATTTGCAAAGCACCTGGAAGGCTGGTTGTATTTGATTATCAGATTATTATTTCTCCCATTTAAAACAAGTAGGCCTTCAGAAGTCACGTCAGGCTGGCAAAGCATAAAATAGCAGGAAGGCTGTCCACACGGAGCAATTTATATTCTCCTGGAGTTAGCTATAATGGCTCAAGTCATCAAGACTAGAAATCAAGTCAGTGCTCAATTCCCAGTTGAATTTTGTAATGATTTTAGGTTTTTTTTTGTCTAAACACATTTTTATTGAAAAATAAAATAATTCATATTACATATAATTTGATTTTAGTTTTAATTTGCAGTATACTCTAGAATCTTGGACATTCTCAGAGAAATATGTGAGTGCCTGATCTGTCCCCAACACATACACTTACTCTCAATAGTGCTGACTTGTGTTTTGTTCTGAGATACTGTAACCCAGGCTGGCTGCTGACTGTCAATCCTCCCATTACGTCTTCCTGAGTTGGGTGGGATTACAGGTGTGTACCACCACATTTCACTGTTTCTTCAGATTTTGTGTAGACTGCCTTTCATGAAAATGGACAATTATACACTGACTACTCCAAATGCATCATCCTGATATCCACAGGTGTACACACCAGTGCAGGTATCCCGCTCACAGAGACTCTTACCACAGTAACTACCGGAAGGAGAGAGAGGGAAGGAGGGTGGAGCAAGAACAAGCCTACGAAGCAATGTACTCCACATCCACAGTGCTCAGCAGCCAGGGCATGGTTCTGCAAGATGGCCTCCAGTGCAGCTTCAAGCTCAGAACCATGCGGACGACAAGTACGTTTCTGTGGGGGCATGGCCTGATAGTTACTCAAATACACCCTGACTTGCAAAATTTGAGGAAAGAAGTAGGGAAATGGGAAATGTAGACAGCTTTGTTTGGCGAGGCCAGGAGGTGCATTACAGAACCTACACTCCTTTGAGAGCAAGTGAGGCAGTGATAACTACCCAGTGAGACACGATTCTGACACAAACATCTCCGTGGCAAGGGAAGGCTAATGGCATGGAGAAGAGTGAAATATTTGGTACTAATAAAGTTTTTTTTCAATACTTTATAAATAGGAAATATTTGTCAGCCAGAAGGAAATGTATTCAGTCATCAGTCGAAAGGCACAGCGATGACCAGATAACCAATTACACATAATTATTAAGGTTCATCACCTCTAAACACCCCCCACTCACTGTATACCTGAGACATGGGTGAGTGGGTCGCTGCAGCAGAACCTGCAGGGGTCACGTCAGGCTTGAAAGGGTCAAAGTCCAGATCCAGCAAAGTCTCCTCCTTCTTCACCTCCAAGACTTCATTCTGCTAAGACAGATGGATAGAAGTTCGTGGAGCGGGCCAAGGTGGAACATCTCACTGAGATGCCTGAGCTAGGTCTGCACTTCATCCAATACAGTGGTAAGATCCAGGTACACATAACCCATCTCCCTGGACCACGCCCCAGGCTAGATTGCCCACGAAGGGGAGGTATTGGAACCGCGAAAAGTAATCTCCCTTTCAGTTATCTCAAACAGTGAAAATCAGAAAATTCCACACAACTGTAAAAAATACAAAAATGCACTGCAATTTGAACTCATTAGTAGAACCCACTGCAGGGGCGTACATCAATGCTGCTAACACTGAGGAAGTGATGCATACTGCTGCCCATCTCACCTCCCTCATCCTCTTCATCTTCCCATGGTTCCCACGAGACGAGTGAGCCTGAAATGTGTCCCGGATGCTCAAGAGTGTGAACACTTGGTCCCCACCTGCTGGCTGGCAGTTTGGGGTAAGACTATGGGAGCTTCATGTGGACATGTGAGAATGGGGTTTGGACATTTTACAGCCTGCTCCCTTCCTATCTTTTCTCTTCTTCCTAACTGTGGACTCAGCGTGACGAGCCACTTCGTGTTCCTGCTGCGGTTTCCTCCCTATCATGAGGAAATGACCACCCCAAAGAAAAACTGAAATGCATCTGACTGCAGATGCTGCTCATCAGGAAAGAATGCCTCATTCCTTGATGCAGCTATCATATGATCCACCCTACCGTGTGTGTGTGTGTGTGTGTGTGTGTGTGTGTGTGTGTGTGTGTGTGTGTAAGAATGGTAGGTAAAAACAGAGACGTCTGAGAGTGCTCTGCCAACCGCCATTTGCTGCAACGTAAGCAGCTAAGCAACTAAGACACAGAATGAAAGTCTGTTTCCTACTATAAGACTATGTTAGACATTGACATCTGTTCCCCTGTAGCAAAGGGACACAGGAAAATGGCATGGATCAAAGTTGGTTTAACCTGGGCTCAAGCTACAAGGCAAAGTGCAGAGCCGAGACAAGGTATCCAGAAGCGATATCACAGGGACGGGAATTGGGGGCAGCTCCACACAGGCAAATAACACGTTTCTAATATTTGGTATGTTTCAATTTTGAACAGTTTTTGTGTGTGTCTGTAGAAATCAAAAGGGCACATCAATGGGTAATATACTACATAAAGTTGAAGTGTTTGAAGAAAGGTTTTGAAGAACAAGAATTGTTTTCATTACTGGTCAAAGAAACAAACGTCAGAATACAGAAATGGAAGAGCAGCTGGAAGCGGGTAATGGGTAAACCTTTAACACTCCACATTTGTTGAGTAGGAAAGCTGCTGTGCTCCAATCTGTGGGCCCCCTTTTTAATTGAATAATGCATTCCTATTACTACATTAAACCTTTATATATACTAAGTTATTTTTAATATTTAGGGATGGATTTTTAGTCATATTCTTTATGGTATTTAAAAAAGTAAGGATATTTAATTAAGTCAAACTTAAAGTATATTTCTCAGTTCAGTATGTGTCTCTTTTGTTATAGTTCTAAATGATGGATGTTCATTGTATGGGTGAAGGGTTCATAAATAGCTTCTAAATCAAGTATATTTTGACCATATTCACCCCATACACCTTACTCTTTCTCCCATCCCCTTATAGTCCAATTTTTTTTCTAGACAGTTTGCATTGGTTCTTTTTGGGACATATATATATGCATATATATGCTTTAATATTAGTCTTTAGTTTTCAATTTTTTCAGTATTATTCCTCATATGCTTTTAAAATTTCATAGACATTCTTCTTCCCAAATCACTTCTTTTGTTAATAATTTAAATCCTAAAACTGCTTACCATGTCCTCTGTAAAGAGGAGACATGAAGTTGGAGGTGAGGAGTGGTAGGAGGGGTCTGCGGGGAGTTCAAGAAGGAATGATGGAGATTGCTACCATTAAAATATATTATATACACATGTGAAAAGGAATAAATAATATACACTTTATAAATCTGACAATGCCAAATACAGAATTTTCGAGAGTGTTTCCCTACAAAAGTATCATGTTTCTACCATAGCAAACAGGTCATTAGAAAAAAAAAAAGGTAGCAGAAAGCAAGCTATTTCCCTGAACTGAACAGAAACTGGTTAATCAGACCTAGAAGCCTTGATAATGGAAGAATCAGGAACCTGTGTGATCACTAAGAACACCGGAAAAATGTCATTCCCTGTCTATCAAAGCCAGCGCTCTGTAGGAATGTGCTAAAGCAGCACACAAAAGAGCAGTACGCTCCTACTTAGCTCTTTGATCTCTTCCCTTTTCTCCTCAGCCTTCTCATCCTCTGCCTCTTCATCTTCCTTCACCTTCTTCTCTATTCTCATTACCCTCTCTTTTTTTCTCATCATTAACTACAATGTTTTCCTGAATACATTTGTAATTCAAATCTTTATAGATTACAAAATAAAGGCTCCTGGTTCTATTAAAGTTATCAGCAGTCCTAAACTGTT
Source organism: Acomys minous (assembly GCF_964271855.1). Lineage (NCBI taxonomy): Eukaryota > Metazoa > Chordata > Mammalia > Rodentia > Muridae > Acomys > Acomys minous. The sequence continues at coordinate 72,480,051 of NC_140490.1, forward strand.
CATCCTGTGAACTACAAAAATGACAACAATCATCTGGGAAGGGATGCTTAATGATGTAATAGTAGCACTATCTTGTGCTAACCAGCAGCTGTTTGGTTGTATTTAAGCCTAAGCACAGTAAACCTAGCTAAGAATTCACAGCCAGGGAGGTCATGAACTCTACAGGAGGCCCTACTGCTGCCAACTTGCTAAACTGATATAGTATCTAATTGCCTTCAAAATGCCAATCCTTATACCCATATAACAGTGCCACTCTCACTTCTTACCAATGGCTCTCATTTTTTACAATGAAAAGGAGTTATTACCGAGAACCTCAACTGGTCAAAGTACAGAGAGTAAGTGACTGTCATTGCCCAATTCCAAATGTGACATCAATAACACAACTCCTACAGCATAAGCTCAGGGAACATTGTGGAAGTGGGGGACAGAGTGCAAGAGCCAAGGTACTGCACAATATTGTTCTCTGGACATGGCAAGTATGCTCAACCCACGACCTCTCAATGGCTATGAATACCTGCACAAGACCATACCAAGGCAGCATTCCACTGAGGATGAGAAAAGGGCTCACAGGGTTTCGTCCCAGGATGTAAAGCTTTAGGGAGTCAATAGTTGCTGAGGAGAATCAGTTTTCTCTGGGCAGGAGCTCCCTGGTGGATTGCCCCTGCCAAAGTGCTAAGCCCTGTATCTATACACATAGACAGGACACTAGTTATACATATCACAGAAGAAGAAGAGAACATGAATTTGAGTGGTGAATGGGAGAATCTGGGCAAACTGGTGGGATACATATGATCAGTGTATAAAATTCTCAAAAACAAACAAACAAAGCAATGAAGTGTACTAGGCAGATGATAGTCTAAGAAGTGGGCATGTGCCAACATTAAACCATGCTAATATATTTCAATGCAGTCTGTGACAATAACACTATTATGTCCTTTAAAATAGCAACTGTTCTCCAAGCTGCATTTTACCTGCATTGTTTAATATAATCCTTATTTTAAAAATGGAGAGACAATGGTGTTGTGTGCTCATCTGGAGGTAAAAGAATTGGCTGAACATGCTCATCCTCAATGTAATGTTGACTGGTATGGTCTTGTTGTGGGCCCTGCAGATACACTGGGAAGCAGAGGCAGCACTGTAGACAAGTCCCTTTGACCCTAGGACCTTTCTAGACTGCTGCTAGGAGTCTGTATCATTCATACATTTAAGACAGGGAGCATAAAACCCTGGAAAATGGTTTGCCACACAAAAGTGGGCCACAAAATCATAAATGTTATTTGCCCCTTGAGCCTAATGAGTCATGTTAGGGCTGTGTGGATACAGAGATATCAAAGATTAATTAATTCAGCTTCTTTGAACTTCATTCTTACTTTTCATAAAATGAATGCCATATGACCTAGTAGAATTCTCATGAATAATAAAGACAATATATGTGCTATATATAATACATAAAAGTATGAATAATTGAAGCTAATATCATTGCTATTAATGACATATTATCTGTGGCTACATAAAAATCACTCTAATTATATATTCTTAATAGTCATTTGACTGCCTGCAAGTATGTGTCTTGTTTCTTTGAGCTCAAATCATATAAGTTTTACTTTTTTAATCCCAAGGGTCATTCCTGAAGGTGCTCACATCATACAAGATTTTGAACGAATTTAAAAACAACAAAAAAGATTGACACCAGAATGTTGCTTATATTTGTATATCAAGTAGTCAAATTTTTAGAGTACTTTTAGAAAAACTATTACTTTATTGAATTCCTAAGGCCCCTTTGTTGTTTTTATTCAACATTATAATGAAGATAGAAACCAATGAAATAAAACAAGAAAAAAAAAGCCATGTTATCTAAGTTAGAAGGAAGCAAGGATGAAACTATGTTTATTCACAGAAAGCTATGGTACACACAGAAGAGGCAATGGAATTCATAAAACACTGTAGGAACAAATAATTGGGTTTTCAGTTTTGCAAAACACAGCATTCATACATAAAAATTAATTGTACTTACATACAATATTAACCACCACAAACTGAAATTTTAAAGTTTGATTTATGATAGCACAAATCATGTATTTCAAAACACATCAAGCAAAGATTGTCTACAACTGTTCACTGCAAACCAATAAGGAAGGCACAGTGAAACCGGAAAATACCTTCACAGAGAGAGACAATGAACTTATGGGTTAGACAAATCAGAATTTAGATATATCGTTAGCCTGTACACTCAGTATCAACCAGAACTACACTCCGGTTCAACAGCGTCACCCCAACACCTAAAATGTCTGTCTATCCGAAGCTTGAGAGTATCTCCTTCTTTGGCAGTAGTATTAACAATCATACAGTTATTCTCACCTTAAACTGCCTACTGGTGGTTCTTAGGTGTACACGCAGGTCAAACATACATTGTAAATGTGTGCACCTTACTGTATGTTAGTGCATAGTACACTGACTAATGAAAAGAACCAGCAGTAGGAAAGGTTGCATCTGTCATGACACACTCTCACAGTGAACTCAGCCTGCTGTTTATAAGGGTGAGGTCAAGTCAAACTGAGATACTCCTTCTGTAGTTGCAGTACAATATTCAACAGATTATGAAACAACAGAAAATTATAAAAATTTCAAAGCCACATTGTTAAGTATTTAAATAAAAATATGATATAATAATAGGATTACTAAAAATATTATTTCTGAGAATTTGAATTGTGCTTTTTAATTTTTATCTTGTGTTTTGTTTTATTTTTACAAACTTTTTGTGTTAGTTATTTGTCCTTTTTTTTTTAGCATATAAAACCTCCAAAATCATATGAAGCAACAGATACTGCAATGTACTTCCAAAAACTAGACTCCATAACTTCATGTGCACATATATGCATACACACAGTGTTAAATCGTAATGTACTATTTTGATGAGCCAGACCAATGAGGGCACTGCTATTCCTTCTAGAGCTTGTTCCCACTTCTGATCTTTCAACACATTTGAAAAACACTTACTATATCCCCAGTATTTGCTTGTTTCCAAACCTTCTTAATGAAGCCGGGGAGGTCAAGCGGGAAGCTTACGTCAGAGAAGATAAAGCTTGTGGCAACAAGGCGAGTCGGGAGTTGTGACATATCAATAGCTTTCAGTTAACAAAGAGTTGATAACTTACAGCAATGAGCAAAGTTGTAGCATTTCATCAATACGCATGGGGAAGCATTAGCTGAGGAAACCTAACTGCCGGACTGGCACTGGATGAGGAGAGCGCTGTAGATGCAGCACCGTTAACCTGAACAGTGGCACGCTGACAGGATGTAAATATTCACAATCTTAGAAGAAAGCAAACGTTACTCATTAAAAAGTAATGCTATCAAGTGCTTTCCCCACAACATAGAAAGATTTAAAAGACTAATGTAACTCAGGTCCTTTTATCTACGAACTGACTCACCATCCTCCTCCAAGTGTCACATTTGCTTCACGTTCTTACACACACACGTAGGAACCTGGCTGTGTCCTAGTAAGTTGGCACACAATGAACTCAGTGTTCTAGGGAACCGATTTCCTAGTTATTTTGTTTTTGTTTTCTCAGAAGCCAGCTGAAGGACTGCAAAGTCATCCTGGGTCCAGCACACCATGGCGTTCCTGGAATGCCTTCATTATGCCGTGACTCAGTGTGAAAGCCAACAGTGATGAAGAGGGCAAGAAAGATGGATGGCTGCTTTGATTAGAATGAGCCTCCATGATGACTAGTGGACTGACAGAGACATAAATTGGCCACAGGAAGGAGTCCCAATATAAGAAGTTGGCTGCTGAATAAATTGTCCCTTTGACTAACAGGACACTTAACGTTTGTACTCCCATGCGACTTGATAGCAGAATTGTTACTGACATGGATATTTCAAGTAATTAAGAATTTTATATAGGAAAACAAAAACAAAAACAAAAACTTTACTCTTGGCCAAGAATCCCTCAGGAAGACTCTGGTGGCAGATAAGAATGGATTTGAAATAAAGTCCTTAAGGTAAACTAGAAAACAGTTTAAATCTTTTTCTGAGGAAAAATCAGAGAGAGGGCTAGACTCCTACATAGGTGTGCCTAGATGTTGTGTGTATCTATGTGATTGCTTTATTTTTGTTGCGAACTATTAAGCCCTTAATTATACCTATAGATTTGTTTCCCAGAGATACATCACTTAAATATTCATTTCTTAAAATATTTTACCAAACCTATTTGTCAAGAACAAGGTCTGGGCCCATTAGAGAATGTAGTTTAAAGAAAAGTAAATTGGGGCTTTTGTTATAGCATGTCATAGAACCTTGAGAATTCTAGCATGAGGTATAACAAGGAGACACTGGACGGAGATGCTCCTTGTCTCATATGACCCTAACCTGAGTCCCTCTTTTTACAACATGTCATGAGATTGGTGCTTTTTAAGAACATGCATTGCTTTTCTATTTATAATAGCCACAATACTAGTGTAACAGTGGCATGACACAAATATTATGGAAGTAACTAACCCTTTGTTTTTATTGGACTTAAGGCCCACTCCTAGAGAGAGAGACCATCCTAACACAGCTAAAGTAGCTAAGAACCTGAGACTAGGTAGCTGATAGGTCCTATGGGAAAAAGCTACTACCACTAATTTACAAAAGGAACCAAAAAATTAAATGACTCTTAATGGACCAATGACTCATTCAACCATCATCAGAGATGCTGTTTCCTGCACTAGATGGTAATTAACCCAGAACCACAACTGGGCAATGAGCAGAGTGAGAGACTTTGGAGCACTTTATTAAAACCCTCCTCAATGCTCAGGCATCTATCTACAAGAAAGAGAAGGTAGAAAGAGTTTAAAAGCCAGAAGTGGCCATACATGACTCCAAGGAAACAGTATCTTCTAGACACAACAGGACTTATACACATGTGAACCCAGAGAGATGCACAGCATGCACAGGATGACTTAAACCAGATAAAGTCTCAGCACCAAGAAGAGGAAGTAGATGAAAAAAATCACTACCCAAGAAGCTATTTGTAATAGATGCCTACTAGAAAAGAGAAAATTAATTTTCAATAATGGAGTGCCACTGGCTGTATCAGCAACTCTATTGGAGGACCCAATGCTCATGAGTAGTTGGGAAACACACAGCAGACTTCATGTTCTGTGTTTGTGTGTAGGGATGAGCAGGGGACCTTTCTTTCTTTCGTTTATTTGTTCTTTCTTTTTTTTTTTTAATTTAGGTCTTATTGGTTTTTGCCTGTTTGTTTTTGTTGAGATGGTACTATATGTTACCAGAGATGAAATTTAATCACTAACCGACCCAGCTGTGAACCAGGAAATCTATAATAACAACCTGTTTGCTAAGACATGTCCAAAGGTACAATAGTAATATGAATATCATGGGAATGAACAATCACTTTATGATCGGATGTAAGGCCTACTCTACAAGTTAAAAACCTATTTCCGGTACCGCTGTTGGGCCAGGAGCCTGAGGATAGACAGGTCAGACAGTCTAGAGGGAAAACCTATTACTATTATTGTACTAAATGTACATAGATTAAACCAAATCCTGGTGACTTACTGTTATATCCATAGACTAAGGCATCTGTCCGCTGTCATCAGAGAAACATGTGTTTGTGGTAGATAGCAATTAATACAAAGACTCATCACTGGTCAAAACACAGAGAATTAGAAAGTAACTGCATAATACTCAATCCTAGATGGGGCATCTATATCACACGCACCCCTTTTTCCAATGGGGATCATTGTGGAGGAGCTGAGCAGACAGATTATGAGAGCCAGAGTTGGTGGGTGACCACAAGGAAACTATTTTCTGGACACAACAGGGCAGTTTCACATATGAACTCACAGAGGTTGTGACAGCATGCATAAGACCTGTACAAGCTGAAGCCAGACAGAATTTCAGCACTGAAAGGGAGTTGTTCACAAAGTCCCACCCCTACTTGAGGAGCTACTGCTAATTGATAGCTTAAGCTTTGGGGTGAGGGAGAGCCAGCTTTCTTTACTGATGTGTATTTCGTAGGCTGACCACATTTTAGTGGAAGGCCACGTACCTGAGAGTATATGGGCAGCGTAAGTTAGGCCTGAGGAGGAAGGAGGGGGAGGAGGACAAGAGGGAAGACGGGGAGGGGAAGTGGAGAAGTCGTTGTCGCTGAGTAAGGTAGGTAGGGAAGGGGGGTAGGGATTCGTGGAGGAATCAGGGAAAAGGTTAATGCTACCAAAATGCACAGTATGAAATTCTCAAAGAATTAATAAAAAATTAAAACATAATAAAGGATATGTTCATAGGATTGTATTCACTGTTTAAGTTCTTTTGTTTTTCTCATTGTTTTGATGGTGGTCGTGCTTAGTTTTTTTTGTTTGTTTGTTTGTTTGTTGTTTATGTTTTTTGTTTTTGGAGACAGGGTTTCTCTGCCCTGGCTGTTCTGGGTTTACTTTGTAGACCAGATTAGTCTCGAACTTACAGAGATCTGCTTGCCTCTGCCTCCCTGAGTACTGAAATTACAGGCGTGGCTTACTGCACCCAGCTACTGTTGATGTTCTGCTGAGGGAGTATTGGGAAAGGATGAGCTTGTCCTTTAGCAGTTTATTTTTGTGAACAGAAATTTAAGAAACCAGGCAAAGCATTTTGGTCTGACATTCCATGGTGTCCCTATGAGTAGGGAGGAAAAAAGGATTTGATAGAGAACATTCTGAGCTACAGTTGAGGTTTGGGCCATGAGAGAGGGCTCTGCAGGCTTGGTGGAAGGCTAGTCTCAGGCCCAAGGACACAGTTTGGAAAGGTGATTTCTCCACCAGACAGAATAGGATTTGCTTCTTACATTTGCAGCATCTGGCCAGGATTAACACAGGCATTTTTCTTTCCCATTAAGTGCATGATAAAAATAGCCACCTGCAGCCATAAACCATCTTCTAAATGTAGGATGACTCACTTAGAAAAAGAAAAAAGAGGCGACACTGAAAAGAATCATTTTGCATTAATGTAGGGGGAAATCTTTTCAGATAATCCTCTGCTTTCCAGTTTTCAATAATTGCAATTACTGTCCCATTTTCATCGCGAATGGCTATCTTCCTTCTACTAACCATTCATCTGTGCGCTGCCCAAAAGATTATTACCCAGATTTTATAATCCATTAGCTTATAATGAATGCCCTGACACACAGTCTTCTCAATGCAACTAATATTATAAGGATATAGCACATAAGTGTTCAAAAATCCTACATGAAACACTTGAAATAAGACTATTTTTAAGTGAGGCGGCTGTATATGGGCAGTGATTACCCAGCCTTGGCTTGGCAGGACAGCGCCAGGAACAGAAGCTGTTAATTCACTGCAGCAGCCATTTCACTATCACTGATCTAGACCATGTAGACTCCCAACTGATCAAAGCAGCAGCCCTTCGAGGGGTCTGAAGAGTAGAGACACACTGGGTGCGTGCTGAAGTGACACACATGCTGCTTCCAGTCACAGAAGGACAAGCAACTAGAAAGTGTTTAAAACACTACAGAAAAGGAAGTTTCAGTCTATTTGAAATAAAACTAGATTTTCCCCTCACTCAAAAGCCCAAATTGACAAACCAAAATCTAAATCCCCATTTCTCTTTTCTGGACACATTGGTCCAAAACCAGCAGCTACTTAGTGAACTGGTAGTGCTGGATTTCAGACTCTGTGATCCAGGCCCTGGAGACAAGGTGCTTCTCAGGTAAAACACAAACAAACAAACAAACAAACAAATGAACAAAACCAGAACCCCTCTTCTTTCTCCCTCTTAAACTAAAAGAAAACATATGAAATGACAAGGAATGCTCCCCATGCCCCAGTGAACTGCCATATGTCTCTCAGTGGGTAGTAAGTTCAAATTCAGTTGACAGACTAACAAATGCGACACATGACCCATCAGTTATGTCTGGTTCCAGTAGAGAGGTTCCATGAGGTCCTAAGAAAGTGTTACAGAGAGCAGGTGAGCATCTCTAGCTGTAAGCTAGGAGGCTTCCATCCTGAAGGACCATTTCCCATCTCTTTCAACAATACTAGCAAGAGTTAATGCTCCCAGAACACTGAAGGACTCTCCTGGTGTCTGTAATTTTCAAAAGCACTTTGGATCTCTCTGTCCCCACCATGAGGGTCCTTGTATAAGGGCCAGAAAAAAAAAACTTCAAATAAAAACACTTACAAAGAAAGAACACTTCTGGACCTCATCTTGCTATCAGCACTACTCTCTCTCCCCTGCTTGCCACTTAAGTAGCCCCATCCCCGAGACAGGGATCTCCTCAGCTAAGCACACAGGCTCCTTAGAGGACTGACGTTTCTACTTGTGATGGAACTGAGAGGATGCTGCCATGGGTGGACACTGGTTACTGAGCAAAGGACAAGCCATCTTAAAATATGTTCAGTGCAAATGTTAATGTGGAAGAAACAGAAAATGACCCTGGCTAGTAGCAAAGGTGGGAGCTGGTGCAGTCTGGAAATTAACATTTAGCTAAGAGTCAGGGGATGGGACACCCAACTGGTAGAATAGTTACATTCAGGGCTTTGGTAAAGACAACACTGTGGCAGAAATATGACCAGTGAGCTGAAGTTGCTATGTTAGGGCTGCATAACAACACAACCTGAATTTTAAAGCATGAATCCTCTATTCATTTATCCACAAATTTCAGGAATTCCTTGTTTTTAATAGCTGAGTAGTATTCCATAGTGTAAATGTACCACAGTTTCTTTATCCATTCTTCTACTGATTGACGTGTAGGCTGTTCCCATGTTCTGGCTATTATGAATAAGGCCGCTATGAACATGGTTGAGCAAATTTTCTTGTTGTGTGCTGGAGCATCTTCTGGGTATATTCCAAGGAGTGGAATAGCTGGGTCTTGAGGAAGCCCTATTCCCAGTTTTCTGAGATAGCACCAGATATACAGGGGGAGGTGATCCCCCTCAGGAACAGTCATAGGGTAGGGGAATAAGGGGAAAATGGGAGGGAGGGAAGAATGGGAGGATACAAGGGATGGGATAACCATTGAGATGTAACAAGAATAAATTAATAATTTAAAAAAAAGTGTGAATCCTCAAGGGGGACAGAAAGAAAAGAGGCCAGAGTGTGCTCAAGGTTACATCTCACTGGTAGGATGACAGAAAGTCTTCTTCGCTTTACACTTTTCAATATACCCTGTAGTAAATATGTTCTACTCAATAGGTATTAGAATATTCAAATACCATACATCTTGCATTTAATAGTCTTTTGATTATACAAAGCAATGACACATGCTCAAGTGACAAAGTTCCCTTAATGGCTCAAATATCTGCTCCTTTCTCTACAGTCAGCCAGGGAGTCCCTCCCACCATGGCACTTTCATGGTTATCCAGACGCCTTGAGCACTCACCTGGGAAGGTGTTGTCACATTGATTTCTGGAACAAAGTTGTCCTCAAAGAAATTGATGATGTTCTCCTGCTGCAGCTCCTTTGTTGGGGTGACTTTAGGCAGAGGTGGGACAGGAGGCCCTTTCCTTGTCTAGGAAGCATGAAACACAAACATGGCAGCCAAAGACATTGTCTGCGACATCTTTGAGAAAGTGTCACAAGAACACAGCTATGTAAGACTGACTTCTGACTGAAAACTGAGCTGCACATAGGTGGAAGATTACTTGATTCGAGTCAAGAATGCCGCCCACTTGCGAGGCTCTCTGAACACTGCAACCAATGGTCTAACTGGAAGAAGTCGGGTCATGAGAAGAGAGTCCATGCATCTCAATTTGAGTACCGCTCAGAGCTGCCGGACCTACGAGGTCACACAGAGGCCATGCATTCTCTCAGCTCAACTACAAATGATTTCTCTCATCAGCAGAAAATTGCAGTTTCAAAACAAAAATCAAGCTAGTTTTTCCCCCCCAGTTGAATCAACGAGACCAACCCGAGATAGCTTCCACTTTGCTCTCTACGCCAGGATTTTGAAATGGGAGCTGTAGAATCTGTTACACCTGTCTTCTTGCCACGTTCCAGCTTCTATCATATTGACAAAAGCTTATAGTGGACCATGGACAGTACACAGCCTTACAGAAATACTATTTTCACTCAATGTAGGGAAATCAAAAGTGCTAATTTTTTTACCTTAGTTCTTCCCCCCCACCCCCACCCCGGTCCTTACAGTTTCTTTTAACATGTTTTAGGCTTTTGTTGAGTGACCATCCATCTGTAACACAATATGGGGGTGGGATACCTAAAATCCTGCAGTCCTGGAGCTCCTGGACCCCAATGTAACATTGAAAAGGAGGTTTGGGAAGAATGTAGAATTAATGGGACTCTAAAGATGTGATTTTTGTTTTTCAAGGCTAGTAACTGTGCTCCCAGCATGGGGCAAGCCAGGCAAGTGCTCCATCACTGAATAGACTCCCACTCCTGCCTCTGAAAGATGGGACTCTAAGAGCAAAAGAAGGTAAAGATGAGTATAGTCCAGCCCAGGAAGCTAGGGATGGGACAAGAAGTCCCAAGTGACTCAAACACTGAGTACAAGAGAAAAACCAAAATCAAGTAGAAGAGCAGACAGTCATAATAATTTGGTGTTTACTTAGTCTTGTCATAGAAACTTTCTGCAATGCTTGGTCACCACAGGAGGATCTCAGATCAAGTCCCCTCCCCATGGGTTCTCCCATGCCCCTGGCACACAGGTCCTACCTGTGAAGGTGATCTGGGTCGCACTGGGGCAGGAGATGCAGGCGCTAGTGTGTGGTTGGGACTGGCCGTTGGGCTGGGCAGGGGTGAAGGCTCCTCTGGGGGCGACGGCGTCTTTGCAATACGAAGAGGACCCGAGTCACTGGATGGGCAGAGAGGATTGAGCAAGAAGCCTTCTGAGAAACAGGGTTCCTAGCACCCACAATTCTTCATCCCGGAGAAATCCTGAAGCTCATCTCACTGTTATTTTACTCCCCGCCACCACGTTGATTCTAGCTATTAGTAATAGTAATCGATGCTGATAGCTGGCGTACTTATTGTTTCCTGTGGACCAGACCCCAGCCCTGCGTGATCTCTTTCCTTTACAGCAGCCATGCAATATTGTCCCTGCTTTAGATATGTAAATGGTAGAGCAGAAGTAGTTTAAAAACAAAGAAAGACACTCAGCGTTTTACTACATTTGTGTTTAATTCTTAGTACAAATGTCTTGTTCCCTCCATATGCCAGACAAGTTTCAAAGAATTCTCAGCATAAGGTGTAATAATAAAACCAGCTTCACTGTTGATATAGAGGAGAATCGTGCCATGCTATAACCTATAGAAAATCACCCAGAAAACTGACACTTTTATTTTCAAAGGCATCTTGAGAGAGAGAGAGAGAGTTAATGAATATTTGGTGGGATTATTTTTTGATTCACCAATTACTTCTTTCTACACCTTATGAAACAGTGACTAACTCAGACACCTTGTAGTGTGCCAGCAGACCACATGACAGGTGAGATTCCACAACTTCCTGAGAAGCCACCATGTCCTAGGCACCTTGCCAGATGCTTGGGAACAGCTTGGCAGGATGAGTAAGACGTCCTACTCTCTAAGAACTTTTAAAGACAACAGCCAGCAGGAACGGAGTCTGTGACCTAAATAGGAGGACACACGCAGCAGCACGGTCTACGCACCCAAGAGCCAAGCGAGCTGGGTTCTTTAGAGAGACTCTACATGATTCAGGCTTGGGGCCAGCAATCATGACCTCTGGCTAGAAACATCCCCATCTATGCTCTAGTCTACAAATTGCCCACAGAGCAAACTCACCACCTTGATCTGCAGAGGAATGTAAAAAAAAAAAAAAAAAAAAAAAAAAAAAAAGACATCCATTAAGTGGCTGTGACCCTACTTCTTGCTTTAGCTGATTATGACACTGATATTTGCAAATGCATCTGTTGCTTTCATTTCCATGTGAGGGAGCCTCTCTTAATTTCCTTTTACAATATCCAAAAGGCAGTTTGACATTCTTCTTCTTCTTCTTCTCTTCTTCCTAGCTCAATAATATAAAAAATAATGCTGGAGCCTTGATTCTGTTTCTTTCCTGGATTCTTTTCGACCACCTCCTTCCCTTGGAGGCAGAAGACGGTGCCTGCTGCTATGGCAGATATAGCAGGGGCTGCAGCTACAGCCATGCTAAGGAGCAGCAAGTGATGAAAATAGCAATCTTCAGACACCGACATATGGAGAAGTTGGCGTCTGCATGTGTTTACGCGTGATCCTCTAAGTTCATCCATAGGAGTGTTTACAACGAATGGCATAGAAACCTCAGGCGTAGAATCTCAGAGCTGAACGTTACTTTCTTTAAGAAACCATTTCATGCCACAGCACCCCACTTTTTCATTAGATGTTTTTAAGGGTTTTTTTTTTAAACTAAAAGTGTTATTGGTGCTTCATAAGGAAAGCAAAGAAAGTTAGCCACAGAGGCACCGAACTGAAACCCAGAGCTTCTAACTCCCTGCTCAAGGCTTGCTGAGCCTAGGTGAAATAAAAGAGATTTAAAAATTACAGGAGAAAAAAAATAAAAAATAAAAATTACAGGAGAAAGTGGGAATGCAGAGGTCTGGAGAGAGTGATAAGGTTTCTTCCCCTTCTTTCCTTTCTTCAATAGCTAAGAATCAGCACAAAATTGTGAGATTTTTAAATTTGTTCTATCCCAGAGAAAGTAACAAGTAGAAAGGACCGTGCTCCCGCACTGTTGCTCACAGGCCCCATGCAAATCAGAGAGGCAGCTACTTACTTCTACGGTGACCCAGTACCACGGTGAGGTAACTGAAGGCCAGAAGTAAACATAAGAGGCAAAAATCTAAGGCTGCGATCACTCTCCACATGGAAAGGAATCTTTTAGGCCTTACAAGGTGAACGAAACAATATAATGTGGGATGCAGACTCCAGAAAATTCAACCCACAGCTCATCACTTGCACACGGAGCAGAACTAGCCTTGAGGACCGGTGGCCTACCTGGGAGCTCCTTGAATGCTGAAGGCCTTGTCCGCGTGCTGATCACCCAGCTTCGTCATCACCTCATAGAGTTTGTGGCAAAGCTGAGGGGACAGAGACCTATTAGCCACTGGCCATCCTGGTACCCATCCGTGCTATCGTCCCCCTGCCCCCAAAGAAACTGTTTAACCACAAGATACAACTATTCTGAGAATCAGATTAGTCTCCACGCACTGGAAACTCCATATACCAAATTAAAAATCTATAGCTAAGCTGAAATAAGCCAAACACTAAATTAATCAGATATGTATTCACTAGAATATGAAGCAGAAAGGAAAATCTGATTGTTTTAATTCTGTTAAAAATTGTCCTATAAACTGCTTGATAAACTAAGAAATCAGCAGATGACATTATGGCTAATTACTTTGGGACCAGTTTTTCATCACTTTAGAACATTACTTGAACTTACAACTCTTCAACCAACAGAGGAGAAAAACAGAACAGTGAGGCTGTGACAAAATCTTCAAAGAACATAGAAAGCTACTGACGAAAAGCAATGCAAATAGTGCAGCGAGAACTGACACGCCACTGCTACAAAAACCACCTAAGAGAGTGGATGAGCAGCCATGCCCTGGGCCTCTCTTCAGTCCCCGTTACTCACCACTGCGATTTCCTTGTGAAACTTGGCCTCAAGGCTGGAGACATTTTTGAAAGTATTGACATAAAAGCCAACTCGTCTACCAAGGAGAAATACAAAGAAGGGAGAGGCCAGTTAGAAAAAAAAAAGGATTTTAATGGCAATAAAACAAATTATGGCTAAGTTTCCTATGTGTAACTTGGGATGGCGTTGGATTAAATAGCATCCTAGAGTAAGGCTGACTTGTCTCAGCTGCTGAGCACACAAGCTGCCCATCGGCAACATCTCAAACACACTTGTAAAAGGAAGTTATGGAAAGGGTGCTGGGACATGAGGCAAATTCCATCTGTCGTTATCTGAGTTCCCTTAGAGGAAGCACAAAAGCCAAACAGAGAAGTAGCCTGCTACCCTCAGGATAATTTTTTTTCTCCTAATGAGAAAATTACTTTATTCTTTTTCATTCATCTGAGTAACAACAGCTTTAATTTATTCATCTTATTGTTTCAATGACATTCTCAACAAAACAAAACCCTGTGAAGTGTCTCGATTGTTTAATTAGATCTGAATTCTCAAAAACAAAACAAAACAAAACTAAGCAAGGACTTGGACAACAGGAAACTTAATGATCTTCTCTTGCTTAAGCTGAGCCGTGCAGTGTGTGGGGTTGTGATAAGAAGATACAGCAAGACCATCAGTGTGGATGGAACCAGGAGCCACCAAAGTCTTTTATTTGTTCCCGAATTTGATGCTCACAACGCTCCCCTGGGGCAGTGACCCTCATTGACTAGAAAAAGTAAACAGGGTCAATTGTCCAGTGTCAGGAGAAAACCATCATTTAAACCTCCCAAAGAGGAAAATGTAATAGAAAATCACAGAACACGTCACAAGAAATATTTTTTAACCATGACTTTTGTTATGTCAGTGTCAGCAAATTCTGCTTAAATTAGGTGTTTTTGAATTTTAACTAAAATAAAAACTCAGACCCAAATTTAAGAATTCTGAAATGAAGTGAAAAATTAAATAGTAAATCTGTCCCATAAATAAGGCATTGTTTTTCTGTGGCTTCTCTTGTACCTTGTGTCCCTGGCACATTACATTTATTTCCTCTGCCCTCAGTCATCATGTGACTCCAAGCTCATGTTTTTATTGTAACTGATTTCAAATCCTCTATTTTACACACACATACACACACACACACACACACACACACACACACACACACGCACGCACGCACACATGCACACACGCACATGTGCACATATGGTTCTTTGTATCCATGGATCTGTATATTGTGGCTGAACTATCAGTTGATCCAAACCATCCAAAAACAAGAGGGCATCTTCATGGAACATAGACGGTATTCTTTCTCCATTTGATTTTCTGAACAATTTACAGCAAAACAACTATTTACATGATGTTGTCGTGGTTTTAGGTCTTCTGAGTAATCTAGATGTGGATGAAAGTGCATAGTTACACACAGACACTACATCCTTTTATGTAAAGGGCTTCCATAAGTTTTGCTTCCCCTGGGGTTTCTGGGAACCAATTCTCCACAGATACAGGGACACTTATTTGTATTTCCACGTGTCCATATACTGAGGCACACAGGGATGTAGTAATAAAAACCCCAGAGTAGTGTGTAAGGGAACTCAGGTGAGAGGCTGGGAGGAGAGAGGCAGATGGTTCTGAGGGGCAGAGCCTGCAAGGCTGTAAATCACACTGATTTGCAGGCAGGAGGAGCATGCAGATATGCTGGAGATACGGGAAGAGGCGCACTTTGCACTTGATCTTGAGGAAACAAGGTCAGACACAGCTAGATGGAAAATACGAGACAGTGGGGTCCCTGAAAATGCTGCAAAGAGGAAAGCACTCACTGTAGTATTTTCAGAAAAATGATTCTGGAGGGTCAAAGTGGAATATATAACAATTTTTCTTAGACTTTAGTCAATATTTTCTTTGCCCAATTACTCAACAAAACATATTAAAATCTGACTATACTCATAGTGGTGGGCTCAAATGTACTTAGAAATTATAGTTCAATAGAAAAAAGTACTCATAGGGGCTTAATTAGTGAGCATGTGCTCCAATTATGCTTAAACGAAGTTATAAAAGCAAAGTATAAAACCACATGTGCATGGCAAGATGCCACAGTAGTTCATGCATGGTTAAATAGAAAAAAATAAATGGATATGGGCACAAACAGCTAAAAGAACCCAGCTGCAAGCATCTGCTTGAGAAGACACAAGTAGTCGGGGCAGGAGGATGGGTCAGATTTCACGTGAAGATTGGTACAGACGCCTCAGTTACTTGTCTTCTGCTTTGATAAAACACCATGACCAGGACAGGAATCAGTTTCCTTTGGCTTTCAATCCCAGAGTAATAGGACTCCCTAGTGGTGGAGACAGCATGGAAGCAGTACAAGGAACCTGAGAGACCATGTCGTGAATAGTAAGCGTGAGGCAGAGAGACCACTGTAGGGTGAAGCTTAAGCTCTCACAAGCCATCCTGATGACATATTGCCTCCAGCAAGTGCCAGCAGGTGTGCAGTTATTTCTCTTTTCGCTGTGCTGTGGGTGCAATGTGACCTGCTCCCTCAAGCTTCTGACACTGTGAGTTCATTGTCACAGTGGACTGTATTCTAGACCTGTGAGCCAAAGAAAATGCTTTTCCCTTAAGTGCCTTTTGTCGTGGTATTTTATTATAGTAATAGGAACTAAGATACTGTATTTTCATGTCTAATTTTTGTTTCTCTGCCATATTATCTGTTACATCAGTTTTATAGAAATAAATAACTGGAACAGTGCCAGAAAGAAAGCTGTATTTTAAATAACTAAGCAAGCATGTATACTTTCAGAATAATTGGTTTCATTTTAAAATTTAGAAATTAAGTAGCATGTTTTAATTTAGAAAAAAATGGCCATAGTGGTGATACAAATTATCATATAGAAGTTTTTCTCAATATAGGAAATCAGGGACTGTTTTCAAAAGGGGCCTTTGAGTTGTTCACAATTGTAGTCTTGGCCCCAGATATGGCACCCGGGACACAGAAAGCACATGGTGAATATTATGTGAGTGAGTGAACAACAAAGTAGTGAATGAACAACTGAATAAATAAATAAAAGAGCCATTGGAAGGGCACATCCTGATGTGCCTGGACTTATGAAATGTTAGTGTGCATAGCAGTGAAACACATGTATACAAAGTCCAAGGCTCTGGGTTCTGATAGTCCTTAGAAGGCCCACGTCACAAGTTCTTCATTAAGAAGGGAATTTTAAGGCTTTACCAGTTTTTCCAAACAGGATCCTTGTGATTGGCTGTCAAATTCTGTACCTTTTAAAATAAATAATTCAGCCATCTTGATGACATCGCTGTCACCACATTGGCATCACTGATACATATTTTGTCCTCAGAAATGATGAAACTATTTGGAAGCTGAACAAATGGTGCATGCAAGCCCATATATACACTGTATCCTCCAGGGTTCACAGAATGCACCAAAGGGGTTGTGCATGTAAGATGGAGGGGGTCACACCTCACCTGCCATGGAGGTGGGGTGGAGAACGCTAGTGTTCTTCTACGTTTCCCCGGATGATGAACCCCATCACACTCATGTTGCTTAATATTTAGCCTCTTCACATCGAAACTGCAACCCTATTCCATCTTCTCTGCATCAGGGTGGGTCTCACGGATTCACTCACTCTTCCACTCAGTCCTCACAGGAGCACAATTCATGTCACTATCTACCTAAAGAGCGAGTGCTTGTATCGTAGCCCTAACACGTTATGATGCCTGTTCTTCCACATCTATGCCAGATCCTGGATCTTGGCATCACAGTCACGCCTCCATCTGTGAAGTGGAGCCACTCACTGTCTCACTCTAACCTGCCACAGGCAAGAATCCCTCATTGCTACATTTGCGAACACCTGTGGCCCTGCTTTTAAAACTTGTGTAAGATTACTCTTTTGGGTTTTGTAAGCTTTTTCGTCCAGTTTTTCATCCAATACATATTTATCACACTTCTCCTCCCCCAATGCCTCTGAGATCCTCCTCACCACCCTGCCTACCCAACTTTATGTTCTTTCTTTCTCTTTTTTCTTTCTCTCTCTCTTTAAACAAACAAAAAACAAAAGCAAAACACATGCATTTAAAACCCCCACAAAACAGAACTCAAAATAAATAAGAAAAGGACCAATAAAACAAAAACAAAAAAAACTTCAAACAAAACAAAATGAGACAAAAAGTCTACAAAAATACCATTGACTTTGCTTTGTATTGCCCAACTACTCCTGGAACTGAGGCTTGCCCTTAAGTGCAATGTATACCCAATGAGAATTCATTGGAGAAAACTATTTTTTCTTTGCTTGCATATATCAGTTGTAGATAGCTTCTTGGCACCATGTTCAGCTCCCCTTCTCAGTGCTGGGACTCTATCTGTCTTGAGCCCGGGCACGACCTGTTCATGCCATTATAGTCTCTGTGGGTTCATATTTGCATCAGTCCTGTTGTGTCTGGAAGCCATGTTTTTCTTGGAGTCTTCTGTCCCCTTTGCCTTTAACAATCTCTATGCTTCCTCTTCCACATTAATCCCTGAGCCGTAAGGGGAGGAAGATTTTGATGAAGACATGCCACTTAGGACAGGTCTCTCACCCTGCACATTAGGTCATGAGTTCTTTATTCCAGGCCACAGAGACTGGGGTCCAGTCCCCTTCAAGCCAGAATCATGAGAATCAGCCCTCAGCCCTGCCTGACGAGTCTTATTCGCACCCTCATCCTGTTCCTACCCACCCCGCACCCCGCACATGCTCAGGCTGAATGTCCACCCTCAACCACTGGCACTGCCATCTTCTGAAAACAAGGGTTGATTTTCAAAGGTTTCCCTTGTGCTATCAGTCCTCTGTGTCTGCTGCACGATTCCTCACGCCCGTCCTAAAAATCAAGATTTTCTTTTTTCTTTTTTTTTCTTTTTTTTTTCTTTTTTTTTTTTTTGTTTCTCTTGCTTTTATTTATTTGATTTCTAAGGAATATACATTGGACTTAAAGTCGATGATCAGGAACCCTCTCTATAAAAAGTGTCTCTGTTTACATCAGAGGGTATTTCCATATGAGATATATTATTTTTTTAAATACATTTTTATTAATTTATACATATTACATCTCAGTTGTTAGCCCAAACCAGAGGCATCCACTGTGCTGCTCCTTCATGTCTCATGAGGTCACCAGTGCTGCCACGGTGGCGCCTCGGGTCCCTCCCCTGACTAAGCCTTCTCTCGACGTTCAGCAAAGGTAAATTATCGTCAGTTTTCACGTCCTTGGTCTTCCTGTTATGACTCCTGTAACACGTGCATCATCAGCGTGTTCTCTGTTCTCAGCATCCTGAGGGTCTATTGTTTTCAGGGCTCTGATAGAGCTGTCATTTTCCCCCAGGCCTTCCTGACACTGTACAGCGCTTCATACTGCCACTCAGATATCTGGGCATGGACATCACCCATCCTTAGTGTCTCCTATCCTTTTTTTTTCATAGCTACAGACTTCATTATCTTTGTAAACTTCTTACTGCTTCTTTAAGCCCCGCACACATAGGATGGAACTGAGTGCATTTCCAAACCTCCATTTTTCGTTCCACACTAAGCCGTGGAGAGAAGGCTTCTCTCATCTCTGAATTTACACTGGTCACCCAGCCATGTCAGTCTCCATTATGTGATTTTGTCTGACATTTTATTGTTTGCTTCTTTTTTCACCCTTCAACACAGGCTGTCAGAAAATGAAACTTTCAGTATAAGGTCTGTAGTCCATCAACGAAGCCAGGCACACAGTGGGCGGCCAAATAATATTGGATAAATAAATGAATCTAACCCCTAGCCTCTGCCCTGCCTTCTGCACACAACCCCCTCCTTTGCATTCTCTTTCCAATCAACCTCATGCTGCATTGCATTAATTAAACTTCCACGAACTGGAGCTGGAGAAATGTCTCCGTGGTAAAGAGCATTAGCTTCTCTTCCAGAAGAACTGGGCTTGGTTCCCAGCACTTGTATGGCAGCTGACAACCATCCTTAACTGCCCCTGTTACAGAGTACCTAACATCCTATTCTGGCTCACATGTGATAGCCAGAAATACACGTAGGCAAAATATACATACACGTAAAATAAGACAAAAATTCAAAACTAAAAAAGTTACAATACCCCTGCCTTTACTTGTGTACTCATCAGCTTGAAATATTTGTTCACCAAATACCGACTTCCATGGTTCAGCTTAGGCATTCCATATGGAGTCCTCCTTCTTTATAGTAACACTTTTTCACTATGAATCACAAGTTTGGTCAAAATATCGATATAGGTCAAGAGGCAGAGTACCTACCTGCGCAGGGTGAGTTCAATCCCCAGCAACTCCCCCAAAGGAGAAAACAAAATATATTTACAGTTGTCTGCAACCTATACCTTCCTCTCTGCAGTAGATTACTTCTTTCAGTGTGTGTGTGTGTGTGTGTGTGCGTGTGCATGTGCGTGTGAGTGTGCGAGTGCATGTGGAGACCAGAGGTAGACTTCTCACCTGACAAGCCTCTCACTGAACACGCAGCTCGCTGATTGGCTAGGCTGGTGGCTGCTGAGATCCAGCGATCCATCTGTCTCTGGCCCTCACGCTGGTTGCAAATGCATGCCACCATGTCTAGCTCTACTTGGCACTGGAGATCTGACATCATGGCTAGTACTTCACCGGCTAAGTCATCTCCCCAGACCTTACTTTTCTTCTTTATGCATCCAAACTTTTGAAACAATTTTCTTTGCATGGAAGCAGGAAGTTATAGATGATAAAAGAACAAAAGAGGAAAAACAAAAAACAAGCAAGCATCAAGCTTAATACTGCCCATCTTTTAGATGCAAAGATGCAAACAGAATGAGTGGGAAAGGATGTACCATGTGAAGACTAAGCAGCAAAGACCTGGAGCAGGTATCAGACAGACTCTTATTAGGAGAGACGTGGTATGAACATCTGTTATCCCAGAATTTGGGAGGTGGAGCCAAGAGGATCAGGAATTCAGGGTAATCCTTTGCTACAGGGTGAGTTAAAGGCCAGCCTGGGTACATGGGATCCTATCTCAAAGTAGGAAAACAAAAAAAAAAGTAGGACATTTTATAAGCATAATATCCTCATATTCACATCCAAAAAATATTCACATCTGAAAAAGGAGTAAAATATATTTTTGAACAGCTGACATAACTGAAGAGGAAAACGGGCCTGGAAATAGTTGAGGTCGATATCTCAGCTTCATTGATAACCAGACTAATTAGGCAGAAGACACAGAGGAGAGGACTTGAGGAACACCACAGCACAACGGGACACAATGAATAACTTCTGAATGTCTAATGTGAGTTTGAGGCAGGAATTCAAGCATTCGTCACTGAGTACGTGTTCCCAGCTGCATGTCCAATCCCATGCCCTTCCCCGCAGGAGACACTGAAGATTAAAAGTACTGACCTCAATTTCAGGGTTGAGCTATGTAAATGGAAAAAGAACTACGTATTTGTGAAAAGTCATGACCGTGTGCAATTTCAGTTAAAGAGAGCCGCAGATAAAAGCAGCGGGGAATGAAGCCTGCTGGTGTATTTAGTTTCTCTGGGACCACCAGCTATTTGGAAGGAAGGGGAGGAGATTGAGTAAGAGTGATACAGCATGACGAGCAAGGCTCTATCTGAGGGGCTGGTGGCGTGGCACTGCTGATGAGAACCGAGGGCAGAAGGCACCACTGCTTCCAGCAACTCCATGGCTCTACCTCTGAGTCATGAAAACAGGATAAACCACATAAATCTCACTGGACACCATGAGAATTGCGGGATGCCTGGAAAGAAGAACAGCACTTGGTGTCTGAAATGGGAATATAGCTCAGGTTAAAAGTCCAAAGAGCAAGGTCAGAAGAGGAGATGACATCTTACAATACTTGAAACCCAACCAAGAGCTGAAGGGCTCTTGCTGTAAGACTAGGGGAAATTCTCTCGTTACATGTTGTGTCTCCACTTGACAAACAGATCAAGGTCTAAACAGCTGCAAGACACGTATGGCTATCAAATTCAAATGAGATACAAGGAAATAAATATAAAATTCTGTTCCTCAGTCTCTCCAGCCATATCCCAAGTGTTCAGCAGGTTTACGTGGTAAGTGGCTTCCACACCGGAACCCATAGGCATGGCACTTCTCCTGAACAAGCTAGAAGCACCACAGGCAAGGGAAGTGACACAGAAGAAAGCCCCTCCTCCTCAGCTGCTAACTGGGGTGGGCAAACTGGAGCAGAAGCATGTTTACCTTGACCATAATGATGGTAATTCTTCTTGTAAGTCAACATTGAACTCTTCAAACACTTTCTGTGCTTTCTGAAACTCCTCTTCTGCCTAAAAATGACACGCAATGCATTTACACACAAGGGGAGACATTTCTGTACATAAAAGCATCATTTCATATTAAATAGGACTAGCCTTATGGTAATCTGAGAAGGTTATGAGGAGAGATATTTGTTAAAATCCACAACATTTTGTAATTAAGTAGGAAATAGAAAGGACCTGACAGGTGGTAAGGGTAGACAAGTAAGTTATAACCAAACCGTGAAGATCTTATATGCCATGCTAGGGGCTTTAGATTTTTTTTTTTTTTTTTTTACTAATGGGATCTATTAAGAGGTGAGCAGTAGGGAACCTGATGTAGAGATGCCTTATTGAAAGGAGATTTGGCAAAAAAAGACAAACCAAGCCTGGAGCCCAAGGGAACAGTGAATAGCTGACACCATTTAACTAGCATCTGCAAATTGCTGGCAAACATGATTGTGGTGGATTGGATAAGATAACACATCCCCCATTCGCCCCAGGCTCGGGCATTTGAATACTTCCTGTTCAGTTAGTCATGATCTCTAGGGAGGCTTGGAAAGTGTAGCCTTGATGCGTGATGTCATTGGGGGCAAGTTTCGAGAGCTTAAAGCCTCGCACAGTTGTGGGTTTGATCTCTGCTTCCTGCTGGTGGTTTAAAGTATGAGCTCCCAGATTTCTGATCCATTTACCAGCCCTGCCTGCTGCCACACTTCCCCATTGGGATGCTGATGGACTCACATCCCCCCACAATGCTCAGCCTCAAGTAAGTCTTTCTTCTACAAGTTGACTGGGCCAGCATGTGATCACAGCACCAGGAAAGTGACTAATGCAATGATCAGAGCTACTGGAGTGGTCCTTCTACAAGAAAGGTAATGTTATGCACACGTCGCCGCTATCTTTATTTTTGATTGGGAGTTTTCGTTGGAGAATTTCAAGGTTGGCCTCTCACCTGAATCTATATTTTATCAGTGCTCTTAGACCATATAGAAAGAAGTGCAAAAACATTCCTTGGTTTCTTAGACCTTGCAACACGGCAACAGGCTCAAAACTATTCTGGTCACAATGTGTGACCAGTGTCAGTAAGTCTCACTCATGTGATCTCATTTATAACAACATGAAAAAAAAAAACCCTTATTTTAATTAAAGTGGCTTAGAAAACTATAACTTAGTTTGAATCCTGTCCTGATTTTGTAGCCATTCTTTAAAAGGGGAACATCTCACTTTTAAAAAGCAAGGTTGCTACACGCCTTAAGGTTCAGAGAGTGATGTCACTCACTGATTCCATCCATACCTTAGAGATCCGACTCTCATCCTTCCGTTTGGAACTCTGCAGAGCCTCCAAGTGATGGCGAGCACTGTCATAATCCACGAGCTTCCTGCTGCGCTTAGCGATGCGGTTCTGCCAACATGGAAAACACACGGACTGAAGGAGATGTGTTCACAGAGACCCTGACTCCCAAAAGTCAAAGGTCAAAATGCGTTCTGTGTTGAAAGCAGCTGTGGCGTTTAGAAGAATCACTGCATTTACATATGTGTGTATTTGTCTGTGTGCGGATAATTAAGGAACAATCTACATGAATCTGTTCCCTCCTTCTACCACGAGGGTTTCTGAGGCTGAACTCAGGTGGATTGTCAGGCTTGGTGACAAGCAACCCTACCTGCTGAGCCAGCTCAGTGGCATGGAAGGTGAGGTTTTTAACGAAAGATAGAGGTGATCAGGGATATGAGTAAAGACAGCTAGAAATCAGAATAAAGCGTCTAGGCTTTTGCGCTTTAAACAGTGCCCGTTCTGATAAAAAACGAGGCCAATCATGAGCACCTAAACACGTGTTTCCATCAAAGACCAGGGGCGTCCTGGAGTTGCTTTGAGGGAACAGGCAAACCTGGACTCTCTGTTAGCATCTACTCTCAATATGCTGCAGTCTGAAGATAGAAGAAAGCCACACTGGGCTTGGGTGTTTGTTTGTTTGTTTGTTTGTTTGTTTTTAAGATTTATTTATTCATTATTATGTATACAGTGCTATATCTGCATGTACACCTGCATGCCAGAAGAGGGCATCAGATCACAGTATAGATGGTTGTGAGCCACCATGTGGTTTCTGGGAATTGAACTCAGGACCTCTGGAAGAGCAGGTGGCGCTCTTAACCACTGAGCTATCTCTCTAGCCCACTGGGTTTGGTTTTATGAATATAGTAGCATACCAACAGCAGTTCCCTAAAAGATGTGCTGCCTGAGAAATCTGTTCTCAGTCCACTGTTGTCAGCTATGTGTTAGAATCTCTGCAGCTGACGTATCACTTTGGCAATGCTGGTGTCTAGTGCACATGGACACTGCTGATGGACTAGCTCATTCTTGTGGCCACTTCATTAAGGAATTTCTGATCCAGAAATCCCAAGCCACTAGCTATGGAGTGATGTATCTTGACATCACAGAACTCCAGCCCCACGAGGAAGTTTTTGATCAGGACTGTGCTTTGATCAACCAGGACCACCTTTACTTGCATGACCCCTACTTGCATAGGGCTTATATACCTAGAAATTATGTGCACAGTGACCCACCTTAAGGCTTCCAGAACTGTGTAGCAGCCAGTGTGGGCTACTCTCCTTCATATGAACGAGTTGCTTTCCAGGAAGCTGCCCCAAAAGAAACTCTAACTAGAAAGAGACTTCTCCCGCATGAAGACTTCCACAGGCTCCACAGCGCAGAGTCCTGCCAGCCCTTCCCAAAGTTGGTAAATCTGAGTATGGCATATTAATAATGCCTATACATTAATTTTAAGTTAACCTTACATTAGCTGAATGTCCTTTAACTTATCTGTGCCCCACCTAAGGATTTCACTCAAGACTGAATGGAGGGAGAGAGGCAGTAACCAGGATTCCAGGTTGAAGCTCTGGAAGGTAATTGACAGCCTAAGACAGAGTCTTGTGCCCCTGCCCAGGAGAGGCCAAACTATTGGGACAATGGGCCCAAAAGAATTAAAATTTGCCGTAAATCCTATGCATGAGGAAAGACAGCAAAGGCTCTCGCACTCGCCTAAAGAGGAACTGGCTTCGTGGGAAGAGATTTCACACAGTTCCTGAACTGTACTCCACCATTAAATGCTTATATATGCGTCCTGGCTATTGTGACTTATGTTCTCCAAGGTCGGAACATCACCTCAGGAAAGACTGAACCCCGCCTCCTACATACAGTGCTGACCAAACTGTGCCTCAGTCCATTTTCTTTTTATCAATTCCTGCTCCCTTATTTCTTTTAGAGCACAGGGAAACTGAGCATCAACTTTGTGAACCTAAGGGCTCAGGCACAAAAGCACAGGTTCAAGAAACTCAGAAACCTAGGAGGGAAAGATCCTGACTTATAGACACCTAGACCTGTCATAGTCGGGCTATTTAAAATCAATAATAATTTGAGCAGGACCCCTGGGCCTGCCCATCATAATGTTATTCTTGTAGGTTTCTAGGACCCTCTGGATCCTTCTATTTCCAAACTACGGCACCAGCCAAGGACAATACGCGCAGTAAACTTCGAACCCATACCTAGATCTAGCCAATGGACAGGACATTCTCCACAGCTGAGTGGAGTGGGGACTGACTTTCACACGAACTCTGGTGCCCCATATTTGACCACGTCCCCTGAATGGGGAAGCCTGGTGGCACTCAGAGGAAGGACAGCAGGCTACCAAGAAGAGACCTGATACCCTATGAGCATATAAAGGGGAAGGAGGTCCCCCTCAGTCACATTCATAGGGGAGGGGAGTAAGGGGTAAATGGGAGGGAGGGAGGGAGGAATGGGAGGATACAAGGGATGGGATAACAATTGAGATGTAATATGAATAAACAAAATATATTTTAAAAATCAATAATAATGAAAAATGACAGAGGAAAATGAAGTGAACATGAACAAAACCCATAATATGTTTGTAAGAAAATGAGAGAGAGAAACCCATTGTTTTGTATGCTAAGATAACAAGTAATCTAAAAACAGTGTCAGTACAGTACAACTCTGAGAACCACAGCAGGCCAACCTTTAGTAACCCTCTAAGGAACAAAATCACAGGGGGCAAAAAACAATGGGCTATCTGTAAAGCACTTAAAATAAGTTATGTAGAAAAAAAAAATCCCCCAAGTCAGCATATACCCAGTAAAAATAACTTCCAGAAATGAAGGTGAAAGAAAATTAATTTCAGTCAAAAATTAAGGAATCCATTGCTAGCAGAATGCTTTTAACATCATAATTGAGACTGCATGACCCAGTAGGTAATCTAAAGGACAAAAGGCAAGGCTGATGTACATGACTGCCTTCTGTTACTTTTAATCACATGAAAACATTACTGGTCATTCAGAACAACATCAGCAAAATGAAAAACAAAATCCAGAAGCAATGTCTGGTGCTTACAACGAGCAAAGGGAGACATAGGTAAATCCTCATGAAGGGAAGGGGAGGGGGCTAGAGTGTATCATGACGTTGGCAGACGACGTATGCAGTGGGATAAATAGATGGAGTTGAATATGACAGTTGAAAATGTATATTTAATGAGTGTAGTAATCACTAAGATGCTTAGTCAAGGAGGTGGAACCAATAAACAAAAAGGGTAAAATATGCCGAATTTTGAGATCTGGGTTTAGATTCTGACTTAATAAGCCTCGGAGAAGATTTGACAGCCATGCATTTTCTGTCTCGGCAACTGTCTAGTTGTACCCAGCTGGTCTAATAATAAATACAATTCTATGAGATGACATGTGAAAAGCTCTCAAATTGGATACAGTAACAAGAGGGAAAACAATATTAATAATATATTTATGTTTTTACATAGTGCAGAAACCACCCAGCCTACAGTATGGATATAGTAAGGGTTATTCTCATTTTACTCATGGAGACCTGTAATTTGCCTAGAACTATTCATCATGTCTGAACCTAGTGGGAATTACATCAGAAATGCACTGCACCCACTGGCACCAGGAGCAGAAGAGGCAAGGGAAAGGGCACTCAAGGGGCAGCCGACCCTCAGCAGTGTGAGCTCAAGGCGTGCACCTGCCAGACACTGCTTCCTGCCAATTTACACCTTCCGGGCTCTCTCCTACCTGACTTCCTGTCAACCCTACCCTGCTCCTGGGACTCTGTTAATGCCCCTTCCAATGCCTGCACAGACACTGCTAATTATTCCTGCCATGCAACATAACCTCTTCACAGCCCCAACACTGGTGACAGGTAGATTTGGAAGGTTATTCAAACTGAGTGGCTTCAGATCTTAATTACCATCCCAATGATATTTTTCTGTCTCTACCACTTCCACATAGCCACGAACTGCTTCCAGACACAGCCAGGGTGGCTTTACGATGGCCACTGAGATAGCCCAGGTGGGGAAGGGTGAATTCCCTCCCTAAGGCTAGCAGACTTCTTGTGCCAGAAAGGTGAGATCGCTCGCTATTTTTAACAAGCACCTGACAGTCTTTTTCTAAGGGGCAGAAGCCTGTGCAGCATTCAGCGCCCTCAGAGCTCTTCGGAACGGAAGTGCTTTGGCCATAGGCACATCTTTAATATCTTCCAAACAGCAACTCATGAGCTTTTGAATGATGCTGGTCTTTGAAAAGAGTTGAAATTCAATCACTACCATGCTTCCCAAAGAGGTGGCAGAGCGCAATGGTCAACTGGGTTTTGTTTGAAAAATCAGTGAAGTGAATCTCGTGAGGCATCTTCCTCTGTAACTGGCAAGGCCCTCACAGAAGGTGGCTCACTAGAGTGGAAGTGAACATTTTAAGATCTGTCATTCCCTTGACAAGGATGGTTTTGTGCTATAAAAACAAGTCAATCTTATTTCCTTTCCTATGTGACATTTTGGAAGTTTGGAGCAATAAACAAATAAATACTTAAAAGATTTATAAAAGCAGCATTAACTAGAATGAACTGTTTCATACAATACAATTCTAACTGGGTACCCAATGGTAAACTTTAAGTCAATTTGAATAATAGAAATAAACTTTAAATGGAATACGTTTAATTAAAACTTTTGAAATTTCTTATTGCCTTAAATTTCTGTGGTTTAGAAAATAATTTGTTGCACTTGTTAAAATTCTCTAACAAACCCAATTTGGAATTTATTTTGGTGCCCTGAAGTAAAAATATGTTTAGTTGCTCATGCATGGCTGCCACCTTAGAATCTGAACTACATTTTATGATAACTGTTCACAGATATAAGCCTGCCTGGTTGGTGCCATGTGTTATAATTCTGATTGTTGATGTCAGCACTATACAATGGGAACCACAGCACAGAGTGCCCTGCCAGTCACAGCTCAGACGTCAAACATCATCCTCATGAGCAGTCCTTCACAGTCGCCTGGGAGAGGCCACAGTAAACGCTCGGGAACTTGTTTGAGGCTTTCCATGCATGTGGCCCATTGACTTTAATGGGCGTCAAGGACGTCAGGTTTGCCCCATGCCTTGAAACCTCTCCACTCAGGTACGCTTACTCACTGAGCTCCTTTCTATCAGAAGCCCCTTACCACATGTTTGCTGGCCATCATGCTGTGACCCAGGGAGCCTTCTGCTCCTTGTCAACTGCACTCGGTGAGTACATGTACAACTGAGGTATAGCTGGTTGTCACTCTTCAAATTGTCTCTTTCCTGAGCTACCCAGGATGTTTCCTTTATCATTTATCATGCTGCACAGTTTCCCAAGCCTCTGCCTTGGTTGTTAATTTTGTAAACGTAGCTTGAGAGTAAAGAACGATAGGAAAGAAGAGACTGAATCCGCCCCTGTACATGACACATGTAAAACTTTAGCATGCATTTGCCTTGATAGTAGCATGAACGAGGCCTATAATCCTGTTAGTCCCAGATGTGCCGTCACTGAATAATTAGTAGGAATCCACCTGTGTACCTCAAGAAAGGAACTCCTTAGGTAACAGTTCTACTGAGTTTACACTATGTTGTCTTCAAATGAACTGAAATGAGCAACCAGCATAATTGATTATGAGTTTGTTTTAACCCTGTAATTCTGTGCGTGCTTGCTCTGTAACTATATACTTTTAGGAAACATAGACAATAAAATAGCTGCCTCTAGGTAATAGTTCACTCCATTTCTTTTTTCTTCTGAAATGCAGGTGCCTTTCAATTGTCTGCTTACCCAGTCAATCCCAATCTTACTTAGTCAAGCCACATTGTGAAAACACAACTGAGAGAAGTTGCAAGCTGATTTAAGTTTTCAGGTAGGAGAATACTGTTTTCTTTATCCTCTTTTGACTGATTTTGAATTTGTGGTGATTAAATTACCATGCAATAGAGGGAATATCAAAAGATGGAGGAAACAGAAGCCTGGCTCTTCTTTCTTTCCTGTATACACTAATTCAAACTACAAATAGATTCTCTTTGGAAAACAGAATTTAGTTGAAAGGTTTCTACATGAGCAGCAAGTGCAATGGAAAGCCTTGGTTGGAAGACACTCAACAAGTGTGTGGCCACTTGAAGTAGTTCCATTACCTGGCACAGCCTAGGGTATGTGGCTGCTATGTTCTGACTCCCAGTTTTTACCTGGGTAGAGACTCTCAGATCCACTATCTGACAAGGAACTTTTGCATTGTATTCCTAGGCTGGCTCACAGTATTGGGATGCCGCTTAACACACTGAGGAGCCAGTAACAACCTGGAATTAATCACCATCACTGTCTCTCTGAACTTAGTGCAAACAAAGCTTTTTTAAAAAAAGTCCAGACCCCTCTTCCTTCAGAAGTAAAAAGTTCAACAAGTGTGTAGTGGTCCCACTTTCAGAAAGACTGCCTGTGGAAATGGCTTTGGACTCAGCACAGATGGAGCCAAGCTCCCTCTAGATAACTGAAAACTGAGACAAGCAGATGGATTTGGTAGTGGACAAGTGCATAAAATAAACTCACTACTGAAAGCATGAACTCTAATGGGAAGCTGCACAGGTTCCATTTTGAACACCAATTTTAAATTCCCATCAATTCATTAAGTTATATAGATTTTAAGTCTGGTTAATTTGGGGGAGGTAGTACTATATTTGCCAGGTTTCTTTTTTTTAATAATAAGTCTATTTAAAAAAGAACAGGATTTGAGCTGTACTACAGAAAGACAGAAAGGGTCTCAAAATATGACAGGGATGACTATGTGGGTTGGACCAAAAGTGGACCATCAAGATGAGCACATCAGAAACCAATGATAGAGTAAGCATAAGAACTCTACAGAACCAAGGTTGACAGAAATGGAACAGGCACATTGTTTTGCATAGTACAGTTCCCGCCTGCCTAAAAAGCAGCACCCCTGACTTCTTACCCAGTTCTCTGGTCCTCTCCCTTGCCTGGAGGTGCTTGACTTATCAATTAACCATTTATTTTTTTATCACAATCCATGTTTTCCTCATCTAATCCCTTATTTTAAAACACAAGAACCTAGTCAGTTCTAGCATTTGCCTTCTCCACTCCAGTGTCTGTTGATGAACAGGTGATTATTTTATCTAATGTGCAGACACCATCAGGAAAACTCAAAGAAAATGAAAATACAGAGGAAAAAACCTCAATGGTGCTCTTGTTAACATTGGGAACCTACTATTCACATTTGCTTCCTTGATATGTGGCCATCAAGTGGAATATGTTTGGAGAGATCCACTCAAGTTATTGCCCAGCTCTCCAGGAAGCCCAGAATGTTCTTTCCATATTGGCCAGTTGTTCCTATTCATTCTCTGTGGGAGGAGAGAAGCCCATCCTTGCTCTGAGTGCTGACACAGTGAAACCACTTCATTTCACTGTGTAGCCACGGCCAGCGCGTTCTCTACAGGATGTTTCCTGGTATTGGTTCATGGCTACAGAAAAGGCCAGGTCACAGTGGATTTGTGAAAGGAAGTGCCCAAGATGCCCACTGGTGCTGGTTCATAGCCTCCTCACCATGCTAGAAGGCCAACGTACCCTGATTCCACCTTGAGCTTAGAAGCAAAGGGGCCTACACTGCATATCTGTTGCTTACAGACCTTTGTTCAAACCTGTCTTACCTCCATTGTCAGTTACAAATCTACAACATTTAGCCATTCACTTCTTTATTTACCCTTGCCAGAGAGTTAAGAGATAAAACCATTGTTTTAAACATAATGTTTTTATATCCAGATGCAAATACACCTGAAAGGCTCATATTTCAACGTTAATCTGAAATTTTCAAGGACAGCAAAAATCACCCAGGTGTACTGTGACCACATGTGAAATTAACACTAAATAGTGAAATATCAGATTTCTCCTCACATTTACAGTTGGGTTTCTCCATTCTCCATGACAATCACTTTTTCTAATGAAAATCATTGCACACACCATGCATAAAAGGTTTCAAATAGAATGAAAACTTCAATGTTTTGGTAGTTTGAGTTCTGATTTTGTATCTACAGGCTTGAAAAGACTTTAGTAAAGAAAGAAACATTGAAGTTTTCACTTAGAGAGGCACTTTGATTTCTGTAGCTGGATTTTATTTCACAATAATGGAATAGAATAAAAACCCATGCTTAAAAAATGAAAACTTACAAATGTCTTTCATTTCAGCCTGAGAACTTTTAATTCTCCTCCGTTGCTCTGGTTTCACTAACTACACAAGACCTTTCAATTATTTCCTTCATGCACAGAATGAAATACCTTTATGTCAGGAAATTGGCCCAGGTAGGTGTCCAGTGTCAGCAGGGACCCATCCACTAGTTTTTGATGGAAGTCTTCCCACAGCACATCACACTTCTAAAGGAGAAACAGACAGTGGCTTGAGGAGCTCAGACATATTTCACCAAACTTCTAAAACATCTGAAACCGTAAAACTTAGTAAAGCAATAATTCCTGAGGAATTAAAAGATACAATACGAGCTAATTAGAATGCAGTCAACCTTTAAGGCAATCTGGCCAGAGTTCTAGTGAACTAAAGATGGAAGAAGCTGTAACAGGTTTCTTAATCCCAGTAGGCAGGCATTGAAGCTAAAAGATTTAGAAGAATTCTATAAGACAGCTAATTTATCTGCAGCAATTGATGAAATTAGAGCCAATCCAGAGAGAAACAAACAACAAAACATGGCTTAAATATCATTTATAGAAAAACCTTTGTTATCTGTCAGTTCTAACCCTCCTCCCCCAGTTCCTGGGCTGTCACTTCCAAATGTCTTTACTTTGATCTTGTTAAAAAAACAAAAACCAAGTTTAAAGCTGGATATAGTGACCCACATCTATAATCCCTTTATTTAGTAAAGAGAGGCAAGAAAATCAAGGCTAGCTGTAGCTAGACAGTAGGTTTGAGTACAGTTTTGTCTCTCTGAGATATTTTCCAAAACAAAGAAGTTGTATTTGCATTATGTTTCCTTTCTTTGTACTTCAAAAGCTGATCCTAGTTATTATAATGCCCAATGTAAGAATCTTATGCAAATACAATACTTTAAATCCACCAAGTGAAAAAGGCTCATCATCACTGTGAGCAGACACTATGAACATGTAATGATCAGCTGCTCCATTATCCAAAGGATGATGTTTGGACCTGGAGCTGAGGGTCCTAAGTGTCCTGGGATCCACAGAAACTAATGTAGACAGCAGCCATTTTATTAAAGAGTCACTGTCAATAGCAGCATTGATGTGGACAAATGGGATCATGTAATGTTCTGAGGATAGAAACACACCTTTCCATTATTCTTTAAATTTTCCTTGTTTGTGATGAGCTTTAAAAATACATTATGAGTCAGAAGTGTACAAAGTGAGATCAGCATTTAACAGCATGCTGTTGAAATACGATGTTTACATACTGGAAAATGTAAGATGACAAAAACACTTGATAATTGCATTAAATAACGGTGCGTGGGGACAGTTTTGCCAAATCTGCATCTTTAAATGATTCTGGTCTATGGAATATGTCCAACAAGAGCTCTTCTCAGAGATATATCCATTTCCGTTTCAGTCGTAAGGAGATTATGAAGATCAACAGGGATGTCAACACCTTCATGCAGCCACTGGAGACTCACTGCAGCCTTGAACTAACCTTCCCCTGGGCCTTGGCTGCATCGTCTCATTCAGATCTTCCATTCCTAGAGGGGCTGTATTGCCTCACTGCCTCACCTGAAGTGACGACATCTTCCTTTCAACAGGAAACTTGGAGGGGAGATAGTTGCTGCCTCGAAGCCCCACCCACCCATCCCCTGTCAGTGACCAGACTGAATAGAGGAACGGAACACAAAGGCTTCCGATGTGTTTTCAGTTACTGTAATTATCATTCAACCTTGTGCATGGGAATGAATTGCAAGAAGATGAAAGAACTGCCCGAGGTGTCACGGCCATGCTTGCTGCCTGTCCCACCCTGCCTTCCACAGAGCAGTGACACTCACTGCCTTACTTCCTTCAGGCCAAGTGACCCAGAGCCACAGTGTTCAGTTCCGGTGTAAGGATATTGCTAAGTCCGAGGCTGCCATGAAGTTCAGTGAAGTTTAGTGCTACAGGGGAGTGGGCGGGTGGTCTTCTGAGCTTTTGCGTTTGTACTCCAAGGTGGTTAATTAAAGGGGAAATGGGAATAAAAGGGTGAAATTACTGCATAAAAATTAAGCCTATAAAAGGGCTGTGCCCCAGACAGCTGTCACAAGCTATGATATATAATGGAAAAGAGCTATTGCTATTTTTGAAGAAAAGCAATCCTTCATCCAAATCTTCCCAAATGGTTTTAGCATCACCTTCCCCTAAGCCTAAGCGTGGCTTAGACAGTAGAACTCTAGGCTGCTTTCTGTAGTGGATGGAAACATGCTTTTGTTTTGATCATAAGTGTGGGATATGAAACAGGCTTGTGTGAGGGCATGCAGTGTTTGCTCAATGGAAACACATGAGAGGACACGTGGGGTTTGTCCACTAGAAGAGGAACCGCCTCCTGTGGAGGCGTGCCCTTTGTTATGCTTCGAGGTTCCGTTCTGGCTGCTGCTCCGGATTCCTGCTCCTTTACTTGCTGGCTTGCTATTTAATGGGTCTGCTGAAACCCTGGCTGAGCGAAGGGTGGAATCGCTTCAAGGAACTGAGCTTAGGAGGGTCTCCTTCTGTTCCCATTCACCTCCTTTCTCTCCTATCTAGGGTAGGTGGGTTGGAAGGGAGGTGTAAGTGTTAAAGAACCCCAAATAAAGTAGGTTTGAAAAAGTTCAATGTTTACAGCTTTCTGAGTATCTAATCTTGCTTTGTGATTAATGTGGTCGAGTGGGAAAGTAGACGGTGGCACAAACAGTGAAAGTCTTCTGCAAGCCACCCCAGGACTCCTAGGAGCTGCCACCCAGCTCTTACCTCACCAACCATCTTTACATCTTCCCGTCCATACCAGTCTGGCTCGTAGACTTCATGTAGTGACTCGGTGAGCTTCATTGAGGCCTCCTGCATGCCTGGCATTGGAGAAAAACAGTCTCTGTTACATCAAATGGCGGAGGCATTGCTCTCTTCTGCTCTGCTTTGCTAAGTGACACAAAACCAACTGTGATGGCACAGCTACATCTTTCATTCAGACTCTTAGGTACACATTTTCAGTTACTTACACAATGATAGCAAAACACCAGGTCTCCAAAACAGTCACCACCACTGTCATATTCTAAGAACTGCAGTAATAATGTACTTTAGTCACTCATGAAAGGGAAGCTAACATTAAGTATCTAGAACACTGAAACAGGAGACAAAGCTGCAAAATTAATCCTGAATCACTGTAGAAAAATAAAATACCTTTGAAGCAGGTAGAAAAAGTATAAAAAGGATTTTAGTGTATATCAGCTGAAAGTGGTGAAATGATTTAAATAGTAAAATTGTTGAAAGTGGTTACAATTCAAGAGGAACTTTTATTTTTATAAGTGACGAGTGAAAGGAATTTTATCACTGTTTTTCAAAACTATCAACATAGTTTTGAATAAAACCTTTCAGAAAGCTTTGGCTTCATGAGTCTATGGGTCTAAATTTTCTTTCCACATTGGTAGGCTGCAAACACGTGCTTATTAATAATAGTCATGAGGTGAAGTTTCTATGAGCAGCAGGGGTGTAAAGCATCTCCAAGGCTTTGCAGACACCACCCTGTTCCCTCCTCCTGTTGTGGCCAGACCCAGAAAAACATGGAGGGTAAGATGCAAATTCCAGGTCCAAGTGGAGGTGGCCCATGATTGGCAGCAGAACAACAGGCAAGCAGCAGCTGGCAGAGCCCACGTGGCCACACTGACGTCTACGCTTTCATCAGTAAGGGCCTGACAAAAGGAAGGGGAGGAAATCTAATGCAGTGAAGCAAAGTTCAAAATCATTTGTAAGTTGACAACAGGCACATGGCTGTTGGACAGTAAACAGTTCTGGGCTTAGCAAGAAGTCTGAAAAGACAAAACAAAAGAGGCCTGAGGTGATACACCATATTCAGGAAGAGTATGTGAAGGTCAGCCCATAATTTGACATGCAACCATAAGGTTTCCCTGTGTCCCTGACAACCGTACGCAGATAACGGTCCTGGCACGCTTGCGGTTGGAGGTGAGAAAGCCTATCGTGAGGAGTGCATGGCTAAGCACGGCTGAAGATGGCCTTGACAATGAAGTGTGAGGCCCGTGTGGCTGGAGAGATTTGTATGAACATCTGGAGGGAAGGCAGAGAGAGTCCGTGAGGACTGAAGTCTCTGTGGAGATGGATGAACCATAGGCATGCAAGCATAAACAAGAGAAAGGTGATGCAGAACCCATATCCACCCAATATTCAAGCAAACAAAGACATATTCTCTCACAACTGAGGTGACAACTGCACCATCCCATATGTCATATTCACCCTTACATGCAAATTGCACTAAGAAACATACTCTTCCATTTTGTGACAAACACTAATTTCACAACAAGCACAGGGTGTTGTATTTTTATAATCCAGATGACAAAGGCTTCTAGCATTTTCTTTAAGTCTTTGTCTGACTGAGGAAAAAAATTATAAATAGCTAAGGAAATAGGTTCTGGACAAGTTGAGGAACAGCACTGTCACTGTGTGGTGAAAAATAAAATTGGCCACAACAAAATAAAATTGTATAAGACTTTACTCATTGATGGTTAAAAAAAAAACCCACAATGTTTTGATTTTCATAGGCCTGATGTAACTGGATGTGACAGGGTGGGTTAGTTTAGGGCAAGGGGTGGCGGTGGCTCCTATTTGGTGAGGAGAAAGAGAGGTGGGAAAGAGGGTAGGAATGGGAGGAGGGGGACAGGCTGCGTTTGAGATGTAGAGTGAATAAATAAATAAATGTAGTTAATAAAAAAATACTCACACAATGTACAGTCACGTTTCTATTAGGCCAAAGTGAATGCCCACTACTGCGCATATACACAGAGAATTTGGAAAGAAGCCAATTTAACAAAGAAATGGGTTCCCGGAAGTTGACTCCATGGGAAGCAGGTGGATTGTGAGTCAAGCGAGCCAGGGCCAGCTGCTCTTTTAAGGTGTGTGAAGACTTTGCGGGTTTAAAAACTGGCTATTATTTCTGTTTGACTATGTCTCCGGAAGCTTGGTTTTTAGGAACTTAATTCCAGCCCAGCGGGGCTGGGAAGTGAGGTCTTCAAACAGAGACCACCAGGAGGCTCTGCCCTCAAGAATAAGTTAGTGCTGCAGCTGAGCAAGTAGGGTCATTACCAGGAGGGCTGGCCTTCTAAAGAGGAATGAGCATGTCACTTCTCTCTCTCTCTTACCCAGGGATGCTTCCACCATGATGTGATGCACCAGAGAAGGTTTCCAGATGTGGGGTTTTGATCTTGAACGTCTCAGACTCCAGATGAGTCTACTCAGTTCATATTCCTTATAAATTTCCACAAAAGCACAAAACCAAACTAAAGCAAAGAACTTACTCTGGTGGCAGAATATGGCATAAAAGAGCAGACAGCTAAAATCCAGTTTCCTTACAAAGTAATTTCTTAACTGTAGAGCAGTGTTCATGCTGAAAGCTGTTGCTGGCGGTTAATACCAAATACATGATATTTTATAAGATTAGCAACTTATAAGCTTGCAAAGCAACTACAGAGTGCCATATATAGGAGGAGCATTTGGTTCCTATTGAATAGGGGTCTCTATTCTAAATGTTGGACGTTCTACAAGGTATTTAGTAAAAAAAAAAAAAGATTTCCATTTGAGGCCAACTTCATAGGCTTGTTTTCATCCTCTATGACTGGTGGTAGAGACTGCACTCCAATATGAGTAGTCTTTGCTTGTGTGGCCTTGGCATGTATGTTCTAGTAAAAAATAACATGGCTTATATAGGACAATAAGCAACCACTCCAATAAACCTGTAGAATGTTGTCACTGGAGTCACACTACATGGGTTGATAGTATTCCTCACCAGAAACACAGACTACCCAACAGAAAGTCCCAGGCAAAGATACCTCCCTCCCCATTATCACTCAGTTAGCTCTCACAGTATTAGAAATGCCACCAAAGCAGTCCAGGGAGAAACATAATCAAAGTAAAGCCTACAAACCCCAGCAATGACAGGCATGATAAGATATTCCCAAAGACACTAGATGCGAGAAGCATGGGAGAATGGGGAAATAGAGGGATCCAGAGGGTTCTAGAAACCTACAAGAAGAACATTATGACAGGCAGATCTGCACCTAGGGCTCCGACTCAAACTATGGCACCAGCCAAGGACAATACATGCAGTAAACTTCCAACCCGTAACCAGATCTAGCCAATGGACAGGACATTCTCCACAGATGAGTGGAGAGTGGGATATGACTTTCACACGAATTGTAGTGCCTCATATTTGACTATGTCCCCTGGATGGGGAGGCCTGGTGGCACTCAGAGGAAGGATAGCAGGCTACCATGAAGAGACTTGATACCCTATGAGCATATAAAGGGGGAGGAGGTCCCCCTCAGTCACAGTCATAGGGGAGGGGAGTAAGGGGAAAATGGGAGGGAGGGAGGAATAGGAGGATACAAGGGATGGGATAATAATTGAGATGTAATATGAATAAATTAATAAAATTTTAAAAAGATATTCCCAAAGGAGCAATTGTGGTGATTTTACCTTCAGAGATATGAACCACTATCTAATTGGACTTAAGGCTACTCAACAGGGTGAGCAGGGGGGTTGGCAGGAGGAGTAATGAGCCTAGAGGATGGATAGCCTACTACTGCCAATCTTCTAAATCAATATGGTTTCTAACTATAATCTAAAGACTTATCCTCATATCCACAGTGTAGAGTTTCTCCCTCATCAAAGATGCTTATTGTTATTCAGTAGACAGTGGCTACTACAGAGATCCACAGATGTCAAAATGCAGAGAATAAGTGGCCACCGAGAAACAAACTCCAATTGGCACATCTACAACAAAGCTCCTAGACCTAAGGTTCAATGACCACCACAGGAGAGGGGCCAGGAAGAGTATAACTGTCAGACCTAGGGTACTAGTTTTGAGAACGTGTTTATGCCTGCAGCCAATGGCTCACTGCTTTTCCCAAAATTGCCTCAGCTCCCAGGACCCCTTGTGGCTGAATCCCATCCCTTTGTGCTACTCCGAAAACGCTGCTCTGATGTGTGCACTGCAGCACTATCAATTAGCCAGAATTTTCTGTGAAAACAGAAATCGGCTTAAGTGAAATGTCTCCCAAGAGGCCAAATATGATGTACTTAATGCATGCATACACCTTGTGTTTAAGTGTGTTTCCCAAGCCTAAATGTGTTCCAAGGAACATGGCTGATTTCTCACATGGAGAAGAGAGGCCATCTGGGATGTTCTGCCTACCTCACAGCAACTATGCACAACACAGAAGCCCCCTGAGAAGCTCAAGAGGCATCTGCATAAACATTTGTGCTAACCAGCTTTGTCTGAAGTAACTTCACCAGCGAACACTGTTTGTGGCCTATAACTAGCTAATACCATCCAAGCAGCATAAAACAAGTAGGAGAACGCTCCCATTGCAGGGATAGTCTCCTTCAGAGAGACGTGCGCATAAGCAGCAACAGGCAGGGGCTGCTCTCAGACTCCACCCAGTTTCTCAGTGGAACTAATGCCTCACTCACTCTTTAATGTACCACATTCAAGAAAGGAATCGTGCCAGTCTTTTCATGCAGCATTCTCTGTCCCAATGAGGTAGAGGAGACCAAGCCCTACAGAACTACATAGGAGAGCCTATTCATGCAACAAATATATACAAGCAAAAAATATATATAAGTTAACATAGAGAGAAGCTCCAACCTTGAAATAATATGACTTCATGTGTTCTTAGCTTAAATCAATAATTAATAATAATACATATCTAGAGAAATTTGTATTTTCTGATGTAATTGTTCCAAGTAGTACTTGAAGTTGATTTTGGATTAGCTAATTATTAAACTCTTGGCATTATTTGTTAGAAAATGTGAAATAGAGTTAATGGCATTACTCTATCATGCATCAGCTTGGAAGACTGTAAATAAGTAAGATTCCTAAAGTAGTTTAGTGCAGAGTCCAGCACATAGAAAGTGTTATTTAAAAAGTAAGAGTAGCAGGGCCAGAGAGATGGGTCAGCTAGTGAGAACTCTTGCCACCAACTTAATAACCTGAGGGTGATCCCTGGGACTCACATGGTTATGTCTGATGTACACACACACACACACACACACACACACACACACACACACACACACAAAAGTTTTGCATAAATGAGCTAAAACTCAGTGAAACTGATGCTCACCATTAGTTATGAAGTTTGAAGGCATGTCAGAAAGCAGGTAAAACTGAAGGTTTGGGGAACACGAAAACAGACAGGGTTACCATGCATATGGTCTACTAAGCATGGCTCTTGGGCTAATTAAACGTGTTTTATTTATGTCATTGAATATATATATATATATATATATATATATATATATATCATACAGATGGCCCAGTAGTTAAGAGCACATACTACTCTTATAGAGGACCCAAGTTTGGGTTCCAAGATGCAGCACCCACTTTGTGTGGCTCACAACCATCTATAGGTAACTCCAGCTTCAAAAGGCCATGATGCCTCTGGCCTGCTTGGTCACCATCACTCATGCATACACCCACACAGAGAAACATAGGGAAACACATAATTAAAAATAAGAAATAAATAAACCCTTTTTTAAAAATGCAAACACGAGAGGTATCTGCATCACAGAGCTTTCAGGAAGATGGGAAGTGTGTGCCTGGCAAGTAAAAGGCTTACATACCTTTCAGTTTAAAAATCAATTTGAGCAATCATCATGATTAATTTCCCAGGATTAACACTGCCAGTATTTCATTGTTTATCAGTATTGTTATAATCAGATTTCCATACTCACCCTGAATCGTGAGAATGCCTACTTAGATGTGACGTGCTGTGTGTAAAGGTCTGTGTAAAAAGCTCAAAGACTACTACTCTCCCCTAGAAGCTTCTGCCAAATTGCTTTCCAGGAGCGCTACCTTTACAGAAAAGTTTCTCTTGTCATTGAACACGCAGAGAGGCAGGGATGGAATCTCCTGTCTCATTTTCTTCACCATTCTTTGATGAGTCCTGAGGTTAAGCATTTTTCACGTCCCACCCATCAACAGCTCTTTGCTTCTTTTGGATTTGGCGAAGACTGGACCTAAAGTTTCACCTCAGCTAAGCAAGTGAGTGTTTTACTACCAAACAGTGTCACCTGCTCTTAGCCTGCTTTCCATTTTTATACAGAGATAGTTTCAATAAGTTGCTCAGGGTAGCTTTGAACTTATGATCTTCCTGCCTCAGCTTCCCCTGTTTAATTTTCTTCTAGATAATTTTTTCTTCAAATATTTTGCCCATTTAAAAAAAATAAACCATTCTCCATTTAGTTTACTTACTAGGTCCTTTATATCTTAATTCAATTGCATTGAATAAATTGTCAAAATTATGGTAATTTTAAACACACATTTACATGGTCGAATCTCTTGGTTTATATCTTTTGAAGTATCTTGTAAAGGCTTCATTCACCCCTAAATGGAAACTAATGATTTCATGCTGACACTTTTTTAAATAACATTTTTATTGCTTTATATGAACACTGTATTGAAAGCCCAAGCATTCAGTTACACCCAAAATTATACAATTATATACCACTTCACAAAGGCAGTGAGATGAGGAGCATGAGGTAAAAAGACTAAGGTTGCTGACACTTTTTACGTGTGCATGTTTAAATCTTTATAAGAATTGAGAAGGAGTCAAGTGTGAAGTTGGGCCTTCTAGGTTTTCTCAGTGTTGGGAGAGTTTTCTTTGGGCTTCCTGTAAGAATCTCATCCTCTGTCTGCTCATCTTGGGGGTGTGCTCTATGGGGTGTCACATCTGTTGGCGCTCTTGGCTCTGACTCTGCAAAGGAGGCCTGGTGATGAATGGGGAGCAGCCGGCTGAGCACACCGCACCATTCAGTCCCCTCCCTTCCCTCTTCTGCCAGCCTCTTAGCTTGCACAACAAAGGTCAGAAACCAATGCAGAGGCCTCTCTGCTCCCTAGAGTGTACATTGGCGAGAATGTATAAACAGTTGGGGTTTTGTTGTTGTTGTTGTTGTTGGTGGTGGTGGTGGTGGTGTGTTTTTGCTTTTTGTTTGTTTTGAAGTCTCAGGCATGTGCTCCCTTCCCAGCCTCCACCTGATTTTGCTGCAACACCTTGCTCCTTGTAGTGAGAGGACTTGGGTGAGTCTAGGAGGGACAACTCTCTCAGAAGGAAAGCCACATGCAGCTTGGTTTCAGTAAAGTCTCCAACTCACTCTGTCGAACAAGCCTTCCTAGAAATCTCTGGCGTGTGGGTGGCACTTATTCTTAGTTTGCAGCATAAGGGCAGAAGTATATTTGTCCTTGTATATTCTGATTATCATTCCAATGGAAATTGGGAGTGGGTGGAATCAAACACCTGTGTTCGAGCACACTACTTGCCAGAAAGCCAATTGGCTTCTTCATTAACATTCACTCCTGACTCCTGCAAATTGCAAGAATGCCTTGTGCTTGGAAACAGGCAGTAAATAAGGCACATGCACATTACCTTTGATTGCTGCTAAATATCCTCGGAGTTCTCGCTGAAGTCTGGTACCCTCTGCCTGAAAAACACATAAGTACAGAGATGCTAAACATTTATATTTTGCATGCAAATATATAAAAAGTGATAAGATTCAGTTATCACTGCCAGAACATTGTTATTGGAAAAAGATATAATCATGTTAGCACAATCTAAAAAAGGTAATATGCACATCAGTCTTGGCACTTATAGAGGTGCTATTCAGAAGAAAAAAAGACAAATGACATTTTGCTAAGAATAGAAGATGGTGTCCAGCAGACAGACTCATATGTACTTAAGAATCAATGACTCTTAGTTTTGACACCTGGAAATAACAATACAGGTTTTGGTTCCTCGGCTCAGAATGGCAGCTGACTGTCGTAAGTCAGTTTGGCTGCCTCTCAGAGAGCAAATGCTGAGGCACAATGCTGTACACACATCTTAGGCATGCTGTGTATGCGTCGTACTCTTGCATCATTGCCCTTGTCTCCCAGGAATTTTATTTTATCTTACAATGGCCACCAAACAGTGCGAGCTTCATCACGTTGATTTAGACATGCCAAAAAGAACCCGTAAAGTTCTTGCCTAGAGTGAAAAGGTGAGAGTTCTGCACTTAAGGAAGGAGAAAAATAGTTTGACGGGATTATATGATCTTAGGAGCTACGAAAAGTTGTTGCTGTCTCATCTATACACATGTAGGTTATAGGTGTGTATTGTGGGAAAAATCAATGTATACAGGTTTGATACAATTCATGGCTTCAGAAAATTTGGTCTTTATTCCCCATAGAAAAGAAAGTGTTGTAAGTGAAAGATGCAAAATGTATATTTGGGATATTTTATTATTGCCTAACTCTCATGATTCTTTCAAAAAGAGTAGTACTCCCAGCTTTAATAGTACCAGACTTGGCTATAGGACTCCTCTTGGGCCATGTAGCACTAAGTGTAAATAGGCCATGTAGCACTACGTGTAAGTGGGTCGTGTAGCACTATGTGTAAGTGGGTCATGTAGCACTATGTGTAAGTGGGCTATGTAGCACTACGTGTAAGTGGGTCATGTAGCACTATGTGTAAGTGGGCCGTGTAGTGAGTAGAAGTACCATGAATCACTAAGGTGGAAGCCATCCTACATCCCTGATGTGCCTTTCCTGGGCTTTGAGTCCCACGATGTTCCACCTAGGGAGAGGACTGCTTGTTTGCTCCAGGTGAGAGGAACGTGCAGTGCATCTATTATTACTCCACATGTATCATATGTTAATATGCATTCCTAATTAACCTTTTAGGAAAATGATGAAACAGTATTTCCGACAATAATGAAAACATCAAGAGTAATTTATCCACATATAAATAAAAGAACAACATAATGCAGCTAATAGTTGCATTTCCCAAAGTAAGAACTATTTCTGTAGAAAGCCATGGAGGTAGTGTGACCTCAGCAGAATGCAGGGCAAGCTGCCCAATTAAATGAGTCACAGCGAACACTGAGAATGCTGACCTGTGGGGAAGGCAGAAATGCAACAACAAAGGATCCAGCAGAGTTGCTGAGCAGAAAAGCGTTGATGGAATTTGCAGAAACATTCAGAAAAGAAAACCAACTGGAAGTGGTAAGGATGGTTAGAATGGTTAGAAAATATGGAAGCTGGAACAATGAAAAGAGACAGAGAGAGACGGGACGGGGCGGTGGTGACAGAGAGACCAGGTTCCTCATCAGAGATTAGGAGACATAGAGGGAGTCAAAGCCGAATCCAGACATTAGATTTTCCTGGAAAGATTTAGACCCAAAGCAGTCTGAAGCTCAAAGTTCTGAAGGGCGAAGTATGGGAGGGTTTGGGTTCCTGAGTGTAACACTTCTCAAACCAGGAAA
Organism: Acomys minous; assembly: GCF_964271855.1. NCBI lineage: Eukaryota > Metazoa > Chordata > Mammalia > Rodentia > Muridae > Acomys > Acomys minous. The sequence continues at coordinate 72,523,781 of NC_140490.1, forward strand.
GCAAAGAGTCTGGACTGGACTGCACCAGTGGCTTCTCAGGGAACATACAGAAGAGCAAGAGTCCCAGGAAGGAACGCTCACCTCCTAAAGGTTCATGCAACAAAGTATGTCAGATACAGCCCCTAATTAAGTCACTGCCTTTTCTTTGAAAACAAGAAAGAAAATTAAATTATTCAAGCTCCACTCTGCACACTGGATTCATCTTGCCAACAGGAAACAATAATGTTTGTTTTTAATGAATGAGATTCTCAGAAGAGATCATTTTTTAGTGTAACAGTGAGGGAAAGTTCAGGCTGTCCGACACTGGCTTAAATAGATTAGTTCAATTTAAGCCAAAAAGTTGGTCTAATTTAAATGACCTTCTTCTTTCCTGTTATTGACATGTTTAATATTCCCCATAAGGTCATGCAAATCTTTCAGTAACAAGCCCATTGAGCTCCATCTAAAATTCTGCCTGATTCCAAAATGTAGAAGGCTTTGCACAAAAATTCGTCACCTCCAGCATGCCATGGGGTAGCTTCTTTTGCATGTGGAATTTTTTCTACATCATTATTGTGGGTGAGTCTGTAATTTAAAAAATTCTTCATCCATATTTATTCATGCTTACTTTGTATTCATCTATAACATATACCAGGATCCCTGTCACTGATTACATGTGCGGTCTAGTAGAGTTGTTTGATGTTTCTAAGGCTTGCCTGTTGGTATCTTATAATGGACAAGCATAGAGACATGGCCTTTTTCCTGGATCCATTACTGTTCTGTAATAGTCTAGCTGGTGGCTTTCCTACCCACTCCCTTGTCTGCACTCCCCTTGTCTGCATACCTTTTTCTCAGTAACACGGTAACACCTTGAAGCACTGACATGCTATTCTTCTGGAAAATGCTTTCCTTTGGTTTGTTTCCAATGCACTGTGCTTTTCTAGTACATGTTTTCCACATCTGTTTATAATGAGCTCTTCACTTTCTCCAGCGCTTCCTCTATAGCTCCACAGAATCCAGGCCTCAACACAAGTTCTCTTCAATTTAAGTTGAAACATTCTTATCCAACTTGTCAAATCTTGTTGAATCTGAAATCATTCTGAATTCCTCTGAGGACTGTCATTTCGCTCACTCAGTCTTGATTTTGTATTGTCTGTGTGCAGTAGATATATTTAAATACCCACACCTGTGCTACTACATGGCTTTACTTTTATCAACATTTTAACGTAATTCTACCACCAAATAATTTTAAGAATACAATTTCATATCTTGATCACCATCTCTTCAGGGCTCATGGCAACAAGGAAGAAAAGAAATAGAAGGATCCAGAGGGGACAAGTACTCCAAAAGAATACAAACAGAGTCAATTTACCTAGGTCCACAGCGCTTTCAGAGTCTGAAGCATCAGCCAAAGAGCATACATGGACTGGACCTAGGCTTCTGACACATATGTAACTGATAGACAACTCGGTCTTCATGTGGGCCCTCTACTGAGTGGAGCAGGTGCTGTCTCTGACATAGACTCTGTTTCCTGATTTTGGATCCCTTTCCCTAACTGAGCTGCCTTATCTGTCCTCAGTGGAAGAGGATGAACTTGGTCCTGAAAGGTCCGGGTGCATTGGTACAGGTGGGGGGTCCTCCCTTTTCCTAAGAGAATGGGAGGGGGAAAGAGGGGAGGAGAGAGGGTGCTGTGATCGAGATATAAAGGGAACAAATAAATAAATTTAATAAAAATAAATCTATTGCAATTAAGCCATCTGAATTTCTTAGCAATGTTCTTCTTTGGACAGGATCCAAGAAGAATCTACCACCTACAAAGTCCCTTATCCTGCCAAACACTATACTCTTGCAACACAGCTCCAGTGTTGGTCAGAAATTCTTTTCTTTTTTCATCTGAATCATTTTCGGTTTGTCAGTAGCTGCATGCTATTTCTCGAGCCCAGCTGGGCCCCCAGCTTGCACTTTCCCACACACAGCCTAAGGGAGTTATAGTCTTTTTTTCTTCCACATTAAAGCTCTCTCACTCACTCTCCCCATGGAGTCTCACACTCTTCCAGCCCAGGAAAGAAGGAAGTGCTCCCTCAAGTTGCCTTCTTCTCAGATCTCCTGGTAAACATGATGAAGGTTTCATCATAGAGGTTTCAAAAACTAGTAGGCACACACAAAGTTCATGTGGATTAAAAGGCCTCTACACAGATCTGAGACTCTATGCCTCATTCAAAAAGCCTTGCTGAGTTCTATGGCTTCTGATTATTTCTCTCATGTGCAGCTTTCATCAACACACCCCCTAATGATCAGTTTGAAGTTAAAATCAATCAATGGATATAATCAAATTAACACTCAGGTAAGCACATCAGCAGTGAACATTTCCAAGATCTGTGGTAGTACAAGAAAGTCACATTTCATACTTAACTCAATGTGTTTTCAAGATGTTTTTCACCATGCTAGCTCAGAGTAACAAATGTTTATTAATTATTTGCATGGCTGTCAGACAGTGCAACAGAGTGTGGCATGAGTGATTTTCATCTGCAAGAGTCCTCAGAACCTTAGACAGCTGCCACTCTCCATGAAGCACTCTATGAAGACCCTAACAAGCATGCCACTGAAGGGAAATGTCATGATGTGCCCTGGTAGTGGCAGGTGGGCATTCTATAAAGAGAGAGGGTGAGAGTAGCTGCCAGACTCATGGACAGACTTCTAGGTATTTGAATTCAAAGCCAGGTCTCCATCAAGGCATAGTAAGTAGCATTTGCACACATCTGTAACCCCAGGGAGGCAGATCTCTGTGAGGTCAAGGCCAGTCTGGTCTACAAAGCAAGTCCAGGACAGCCAAGCTTTCACAGAGAAGTCTTGTCTTGAAAAACCAAAAACAAAAACAAAAACAAAAAACAAAACAAAACAAAACAAAAAACCAACAACAACAACAAAAAAGAGAGAAAAAGAAAAAAGAAAAGAAAAAAGAAAATTAACATTGAAGAATTAAAAATACCTGAGGAATTAGCCATAATAAATGCTTACATTCTGGTTTGCAAGAGTCGAAAAGGACAATTTTTTTTAGCTTGCTTTTATCCTGGATAGTTCTTCCCAGAAAAAAAAAAGCCATGGTTTAGGTATTAATTTGATAGGATTATGAACAAAATGCATAGATTTGATGATATCTTAGTGTATTACCTAGTCCTCGATCGTTTTGGAACTATTTTTACATACTACTTTGTGCATGACACCCGTGGGCAAGGGATGTGAATCACTTATCACTCACTAACCTTATGAAGCCAGGCACAACAGATGTTATTAATGAGATTATGCAGGGCTGAAAATTACCTTCAGGTTTCAGGGGCTTGATATTTGTTTAAAAAGCAGTAAATGTTGAATGAACTTATTAAATGTGGTAAATGTAATAACTGATTTGTCTTTTCAGATAACTTTTGCAGCAAAAGCGAAACACCTCTTTCCAAGTAGACACTCCATAACAGCAAGGCCATGTTCGGCTTGGGCATCAAGACTGTGAGGTCCAAGACTAAGAAACTAACCAGTGTGAGTTGAGCATCTCTCAGGCTCTGCTCAGGATGGAGATGAACTCAGACCTCAGGGCACAGCTGTGGGAACTCACCTCAGCTGAGGAAACTGAAATTGTTGGCAGCTGGAAAGTAATTTTTTATACCAGTTCCTCAACTGGTTATAAAAACCAAGTCAGGCTAGGTGTAAACTGGGAAGAAAGTTCAGTGGGAAACATGTAGACTTCATTTTTCAGATGAGGATTCAGCCTAAGTCAACTTTAAAAAATCTGTAAAAACAAAACCGAAAGCACCCTGAAGCCTCACCATGACTGTGGTGCTTAACACCATCCTTGTGGACTTGATCTCCCTAAGCAAAATAATAGGTAAGAGTATACTGTGAAACGGCAGGGCAGCGGGCTCCAAATATCCACTTAGAGTGCATGGAACCACTTGTGCTGTCTACAAGAAGCTCATTAGTAAGGTGGTTAATTTTGATTTCCCTGAATGTCAGTTGTAAAGAAATGACTAAATGAAGTGTCACTCATAGTAATATATATGCACATATATGTATATGTATTGCACATATAGAAAATAGGTTTCATTAAATCATCCCTTAATTAAAAAGCTGAAAACTGGAATTTAGAAAGGGGTCTTTGTGTGAAGGCCACAGTAATAACAGATACATGAAACCTGGGCCTCAAAAGAGGGAACTTCACAATGTGATTTCATAAGATTAAACTCCACCGTCTCACCCATGATGATAAGCCTACATGAACTCCCATTAACCTTTTTATTTTTGGCCTTTGCTGACATTTTCCACTGGAAAATGGTTGAAGTCACACATCAAAATTAGAACTGGCTATGATTTATAAAAGTTCAGGAAAGTTAACTCAATAATAAAAGCAATGTTAATAAAAAGTGTCTATCATATTTTAGACTTTAATAAAATTAAGTTATCAAAGAATTGGGACTTAATGAGGCCATATTCAGTTAACAAGCAATGATAGCTGAATCTACATGTGATCAAATGGATCAGTAGGCTACTCAACAACACAAGCACCCTCAGTAGGCTATAAATTCAGTCCTCCCTAAGACAAGTTTAGGTGCTGCTAAACTGTAAGACAGCATTTCAAAGGTAAACAAGCCTTGGGTTAGCATGTTCACATGTGTTTGTTTGGAGAAGGCAAGGGGGAAGGACGTGACTTGTAAGGTTCACCAGGGCATTATTTAAATATCTTTTCATTACTTCTTTAAGACCTAGAGCATAATGGATAGATAAGGAAAAGGGTGAGTGAAATCAAAGGAAACTCCACAGGAGCCTCGGCCCAGCAATAATTCTCTTTACATCTTCTTGTTCAGTGTCTTTTATTGTGTATGTGGCTGGTGGCTCTACTTATCATATTCTTTCATGACTAAATTGAACAGACATAAAAGCTCTCTAAAATTAACTGCTGGGTCAAGGTAAGTGAATGCATTAATGAAGAAGAAGAATGCACCTTGACTGTCATTAATCCAACCCTACAGAATATCTAATATGTTCCTGAAGCCGCCACATATAAAATCTGAATTGTAAGCTATTTCTGCAGGGTTTCTACTAAAAACTATCATAGCATGGGGCCCTACCCAACAGAAATTTAGTTCCTCACAAGTCTCTAGATTTGGATGCAGAGAGCCCAAGCTATTACAAGTTTGGTTTCTCTTTGGCTTAGAAAGAGCCTCTCAATGCATCCTCATAGTGTCTATACCTCTGCAGTCTTTGTCTCTTCTCATAATAGCACTGGCCATATTGGTTTAGGACTCACCTGAAAGATCTCATTTAATCTAATCTACAACTATAAGGATGATTCCAAAATACAGGCACATCCCTAGGTCCTGAGGGTCAGCACTCAACCTATGGATTTGGGGGAAACAAAGTGCAACTCATGACTGAACAATGTTCTCAGTGGAAGCCGTTAATATGGCAAATATAATTATAAAGTCTGACACTACTGTGCTGTTTATTAGAGGAGCTGTCCCAAACACTACAGTGCTGCTATTTCCCAACAACTCCATAAGATGGCCATGGTGCTTTAGAGTTTTAGAAATAGTGTTTCCCTTTTAGAAATGAGAAACTTGAAACAAAAGAAGAAAACCTGCCCCAACTAACATCTATCTGTTAGACTTTAGGCAGTCTGGGCTGCTTAAGCCCTATGTGTGCACAAGTGGGGAGCTCTGCTTCTCTATGAGTTCTGTGCTGCAGGGTGTGAAGACATGGTTGAGGGCAATGAAAGAGGAAAGGTCAACTGCTGATCAATGAGGAAAATATAACTGAGGGCACCATTCCCTATGTTCTAATACAGTCCTCAGTTATAACTTAAAATGCCAAATTTAATTACTTTTTTCCCTCAAAATCTCATGATTCAACAGAACTTACTTGATGTAATTTGTATATCCTTATGACACGGTGCCTTGACCACATTGCCTGGCTTTACAATGTGAGCTCTGGTCCATAGGCACCATAGCTGGCTAGAACTGTTGCTTGCCTGCCTCTTTGGGAAGTTTGCACAGTGCCTTTGGGAACTATGATTCATGGAGGAGGCATTCAGGTCAGTACCAGGTCAATTGTAAACCATCACTCTGCCCAACAACAATCTTAAAATTTGTTCTTGTACCCGCAGATAAGTGTACCCTTCACTCCTCAGTAAGGAACCTTCTCTTTTCAACAGCTGGAGAGCACTACAGTAAACCACAACCAATCCAAATGCAGAGTTATGGAGACCAGTCCCAGCAGGTACATCTACAAAGCAATGCCACACCTAAGGCTCTGGGAACATTGTGGAAGGGGGGTAGGTGATGTTATGAGAGGAAAAAGGCTAGAGAGATCGCTGTGAGAATTTGTCTACTAGTAATATCAGAAGATACACCAATAGCATCTAACCAGCATGACTGCCAGAATGTAAGCTGAACAAAGACAACACTGACAGAAATGCCAAAGTAGATGGGGAAAATCCTATGAGGCCTCAACTTTATACAAAGAACTACAGCAGCCAAGGAATAGTGAGAGTGGGAGAAACAGTCTTCTCTAGTATAGAGAACTCCAATTGGTTATCCAATACCAAGTGGTAGGGCCTGAAGACAGACATACAAGTAACATACAGACTGAGCAGTCTTTATTTAGGAATACATATGTATATGTATATACATATGGATGGCATAACATTTATAAAAGAGGCCATGAACCTGAAAAAGAGAAAGAAGGGGTATTTGGGAAGGTATAGAGAGAAGAAAAGGAAGGAAGAAATGTACTTATAGTATAGCCTCAAGAATTAAAGTAAAAATAAATAAATATGATCCCTGTCTTAGCCATGCAACCGTGAGCAACTACTTAGCCTCTCTAATTTTATTCTGTAAAATTATGATAATCACAGGATTTACTAGCTTGAGCAACAACAAAGGCTGAGTAATGAGGTCCATGAAAGTCTCATAGAATGTGCCTGGAATGTTCCATGCACTTGCTATATAGTATATGTCACTATCACTACCCTATTACATGCTTTCCAAATGTTCAACTATGCCAAGAGAGATTGTTTCATAAATGTCTAACGGAACTAAGAGGGTTCAGTCTGTAAAACTGCCTATCAGCCAAGCCTGCCAACCCCAGTTTGACCTCTGGAGTGTTAAGTAGACACAGTGCCACACATCCACAATCCCAAGAGCCTTATGGTGAGATTGGCGGAGAAAATGAGAGAATCACCTGGCAGCTTGCAGACCACATACCTTGGAGCTCAAAGCTTAGCAGCAGATGCAGCCTCAGCAAGGTGGAAGGCAAGAACCAGCTTTTAAAAGCTGTCCTCCGACTGCCATACACATATTGTAGCCATGGACCTCCCCTCAATAATTAACAAGTAAATGCACTAAATTCTGCATCATGCCATGATTCAGGAGAAAACCTTCACAAGGAACAAGCCAAGTTACCAAACAGCCTCCGTGGGAATTTATAATGTGTCCTTGTTGTTCATTTGTACTTCTAAGTATCAAATGCACAGTGAAGCTATTCAGAAAGTTTTTAATGGTTTTAAATATTGCAGCAATAAAGAATTCCAGAGGCACACAGGAGCAATTTACACAGGTGTACAGGAAACATTTAACAGTGGATATGGGAGACATTAAGCTCATCTGAAAATTTACTGACTGTGGAAACTAGAAAGCATGAATATTAACAGCAGAAGAATAATTAAGCTGACTCCCAAAAGTTTTATAACATGTCTTTAGTTTCCCCAGATATATAGCAAAGTGACACTTGTCAGTCACTACGTGAATCAAGTAAATGCTGTATTTACAGTTTATAATTGGCAAAGCTCTTCCTGAAAAATGTTTCATAAACAAGCGCCTTTGTATTTTGTTTGTGGTAGTCCAGTGGGGCTTAGAAACTTAACAATCACAATCTTCCTTAGAAGACAGGTAATTAAGTATGGTCTCATGTTCAAAAATATTAAGGAGCCAGTATGTCTCCTGTTGTTATAAAATATCAGACTATGATTCCATCACAGGATGACTCATTGGGGTATACATCAAATGCACAGTCAAGCTACTCAGAAAGTTTTTTATGGTTTTAAACATTGCAGCAATAAAGAGTCCAGAGTTGGATGTAGGAATCGACCTTTTAAAAGACCTGCAGCTGGTGATTGTTGAAAACTTCTTTAATTCTTCACTGCATCTATCTCTCACTTTGTGGAACCTTAATATGTTGACTGGCTTCTGGTGCACAGCCCTGCACTTAACCACATGCCTGGCTCCAGGTTTCAGACAATTGCCATAGGAGATCCTTGGTAATGCCTTTTTTTTTAGAATGTTATTCAACTGGCAGGGCCAACAATGGGATTGCAAGGTGACTTATGATAGACACAGAGCAAGTGAAACAATCTAACGGCTGCAATCATTTATGTAGATTCTCAACCATTTCAGGTGGTTGTTTCCTAGGCATCCATGAGAAAGATGCCTGTTTCTCTGTATGCCATACCAGCATGACACTGTCAGGATGGGAGCCATTTAGAGAGGTTTCCAAATAGCTAGTGACCTTTTCTCACGGGAGGAAGTGGAGATATATGTAATCAATCTCTTGGTAGATATTGAAGAATGAGAAGCCAAACCCTCTTCAGTTGTCATGGTTGATACACTTAGGCAAAAGGTAATTAAAGACAGGTAACAGAATAGGATGCATTAACAGAAGTCTGTAGAGCATACCATGAAGATTCTCTTCCAGGAACCATCTCTTCACCTGGGAATAGGCACCGCAGGTGATGCTAGAAACACTGTTATTTTCAATGACAGAAATTTCTGTTCATTTTAAAGCATTTGCATTATGTAAGATAGAATGGGGACGGGGCAGACCATTGTTAATATGGTAGACACACAGAGTAAGGAGGTTAGAGATGTTTGGGCTATCTAATAAATATGACTGGAGTCCTTCCTCATCTGGCAGCATAGGCAGCAACTGTAGCATGGATATGAAGTAGGCAAACCCACCCATACCCACATGCATCCACTCTCTGTTCCATCTCATAGTATCCAGTGCGCCTGACAGCCTTGATGGGTTACATTAAATCAAGGTTATGCAAACAACACACACACACACACACACACACACACACACACACACACACACACACACACACTACAAAATGAACCTCTGGCCAGCTAGGGAACTCACGTCCCACTTACCTTCCCAGGCCCTTTCGGACCAGAAGCCCAACTCAAGCTGCTAAGCCCGTCCACCCCTGCATGGACAGTCTTCACTGAGTACTTAGTAAGAAACTTATTCTGCTATGACTGTTGTATAAGGAACACATCTCAAACAATTAAGCAAAGACTCTCACACCAAGTTACGACATAGTTCAGGACATTTAGTATATTATTTTTTTCATCTCAGTAATATCTCTCATATTCTCACTGAGCTTGCAAAGTCCAGTTGGGAATGGTATCATGAGAAAGCACAGAAGTAATTTAGTTTTCTAGGAATATTAACTGTGATTAGGGGAAACTCATACACTAAATTGAAAAAAAGATACAACAGAAATTTGTATCGTGATGGTAGAAACAAGTAACATTGTCCAAAGACTCTGTTCCTTCTGTTTATTTATTTAAATGTGTCAAAAGAAAGGTTTCTGTAAACTAAAGCAAAGCTTAGCCAAAGCAAGAGTGATGTCAGACGGGCTAATTGCTCTTTCTCCAGGGACCAATGCCCTGAGCTCTGAAGGCTCAATGCTTGTGTGTTGGTACTAGTGCGCCAGGCAGGCGTTTACCCAAAGGGAAGTCATTCTCTGCCTATTCTCTTCCAGAGAAGAGCTGTCCAACTCCTGCCCAAGCCAACTGCCCCACTTGTGTATGCCAGCCCACTTTCTCCTCCCATGGGATGCAGACCTGCTGAGCATCCTTATACTGAATCAACACGTTGTTCTTTGGGAATAAACAGCTCCCATTAACATCTACATTTGTCATGTTAAACAATGTTTATTTATTTTTTGCCTTACTTTCATTCTCAGCTGTAGTCCTGGCTTGCAGATGATAGCTCCAGTAAGAAGCAGAGCTTGAGATCTGATCTCCTCAAGGCTGCCAGCATCACACTCACTACTTGGTTTCTTTCCTACTTACCTGTATTTCCATATTCTTGAATTTTTAGGGAAGATAATATAATTTGTCTACTTGTTACATTTTAATTTGGTGAGGGGGAGGTGTAAGGTCTTTAATAACAGTGACTTTTCTGTCTTTGACTTGAAGTTTGCTGAAGGCCTAGCTCAGCTCCTGGCATATGAAGAAAGTCAATAAACAGCAATGGCTGCTTAAGCACTTGCTCACTACTGTTGTAATATGCCTCCTCATAATAGCACCTATCAAATAACCTACAAATGACCTTGGAATCGGCTTAAATGCTGTAACCTTTTGAGGACAATGCTATAGAGCTCCTGCTAAAAGTGGAGTGAAGGATCCTGCAGAACCTTCCAGAGATGCAGACAGATACAGATCCCCTTACAGGATAATATATGACAACTGAAATTTCACTTTAAAAGACATCAGGTGTAAATCCGGGCAACAGGATTTCACAATTCTCTCAGAATTTAGTGATATCAATTTAGTATCCAGATGCTTTTTAGTAAAGAGTTGTTTCAGGAATGAATGAGCTTTCTCTGAAACACAAAGCATATTTTTTATTAACAATGTTATTTACCTTGAGAATTATATATATGTGTGTATGTGTGTGTGTGTGTGTGTGTGTGTGTGTGTGTGTGTGTGTGTGTATGTGTGTGAATATAAGGAAAGGTGATCATACCTACCTGACATTTATTTCCATGTTTAACTTCCCCCATGACCTCCAAAACTTTTCCTTCAGAACTTCATATATTCTTTTATTTTATATTTTGATAATCTACTAAGGCAAAAATAGTGCCAAGATGTTCATGTGGCATGTGTGTGTGTGTGTGTGTGTGTGTGTGTGTGTGTGTGTATCAGCCAGAGTATAGGAAACCTACCAGTTGCCACATCCTCAAAAAAAGAATAATTCTCAGTCCTCTAGCCAATTAATAACTGCCAATAGCTTCCCAGTAAGGAGTGGGGACTAGAGAGCACTTCTTTTATTTATGCCAGAATATGGGCTGGCTTTTTCTTGTGCAGGCAACCACAGCTGAGCTCAAGAGTGCGGTATCCATGCTGTGGCTCAATGACAACATCTCCTGTATCCCATCCCCCAGCTCTTACTTTCCACCTCCTCTTCCTCATGCCCCCTGAGTAGTGGTGCTGATGGTGGTTGATAGAGACAGCTGATTTAGGGATGAACATTCAGCCTCTCATTCTCATCATTTGGGCAAATTGTGTGTCTCTGCATTGACTACTGCCTACCCAATGCATGCTTTTTAATGCTAGAAATTAAAGAACAGAATTAGAGCTCAGTGACTAGAGAAATATTCTGCTGCCTAAATAAAGTGACTTAAGTATATAAAAATATGTAAGACTCTTTGAAGATGAAAAAAGAGTATATGCCAGTGATCTTTATGGCACCCATGGTTGTAAGGTAGCTCTGGAACCCAAGCTACAGCTGAGCCCAAACCATGTACACATCCACAAGTAAGTATTTTGATGCCAAGAATTAGGATGAAGGAAGAAAAAAAAATATATAGTGACAACAAAGACAGGAACTGATGGTGAGTGAGAGAGGAGGCACATAATGTGCAAAGCAAGACACACATGTTCCAAGGAAGCAAGTCAAAACTGGAATGCACCTATTAAGCACATGGCATGTGATGGCAACCACGGGGAATTTCTTTAAATGGCTGTGACAGGAAGTCTTTCTCTAGGTATATGGCAACCTAATGGACATTAATACACAGATAATAGCTGTCATGCAAAAAAGTGGAAATATATTGTGTTAGTGAAGGAAACAGATTTACACACTCTGAAAGGACTGGGAAACACCAGGGCAACTGTAGGCTAACAACAGATCTTTTAACAAGTAAGACTTCAGTGTGGAAATGGAGGACTGGACAAGAAGAGGCAGTCATAAGGGATTAGGTACACGGGAGGATGCAGAAAGAACTTGGAGACAAGTGGTGTAGTCCCCAAGGGACCCCCCCAAATGCACTGACCATAACCTATCCACTGCCCCCACTTCCTTTCCTCTCTTCATTATAGCAGAGTGTCTTGGCTCAAACGTGCCTCTCTGTCATGATCCTTAAAGAGAAAAGGCATTTGCTTGGCCGGTAGGCTGCGGAGTTCTGCCAAATACTTGAAGGGGACGTGTGATTAAATCTCTGGCTTTGGCCAAAGAAAGTTTTGATGTTTGGATGTAAGATGAAGCCCAAAGTTAATCCCAATAACAATATGTGTCCAACAGAGCAGGACTCTAAATGAGGACAAGACCAAACAAGTAAGATTTGTTCCAAATCACATAGACTTTAGGGGAAAAGGTAAGGAAGCAACATAAGACAAGAAGTTAGCTACTTTCTGTTTTGAAATACATGCGGGAAGTGAGACATATTTATAGACACAGAGAAATTTCTGGAAAAGTGTAGCGTGAGTAGAATACTTCTTTCCATGTATTTCTTTCTCACGTCTTCATTTACTACCCATTCTTAGATGAAAGGAAATGCCATCACCCCCATAGAGTTTCATGCTCTATGTGAGAGATGCCGCATGGTCTCAGCCTTCTGGAGAAGCTTTTCTTCAGCATTCTTTGCTGCAGTGTCACCAGAAGTTAGTGGTGCTGTAAGTGACACTGTTGGGTCTTCATCCTGCCATCAACCTTCCCTCCCCTCCACTTAAAACATCTTTCCCCACTGCATAGTGTGCACAAAGATAAGCCTAATCCAGTGTAAACCTGTAAGTCACTGAAGGGTGTCAACCTATGGGCTGAAACCTGAACATCAGCCACTTTGTCACACGCTTGTGGTGTCCTGCTAAGTAAAGATCACGAACTTGGTGGCATGCCTTTCCACATCGGCTGACAGCTGTGATTTGATAGAGCCCTGCTATGCAATCTTTACACAACTTGGATAGTTTATATCCTACATCCCGTGGCTATGAGCAAATGATTTCTTTTTCTCAACATGGCCTGGAATAATGCTTGCTGAGATAATGTACTCCAAGTAAAAAACAGAAAAATAAATGTTCTATAAATAACAAACCTGTAATTTGTACCAGAGAGGACGCCTGGCTTGAGTGAGTGCTCATCCCAGCACTGAGGGTCCTACTCTGGTTTCTCTTACTGGTCATGATGGAACAGGGTAATTAGAGTCAACTCCAACATGCTGTGGAATTTACTGCTCCACTTCTCTTAAGAATGTTCTTTAAAAAATGGGTGTGGCTGGCTACAAATGGGATCTTTAGGGTCAGTGTTTAAGGCAGACACAAAAGGCATCTCAAGCAGGGATCTCATTCCTAAGAACCAAGGACAATATTTCATTCTGTAAGGCAATCGTTCTCAACCTATGAGCTGTGCCCTTTTTGGCAAACCTTTCTCTCCAAAAATATTTACATTACAATTCATAAGAGTAAAAAATTACAGTTATGAAGTAGCAATAAAAATAACTTTATGGTTGGATTTTACCACAACATAAAGAACTGTATTAAAGGGTCTCAGCATTAGTAAGGTTGATAACCACTGCTAAAGATAAACACAAACAAACCATGTATTTTAATTAACTCATCTACTCTTAAAGTCTAAAAGCAGACTACTCCAATCATAGTGGTTAGCAGATTTAAAGGTCATGTCACCTAATAGTATACCACAAGTGTTAAAGAAGCGACTAATGGCCTTCATGCTCAGTTCATACTAAATTAACTCATAACTTTTAAAGAAATTAATAATTATTATAATTCAGTATAATTAGATATATAATAAAGTGTTTAAATTCAATATAGTGTAGCAATGGGCCAACTTTGTACCATGGGCAGCTTTTAATAATCATTATTATAAATTTAATTAATTGACATTTAGTAACCAGAATATTTCCTGCTGCAAAGCCAGCATTAACAGAAATAAATGGAACAAGCTCTCTGAAGACACTGTACCAGGCAAGTGAGGCCTCTCAGCGGGTGAGCTGAGGAGCTGGGAGTTCATGGCCAGCAGCCCTTGAGGGTGGAGGGAAGGAGAGGGCACAGTGGTGTGAGTCAGACCACAGCTAGTGCACGGGGCACGACTATCCAGTAGTGCAACACAGGGCCAGGGGAGATGGCACATGTGTTAGAAGAACTGCTACACAAGAAAGTTGTACAAATAAATATTTGTACATAGATTAGTGGGAAACAAGTGTCTCACTCTCAAAGGACGTACAAATATGGATGGAAAGAAGGCTCAAATTATCAAGAGATATTGGGTTGGAACCAGGGGACTGAGCTGAAATGTTTCCTCTTGTTTTCTACAAGACTTTGTAAAAAGTAATCCTAATTCCTATTTAAGCATCTTGTGTGTCCAGCAGAACAACATGGACATAGAAGTATCTTTATCAAATTTTCAGCCACAAATTCACTTTCTCTAATGAATATGTTCAGATTACCCATCCCGTTCAGTAGTTTTGGCCGTGAAGAAATCGGTTCACTGTGGTTGTTAAATGTTTAAATACGGAGTTGACTGCAGTACTCTCTTACTATATTTTAACTGGCTACAGGGTCTAAAATGAGAATCTTTCATTTCTCAGACTGGTGGTTTGTGTCTTTTTGTTGTTACTCTTGCCTAGAGATTTATCAGTTTTATTGATTTATGTCTCAAAGAACCAGCTTTTTTGTTTCATATATCTTCTTGCTGTTTTCTGATTTTCAGGATCATTGATTTCTGTTCTTATCTTTTTTTATGATCTTGGTCTTGCTTGCTTCAGGTTTATTTTGCACTTGTTCTAATTTCTTGCGGTAAGAACTAGATTAACGATTTGTGATTGTTTCTTAGTTCTAGTGTACACATTAAATCCTCTAAGTTTCCCTTCCACTGAGGCTCTAGCTGCTGGTAGAGAAAAGACCTCCATCTTTCCCTAGACAAACCCTCTTCACTTCATCCCGGTAGCCTAAATCTAGAGTGCTACTGCTAACTCCAATTTCCCTTTATAAACCTTAGGACCTAGAGAGACCCCCATTTAACTCATTCTCACTAAGACGGAAGTACAAGGACATCTGTACTTTAGCCGGATGTCTAGCATCTGCTGCCATGACAACCTCGAGGCTTCAGGAGCTCCACCGATGCACTCGGCATCGCGTGCATTACAGACAAATCCTTTCTACTGTTTGGTTCCATGAAGGTGAAAGATAAACCAAAGCACGATCAACAACCTCTTCCCATATGTCAAGGTACTAAAAGTAGGCCCTGTCCATAGTGATGAAGGTGAAGGGATTAACCAGAGAAGGCACCAGAAAACATGGCATGAGGAATGTACCAGTTGTGCCAATGTACAGGTCCTCCAAGGACTGTCCCTGGACCAGTATCATTGACTTTAGTTAGGTTATAAATGCAGGATAAGGCTGTCCCCAGAACTATGAAAAAAATTAGGAAAATAAAAACTTAGGTCGTGCTTAGGCCTTCTGGATGGTTACACAGAAGCTAAACGCTGACTGATGCTGCTCTGGTAAACATACAACTCAACAAATGAGGTTCTTCCCCAAGTCTAGAAGGTCTCATGACCTGAAAGGAGGATTTGGTGGCTGAGACTCACTAGGCTGTGAACAGAGCCGGATCATCAAGCAAAGCCGACCTGCTGGGCTCACGTATGCTCTGGTAGTGGCTAGCTCAGAAAGAAGAGGCCATGGCTCATATTTAATGAGAGGTGAATACACAAACACACCCACATCATGGTTGTTTATTGTTGGAAAGGGGGACTTAAGGTAGGTGCTAGGTTTCACTGCTCACCAAACCGCCAGCATTTCAGGACACAAGTGCAACTTATCATGATAAAATCCTAAGTGTCAACTCAAATGTCAGCACACAGGAAAATAAACTTTTTACTCAAGTGCTCTTAAAATGTATTTTTAATTTTTTCTTTTTAATCACTGATATCCACCCTCCATGGTCTTTGAATGTGTTGTACAAGTGTCACAATTGAAGCACGTAATAAGCAATAAGCGTCGCTTTCATCTCAGAACTGAAAGTCTACTCTAAGAATCGAGATGAGGACCCTTAACCATGTATACAAATTCAGAGCATGACTCTGGGTCCCGTAGAGGAAAGTGGTGAAGCAGGACCTGTGGCTGGGGAAAGCCAGGAGCTGCCAGCGCAGCCTAACAACCATAGGCCCCAGGTCTGCACTCTCAGCCGAAAAGCATGTCAAGGGCCCAGGATTGCTTCTGTTCTCAGTGCACACACGTTGAGCATCTCTAACCAGAACGTCTAATGTCTGAAAGACTCCGAATTAGAAACCTTTTTAAAGATGAGTTCAGAAGTAGTTTGGATTTTGGATTTTCTGATAAATGATGTCCAACAAGTAAAAATTATACAAATATGTCCAAGTTTAAAAGTATTGAGGAGGTGGGTACGGTGGCACACGCCTGTAATGCCAGCACTTGAGGAGGAGGATCTTTGTGAGGTCGAGGCCAGCCTAGTCTACAAAGGGAGTCCAGGACAGCCAAGGCTACACAGAAAAACCCTGTCTCGGGGGGGGGGGGGGGAAAGAAAGAAGGAAAAGAAAAGTCTTGAGGACCCAAAACACAACTAGTCCTAAGCATTTTACCAAAACAAGGCATTCTGAAGCGTGGCTGAGACAGAAGCAAGAAAGACCCGCGTCATGGCCCTTCTCAGAGGAAATCGAGACATTCGAACCACAGATCTGTGTTTGAAACAACGCTGTCGCATCTGACCTGGATGAATGTGCTCACATCAGCTTTCACCAAGATGTGCTCTGACAGTTGCTGACCCAGGTCCAGCCAACCCACCTGCTCCTTCATTATAGCTAGCCAACTTGCTAAGGTGAGCTTCTCAGCAGAGAGGGTGAGTTTATTAGGCAGGAAGAAGAAACATCAAGCTCCCTCCTTCCACCAAGGGCTTCTCTCCCCCTCATTAAAGGACCTGGCAGCAAGCAGCAGAGTGAACAGAAAATAATTGGTGCCCGCACCATCCAGTTTTGCTACTTATTAGAAGCTCTAATAAATGAGGAAAATCAGAAAGGGGGTAAACATCTGGGGAGTGAGGATTAGCATCGGATTTTGTCGCTTCCTGCTGGATTAGCTTTCATCATGGAAAATTCCAAGTTCTTCATAGGAGACTTCGCTGATTCCATTCGCTGTTCTGTCCTTGTTTCTCCTTTCCTTTTCATCACAATTAAGCAGTTTGAAATCTAGGTCTCAAAAACTACACCTGGAAGTCCAAAAGACTAGTAGGACAATGCATACAGGCCCTTCATATACATCCTGTCTCAAACTAACTGTCTTTCAGGAAAAGAGAAAATATTTTAAAAAATTATTTTGTAATAAATTAAATGTAAGCTCCAAACCAGAGTCCAAGGCAGACCACATGCCGCCCTTTTACACTATAGACTAATGAGGAACATACCAGAAATGGTGCATATTTTACAAAAAAATGTAGTTTTAGAATATTTAAAAATTTAAATGTCACATGACTATAATATACTAATAAAAATTCAATTCGTGGTATACTGCCAATCACACCACTGGGGATTGGAAAGCACATGTTTGTTGGGAAAACATGAACTCCACATTGTCTAGACTAGATAATGCCTTTGGGATTCTGTCTTCAGGCAAGGCTGTGTCTCCCATGAGAAGAAACAATAGAAGCTCTAGTGCAACCAGAACTAGAGAGTCTCTAATACCAGGGGTCTTTATGTAGGGCAAAGCTGACCAAATAACCTGCAGTGATCTTCCATTAGCGATTGTCATTCCCTGCGTCAAGATTTCCTTGTGGACCCAGGTAGCGCTAATGACAGACAGCCTTCATCTTAACATTGACCTCATGGATAAGCCCATTTTTCCTAGTCTTCTGGCCCTATCTTCTTCTCACCTCCTCTCTACTATGAAAGTGATATTTGAGTCAATTATGTAAGCCTTACTAATTAGAACAGGCCATTTTAAAAAGTACTTTATTTATTCGTGTGTCTGTTAAACTAAAATTGTCTACAAAGGAGCAAATACCACACACTGATCCCGAGCCTTCCTTTATATTATCATCTCCTATGAGGAGTCTTACTAGGCATCACTTGTCTAGTTACATACTCTATGAAAATTGAATAGCATAGATATGCCACATATTTATGAATGTAATGTGTGTTTATCTGTGCTTTAGGCATCAAGAGGTTAGTTCTATTTTACCCACTGGGAATAGGTTTTAACTTCTTGGGAAGATGTGATCTCTGTCAAAAATGCATGGTCTTTTATTGTGGGAGAAAGGTTGGGTTCACCTGCGGGGATGTGCTTGAATATGTGTACGTGTGGAGGCAGGCAGACAACCTAAGGTGTCACCCTCAGACCATACACATCCTCTCAGACAGGTCTCTCTTTGGCCTGGAGTGCATCTACTAGGGTAGACTGTGAATACATCAAACCCTAGGGCTTCTTCAGTCTCTGTCTCCCTAGCTCTGGGATTACAAGTGTGCACCAGCATGTCCTGCGTTTGTATGCGTGATAAGAATCAGATGCTCATCCTCTTGCTTGCAAGGTAATCACTTTCCTAATTGAGCCATCTCGCCAGCTCAGGCACTAACAGAAATCATTTGATAGACATGCTTAATACCTCTCCGGGATTCTGTGGAATACAAAGTACCAAATCAGCATCTCTTTTTTTTTTGCTGAGTTACTTGTATTGTAGAAGTCCAGAGCAGTGACCTGTAATGTCCTGAGATTATACTCCACACTTACCGTCTGCCACCCTGCCTCTCCTCTTGTTGTCCACAAAGTATAGAAATATCAGGCATCATCCTAACATTTGAGCTAGTGCACTTACTTTCTTTTGCCAGTAACACAGGATCACAGACTAAGCACAGTATAAGACTTGAGGTTTACTGTAGCTTGTTATTCTTGGGTACATCCAGTAATGACAGGATTACTTGCGTAGATGTAAGGCAGCTCAGAGTCACACAACAAGAGTCAGAAAGCATGTATCTCTGGCCTCTGTCCCTCTTCTTATAAAGCCACCCGAATGGCTTTTTCTAATCCTAACCACTTCTGAAAGTCCTGGCCTCTAAACACCACAGTCGATTAAATTGGGTCCTCCTTAAGGCTTCACGGTGGGGATTAACTTCCAACAGACAAGCTTTGGGAGTCATCCAAACCATACCATATATGAAAACACAAATAGTTCTTCCTGCTGCAGAACCGTAAGAACTGGACTCACCTCTTGCCGCTTGAAGTTCTGGACATATTCTTCAAACTGTTCGTCTTTTGTTTCATCAGCTTTCCCCAGCTTCTGGAGGACCTGGTTTGTGAATGAAACAAAATGGTTTGGTTTAATAGTGTTTATAGAGCAGGACCACATGCTTGTTCCATGGAGACCGACGCTTTTCTCCAAGGGGTCTGAACAGAATCCACCCCCAGCACTGCTAAGTTTTCTGTTCTGGAAGTGTTGTGCTTGGTGGCTCTGGAACTGAATAGACTTGAATTGTAATCACATATCCATCGCCCATAAGCAGTGTGATTTTGAGCAAGGGTCATGCACCATTGCATTTGTTTGCTTACAAATGAATTCCTCTAGGATACTGGGCATAACTTTAAGAAGGAAGCTAATCTCTACTTGTTATTTTGTCCCCCCAGAAGCTAGCAAAATGCATAATGTATAAGGGGTACCCAGCTCTGTGTTAATCAGAGAAACCAGGCTTTATGACTAAAGTGTACATGCTAGGGATGGCATTCAATTCTCCTGAACATGCTCTGCTATTTCCCTCAACTTGGTAAACATTCAAAGTGATCATGGGCATACACTATTGTACAACCCAATGCCGACTATTGGCTACCCAGAAATTTAAGACGCATAAATCAGTATGCAGCATTTATCCTAAAAACATCTGACAGTGCAGTAGAATCCATAAGGAAGCTTTATAAGAACAAATCGGAGGTGATGCTGTACAAGCAACACAAATGTGTTACAGACTGTTGTAACCATATCTCATGGAGCTCAAGGATTCAGAGAATGCCCCGGAGGTGGCATTTAATGTGTTGTTAGCAATTCAACTGACAGGAATGCATCAGAGTTCATTTCAGGCAATGATGGGGTCTAAGTAAATTCACAGGAAGAACTATTACATCTGGAACACAGGACATGATGCCAAGGAAAGCAAGCATTTCTTAAAGACAAATAAGAGGTCGTGTCAGGATGTGGCAGATAGAGCCCGAGTGCTGTGGTAGAGTTTGCTATTTGATGATCAGTGTCCTTATATCTCATTTTTTAAAACTCTGGCTTGCTCAAGGATATGGAAACTCCATAAACATTACCTTCTATAATTTCGCCTTAATGCATCCTGCAGCGTTATCCAACATCATTTAAAAAG
The DNA here is from genome assembly GCF_964271855.1 of Acomys minous. NCBI lineage: Eukaryota > Metazoa > Chordata > Mammalia > Rodentia > Muridae > Acomys > Acomys minous. The sequence continues at coordinate 72,544,197 of NC_140490.1, forward strand.
CTCTACTACAGAGATCCATCCACATTCATCAAAGCATGCAGAACGAACAACAGTGTGGAGCTGAGCTATGCTTCCAAGTCTTACTACTATTTTTGTCATTATTATTGTTTCAGAGATAAAGAAAAGCAACAGGGGCCACACCTGCAACAGAGACAAACTCAAAATAACCAAGGAAGGCTCGCACCTTCTCCTGTATTTTCTTTCTAAATCTCATGATTTTCAGAAAGACAATTTGGCTTTACTGCTGCTTTACTCAATTTTACCTTTTCATTAAAAAACATTTTAAAGAAAACTATTCCAAATTACTTTTGACTACCGAAACACACACACATATATAGACACATGTAGAGTCATACACAAGCCTAAAGATGATGATGGAAGGGAGCTGGCACGGACCACACAATGTTCCTGTAGATCTCAAAGTCCACAAACCCAACTCTTTTTAGGTACTGTGTATCACAGGACTTGCTGAGACCCACTTAACTACTCATCCATTGACAACAGCCTGCAGGCAAGGGATGCTGCAGTCTCAGCTTTACAAGCTGCTACAGCAGTGAATATGTACTCTATCCTAGGCATAAAAATGAACACTACAAATATGCATTGCATGCCCACTGTGAGCCTGAAATCACAGAAGATAGCTTGCCTTTCTTTTCATCCTCACAGTGTTGTGTGGAACCTGTTTTAACCATATGACATCTGAAGGACTAATATCACAAAGCTAAGTAGGTGGCCTCTTGTAAACTTTGCGGAAAATCACCTTTCTGCAGCCCAGTGCCTCTGTCACCACCAATATGGCCTTTTCCTTCTCAAAGGAAGCAGACAAGACCCACACCAAATCAAATACTCTTATTTTCATGAACAATCTATATTAAGGCCAATGGGCTCTAGGAAACATGTGTCTTATGGGACGCATGATCGTAACGGTGGGAAGAACATCCGTGGACTCCTGTACATGACATATACATGAGATGAGGCCATAAAACAGCCATGGAATAGTCCCTACATGTAAAAAGAGTTTCCAACTTGACAGTGCCGCTGAGAGTAACAGAGTGTGCAGAACCCTGAGCTGTGGGAGTCCTGCATCTGTGTGCATGCTGCCTTTGGTAGCAGCGTCCACAGAGGAGAGTTAGGAAAGGAGGAGGGACAGGGAGGCTACCCTTTCCAAGGAACATTTATCACTCCAGCGGCCACATTGAGAACTTGGTGCCTTCTCCTTCAATTGACCCTTAAAACAGCCTTCTCATCCCTGAGCTAGAGACAAGTCAACTGAGACTTACAGAAAATGGATGCGCACGCAAAGTCACTTCCTTTGTAAGTCGTGTATCCCATTCCTTATGGTGACTTTCCTACAAAGACAGTGTCACCCCAGAGCTTTGACATTGTAAAACAGGGACTTAGGATGCCACGCCTGAAACGTCTATGCCACACTTTTCTAGCTGTCAGACTTAATGTGCTCCCAAGAAGACGTCTCCATGGTAGGTGCTGAATTACTTTCCTCTTCTTCAGTGTCTCTCAGTAGAGCCCCTCAATGGATCCCCAATTCATCATGAACCAAATATGAGTTGCTTGTGATGGGGGTGGGCAAAGCTGTAATACCTTCTGACATTATGGACAGAAGAAGAAATATTTGCTCCCTCTACAGGCTGCCATGTTGCAAGGCCCCCAGAAATCCTGACTTATCACAACATTGGAATCTTCTCAATGTACATGTGACCTTAGAACAGTCATTAAAGTTCACAGTTTAGGCATGAGCAAAACCATATGCGCCACCTACATTTTTTCTTTGTATTGAAAATAGATTTTTTTCTCATATAATAAATCCTGATTACAGCTTCTCATGCTACTACTTCCAGCTCCTCCTCTCCACCTCCCATCCAGATTCACCCCATTTCTTCTAATGGATAACAACAACATAAAATAATTTTAAAAAGATAACTAACACATCAGAAGGACAATACAGACATACAGAAGGAAAAGAGCCCGAGAACAGGCACAAGAAAGGGATATAGATACAGAGACCCACTCATTTACACTCAAAAATTTCATAAAAACACGAAGCTGAAAGTTCTAATATACATAAATTGCATATACATAATACATATTCATTAATATAATAATATATTTATATATTATGAAACTGTGATTTATATATAATAATGTTAAAAATTAAAAAAAGATCTTTCTAAAAGCCCTGATACAACATTGCTTCTGAATTCCTTTCTGTAAGCCATCTGCAGCTAGGCATGCAGCCCACCCTTAAGAGTAGGTTCCCCTCCCCACCCCCCCAGCAAGACTTCCTTGGAGAAAACTAAATTTTTATTAGTAGGTAGCTATCAATTGAAGATAGCTCCTGGATTAAGCATGGGAGGATTTTGTCCTCTATAATTTAAGATCTAGCTATACTTTTATATCCAAAGTTTCTTTAATCAACATTTCATTCCCACATTGATGTTTTCCACCACCTTCAACCTACAAAAGCCTCTCTACTATCATACAGTCATGAAGCTTTCTCAATCCCCCATGAAGCTGTCCTAGTTCATGTTGGATCGTCATCATTAGCTTCTTCCCATTTGCCATAGTAACAAAAGTGCAGTCATGGACTTCTGGTTATTTCCATATCAACTAATTATTTGATTGAGCTATATTGTCTTTCAGGTTCTTTTTCCAAAGACTTAAAATGTGTTAATTCATTGAACTGTCATGACAACTTTATGGCATATGCTACCAAGTTCGTAGCTGCGGAGACCTGAACTATGAGACAGCACAAAGCTAGTCACTGGAGGAGAACATTCCTATGTAAGAGAGAACTCCAGTCCTATTGATAATCCTCATCCTTGCTCTGAAAGCATCTGGGCATTGGATTTCACTTTCATGTTACACTTGGCCGTGTTTTCTTAATAGCTTACATTCTCTCCACCCTTCTCAATGGTAGTGTCACTAAGGCAATCAAGAGAAATGCAGATATTAATAAACAATGTACATTCTATAGTTTGAGTTACAGGTTAGATCTATGTCTGTCCTGGTTGGTTTTTTTGTCAACTTGACACAAACCCAGACATATTTGGGATGAGAGAATTTTAATTGAGAAAATGTGCCCATACTATTGGCATAGAGCACCTGTTAGGAATTGCCTTAATTAGTGACTCATGTGGCTGGGGCCAGCTCATGGTGGATGATATTACCCTTGAGCTGATACCCTGGCTTTTGGGGAATGTTTGGATCAAGGACTTTAATTTCATCCACATGAACACTCTGCTATTTGAAAACAATGTAATTTTAATCGTTAACTTCTGTTTTTCAAAAGGCAAATCATAAATGCAAATCTTACCATGTACCTCCTTGCAGTGAGATTCTACCTCATCCCCCCAGGGCTGTGCTCATCCTCCCAGGCTCGCTGAGTCTGTTCCAGTTCTAATAGAATCAAGTAAAGAGCCAAATGGAGAGGCAAAGCACGAATATGACAAGTCAGAGTGGTTCCTGCTGAGCCCTCTTCCCTGTCCTCTCCAGCACTGATCTCCTGAGCCCTCTTCCCTGTCCTCTCCAGCACTGATGTCCTGAGCCCTCTTCCCTGTCCTTTCTAGAGGTGATCTCCTGAGACTGAGTTGCAAGCATTTCCCCAATGGTTCTTTTGTGTTTCCTAAGGAAATTATTCCTGAACAAAGTGGCCAAGCAGATTAGCCAAGGACTTAGAACTCTGCTTTTCATGCTTTCTCTATAATGTAAAGACAAAATTCTAATCAAGTTTTATGTTCCCAAAGTGGAAGGCACCCACTACTGACTGCAGCTGTGGTTGGGGAAAAGCAGTTCTGTTAATATTTTAAATTAGAAATGAAACAGTAAGTTGGCAGCTTTAAAAAAAAAACTTGGCATTTGAAGTACAAGATAAAAAACCTAAACCTTCCCTTTACTATGGAAATGGCTTCTGTTCATTAAAGGAAAAGATCAAAGCAAGGTTCAGCCATGCTTATGTCTGACCTCCCAAGCAGCAACACCAGCCTTGGGTGCAGAATTGGACAAGTTGATAAGGACAAACAATGCACACTACAAAGAAGTTCAAACAGAAGGCCATATGGGGATGTCAAGGATGTGTTCACATCTGGCTTGACCAGAGCTATGTATTCTGAAATGTACTTGGAAGAACTGACCCCTGGCCCACCTTAGAGAAATGTATATGGTGGATGAGAGTGGAGAAGAGACAAACTTCCCATCCTGGTGACTCATGCTTCCTTCTCATCAGATTCTAAATGTCAATGGGAGAATGATACAATTACAATATTTTTCTTTGAATACTGTAGCACCTTCCCTTCAGATTTTCTTTTTTAATGTATTTTATTAATTTATTCATATTACATCTCAATTGTTATCCTATCCCTTGTATCCTCCCATTCCTCCCTCCCTCCAATTTTCCCCTTAATCCCCTCCCCTATGACTGTGACTGAGGGGGACCTCCTCCTCCTGTATATGCTCATAGAGTATCAAGTCTCTTCTTGGTAGCCTGTTATCCTTCCTCTGAGTGCCACCAGGACTCCCCATCCAGGGGACATGGTCAAATATGGGGGACCAGAGTTCATGTGAAAGTCTTACCCCACTCTCCACTCAACTGTAGAGAATATCCTGTCCATTGGCTAGATTTTGGTAGGGGTTTGAAGTTTACTGCATGTTTTGTACTTGGCTGGTGCCATAGTTTGAGCAGGACCCCTGGGCCCAGATCTGCCCATCTTAATGTTCTTCTATCCTCACAAAAAAAGCACATAATGTTATATGAACATTATCTGTTCATGAGATGGCCAAGGCATGCTCAGGGCCTGTCCATACCCTGTCCAAAGCTCCATCAGTCATTCCCTCACTTATAAAGCATGTAAGTGCACACTCAAATACCTCAACGTCACATAAGGTAAGTGCACCCTTGCTGCTTTCCTACATCTTCCTGCTAGACGTGTGCGGTGATGTTTTTTCAAAATCCGGCATATCATTCCTTTCACAATGGTCTAGATGTGTTTCAGGACCTAGACAGCAGTGTTAGTACAATGGTCTTCCAACTTCTTTCAATTATTTTAGTCAATGCATGTTATCTTTACCCAGAGAAGAATAAGACAGATTACTGAAAACGCATCTTTAGTGTGGTTCATGTGCTATGATCGCCTCATGTCCCCAGACTCATCTTCTTGTTGACAATAGTTTTGTACAGTTAAGCATCCATTCTGCGCTCTGGAAGACTTTAATAGTGTGTTAGGCATTGTTTCATCAAAACTCCTCAGCCTGGTATGACCTTCCTGATATTTCCAGGAGACACTTTTGGGGACAGTTAAGACAAGAAATGTTCTCAGCCTCCTGCCTCACTTTTCATATTGAAAAGTCTGAGAATAATCTTTAATAGACCTTGCATGTCTCACGTGAGTAGGCTAATCCTAAACAGAGCAAAGGGAAATAAGGTGGGAGATACAAAAGAAAGAAAACCAGAGGTTTAGCAGGGATCAGAGGTAAATGACTGGAAGTCATGGGAATCAGATGTAGTGAGAGTAAGAACCAGCCAGTGTGGCTTTCCAACCATAGCTTTCTCATCAGCTATCAAGTTCAGAATTTTGCTCTCTTCTATCCCAAATCCTTTAACATTGAGAACATCTAGTCCCCTGACATAAAAGAAGAAAGGGGAAAAAAAACCTTCATGGAAAAAGATAGCTTGAGGTTGATCTTGAACTGATGACTGGATTTTGAGCCCACCATCTCCCTGTGTCTCTGATACTTTCCTGTTGCTGTAGTCAAACACCATGATCAAAAACAACTTAGAAGGAAGAGTTGATTTTGGCTCACAGTGCCAGAGGGATAAAAGTCCATCATGGTGGAGAGGCATGGCAGCAGGCAGAAACAGTGGCTAGAGCAGGACCCGGAGAGGTCACACCATCACCCATAAACATAAATCACAGAAAGCAAACCAGAGGGGAATGAGACATTATGCCCTGAAAGCAACCCCAATGCCTTGCACCTCTTAAACCTCCCCAAAGAACCATGGGGGCATTTTGTATTCACACTACCATACCCTGGGCTGAGTCTTTTCTCAGAACTACCATTTTATGAAACTTGATATGTGCAAGTCTCAATGCCAGGGCATGCCAGCTTATAGTGAAGGTTTCCTAGTCATCTCCTGAGACTGAAAGATGAACCAAATTTTCCTTCACCAGCAGCCCTCTTCACAGTCACAGTACTGCCATGTGCCAAGTCTATACAAGATACACAACGTCAATAATCAGGTTCTTTAGGCAAGGGGAGAGATGCTTCCATGTACCATTAGCCTGAAGTTCCAGAGATTTCTCATACTTACTGAGCCTGTAGCAGTGGACCCCATAACAAAGCTGTTGGTGTTTTAAGAACATATCCAAACATGAAATCTAGGATATATCTACACTCAGCGATGCAGCACAAAGGAGGAGCTCTGCTCCTGGCTGTCTCTTACAGACTTATTTGCTCAGTTCTATGGTGTCAGTTACCTTCCTTACCCAGACAAACCATCTATTTGAAACTTCAGACTGCTCCACAAGTTTTAAGGAAGGTAGAACACAACGTCCAAAAAAGCCTTTCTAAAGCATCAACTGGGAGCAGCAGCAAGTTATCTGGGATAAGAGAGGGCTGCCCATCCTGCGAGTAGAAACAAATGGATGGAGCCTCTGGAGACAGGAGAGCATGTTGTTACTATTCTTCCTCTTGTGAAAATGCTCCACATCAACGCCATGATTCTAATGGGTTAGTTATCATTGCTGGAAACCTTAACTGGATCAAACACAGTTTCCAATGCCTTAGTTTTAAAATTATCTTAATCCTCCCCACAATCTAGTCAGTTAGGTTACTGTGGTTGATCTCTCTTGTTGATAAGGCCATGTGAACACAGTACAGCTATGTGGAGATTAGAAAGCTTGAATAATTGACAGCCATGAAGCTAATGTGTAACAGCTAGATTCAAAGCAGACAGTCTAATGGCAGAGTCAGCTCCTACCTACTACACACTAATACCCTGAAAGCTGCAGTCGAGATGGAAACACAGGCGGCTGGTAGTCATACGTCTCCCTCACAATTCAGTATTTTTCTCCACTTTATATTCCACCCACATTAGGAATGCTCATACAACAGTGTCTGATCCATAGGTTTTTAAAATGGAAGCCATTTGACATTCAACTTTATCCAAATAGATTATTATTATTTCAACTCATATATACCACGAGAAGGGAAGCCAGTTAAACACAATATTCTTACTTGGAGACAACTTCCAATTATGCTCTGTTAGCAACAGGATGTGCTGGCTGCTTTTATGTCAATTCAACACAGGCTAGAGTCATTTTGGAAAAGAAAATGACAACTGAGAAAATGCCTCCACTGGATTGGCCTATAGGCATGCACTTTCCTGATTGATGATTGATGTGGGAGGTCCCAGTTCATTGTGGGTGGGACCACCCCTGGGCTTGTGGACCTGGGTGCTATAAGAAAGCAGGCTGAACAAGCCACAGAGAGCAAGCCAGTTAACAGTACCTTCCTATGGCCTCTGGATCGGCTCCTGCTACTAGGTTCATGCCTTGTTTGAGTTCCTACTCTAACTTCCCTCAGTGACGGAGTGTGATGTGAAACTGTGCTCTTAGAATAAGCCCTTTCTTCCCTAAGTTGCTTTTTCTCATGGTCTTTTATAGCAGCATCAGAAACCCTAAGTAAGATACAGGTCCAGTGGCCGCCACTCCCTTGTGCCAACATTATAGATGGATACGCAAAGGATGACTCATGAATTCAGGAAAAATTGGTCCTGGAAAAACAATAAAGACAGCTTAACTTAATATGTGCTATCAAGTCTATACAAAACCCACCCCACCAGGGCAAGCTGTAAACTCCCCAGAAGCATGAAGGAAGGCTTGGGCTCACAAAGCCTCTTCTTCTTGGGACACCTGGGTGCCCACAGGCAGAGCCCTCTCATTATATCTGTCCCATCTGTACTGACAGACAGAACCCAAGAACCCTGCCTCCTATGGCACTTCATAAGCTCCTCACACGCTAAAATCTTCACCTCACTGAATGTCTTTCAGTAGAGGCGCCCTCCTTTCTCTCATCCTGCCAGGAGGTTCATGGAGCCGAAGGTTTTCACTACTCAGAAACCACAGCAGAGATTTCTCGACTTTTTTTTTTAAGCTGTGGGTGAGGCTATCTGGTTTTGTTTGTTTGTTTGTTTAGTTGGTTGGTTTTTGTTCTTGTTTATGGGGTGTGTGTGTGTGTGTGTGTGTGTGTGTGTGTGTGTGTGTGTGTGTGTATGGTATGTTTGGGGGAGTATCACTCTGTAGCTAGGGATGGCCTGCAACTCATTAAATAGCCCAGGCTGGCCTTGAATTCCTGCAATCTCCCTGCCTCAGTGACCCCAGCTCTGGGCTCCTGGGCTGGAGCTAACATGCCTATCTTCGCATTTGACAAGACTCATGGCACTAAAGTCTTCTTGTTTTTCAAGAGAGACACTGAAAAACTAAGGTGTACAAAAGTGAGGGAAGACTGAAAACAGTCAGTTATTTTAAAGTTGTATATTAAAGTTTGGGCTAAAATTTGCTAGCAGGCAATATTGAATATGATCTCTTTGAGTCTGGGATGATTTCTTATCTGCTTCTGCCCACGCCAGCTGGGAGCACATGAGAACAGGGATATTTGCCCTCTCTGCATCTCAAGGGTGTGGTTGGTTGGTTGGTTGTGATTTGTGTAAGGCTGAGATTTGGTTTGCAGCATTGCTCCTGTATTATTTTTATTTCTAGAACAAGATTTCCAACGTGTTTCATGGAAAAGAAAGGAATCAGCATTAAAACATTTTCCAGGATAAGTATTAAGAAGCATGAAATATTATATGTTCTTCTATGGAAACTCAGAGAAACTGCAAAATGTTTTCAGAAGGGAGACTCAAAGTGCTTGTAAAAAGTTCAATTCTGAACTTCATATGGAAAAACAAAAAACCCAGAATAGCTAAAACAATCTTGTACAATAAAAGGTGCTCCGGAGGAGTCTCCATACCTGATCTCAAACTGTACTATAAAGCAATAGTAATTAAAACAGCATGGTACTGGCACAGCAACAGGCTGGTTGATCAGTGGAATCGAATCGAAGACCCAGATATGAATCCACATACATATGGTCACTTGATTTTCAACAAGGAAGCCAAATCCATTCGATGGAAAAAGGATAGCATCTTCAACAAATGGTGCTGGTCTAACTAGATGTCTATGTGCAAAAAAAATGCAACTGGATCCATATTTGTCACCCTGTACAAAGCTCAAATCCAAGTGGATTAAAGACCTCAACATAAAACCAGAGACACTAAGTCACTTAGAAGAAAATGTGGGGAAGAGCCTGGAACATATTGGCACAGGAGACAACTTCCTGAACCGAACACCAACAGCCCAGACATTAATGTCAACAATTAATAAATGGGACCTCATGAGGCTGAGAAGCTTCTGTAAGGCAGGAGACACTGTCAAGAGAACAAAACGACAGCCTACAGACTGGGAAAAGATCTTCACCAGTCCTACATCTGACAAAGGTCTAATATCCAAAATATATAAAGAACTCAAGAAACTAAACACCACCAAACCAAATAACCCAATTGAGAAATGGGGCTTGGAACTACACAGAGAATTTTCAACAGAGAAATATCAAATGGCTGAGAAACACTTAAAGAAATGCTCAACCTCCTTAATCATCAGGGAAATGCAAATCAAACAACTCTGAGATTCCATCTTACACCCATCAGAATGGCTAAGATCAAAAATTCAGGCGACACCACATGCTGGCGAGGATGTGGGGAGAGAGGAACACTCCTTCATTGATGGTAGGAATGCAAACTAGTACAGCCACTTTGGAAATCTATCTGGTGCTATCTCAGAAAACTGGGAATAGGGCTTCCTCAAGACCCAGCTATTCCACTCCTTGGAATATGCCCAGAAGATGCTCCAGCACACAACAAGAAAAGTTGCTCAACCATGTTCATAGCAGCCTTATTCATAATAGCCAGAACATGGAAACAGCCTAAGTGTCCATCAGTAGAAGAATGGATAAAGAAACTGTGGTACATATACACTATGGAATACTATTCAGCTATTAAAAACAAGGAATTCCCGAGATTTGTGGATAAATGGATTGAGCTAGAAATGATCATAATGAGTTAGTTAACCCAGAAGCAGAAAGACTCAAATGGTATATACTCACTTATATCTGCATATTAGCCCAAGGGGCATGTCCCATGAAAGCCTTCACTTACCAGGAAACTGAGACAGAGAGGAGGACATTCTATGGGGACTCTAGATGAGAGAAGCATGGGAGAATGGCAAAGTAGAAGGATCCAGAGGGTCCTAGAAACCTACAAGGAAAACATTATGATAGGCAGATTTGGGCTCAGGGGTCCCGCTCAAACTATGGCACCAGCCAAGGACAATACAGGCGGTAAACCTTAAACCCCTAACCAGATCTAGCCAATGGACAGAACATTCTCCACAGTAGAGTGGAGAGTGGGATATGACTTTCTCACATACTCTGGTGCTTCATATTTGACCATGTCCCCTGGAGGGGGAGGCCTGGTGGCACTCAGAGGAAGGACAGCAGGTTACCAAGAAGAGACGTGATACCCTATGAGCATATACAGGGGGAGGTAATCCCCCTCAGGAACAGTCATAGGGGAGGGGAATAAGGGGAAAATGGGAGGGAGGGAAGAATGGGAGAATATAAGGGATGGGATAACCATTGAGATGTAACAAGAATAAATTAATAAAGGAGAAAAAAACAAAGTGCTTGTAAAAATTTTAAATGAATATGGGTTGGTAATTTTTTTTCACTGATTAATGAAGGAAATAGAGAGTTTGCAGTAAATTCCCAAAGAAGCGACAGAAGCCACACCTGCAGGGCATAGGGCATGATAAAGTGGGGGATACACGTGGACAGAGTTAATTGCCTCTTCCGTGACATAGTTAATTGTTCTTTCATAATGCTCCATTCAACACAAGCATGGAGGCTGCATGAAATCCTGTCATAAAGCAGCTGGCCTAGCATGACGGACATCTTGCAAGGTCTCTATCCTACCGTGCACAAGTTGAGCACAATTTCTTCTATCTCTATAGCTCATAAACTCTCATCTCCCTAAAAGATCAAGTGCAGAACTTTACTAAGCCCAGGACATCCAGCTAGCTTATAAAGTTATTTTCCAATTCACATGAGCTTCCTTCAAAAAATAATTTACATTTTTAAAGTATGAGAATTAAAACTGGGTCAGAGAAGCAATTTGGGGTGAGTAGCTCAGGTCTATACTATGTGAGCTATAGCAAGCTCTAGTTGTGAAGTTGTTGTTGTTATTTTGTTTAAGAAAATAGACAGTATTTTTTCCAGAAAACTGAAACAGCCAGTGTCTCCCACGGGAAGAGATATGTGATACATAGCAGCATGTTAGACTGGCACAGAGTGCATTGGTTCCATGTGTACAGTTCACTTCCCAGACCTGATGACAGGCTGAGCTAGACAAGGCTTTTCACTTTCCTAACATTTTTTCCTACCTGTGATTAGGCATAATAATACTGAGAGTGGACCTCAGTATGCCTTAAGTATGAAAATACATGGAAAAGTTTTATTTCAGTGCCTGGCAATCAGTGCTCAGAACCAGGGTTATTAGAATTGTTGACACCCTAACAAACAGAATCCTAAACAGGCATGATTGATGGAGACAGACCCCCAAGAAGCACACCCAGACAGCACCCCCTGACCACACACCTTCACACGAGGGTGAGGCAGCTACTTTTCCTCAAGGCACACAGACTGACTAGGACCTCTCTCTCTGCAAGGAGTCTTACATCTGACACTTACGCATAGAGTGCTGGAATCTGGGAAGGCCTTGAACTGTTGGAAGGATGGCTAATATTTTATGTTTTTATGCTGGAAAAAGTTCATGGTCTCCATCGCAAGGGAGACCACTGCTTTGAATGTTAAGAGACTTCCTGGGCATGCTGAAAAGCAAGTAAGCAAAAACTCCAATAAAACGGGACTCCATTTTTGAGGGATGGATTGCCTGTGCAAAGATTTTTAACCTTTCAATGTCTGTTTCCTCATTTATAGAAACTGAGTAAACAGCATCTCTGGAAAGGATGGTTTTAGCCAGCATGCAATGTGTCAAGTGCCACCATGCTAGTTGTGAACAAAGTATATTTGTGGTTCTTCCAGGCCTGCTCCCCACTGCGCATGCTCCCCTCTTATGCGCTCCTCCCCCAGATACCTTTCCTCACTCTTCACCCCTCATCCTTCCTCTTCAACAAATACTCCTCTCTTTTTTGCTAATTCCTTTCTAGATTTTAAGACTCTTTACTTACTTACACCTGTTTACATATGATAACATATACACTGTAGGCTACATAGGAGCCACATATGAGTAAGAACAGGCTTGTTTGTTTATTTTTGTCTTTCTGTAGTTACAGAGAAATTAAAGACGAACATAAACAAAAGTACTAGTAGAATCTGAAAATATTTAATGAGGGTAGAGTCCCTTCTTGATTTAATACCTTTAAATTGCAATATGAAGGAGTTACCAGCAAGTTCGCTGACTCATTAAAAAAAAACATGTTAAGCATGTTTTCAAGGTTCTACCTACAAATTCCTATTGTGTGGACAAATATTACAGGGGTAATGAGATACTGTAGAAACTGGAGCAGTTTTGATTTTTGAGAATTAATTGGCCAGCTCTTCATGAAGGCCAAATAAACATGTGGAGAATTTTTCTAACTCAAAGCACCCCACTCTTTTCAGTTCATTTTGTTCACCTGGCTGTTTAAAGAGTTATGTTCAACTGAAAGAAATATATCCTCCCCAGGCCACTTGGTCAGAGACGTGATACAGGCCCTGGTTCCTGACAGACATTGCCCCCATGGCAGCTGGGGCCATTTGTATCAAAGCAATACACTTCTAAATGATAGAGTGTAGAAGAGTAATCATATTGACTAGGAAGGGATGGAGAGGGTAAGATATCCAAAAATACATTATATAGGAAGAATCAGTTCTGGTGTCTGTAGCATTGTGAGGTAATGAACAATATTTATAAATAATTAAAAATGTACAAACATTCCCAGAATATGAACAATGTTGGCATAGTATTCTTGTGGACTGTGTACAGTTTATCCTTGTTCATTCAAATGCTGATTTCTCTACCTGACTCTCTGTTGGCAATCTGGACATTGCATTGTGATGTTTGTTCTAAGTAACTCCAGTTTCAAGTTTGTGTAAACATGTCACCATTTCTTCTCTGTATTGTCAATAAAAGTCAACTAGTCAATGCTGAACATAACAGGGAATAGATTAGGACATCCTGGTCCAGAGAGAAGAGGAGAAAGAGCAGGAAGGAAAAGGAGGGATGCACATAGAGAGGACCACAAAACTCCAGGACAAATCAACCTGCCCTAGGAGATGAGAGTGAAAAGCAAGTATGATGTGCGATATCTGAAAGGGAGGAATCTATACTAGCTTAAAGTTTAGGGTGGAGAACTTATTGCACACTGTTGTGCTATAGGCTAATTAAATATACCCTAGTCTCTCTATGTGCTTATTTGAGTGTAAAGTTGGTATAGGAGTAACCACTGATTTATTAAAATGATATATCAATATTAAATATTAATAATCATTCAACTAAATGACAAAGGTTTAAAGAGATGGAAATGTTAATTACTCCAATTTGATCATTATATAATATAAACATATATGAAATTACCTCACTAATATTTACAAGCATCATACTTCTGTTATGAGTAAAAGCGCCACTGTTATGTCACATCATAGAAATGATCTTAAAAGAAGGTAGCACAATTCACCAAACCAGAAAACATTAGAAAGTTTGAGCATTGTAATCCCATGATGAGCTCTGCCAGCCAAGACGTTTTCAGGACTATAGACTCCAAGCTGATGATAGGTGCTTATCATCAAGGAGTGTCTGATAGGATGTGCTCAACCTTCCATTGGAGACCTTTCCAATTTGGGGCAGATGATGCTCCTTCTTGTAATGCCTTCAAAACTTCCATCACAGGACTTTGCATGACAGTCTTATCAACATTGTTCAAATGTTGATTTTCCTTCTTGGGGAATTGAGGGAAGTCAAAACAAAAATCCCACCAGGTGACTATAAAGAAACTAATAAGTTAACTCTATAATATGTGTGGAAAGGTAAAAGAAAAATACAGACAAGCCAAAGCTAGTTTTGAAAAGGAGACTAAAGAAAGATGCTACATCCTATTCCCAAGCCATTAGAAGTCAAGTTTACAGACTAGAAATCATAAAAGGTGATGGATGAATTACTTCTGTCCCATTAGAAAAGTGATCTCATTCAGAACCTGTGACTTTAACACATTTTAAGTCCCAAGCAGAGCAAATCACACCAAAGAACAAACTTCAGTCATTCTTATTCCATGTCCATGGGGAAATCAATGTGCACACAGGGGTTGCTGTTAAGAACAGAGGATAGAAACTGAAGGACTTAACCACTTTTCTGGAACAAACCACTCAGATGGTATTCTCCAGAGATGGTGGCTCAGAGACACCAGACACACCCACTCCACACCTCATCAGATGAAATAAAAGAGAATACTTCTTTGTCATCTATGTAGAACTTAGATAAAGTTGCTTTTTAAAGTATTGGTTCTTTTTCTTCCAGTTCTTGCATTTCTGTTAAAACTATAACTTATAATAAGTAACATCCAATTAGTCAGAAAATTGAGACTATTGACGTCTTGTTCCTGTAACGTCTGCATGAACTCAAGGCATCAAACACTTTTAAAAAATTTTTATCACCTTGTGGGATGCCTCACTGGCAATCTGACAAAATCCAGAATCACTTGGGAAGTAGCTCTGCCTGTGCCTGCATGGGTGGTCTCGATTGACTTCATCGATATGGGAGGACCCATCACAGTTGGAGTGGAACCACTGTCTGGCTGGCATCCTAGACTGAGTGCAGAAAGGGAGCTGAGCAGCAGTGTGTCTTCATTCCTGATTGTGGCTGGGGTGTGTGCTCAGCTGCTTCAGGCTCCTGCAACCTTGGCTTCTCCACCTTGATTGACAGTACCCTTGAGCTGTGAGCCAGAACAAACGTTTCCCCTGAGCTTGCTTTGGGCAGGGCATTTTTATCATACCAGTAGGAAAATGAACTAAGACACAGCTTCTCCATGAATGAGTAAGTTGCCTTCATGAACGTGTTACTGCTATTCTTTATTTGACGAGTCTTTTCATCCCTTTTATCTTTCTGCCTCTCATGCTACTCACACAAAACAGCAGCATCTGGTACATCGCACATGAAGAATCTAGTTCTCTATGCCATTAGCAGAATTTACAGTTTAACTAAAAGTCTGTAGGCAAATTGCCTGTGCAAGGAATTTCAGCATGTCTGCTCTTGATTACAAACTTTATGTCCTATGGAGTTTTAAGTAAATAAAAAAAAATGTAGTCATTGTTCTGGAAATATTATGCAGATGCAGAAAGATATCAGGAACTGATGGTCTCGAAGCTGTAATGCTGTAGAGTGCACCCTTAATATTGGCTACTTAAATGAACACATAATCTCTGCTGTGTTTCCTCATCCTCTTAAAGCAGAAGGCTGACAACTCCCAAATGCTTAAGTGTCCTGGATGGTTGACTCAGCTCCGTTTTGTTGTAGTTCAATTTGCATCTTAATGAGAGAATTACATTTAGATTTTTAGAAAAAGATGTTTCTGCAGACTTCTCTAGCAGGAGGGGAATCATTCTGTCAGTTACATTTTGGTCCAGAATATATGAATTAACCTCAAATTTCAGGTTTAGTGGCACTCACATAAATGAACCAGCAACATCCATGAAGGCCTTCCTGGTCATGACCCAAAGTGATAAATCATTTCTGGCTTGCTCAAATCCCTTGATGGCTGACTCTGTTCCTTCATGTGGAAATAAAAGCTGAGGCCAGATGAGCTGCATCTGCTTTTAGATTGCAGCAAGAACACAGTGTACAAGCAGGAGATTTCAGTATTGCGCGGTCATAGCTGTAAACTAGAGAATCTGCATGTCAAATGAAGACGTTGTTTACACAAAATAAGACACGAGCTTTCTTCCAGTAGCTCACAGGAGGGACATAGCAGCAGTAACATGGCACCAATCATTGCTTCTTCATCAGAATCTCAAGGAACAGTCAACAACCAACTACCCACTCAAATGTGAGCTGTGAACAAGGTACTGTGTTTGCTCTGTTTGGGGAGACTGAAAACATTGAGTGGTCATTGTTCCTTTTGACCTACAATTGTAGAATATATAGGATTTCCATCACATAATTGACTTCTTTTTTTCTCTCCTTCCTTCGGTTTTTATTTGGACTCTAATAAGAGATGCAGTTTCCATAAAATAGGCAACAATGATGCTGTATTACATGTTGGAAGATGACCAGAATTAGCATAGGAAATCTCTCTTCATAGAAATGAAGGGCAGAAGCATCGTTCATAGATTCCCAGAATCTAGAATCTCTCCACATTCTGCCCATGGATATAAAACCCAAGTGGTCTAGGAGGGTGAGAGTTTGGAGAACAAAGGAGAAGTTGGAAGGTACATGACTACACATGATGAGTAGGCAGCTTAGGAAATGTTAAATATTCTCACTGGAAAGAGAAGATACCCGATGAAATCAACATAGGGAAGAAATGGTTTAGTCTGGCTCATGGTTCAAGAGTACAGTCCATTGTAGCAGGGAGGTGAGGGCGGCAAGGTGAAGTAGCTAACCCATTGCATCTGCAGTCAGGCAGCAGAGAGAGATGGACGGATGCTGTTGCTCCTCATGGTTGTGGAGGATCCCCCAGCTCATGCAAAACTGTTGTCCACATTTAGACATGTGTCCTCCTACCTCAGTTAACCTCATCTAGAAAATCCCTCACAGACACGCCCAGAGATTTGCTCCCATGGTAATCCTAAATCACGTCAGTTTGGAAAGCAAGATCAACCATCAGAGAAACTGATAGGAGAAAAAAGTAAAATGGTTGCATACATATGTACCTGTGTGCATACCTGCAAATGCAATATGTGTTGTTTTCATAGTATTAAAAGCCAAACTATAGGATTATATAACTACTTGGAGAGACAAAATAATATAAAGTTCAGCATGAACCTAAATTATGCCACTGAATAGCTTCACGCTGCCTTAAGATGTAAACACACTCTAAAGCTTCCAGAGTTAGAGGCAG
Organism: Acomys minous; assembly: GCF_964271855.1. NCBI lineage: Eukaryota > Metazoa > Chordata > Mammalia > Rodentia > Muridae > Acomys > Acomys minous. Next base: position 72,561,416 of record NC_140490.1, read on the forward strand.
AATGTATTGTTTTGGTTTATTTCAGAGCATCTTGGAAGATTGATAACTAGCAAGTGCCCCTGGGGGACTTACTGCATCACAGACTCAACCTGGACTCAGAAAATTCTGGAAATTTTGAAGGAGAACTTCGAGGAAGGCTGCCACCAAGATCAACAGACAGCATTCGGGCACAGATCATTCTAATGAACCTGTGGATTGCTCCCATTTGTCAGATAAGGGCATAAACACATTCCCACGCAGGCACTGTCTTAATTAAAATGACCAGCTTGAACAACATCCAGAGATCAAATGTGTTACCTCCCAGAAAGATGAGCTAATAACTGGATGTCTTGCGTAAGCCTTGGAGGCACAGGAAGCATGTTATCCTCATCTGCTTGCCAACCCATACCTCACACAGGACCCTGATACTCACTTGCTGCCAAGGCCTGTGTTATAACCCCTATATTATAGTTCCTCCCACTTCTTCAAGTCAAAGAACTGCGGTACATACAATCACATCACTAACTCTGTATGTGAATAATTCAGAATAAACCAGATTCAGATAAGGCAGAGATAACTTTGCAGATGCTTTGGCCCAGCTCTGCACGGGGTTAACTGAGGTTTCTCACCCCTCCCACTGTTCTTTTACCATGAAGGTGACAACCAAACAAATCAATAAGACCAACTGTGTGGAGTGGGCACTTTGAAACCTTGGAAGGTAAACAGTCTAACCTTCTACCAGGCTCCAATCTCCCCCCTCCTGTCACTTTGTCGTGAAGACTAATCCTGCAGCTACTCCTCCTGAGACCTGGCTGTAGCTTCTAGTGGGATAGTGGAGAGAGGCAGGAACCGAATGACCCAAACATCTCCAGCCCTTCACAACTGCCTGGAGACCCCTTCTTTATTCTGATGAGGTATTTCACCATCTCTGTCCCTATTTCTGTGCCCCGCTGTGACCCAACCTTAGTGTAGAACACTTATTTACAGGTTTAAAGCATTCAGGCCAACACATTTTTATATATTTGAAGAATGTGGTTTTTCAGAGATGGTTGAAGGGGTTCAAGCAAGCCATTTGAATACACATTGGATGTTGGACAACGAAACTGCATGTTTAATTGGCTGCAAGTTCTGGAGTGCTCCAGCTGAAAACCAAGCCTGCCACTCTGGAAGGGCAGCAGACATCAGATCTGATTAAAGCCCTTCAGACTCTCTTCCTGACCTCTCAGCAGAGAGGACAGGTCTTCTTTGCTTTCCACCTTTGATTTCTATACGATTCCCAAACTTGAGCTGATTTAAATATGAGCCTGGTGATGTTTTAAAAAAGACACCCCGGGAAGAGCCCAAGCCACATGCTCGGAGACTCTTGCTCCAACTCCACAGACTGGAAACAGTATTTAAAAGCCACACCACAGCTGTTGAGAGTATTGGGCATTATAACAGGATTATAATCAGAGAGTTTGCATTCTTCAGGTACCACTAAACTTTGCTTCCAAAAGGACAGATTCTATAATGTTCTGGAAACACTAGTAACCTCCAGACCTAGCTTAGGCCCTTTTTTGACACATGACAAACCTTTATCTGTCCCTTTAATTCACCCACCCGGCTGGATTGCTTTCCTAAGAGAAAGATGTGCACAAGCTACATGCCAAGCGTTTTCATCCACCACACTTAGGCCTTAGCCTTGTGTCAACAGGGACTTCTGATGGCCTCTGTGTTCAGTAAAGAGCAGAATAAGCCCGCGACTGCAGTAGCTCCAGGGGTGTCCCAGGCTTTCCTGTCTCCACGAACAAGTCTCAGGAGAACTCAGTCATTATATATAGGAACTTAAAAACAAATGAATGGATACAGATGTGAGCACAGAATTTGAGTCAGCCACATGGGGTTAAAAATTGGAAGCTTCTCTGAAGATATATCAAAATATCTATATTCATTGTTACAGAAGTTTTCTTCCTATAAATATACTCAGAAATTAATGAAAGACATCTTTACAAAATGCTTGTTTTAATTTATCTGTGATAACAAAACCCTAGAGACAAATTAAATATTCTCAAGTGGGAATTGCTGACATTTCTATTTAACTCATGATAAAAGAGAAATAAAAAAATCACCTCCAACTGAAACTTTCAAGAAAAATATAATTAGCATTATTTTCAATGTATCACTGAAAAAAACAAGAAAGCTGGGAATTACAGGCCAATGAGAATGCTCTAAAGCTCTGGCTACAGGACAGCTTTCACGGTTTGGAAAGCTGCCTGGATAGACCTGGACAGAGATGAAACTGGTAACCCAGGCTGGGGAGCACCCCAGAACCCTGCACCCTCCTCTCTCTACCCTATCCTAAGGCTGACACTCTAGAAAATTACACCTTCAGAGTCATGATGAATGAAAACCATCCCCATACCCGTTCCCAGAAGGCGAGCACAAGAAAAATGGCCCCCTTTGACCTTGCTGCTGGGGAAGCAGAATGAAAGCCATTCCTGGAAGTGGAAAACAGAGCCTGGCCTCACTGTACGTAAAGCGACTGCACAGCCATCTGTGTGGGCAACGGGCAGGCCTCGAGCTAAGTTGTTCATTTTATGCAACACTGAGTGATGGTGCCTGAGGGCTTAGACTTAGCAAACACACACAAGTAATCTTCTAAAGCAGGGGGAGAGGGTCACTTGCATTTAAGTGTGTAAGTTATGATTGTAAGAGAATTATAAAGAATTTTTAAAAATAGGTGAAAGATAATATGACAAAAGGTAGATGATGGCATAGATAGATAGATGATAGATGATAAATAGCTAGGTGATTGATAGCTAGCTATCTAGATGATAGATACATGATATAGATAAATGATAGATATAGATAGAGAAATAGATAGATAGATAGATAGATAGATAGATAGATAGATAGATAGATGATAGATAGATCAATTTTCGGATCTGAAGCCTGTGGAGGAAATATATTGCCAGTGGTTGTAAACTTTATAAATGGAAGGTATCTAATTACAAAATTTCCCACTGTTCTCATAATTTTAGTGTTTTCCAAACCCTCTAAAATGTACGTATGATTTGGAAATCACACAAAACATTATTAGACAAAACTTAAACTTTAAAAACTACACCTGATCTATAATAAAACATTTGCAATAATTCCTGGCATGCCTTGGCTCCCCTTAGGTAAATGCTAACGGAAGCACAGATGTGAGCTGTGCATAGCTTCTCCTTCCTTTCAGACAATATTGTTCTTAGACACCCGCTGGGTACCGAAACCCATAAGGCAGAAGCACAATTACAGATGAATGTGAACCAGTTCTGGGCCCAGGAGTGCACAGCATGGATGAGGATCCCTAGATGTATCAAGTGTACAGCCCATCTCTGACTGAAACCAGGCATAGGGCATCACCCTGTGGACTACCTCACTCTGCCTTGGCAAGCAGTAGAGGGAGAATTTCTACAGACAATGAGTCTGAGCCTTTATGTGGAAACAAAGGAGTGACTCCGAGGTAGAGCGGATGAAAAGGAGTGCTTTAGGTGAAAGATGGGGAGACTGGGGTAGCTGTGGTCACAGCAAACAAGTGAGAGAATGGTGGGCTGAATCAAGATGCACAAACACACATGGCATATTCATTTATGCCACAACTGCTTAAGTCGTCTGCAATTCTACAAAGGGACACAGCTGTGGTAGGCATTAGTGTAGTTGTACTTGTGTACTAGGCTCTCCTTTAAGATACTGAGACATAGCCTTGAACATTTTAGAGGTCTTTTCCTTGTGGGGATTTATATATTATGAGATATGACAAAAATATCTTTAGTGTTTAGTGCCAAGGAGAAAAATTAATGAAGAGATGTAATAAAAATAACTTCAAGTAGTTTAGTGCTATGAAGAAGAATTAATGAAAAGAGAAAATAGAAAAACCTCCATGATGGTTAAGAGGGGAAAGTACAGGAGAACACAGGGTTCCTTGGGAAATTCCAGCACCCTCACTATTAACCACACTGATGGAGTAAAGAGCACATCTGTGAGATGCGCAGAGAAAGGATATCAAGTAGGAGGCCAGACAGATGGCCCCCACTTGGGGAGGCGTCCATAGTGCCCAGCTCAGGCTGGGAATGATGACACCTGGTGCATGATCAAGATGTGAAAAATACCAGTGCAATACACTTGGCAGAAATGGTTGGCCTGTACTCTGATAAGAGAGGCTGACCTCTGACAACTTAGTTCTACATGGAGGTGTCTGCTTTGAAGTTAGTGTCTTGGCTTGCTCAGAGGCCTGGAATTTCCTGTATCAAATGAATTCTCTCTAAAACCAAACTCTACTCAGATGGAATCGGAAAACACTTAGCTTACTGTTGCTATTAACTTGCTGGGCAACAGACAGAGCAGAGCAGGGGGGCGGGGGGAAGGGCAGTTAATAGGTGAGAGGGTGACTGAGGAAAGCATGAAGAATTCTTCTTAAATGGGGGTTTAGAGGTTAAAACACAGAACGCTATCAGTTATATAACCATCTTCATATCTTGAAAGAAACTGTGATTTCAAAGGTGCTTGCGCCTGCTTGGTGGTAACCCTGTGACATTCCGTAGGTGTGAAGAACTTGGTGGCTAAGGTTGTCAGCCTTAGCCATGGAGCTTCTGGAATGCAGAAAGCCGCAACGGCTCCTGCTTCTGCACTCAATAGCAGCTCTGTGGTTTTCCCCCTTCCTTTATCCTGGGGAATTGGGCAGAAATACAAGAATTTTGAATTTAAAAAAAGTTAATTTTAATGAAGAACTAAAGTCACAAAGGACATGCCCTTTCTGGGTCTGTGTTGTTAAATACATAATCCATGTGTTTTCTCCTTCTTGGCTCTCTGTAGGCACAATAATTAAAACCTGGCAAGCTGTCAGCATTCTGTCAGCCTGTGGGCAGATCCAGTAGGCATCCATCCTACTGAAATCAAAGTTAGGTACAGCACCACAGTTCTCCAATTCCTGCCTCGCTTGTGATGAGCACACAGTAACACCTGCCTTACTTTGCACTCTCTTACATGAGGTGAATATTGATGAAGGACAAGTATGGAAATCTAACTTTTAGCTTAGAGAACAGGATACCAGTCTCTACAGGATGTTCTGAAAGCAAGCCAGCTTTCTGCTTCCAGCTGCACTCTATCCGCAGTGAAATGGTGATCCAGGGATACAGGCAGAGTGCTCAGTCAGCCTTCACTGACAATAGACTCATATACCCAGTGAGGTCCAGCCTTGTGTCATATAGAAACCTGTAGGAAGTTCTCTAGGTCTCATTAACAAATTAGGGTCTCCTGTTGTAACAACTGTACCTTCTAAAGTTTAAAATATGTTTGGTTTTACTTGACACATAGACAACCAGGAACCTGGGTACCATCACACCCAGGTCAGAGGTGAGAAAGCAAAGGGTTATGGGTGTTGGTAAACAGGAATTAGAGCTATATCTAGAAACCCATGCCCATACCCTTAGAACATTCCTGCTCTGTAATGTTGAACTTATGGATTGTTCAAGAGCACTGGGATGGCTGTGGTACGTGGAACACAGAATGCTGGCTAGGAGTACATAACATAGTCCTGCCTAAGTTAAGTAAAAGGAGAATACAACAAAGGGATGTAATTAAAGACAACTTTGTTTCACCTAGAATTCTGTTAGCCACAATCTTGTGATCACAAAATAAAAATGGCTACAAGACTCTTTCTTGTTCCAATATTCATACTGCTTTGTTGTGTGACCATGAAACTGTGACATTCCTTTCATGGAAAAATATGGACTGTTTCTTCATCCCTCAGTTTGGATTTTGGCCCTGTAATTTGCTGCATTTGGAGCATGTAGGGAATGACAGGAAAAATAAGATTTTGTTTTCTTTAACTTAAGAATCCAAATCCTCTCACCCCCAATGTGGATAAACCTAAAACAGTTTGTTGGGTGATGAGGCAGCTGCAGCAAAGTCACTCCACTGCTCCAGCTGATGACAAATCAGTCACTGGTTAAGTCAGTGTGGCCATCCTACAGCAGCCATCCCCCAGCAGAAGTGCCTTAGACTTCCAGAATCCCTCACTTGACAGATGGAATTGAAAAGTGAAAAATGTTTGCTGTTTTCAGCCCCTAGGTTTTGGGTGGTTCTTTATACCACAAGCTAACTGGCACAGAACTTAAGAGAGCGTGCTCTGACAGCCCTGCAGCAGTAGCAGTGAAGTGGTTGCGCGTCCACCTTAATCCAAGCCTCACGTCTCCACTGTATATGTTCTTTATGAGAACCTGCCTTGCATTGAGGCAGAGGCCTGAAACTGCAGCTTTTCCCGTGGCTAGGACAGGAGGATTATCACGGCTGGGTGCACAGTGAGTACCAATCTAACTGAGACAACTCACAACTTACTGAGCTCCTGTTCCAGACTAAAACAGTAAAGAGAACTAAGAATATAGTTCAGAGGTGGAAAACCTGCACAGAATACATCATGCTGTAGATTGAATCCCCAGCATCAGGGACAGGCATGGCTGGTGGGAGGGGGATTAGAAAGAGAGTTTGGATTTTTTAAACTAATTATGCTTAAACAAATAGAAAGAGAAACCCACAAACTGCCTGACTGGCATGTGGGTCACAGAAAGGAAGAGTAGAACTCCTTTGACTCAGATGAGCCGAGGCATCAATCACCCGATGTTTATGTCCTTCCAAAATTCCAAATTGAAACCTAATCCCCAGTCTTGCAGCATTAGGAGGCAGGGAGAGAAAATTAGATTTTGTCCTGCTGGTGGAGAGTCTACAACAGGATTAGCTCCCTATAGGAAAAAGACAGCTGAGCTTCTGCCCTGAGCCATGTAAGGACACAGCAGGGAGATGGCCACCTGCAAACCAGGAAAATGCTCCACAGCAAACCTCAATCCCCCAGGGCCTTAACCTGGATGTATGAGAAATAAACATTTATTGTTCAATACACACATTCTGTGGAACCTTCTTTCACCTGTTCCAAAGAGGAAAGCCATATGCCGAGAAGCCAGTAGAACATAAGAGAGCCAAAGGAGGCGGGCGGATGCTGAGGTGGGGCCAGTCATCTCATGGGCGGGATGACTAGACAAGCACGGGACAGTCTCTCTAGGCAGAAGAGAACAACTTTCTTGTGTGATCCTCTTCAGCAGGAGACTGTGGGCATGAGTTAATTCTTTCCAAGACCTCCTGTTCAAAGAGAAGGTCATTATGGGTTGTCAGGCTGCGCCAGCCAACTGCTGGATGAGTGAGGTTGTGCTAATTGCTCTGTCGTTTCCTTTTCTGATTAAAGCAATTAATTTTAGTGGGGCTGAAGAGATGGCTCAAGCGGTTAAGAACACTCTCTGCTCTTCCAGAGGTCCTGAGTTCAATTCCCAGCAATCACATGGTGACTCACAACCATCTATAATGTGATCCGATGCCCTCTTCTGGAGTGCAGGTGTATATGCAGATAGAGCATTCATAGACATAAAATAAATAAATCTTTAAAAAAAGAAGCAATTGATTTTAAAGCAGATATTAGATTGGGATGATGTCATTTATAATAATGTAATAGCACCAAGACGGAACCTGAAGTTCATGAATACACTTTATCATTTACCAGCAAGGCAGAGACAGAGAGAAAGACCTACTGTTCTCCAACACTGTGAAGCTAGCAGACGCAAGGCAACAGCTAAGCACTCCTAAAGAGCGGGTGACATTAAGACTGAGTCTGAACTGCTGAGACAATATTGGGGTGACTATAAGAGAGGAAGAAGAGGAAAGTGGCTTGGAGAAAAGAGGGGTCACTTCTGTCATATATGATGCCCCATTACAAGAATGCTACAGCCAGAGGACCAAACTAAGACACCAGCTGTGCCATGGAGACTGCCTCAGCCACTAAGGGTGAAAGATTAGATGGAAACAGAATTTCCAAGCATTGGTCTCAGTTCCATCTTACGTGGCCCTTCTTAACTAAGCACAACCATTAATCTGATTTCAGTAGATGTACATTAGCACCTACACTCATGTGGGGAAACAATTGTTGAATGCACTGTATTTATCTATCTAATTTTAAATATGTTTATCTATGTTAATTTAAATATGTTTTCTGAAGAAGGAATTTTTAAAAAGGTATTTTATACCTACCACTATGCAACTGCTCATTAAAAATAAAATGATAAATGATTGAATGAATGAATGAATGAATGGCAGAAGAATGATTAGATTAGGATTCATGGTTTACCAGGAATACACATAAATATTCTTGAAAAAAAAAAACAACCAATCTTTTCTTAAGGGGTAGTATCTTTCTAAATCATTGCTTTTTATTCATTTATTTCAATCATTTATTTATTTGAATGATACATATTTTTAATTTGGCCATTATTTGAAAATGACAAACTCTTAGGTATGGTTGCCAATACTTTACAACGATAAAACAATCCTCCAAGGATATTCTTCTTTGTTATTGTTTTTGCTTTTTGAGACAGGGTTTCTCTGTGTAGCCATGGCTGTCCTGGACTCACTTTGTAGACCGGGGTGGCCTTGAACTCATAGAGATCCGCCTGCCTCTGCCTCCTGAGTGCTGGGATAATAGGTGTGTGCTATTGTGCCCGGCTCAGGACTGTTCTTTATAACAATTTTGTGGTAGCTTTTGTAATAAATTGTAATAAATTCACAGTTCAGGCAGCAAACTGTCTCTGTCATTTTTTTTTTTCATTTTGGAAGCTGTTAACCTGCACTTCCAGTTCACACAGAAGATAGTTTAGTGTTATAATTAAGCTTAGATGTTTAGGGGTTAAGATGTTTTTAGGTCTAGATAGATGCTTTAAGTTTATAGAGATGAGATATGATAAATACTGATTTTCATTCAGAATTTTAGACTCACCAAGATAGGAAAGATGCTTCCTTCAAGTTTGCCAAATACAAACAGCCAAATCACTATGAATGTAACATTTATATAATTCCTGATTGTTTCGTGGCTCTTCTTGCAGTATGTAGTTTATTTTATGTATGTGTAGCAATATAAATGTACATGTAAGAAAAGAAAGATTACTTAAAAAGTCAGTATGCAATGGGAGCAAAATATCTCAAGTTATTAAGCAAGTGTGAAATCGGGAGCACTAAACAGAGTTTGAAGGATTTTTTAATCCCTTGACTTTGATCTCTTTGATCTCCTCTACTATCTACATCTATGGGGCTTCACTGGCGAGTAAGAGAGAGAATTTCCATAATTCCTCAAGGGGACCATACAGGATGTGGCCTAGCTCTTGGATGGCTAGCTTCCATATCCCTTACCTAATACCCTTGACAGCAGAAATGCTTTGATCTCAATTGCTTCGTCCATTGTGAAATATTTGCACAGGCACAAACTGGCATCCTGAGGATAAAAATCCAAATCTGATAATAAAGTCTACTTATATTTCATATATAACTGATGCACATAGCACAAAGGTGATGTCTATACTTTTTAAAGTAATTTTGTGTACCAAAAAAAAAAACCCATATTGCAGCATTTTCAGCTGGTGTCATATTTGTTCAAAATGTTGAATTAGTAATATTTCATATTTAAGAGTTTTGGAGTAAGGGAGGTCCAATCTATAGCACAGGAGAAGCAAGGCTATGACAGAAAAGCAACCGCAAAGCCCTAGGGTGTCTAAAGTCAAGTCACATGGACTCAAGGGCTGCCGGTAACAGAGCCCAGTTAAGACATGGAGTGGCGTCGACCCGGACTGCGGGACCTCAGGGCTGAAAAGGATAAAGGATTGTCCATACCTCAGTGCCGCATCAAGAAGCAAGAACAGTCAAAGCTGGCAGCCCCTTTTAGATGCTAGGGGAATGGAAACTTGGACACCTGCTCACTGGGTTTCCTAATAGAAACCGACACTGAGCCCCCTCTCCATGGGAGCTGTCTCTTTTCCAACACTCTACTATGGTGCCTGCATGCCAAGTCGCTCCCTTTGAATTAAGAATGCTTATTTGAGAGTTGATATGGTAAAGAAACCCTAAGAACTGAAAACCCCGTGTCTTACATATTAGAGCTTATTATGGGAGAAGTCTTTTCTCCCTGTGATAAATTTGTCCTGGTAAATGACGGTTTAGTTGATTTGCCATGACTTTATTTAGGGCTTCCATCCATGTTAGCCTTTTGTTCGTGGGCTCTGCTCTGGGAAACAGGAGCATTACATTGTTAGGCTGCTCACATCCAAGTACAACCTGCCTTAAAAGGCTCAGTTTCCCATCAGCTTTGCCGGTAAAGCCGGTCTGAGGCACTGTCAGATTTTTCTCCTCAAGGGCTTCTCTCACTGGCTTGCAGACAGCCCCTTCTTGTTGCCTGCCTTTGTCTATGTATGCCCTTTTCTGTGTCCTAATGTCTTCTGATAATGGCATCAGTCAAAATGAATCAGGACCCTCCCTAGTGGCCATATTTGTTTTCTCATTTAAAAGCTATCATTTCTTTTTATCATGTGTTGAATGCATTTTGATCAAATCCACTCCTCTTTCCTTCCCTTGCAATGCTTCCCTTCCCCTCCCATGACTTTTCCTTCCCAACTTCATGAACCCTTTTATGTTATATAAATCCACTAAATATACTTAATGCTGCCTGAATGTGCATGGGCCCTGGAGCTACCGATGGGTAGCCTATCAGTGGCTGCACCCCTGAGGGAAATTGATTCTCCTCCCCACAGTATTCCTCTGGTACTCTTCAGCCAGGGAGTGGAACTCAGTGAGGTCCTCTGCCAGTGACGCTGCAGTTTTGGCCAGCTTGATCTTAGCCAAGTCTTACATAGGTAGTCGTAACCACGGAGAGCTCACGTGTGCGAGCGGTGCTATCATGTCCAGAGAGAACTGTCTCACTGTAGAACTTCACTACCTGTGGCCCTAACAATCTTCTGCCTCTTTGGATATGGTTCCTGAGCCTTAGAGGATGGGAAATGTGACAGAGCGGTTCTGTTTAGGGCTGAACTCCTCATAGTCTTACTGTCTGTATCTTGATCAGTTGAGCTTCTCTGCATTAATTACCATCTACTATAAAGAGAAGTTTCTCTTATGAGGGTTAAGAGATACAGTAATGTATGCATATAAAGGTAAAAACATAGGGAGCAGTTTATTACCATGTCCATTTAGAAGAATAAGAGGAGATGTTTATCCTGTAGGGCCTATGACTTCATTTAAGAGGCTCTGATTTTTGTTTTTGGTTTTGTTTTTGTTTTTTTCGAGACAGAGTTTCTCTGTGTATCCTTGGCTGTTCTGGACTGGCTTTGTAGACCAGTCTGGCCTCGAACTCACATCAGTCTGCCTCCCAGAACTCAAAGAAAGAATAAGCAGGCTACCAAGATAGCCTATGACCATATAGTAGGGAAGGAAATTCCCTCTTCGTCATAGACCTACGGGAGGGGAATAGGGTGAAAGAGGGAGAGAGGGAGGAATGGGAGGATACAAGTGATGGGATAACAATGGAGTTGAAATCTGAATAAATTAAAAGTATAAAATAATAAAATAAAAGAAATAAAGGCATGCACCACCATGCCTGGCTCAAGGCTCTGATTTTTGATACAGTAACAGAACCAAGTATTGGTTACATCTTGTGGAGCTGGAATTTGCTCAAATTATAAAGTGGTTAGTTATATAATAACATTTATGCAACTATTGTGTGACTGGGCAAATCTTACCAAGCCAGTTTTACTGTAGCTAATGGGATTTGTCTGTGAATGATTCTGTTATTTTTTTCTGCAGTGGTATCATGCAGGCATGAAGCATCTAGGTCAGTACCAGCTTGATTTCTTCATGTTTTATGAATTGAATGTGTGATATCATCCCTAATAGGACTTTCCTATCAAGTTCTAGAGCGTAACCAACTACTATGGCTATAGTCTGTAATGCCTAGGGACACAGGATCCCATTAGCTATGGGTACTATAATTAAAAGGCATATATCTAAAAAAAATGGATCACATGGCCATGTTTGTTTTCTCTTTAAATACTTTTTTACTGGCATACATAATATTAAGTTTTATTACAGTGTTTTCAAATAAAATTTGGTTTTGTTGACTATCTTCCTCACCTTTTTCTTGGATGCTCCTGACTCCTCCCACTTTGTATCTTTCCACCCTCTCCCCATAACTTCCTGTCTCTTTGCCCTCTTCACCTTCCTTAGCATGTTTTCCCCTCCACCGTTCTCCTTTCTCATTTTGTAATTTATACCCACATCCAAGTAGACATATTTCAACTCCCCACCTCTATAACAAATCCTGAGGCACTGGGGACCACGGTTTCAGAATATGAGGCTTAGAGAGACAATTTAGCCTGTAGTGGGGGTTGGGATGGACCCAACAGAGGCTGAGAGCCAAGAGTTTGGGGTCCTTTCTTTCCTACTACACAGCTTTCCTTTCCAACAATCCGCTATCTGTGTTGTTTTCTCCACCTCTATTGGTTTATTTAAAAAGAAGAGAGAGAGAGAGAGAGAGAGAGAGAGAGAGAGAGAGAGAGAGAGAGAGAACTTGTTTACAAGACAAAATGCTAGTAGGCCTAAAACACTGAAACAAAAAGTCAAAGCAACATTTATGAAACCACCACTTTCCCTTTTAAAGTCATACATCGAGGCATTCGTGTCACTGGCTTCACAGGAGCACATCAGTATGAACAGAGACCCAGCACATGAGCAGCCCATCAGCATGAATAGAGACCCAGCACATGAGCAGCACATCAGCATGAACAGAGACCCAGCACATGAGCCCATCAGTATGAACAGAGACCCAGCTCCCTCCACAGAAATGTGTCTATGTAAGCTTTCTTCCTACATTTCCGCACTTGCTCTGCCTGTTTGTGAGTACTGCTGTTGCTGCAGTTCAGCTAAGCTCTGAAGCCTGCTTGCTCCCTTGCTTATATGTCTGATTCTGGGTCTTGTTGGCTTTTGTAGTAGAGGACAAAAATTTGCATTTGCTACATTTAAAAATTAAGACAGAACAAAAATACTCTGATGCTGTTGGGAAAAGCACAGTGAGACAAACTGAAACGCTGTCCAGCTATAATGGAGCTCAGACCTTCTTAGAGCTCATTGGCTGTAAAAATATACAAAAAATAAATTATTATAGCGATGTGTTTTTATTCATAAGCCTTCATACCCTCCCGGGGCCCCTGCTCATACAGAGACAGTAGTTTTCAGATAAGTGACACTAGCTGAGCTACCAACTGCTGGAATTCTGTATATATTAGGTGACTGTACTATACTGTTATCTCAAATTGACAATAGTTGGGGTGTTTTATTAAAAAAAAAAAAACAGCAATGGGATTCTTGCGTTTTCACCATCTCCTTAGCCTGGATGTCAGTGGACCAATGCTAGAGGCTGCCTACACTGTCTTTTGTAAGCAATATGCCTTCTTGCCCATTCACATTCCTGAGTGTCCTTCTGCGTATCCTAGAGGCCATTCCCTTCCTCCTACATCCCTCCTGAACTTGGTCTTCATCTGACTTCTGAGGTTACCATCACAGCAGCAGCTGTACCCTCCTACCAACAGTAATGCTGCAAACAGTGGGGAAGTGAAGTGTCTTGTGCCTGCCTGGGAATGCGCTCTCTGTTTTACGGTATTATCACATATTACTATCTAAACTATAACTGTTCAATAAAAATGTGAGCAAGATATGTGATTTTTAAGTTTTCTTGCAGGAATATTAAATTGAATTAAAAGTGGTAATACTGTCTTTCTAAAATGCTGTGATTTAATGTATAATGAAATTTAGGAATGTTTGATGAAACACTTAAATTCTTTTAGAGACTTGGTTTTTCAAGCCCAATG